>NC_091271.1:19045000-19650625 GCF_042477335.2 Ovis canadensis
CCGGACTACAGGGATGTCCTTCCCATGAATGAACCCAGGTCTCCCACATTGCAAGTGAATTCCTTACTGTCTGAACCACCATAGCTTTGACTATAAGAATTTTGGTCAGCAGAGTGATGCCTTAGCTTTTTTTTTTTTTCTTTTTTAATGCTGTCTATGTTTGCCATAGCTTTCTTCCAAGGAGCTAGCTTCCTTTGATTTTGTGGCTACATTCACCATCCACAGTGATTTTGGAGTCCAAGACAATCAAACGTGCTGTTATTTTCAGTTGTTCACCATTTCTTTGCCATAAAGTGATGGGAACAGACGTTGTGATCTTCGTCTCTTGAAATTTGAGTTTTAAGCCAGCCTTTCACTCTCCTCTTTTGCCACCATCAAGAGGCTCTTCACTTTCTGCCCTTAGGGTGACATCATCTGCATATCTGAGGTTGTCGCTGTTTCTCCAGCAATCTTGATTCCAGATTGTGCTTCTTCCGGCCCAGTGTTTTTCATGATGTACTCTGCGTTTAAGTTAAATAAGCAGGGCAACAGTATATAATCCTGACGTGCTCCTTTCCCTATTTGGAAACAGTCGCTTGTTCCATGTCCAGTTCTAAGTGTTGCTTCTTGCCCTGCATACAGATTTCTCAGGAGGCAGGTCAGATGGTCTGGTATTCCCATCTCTTTAAGAATTTTCCAGAGTTTGTTGTGGTTCACACAGGCAAAGGTCTCATCACTTCATGGAAAATAGATGAAGAAACAATGGAAACAGTGACAGAATTTATTTTCTTGAGCTCCAAAATCACTGCAGATGGTGACTGCAGCCACGAAATTAAAAGATGCTCACTGCTTGGAAGAAAAGTTGTGACAAAGCTAGGCAGTGTTTTAAAAGAAAGAGACATTACTTTCCCAACAAACGTCCATAAAGTCAAAGCTATGGTTTTTCCAGGAGTCAGGTACAGATGGAGGAGCTGCACCATAAAGAAGGCTGAGTGCTGAAGAATGGATCCTTTCAAACTGTGGTGCTGGAGAATGGAGAAGACTCTTGAGAGTCCCTTGGACTGCAAGGAGATCCAACCAGTCAATCCGAAGGGAAATCAACCCTGAATCTTCAGTGGAAAAACTGATGCTGAAGCTCCAATACTTTGGCCTCCTGAAGGGAAGAGTCAACTCATTGGGAAAACAAAACAAAACAAAACAAAACCCTTGATCCTGGGAACTATTGAAGGCAGCAGCAGAAGGCATGACAGAGGATGAGATGATTGGGTGGCATCAGCAACCCAACGGAATGAGTTTGAGCAAGCTTCAGGGGATGAGGATGGACATGGAAGCCTGGCATACAGAAGTTCATGGGGTCGCAGGGAGTCAGACACGACTGAGCAACTGAACAACAAAAGCCAGGCAGGGTCTTTATGTACAGCTGGCTGAACCTCAATGGGGCTTTTCTGAATTCCTGGAGGTGGGTAGAACATAATTTTTTAGCCAGATCCCATGCTGCAGCATGTCTGGAATATTTTGTGCTCGTAGTCAATCTTTTTTGTGTGTTTTCTGGGTGGCACTTGGGAGTCAGTGTTCCTCACAATGATGGATGCTGTCTCTCTCAGTCCCAGCTGAACTGAACTTTGGATCATGACCTCTGTATCAGGAGGCAACCCTGGCAAGTGCTCTGGCTGTTTGAATGACTGATGATTCTTGGTTTGGTGCTCGGTCTTTTCCTTCACGTTCAAACTTTGTAGCCAGCACTTGCAACATGGAAAGACCCTCCTGTTGCAGTTCTTCCAAGCGTGATTTACAAAGGATGTCACCTATTTGAACATTTTGAGGCAAACCAGACAAACAAATTGTTCATGTTTCCATGCCATGTTCTAAAATACGCCTCTACATTGGCAAAGGCTGACAATCTGTAACTGCAAACACGGCAGACATAGGGCATTTTGCCAGGTTTGTGACTGTCCTTCAGGCACTGTAAGAGAACCTGATCTGTTTTGAAGGACAATTCACAGATATTACAGACCGTGGAGGGCTCCCAGGAAGCAGGGACACTTTCCATGCGACACTGCAGCTGGAACGAGGTGGGAAACTGGTGGTGGCAGTGCTGGCAGGTAGTGTGGGTTTCCCAGCTGTCACCCTTCTGCCTCTCAAGCTCCAGATGGTTCCTCACGTGGGTCATAAACTTGACATATTTTAGAAGACTCAAGCAGCTGAGGCATTTGAAGGCTGTGTGACTCTTCTGTTCTGGTGCTGTCTCTTGTATGCTCCAAAGTAAAAGCCATCAAATAACATTTACTCTCATCAGTGAATTTGATCCCAGATTTACTTTCATGGGATCAACAGTCTTGCTCTGACGTGCAAGAGTCAGAAAGTCCATTTTCTCCAGGCCTGACAAACTACATGTTCCTTCTGGATCCATAAGACGGAAGCATGCCTGGCCATTGGTGCGAGTCCGTGAAAATGATGCCCCACCATGCACACGGCTCGGTGAGGTCGGGGAATCTTCCAAGGTCATAACCGTGTTTTTCCAGGAGAGATACCTGGAGGGGCCATGGTGGAGGCAGGTCCCCCTGGGATTCCATCGCTGAGTTTGGGTCTTTTGGGATTCCCACTGTTAAAATTCACATCTGAAGTGGGACACCGCTTTGAATTAAGAGTGCTTTCATCCTTGCCTCCTAATGAGAGAACGGCTCCAGAGAGACAGGGAGGCCGCAGAGAGAACAATTCTGAATTGTGAAGGACAGTTTCCGGCAAGCTCGTTTTCTAATCATGTTTAGATGAAGGCTCCGAAATAATAGAACTGCCTCTTCCTCCCCATACACACTGAGAAACTGGTGATACGGCAGCTGGCTCTGATGCTGGGGTCCTAAGATTTGCAGGTTGCCACCTGCAGGAGGGATCCGGATTCACGTGGTCCTTCATTCTTCTTGAAGATGAGTCCCTGGTCACTCTGTTCAAAACGTTAGAAATGACTGGCTTTGAAGTTGAAATCACTCTGACAAAGAAGGTTTCAGCATCCTCCTTGACGTGCTCCACTCCAACAAAGATGACCTCAGCATCGTCATTGTCCTCACCTCTGGATTTGGACACGGCGGTCTTATTCTCAGGTTGTGGTGGTGCTTGTGCTTCCTCACACGGGAAGAGATGGGCCATTTTGCAACCACTTGTGGCTTCAAGTGGCCCCTTCTAGTGTTTTTCTCCCCCTAAAAGCAATCACCAGGCAAGGTCATCCCCTCTGATCTCAGGTGTCAGTCTCTGTGGTTTCAGGTCACCCTCAGTTGGTCACTGAGAATATTAAATGGAAAACTCCAGAAATATACAACTTATGCATTTTAATCTGCAGGTAATTCTGAGGAGAGTGATTGGAATCTCACACCATCCTGCTTCCTCCTGCCCAGAATGTGAATCGTTCCTTAGTCCTGAACATCCCACGCGTCTGTCACTCGGTTACCACAATGACTGTTGAGATGCCACAGGGCTTGTGACCAAGTTATCCTTACTTTACTCAATAATGGCCCCAAACCGTAAGTGGAGGGATGCTGTCCATTGACATATGCCAGAGAAAATCCATTAAGTGCTACCTTTCAGTGAAAAGATCGAAGTTCTCAATTTGATATAAAAGAGAAAGAAACAATGTATGCTGAGGTTGCTAATATCTGTGGTGAATGTGAAGAAGAGAAAATAAATCTGGGTTAGTTTTGCTGTCAAACCTCCAACTGCAAAAGGTATGGACACAGCGTAGTAAGTGCTTAGTTAGGGTGAAAAAAAAAATCGCTCAATTAGTACAGTAGTATATTTTACATAGCGACTAGACTCACAACACTTTTATAAAAGTATATTGTTATAATTGTTCTATGTTATTATTACACCTTCCCCGGTGGCTCAGATGGTAAAGTGTCTGCCTACAATTCGGGAGAGCCAGGTTCAATGCCTGGGTCAGGAAGATCCTGTGAAGAAGGAAATGGCAATCCAGTCCATAATTCTTGCCTGGGAAATCCCATGGACAGAGGAGCGTAATACGTGGCAGTCCATGGGGTCGCAAAGAGTTGCACACGACTGAGCGACTTCACTTTCACTTTCCTGTTATTTTTAGGCAGTAGCTATCTCTTACTGTGCCTCTATACAGTAGACTGCATCACAGGTATGTTTGTATAGAAGAACCATTGTGTATATAGAGTTTGATACTGTGTGAGGTTACCGATGTCCCCTGGGGGTCTTGAAACTTACTCTCTGCCGATAAGTGGTGATGATTATATTTCTTTCAAAAGACAAAATTAGTACCTGGTTTAATCACTGGCTGAAACATTGAGATAACTATTAGCACCCTTAGACATAAGGAAACATCTCAAACTCAGTGAAATGACATGACCCTTTTAAACTTCCTTCTCCAGCCACCACTTTTGCCTTGACTCCCCATGGTGGCCCCCGTGCTCCTGTTAAACTCTGCAGGAGAGCTGGTAGGCACCATTTTGCTTACAGATCTACAATGTCACTCAGAAATGCTGACCGACAGAAAATGTCCAAAAGAGCCCCCAGCTGTCCCTTGGGGGTGCCTCTCACTCCCTCCACTCTCCGAGTCCAGAAGGCACCATAGTCTATACATGGATCCAAAATATTTGTTTTAAATCCCAGCCATTTCTAATAGCAGGACTTGAACCTGCCTCATGCTGGCAACTCTCTCTCTCTCTCTCTCTCTCTCTCTCTCTCTCTCTCTCTCTCTCTCTCTCTCTGTCAGAGAGGGAGAGCATTTACACTGTGCTTGAAACTACTACCACAGCATCAACATTGTATTAGGTATTATACGGAATGTGGAGATGATTTAAAACATGTGGGAGTATCCCCTTACGTTACATGCAAAGACTGCACCATTTAACGTAATGGACTTGATCACCCATTAATTTTGGTGTCTCCAGGTGCAGGGTTCCCAGACCCAATCTCCCAAGGGTACCGAGGAGGGAGGGACGGGACTTCTCAAGACTTCTACTGCTCCCCCTGCCTTGGATGCTGTCTCAATTACCAGCACTCAACTCCTGAGCTGCCTCGGTCCACAGTTTCTCTGCCAGGCTTTCCTGACCATGATGTCAGAAATCACAGCCTCCCCCAACTCACATGCCATTTTCCCCTCCAGAGCTATTGGGCTGCTGTATTTTGGTTTCTAGAACAACATGGGGTGTCTGTCAGTGCTACATGCCTGCTGCAGAAATAAACAGTAACTGTTATTAAACAATCATTTACCTGTACCTCAAGCTCGGCCCACTCATTCCTGGCTCCCCAGGTACTTACACTTGATCTTAGCCAAAAGGCTGAGAAGCAATTTCTCCAAGCATTTGATGACTTCCAAATCTGAATGGATTAAAACTATCAGGCAAGAGAGAAAGTCAGCCAGTATGTAGCTGGATGCTGACAGGGGCAGTGGTGCTCCTTGAAATTAAAGGTTTGTAACACAGTTTCTCTCCATATAATACATTTGTTGATAGCTTCCATGCCATTAACACGTTTCATAGACATTAAAGGACATTCTAAAGTTTACATTTGGCCATTTGTGATACCAGATCACATTTCATCAGTAGCATATCATAGTTTGTTTGCTTGTGTGTAAATGATGTCCCTAGCGGTAAAGGTCCCTCCTGCCAATGCAGAGGACCTAAGAGATGCAGGTTCCATCTCTGGGTCAGGAAGACCCCCTGGAGGAGGGCATGGCAACCCACTGCAGTATTCCTGCCTGAAGAATCGTATGGACAGAGAAGAATCGTGGGCGACAGTCCATAGGGTTGCAGAAAGTCAAACATGACTGAAGCAACTGAACACACACGCAGACATATGTATATAAATATATTTTTTATAGTGGTATGAAAAATAGTGCTGTGGGACCTCCCTGGTATTCCAGTATTTAAGACTTCTCACTTCCAGGCCAGGGACACAGCTTCAATCCCTGGTCAGGGACCTGTGATCCCACATGCCACTGGGTGTGGCCAAGGTAAATGGAATAATGTATCTTACAGCTGATGTCATCTTAGATTTATTGAAGATTTCTATTTTTCATAAGCAGAATCCAGCCTACTAAATTCATGTCACAAGTCACTAATGGCATGCTAGCTGCATTATATAGGCAAGTGGTTTAGACAGGGATTGACAAATCGGCTTGCTTCCCGATTGTTTTTTTTTTTGTTTTTTCTTTTAATTTTTAAAAACGTTTAATATTTTTTACATTGAAGTTTAATTTTGGGAAAAACAAAGGAAAGGTTTGTGACGTGTGAACATTATATGATATCTAAATTTCAGTGTCACAAAGAAAGTTTTATTGGAACATAGACGTGATCATTTGCCTCTGCCTGAGGCTATTTCACCCTGCTAATGGGAGAGACCTCAATGGCCCTTAATGCCTGGTTACTCTCTAGACCTTAACAGAGAAATTTTGCAGACTCATGGCTGCAGAGAACAAAAGGAAGCATTCCAAACCCCATGGCTAAACAGCTCCTGAAGTCCAGTTGACTCAGTGCAGCTAAACACTGTTTCGGTTCTGTGCTGAGTTTAAAGTCCTTCTTTAGGCCATTCTAGATAAAACGCATTCAGAAGTTTATGATGGTCCCATGTTTTCGTCTGTGCCATGCTTTCAGTTTCTCCTCATTCAACATGTATCAAACAAACCCCGAAGTTTATCATCATCCAGTGTTTCAAGGCTGTTTCCTGCTCAACTGCTTCGTCATTCTCTGCAGAAAATACATAACCAATAATTTATCACAATCCAGTGTGTTAATTCTGGCATATGCTTCAAAAGGTCCTTTGTCCACTCAAGGTTGAGCACACTCTTAGTTGATCACCATCCATTGATTCAGGGCTAGTACATACTTTCATTGATTTTTCAACTACCACAGCTCATCATACACAATGATTTACCATGATCCAGTTTCAGTGTTGTGACAGGCTCCTTGTGCTTCTTTCTATATACAAGATCAAACACAGACCATCTGAAGTGTGAACATACAGTGTTTCAGTCATGAAACCCACTTCAAGTGGTTCTTCACTTACTCCACAACAAATACACCATACAGGTTATTGACATTCATTGTTTCAATGTTGTAGCACATACTAATGGCTGCTTCACTAACTCCAAGTCAAACACCTTCAGTGGTTTGCCACTATCTTGGGTTTCAGATCTGTGACATGCTTCAAGAGCTCCTGAAACTACTCACGGTCAAAGGCACTCTGTAGATTTGTTGTTGCTGGCTGTTATATGTTGTTCATTCATTCAGTCATCTCCAACTCTTCGAATCCCATGGACTGCAGTATGTCACGCCTTCTTGCCCTTGACCATCTCCCGGAGCTTGTTCAAACTCAAATCCACTGGGTCGGTGATGCCATCCAAGTATCTGGTCCTCCATCGTCCCCTTCTTCTGCTCCAATCTTTTGCGGCATCAGAGTCTTTGCCAACGAGTTGGCTCTTCACATCAGATAGCCATAATATTGGAGCTTCTGCCTCAGCATCAGCCCCTCCAGTGAATTTTCAGGATTGATGTCCTTTACAGTTGACTGGATTGATTTCCTTGCAGCCCAAGGGACTCACAAGAGTCTTCTCCAAGACTGTGGTTCAAAAGTATCAATTCCTTAACGTTCAGCCTCCTTTATGGTCTAACTTACATCGTCACATGACTGCTTAAAAAAACACAAATATAGCTCTGACTATATGGACGCTTCTTGGCAAAGGGATGCCTCTGCTCTTTAACATGCAGTCTAGGTTTGTCACTGCTTTTCTTCCAAGAAACAAGTGTCATTTAATTTCATAGCTGCAGTCATCACCTGCCATGATTTTGGAGTCCAAGGAAACAGAAGTCTCTCACTGTTACCATTGTTTTCCCATCTATTTGCCATGAAATAATAGGACCAGATGCTAGGATCTTAGTGTTTTGAATGTTGCGTCTTAAGCCAGCTTTTTCACTCTCCTCTTTCACCTGCATCAAGAGGCTCTTTAGCTATTCTTTGCTTGATGCTGTATCGGTGGTGTCATCTGCATATCTGAAGTTATTGATATTTCTATTTTTCTCTTAATTTCAGCTTGTGTTTCCTCCAGCCCAGCATTTTCCAAGATGTGCTCTGCATATAAGTTAAATCAACAGGGTGACACATGTAGTAGTTTGTTTGTTTGTTTTTCCCAATTTCAAACCATCTGTTCTCCTTTTCTGGTTCTCACTGGTTGTTTCTTGACCTGGATACAGGTCTCTCAGGAGGCATGTAGGTAGTCTGGTATTTCCATGTCTTTAAGAATTTTCTGCAGTTTGTTGTGATCCACACAGTGGATTTTTATCATACTCAATAAAGCAGAAATAGTTTTTTTTTTTTTAAATAATATTCTTGCTTTTTCCATGATCCAATGGATGTTGCCAATTTGACCTCTGGTTTCTGTCTTTTCTAAATCCAATTTGAACATTTGCAACTTCTAGGTTAATGTGCTATTAAAGTCTTGCCAGGAGAATTGTGAGCATGTCTTTGTTCGATTCACTTCAGCTGTTCAGTTGTGTATGACTGTTTGTGGGCCCATGGACTACAGCAAATCAGGCCTTCCTGTCCATCACCAACTCCCGCAGTTTACTGAAATTCATGTCCTTTGAGTCGGTGATACCATCTAACTGTCTCATCCTCTGTCGTCTCCTTCTCCTCCTGCTTTCAATCTTGCCAAACATCAGGGTCTTTTCAAATGAGTCAGCTCTTCACGTCAGTTGGCCAAAGTATTGGAGTTTCAGCTTTAACCACAGTCCTTCTAATGAATATTCGTGATTGATCTCCTTTAGGATGGACTGGTTGGATCTCCTTGCGGTTCAAGGGACTCTCAAGAATCTCCTCCAACAACACAGTTCAAAAGCATCACTTCTTTGGTGCTCAGCTTTCTTTATAGTTCCACTGGTACATCCATACACGCCTACTGGAAAAATCATAATCTTAACTAGGTGGAGTTTTGTTGGCACATTATCATCTCTGCTTTTTAATATGCTGTCTCAGTTCAATTCAGTTCTCCACTTATACAGCATCGATGATAAGACATCTAGGTTAAAGATGAAAGGTTTACCCACAGTGAGGGGCACCCGGAGAGGTTCACTGAGTTACATGGAGGAAAGAAGAGGGAGGGGGTAGTTAGAGGTGACTGGAATCAGATGAGGTGGGATCAAAAGAGGAGAGAGAGAAAAAAAAAAAAAAAGAGGAGAGAGAAAGCTAGCCAGCAGTCACATCCTTATGTGTGCTCCACCGTCTGGACCACTCAGAGGTATTCACAGAGTTATACAGGGAAGAGGAGAGGGAGGAAGTAGACAGAGGTGGCCAGGAGGATAAAAGAGGGAAATGAAAAGCAGAGAGACAGATCCAGCCAGTAACCAGTTCCTGAAGTGTTCTCCACCGTCTGGAACACGGAGATTCACAGAATTGGGTAGAGAAGAGAAGGGGGAAGGAAGAGACAGAGGCCACCTGGTGGAGAAAAAGGAGTGTCCAAAGGAGGAGAGAGTGGTCAAGCCAGTAATCTCGGTCTCAGGTAAAATTGGGTAGTGAAGTTTGGGTTTTTTAATGTACAAAATTGACAACAAATACCAAAAAGCAAAGATTAAAAATCTAGAATAGAGGTTGGATTTTAAAAAACGCAATATTAAGGAAAAGAAGAAGAAGAGAGAGAAAAAAAAAGCCACAAGAACTATTAAAACAACAACAACAACCACACAAAGACTATATACAGTGTTTGCTTTTAAAAATAGGTTTCTTTTTAAGTAATAGTAGGTTATAAGAATAAAAATTAAAGGATAAATAGAGGACTTAAATATTTCTAAAAGTTAAAAAAAGAAGAAGAAGAAAAAGAAAAGAAGAATAAACTACCACACAACAACATTAGCAAAAAAGAAAAAAAGAAAAATAAATGGTCATAAAAATAGTAAAGATATTTCTGGCCCTTTCTCTGGTGTTGTGGGCAGTGTGGGGTTATTTCCAAGGCCGTTCCCTCCATTAAATTTCTTCTGTTTGCTGGTCTCTTCAGTGTCTGATTTCCGTCCTAATAAGGGGGGGGGGGAGCATGGTGGACACTTTTTATTTTTATTTTTTTGGCTCCCTTGTTCAGTTGTGCTGTGGGGAGGGAGGGATGCTGCAAACAAATAACACCTGCGTGTGCTTTCAGCGTTTCAGGCCCACTGGGCCTGCCCCTGCTCACGATGCACACCGCTCATGCTCTACGTTGCTCCAGGGTCTGAGGCCGGCCCTAGGCTGCACGCACCTCCCAGGTCTAAGCCGAACTCAGCTTCGGTGCTCAGGTAAGCCCTCAGAGGCACAGATTCGGTTGGGACTGACTTTTGTGTCCTTCTGACGGCCGAGTAGCTCAGGTGTGTGGTGAGCGCAGTCACTGTGACTTATCGCCTTTCCTGTCTACGCTGCTAGTTTCCTGGATGTACCACTGGTGCCCCTTGTGAGGTGGATGGTGACTGTCCAGAACCCCCAGAAGTCTTGGCAAAGAAGCCTGCTTGCAGTTTTGTAGGTAAAGTCTCTCTGGGGCTGCGATCGCCCCCTTCCAGCGAATACGGTTCTGGCTGCCTGTCACCGGCGGGAAATGGTCTGTAACCGGCTATTTCTGTTCCATCCTTTGTTCTGTGTGCGGTCCTGGTGGTGTCTTATGTTCGGGCTTTTCACGTGGTAGCTGTCCCACAGTCTGATTTGCCAGTGCAGGTTCGTTCTTTGTGGTTATGTGCGGGGCGTTCCTGCCTGATTCTTAAAAAGCAATGCAGCCCGCGCCTCCTGAGCCTCCCTGCCCTGCCCCCACTTGCTAGTGTCGGATGCAGGCGTCTGTGCTGCTTTTCTGCTGGGGGAGTTCTGTTGCGCTTGTAATCTGTAGGTTTTAATTATATATTTATGTTTCCTTCCTGCTACGTTGCACTCTGTGCTTCCAAAGCTCACCACAGACTCGGCAGGGAGAATGTTTCTTGGTGTTTGGAAACCTCTCTTCTTAAGATTCCCTTCCCGGAACAGGATTCCCTTTCCAGGACGGAGCTCCCTTCCTACCTCCTTTGTCTCTTTTTTCATCGATAGCTTTTTCCTGGCCATCACTTTCAGTCTGTATGTGTCCCTAGTTATGAGGTGGTTTTCTTGCAGACAGTATATTCTTGTATGCATTCACCCAGTCTTTGCCTTTTCATTGGAGCATTTAGCCCATTTCTGTTTAAGGTAGTTGTTGATAAGTATGATCTTCTTACCACTTACTATATATTTTGTGGCTTTGTTTTTATAAGCTTTTCTGCTTCCTATCTAGAAAAGATCCTTCAGCATTTGCTGAAGTGCTGGTTTGGTGGTTCTGAACACTAACTGCTTTTGTTTGTCTGTAAAGCTCTTGTTTTGTCTTTTGAATGAGAATACTATCCTTGTTGGATAGAGTAATTTTGGCTTTAGGCTTTTGCCTTTCAGCACTTTAGGTGCATCCTGCCATTCCCTTCTAAGCTGAAGAGTTTCTATTGTAAGATCAGCTGTTATCCTTATGGGGATTCCCTTCTATGTTATTTGTTGTGATTCCTTTGTTACCTTGAATATTTGTTCATTGTGTATATTTATTTGTTTGTTTGTTTTCATTTTGATTAATGTGTGTTTTGACATGTTGTGTCTTGGTTTTCCCCCTATGGGACACACTGGGATTTTTCATTTTAGTTGTCTGTTCTTTTTCCCATTTCAGGGACGTTTCTAAATATTTCCTCCTCAAATATTTTCTCATGCCCTTTCCCTTTGTCTTCTTTCTTTGAGAAACCTATGATTTAAATATGGGGGCATTTGACATTGTCCCATAGGTCTCTGTGATTGTCTTCATTTCTCTCTTTCTTTATTTTTTTCTGCTCTGCTTCATTTATTTCCCATATCCGATCTTCCAGCTCACTTAGTCTTTCTTCTGCCTCAGCTACAGTACTGTTCCTGTTGTCCAGAGTGATTTCTATCTCAGTTATTTCATCGCTCATTATTGATTGACTACTCATGATTTCTTCCAGGTCCATTTAAAACATCCCTTTCATCTTCTCAATCCATGCCTGAAGTCTATTTATCTGTAGATTCATTTGTTTCCAAGACATTGACTATTATTGTGCTGAACTGTTTTTCCTGTAGACTTCCTACCTCCTCCTCTTTCATTGGTTTGTTGATTTTCATTGTATTCCTTCATCTGCTGGATATGTCTCTGCCTTTTCATGTTGTTTCGATGACTGTCTTCGAGGTCTATTTTCTGCACACCAGAGGGCCATCATTGCTATTAATTGGGTGGTCTCCTCCAAGTGAATGTGGTGGGACCAGTGGCTTGTGTAAATTTTCTTGTTGAGAGAACTTTTTGTTGTTGTTGTTATAGAAGATGGCTGTTGATCTCACTTGTTCTGAGAGTCCATGCAGTGTCCATTAGGGAATTAGTGGGCTCTATTATGGCTTTGATTCCAGATGAGCTATTTCAAATCCTCAAAGACGATGCTGTAAACGTGATGTACTCAATAAGACAAGAAATTTGAAAATCTCAGCTGTGGCTCAGTTGGAAATGGTCAGTTGTCATTCCAGTCTCGAAAAAGGCAATGCCAACGAATGCTCAAACTACCATGCAATTTTACTCATCTCACATGCTAACAAAGGAATGCTCAAAATTCTCCAAGCCAGGCTTCAGCAATATGTGAACCATGAATTTCCAGATATTCAATCTTGTTTTAGAAAATACAGAGGAATGAAAGGTCAAGTTTCTAACATCTGCTGGATCTTCACAAATAAGCAAGCAAGTTCCAGAAAAACCTCTAGTTCTGCTTTACTGAGTATGCCAAAGCCTTTGAGTGTACGGATCAAAATAAACTGTGGAAAATTCTGAAAGAGACGGTAGTACCACACCACCAGATCTGCCTCTTGAGAAGCCTGTATACAGTTCAGGAAGCAACAGTTAGAACTGGACATTGAATAACAGACTGGTTCCAAATAGGAAAAGCAGCACCTCAAGGGTATATATTGTCACCCTGCTTATTTAACTTCTATGCAGAGAAATGTGTGGCTGGAAGAAATGCAAACGGGAATCAAGACTGCCAGGAGAAATGTCAAAAACTTCAGATATGTAGATGACACCCCCCTCATGGCAGAAACTAAAGAGGAACTGAAGAGTCTCTTGATGAAAGTGAAAGAGGAAAGTGAAGAAGTAGGCTTAAAGCTCTACATTAGGAAACCTGAGATGGCATCCTGTCCCATCACTGCATGGCAAATAGATGGGAAAACAGTGGAAATGGTGGCAGACTGTTTTTTTTTGGGGGGGGGGGAGGCTCCAAAATCACTGAAGATAGTGACTGCAGCCATGAAATGAAAAGACGCTTACTCTTCCTAGACAGCATAAAACAAGACCAGAGGCCTACTGCAGCTCAGATCATGAAATCAGTATTGCCAATTCAGACTTAAATTGTAGAAAGTAGGAAAAAACCAATAAACCATTCAGGAATGATCTATCTCAAATCCGTTATAATTATACAGTGTAAGTGAGAAATAAATGTAAGGGACTAGATCTGAAGGAATGCCTGATGAACTATGGACGGAGGTTCATGACATTGTAAAGGAAACAGGGATCAAGACCATTCCCAAGAAAAAAGAAATGCAAAAAGGCAAAATGGCTACCTGAGGAGGCCTTAAAATTAGCTGTGAAATGAAGAGAAATGAAGGCAAAGGAGAGAAGGAAAGATACACCTATTTGAACACAGAGTTCCAAGGAGAGAGAAGAAAGCCTTCCTCGGTGATCAGTGCCAAGAAATAAAGCAAAGCAATAAAGCAAAGCAATAGAATGGGGAAGACTAAAGATTTCTTCAAGAAAATCGGAGATACCAAGGGGGCATTTCATGCAAAGATGGGCACTATTAAGGACATAAATGGTATGGACCTAACAGAAGCAATAGGTATTAAGACGAGGTGGCAAAGAATACACAGAAGAACTGTACATCAAAGATCTTCACAACCCAAATAATCATGACGATGTGATCACTCACCTACATCCAGATACCTTGGAATGTGAAGTCAAGTGGGCCTTAAGAAGCATCACTATGAACAAAGTGAGTGGAAGTGATGGAATTCCAGTTGAGCTATTTGAAATCCTAAATGATTATGCTGCCGAAGTGCTTCACTCAATATGTCAGCAAATTTAAAAAACTAAGCAGCGGCTCAGGACTGGGAAAGGTCAGTCTTCATGCCAATCCCAAACAAAGGCAATGCCAAAGAATGCTCAAACTACTGCACAATTGCACTCATCTCACACGCTAGTAGAGTAATGCACAAAAATATCCAAGTCAAGCTTCAGCAATACTTGAACCATAAACTTCCAGATGTTCAAGCTGGTTTTGGACAAGTCAGAGGAACCAGAGATCAAATGAGTGTATGCACCACTACTTCTGATGATGCATGCAGCAACTACTGAGGTTGAAATCACGAGTTTGCATTCTGCTTTTACTAAGAATTGAATTAGGACAGGTGCACTAGTTAGCTTGCACTCTGGCACATACATTACAACTCTAGAGCATAAGTATCACAACCACGTGCGTCTGCACTCCGGACCTGGCATGCGGTAACGACTGAAAATGCAAGAAGCTTTTCACAGTTACTGACCCCTGATTTGAAACCACTGCTGCTGCTGCTGCTGCTGCTAAGTCACTTCAGTCGTGTCCGACTCTGTGTGACCGCATAGATAGCAGCCCACCAGGCTCCCCTGTCCCTGGGATTCTTGAGGCAAGAATACTGGAGTGCGTTGCCACTTCCTTCTCCAATGCATGCATGCATGCTACGTCGCTTTAGTCTTATTCGACTCCGTGCGAACGTATGGACAGTAGCCCACGACGCGCCTCTGTCCACGGGATTCTCCAGGCAAGAATATTGGGGTGGGGTGTGATTTCCTTCTCTTATGTCAAACCACACATGCTACAAACACTGAGCTTGCCCTCTGAAATACGCGCTTGTCGATACTGAGGCCACCATCTAGAGGATGCTCGCTGGAACTACTTAGTTTCCAATCTGGATAACCCTTTCTGCCACCATTGAGACTATTAACAAGCTTTAGAACAAGTGCATTGCTGTCACTGAGACTGCACAGTAGAGCATACATCCCATCACTCCTAAACCCGGGTTCTTTAGGGTATGGCTTGCCACTACTGAGCCTGTCCCTAGAACATGCCTGTTGTAAACACACATACACTTTTGGTGTATTACACTCTGGATTCTGCATCCCTGCACTACTGAAATTGCCTTCCAGAACAAGAGTTCATCACCGGCTGAACTTTCACTCTGAAGCATGAACATCACAATCATCAGCTTGTTGCTTTATAGGTAAGTCAGGCCACTACTCGACCTGCACTGGAGTTCAGGTGTGCCTAAATAGTTACTGAACTTGCACTCTGAAGTTTCCTTCTGGACACAACTGAGCCAGCACTCCTGTAGACAGAGTGAGTTTAAACACTGGAGGACATGGTACGCCTCTCCTGAGCATGAGCTCAAGTGCAGGCATCCGGCTCTGCTGAGAACAGGCTCTAGTTGCACACATGCCAAAGTAACTGAACGTGCAGCTGTGGGTACAGATCTCATGAATACAGAGTGAGCGCATTTCATCATGGGTTTTGCACTACTGAGGCTTACTCAGAAGCATATCTTCCATCGTGACTGCGTGTGCCTTCAAGAGCCAATGTTCTGACACTACGGAGACTGTGCTGTAGAGTAAGAATGCCTGAACTACACAACTGCACACTGAATCATGCATCCCAGCAGTATAAATCCTAGCACTACAGCACACTTGTCACTTCTGAGTCCTTACACTAAGCAGGCATGGCACAGCTAGTGAGCATGTGGTCTAGAGCATATGTGTGGCCATTACTAATTTCAGACTCGGAAGCCTGTGTCTTGCCACTTGTAAATCAGGCCCCAAAATATTCATGTTTCAGCTATTGGTTTTGCACCCTGGTACACTCCTTTAACACTGCTGAGACTGCGTTACAGAGCATGAGTTCCACCACTACTAATCTTGCTCGATGGCCTGGGTGCTTAAACCTGTGAGCCTACACTCTGCAGCTGAAAATTGCCAATGACTTCGCTTGCCCTCTGTTGCATATTTTCCCCACGCTTCTTCCTGCACTCTGGAGCACCTACTCCAGGAGGCTGCTTTCTAAAACACATATCATCTCCACGAGTGAACCGTCATTCTAGATCAACTGTGTGACCACTAGTGACCTTGAATTCTGAAGTGTTATATTAACTTCCTTGAGGTATTGCTCGAGAAGGTGTGTGCAACAATTACCCCAGTGACATTTTATACCAGCCATTTTGCTGCTAGTCACCCAGCACTCTAGACTGTGCAAGCTGTGAGTAGTGTACCTGTATATCTGTGGATGACGTGCCACCACTACAGACCTGGTGTATACTTCATATGTCCTGCCTCAATTGATCGTTCGTCACAATACACATATGCCACAACCCTTGCTCTTGCAATGTTGAGGGCTTCTCTTCCCGCTACTGAGCTTGTGTGGCACAGCAGGTATATCACATTTTCTGAATTTGATCTCTGGATATGCAACCAAAAATAAAAACCCAGCTTTCAAGAGAACATGTCCCTCTGCAGTCTGCACTCTTGAGCAAGGGCACTGCAACTCCTGAGACATCACTCTGAAGCACATGTAGAGCAGGCATGCTGCATCTGCTGAACTTAGCTCTTCAGCATGCCTCTCAACAGTGAAACACACTTTAGGCATACCCCTCTTAATACAGACCCATGATCTAGAGCAGGCATGCTTCACATCCTGAATCTTGGCTTTCGAGAACACGTGCTTCATCTCCTGAGATGGTGCTTTTGCGGATTCTCCCCACCACTACTAAGACTGTGCTCTAGAGGGGTGTGACACTTTGGAGCCTGCATGCCTCACTACTGCGTCTCTGCTCTAGCCTGGAAGTACTGAAACAGCTTAGCTCGCAATCCGGAGCACACGTTCTGCCACTAGTGTGCTTGCACTTTAGAGCAGGCTGTCTGAAGCCATCCCATTGGCACTGGCAACATGCGTCCAGCCACTGCTGAATGCACACTAGAGCACAGTTCCTGCCACTCTTGAGCATGTACTCTACCACAAGATGTCTAAGCTGCTCAGTTGCATTGCGGAGCATACCTCTTTCCACAACTGAACTTGCATTCTACAGGAAATGGTACACAAACACTGACCTTGTGCTCTAGAATTGGCACACCATACATAATTTTCTTAACATTTGAAGCATATGTCTGGCCAACACTAAATCCACGCTTTAGATCAGCTGTGCTAAAATCACTGAGCTTGCCCTCAAGAGTATATCTGAACTCACATTTTATAGCACACCTACTACCACGGTGGATTCTGTGCTCTAAAACTCTCGTGAGATGAGAGAGCAAGATGGTGGATCTATAAGTGGATGTGGAGTACATCTCTCCATGGATACATCAGGCATACACCTTCAGACACAGGAGAGTAATCAGAATGTTACCGGAAAGTAGACAGGAGTACCTGACAAGTGGCAAAGAATATATAGAACCACGCAAAACTCAGTCGGGCGAAAGAACTGGGGGAAAAATCAGGAGTGTTAGTAGGACTGGATCTGCCCTGAGTGGAGGAAGGAACTGAAGCTGAGGTCCAATCCCACACTGGGTCAATCGTCTGAATTGCAGAATAGACATTTAAAGCTGAGAGTGAAACAGCTGATCTGTGGAAAGCTGGGTGCAATGAGAAGCAGAGGGTCCTTGCTGCAGCCGTACATACCCCGTAAAAGGACATCCGTCCCCTGAAAGGCCCCGTGGCTGGCAGCTGCAGTTTAGGGACTTTGCGGCAATTCATGGGGAGGGCTGCTGTTTCCTGGGGAGAGATGGAGAGAGGGGGTTTGAAGGAGGACACTGTGGTAGGGTATGCCTGTGGAGGAAAGCCAGGCAGCCATGAAAGCAAGGCAATAACACCGAGTCACATGTCGGGGGTGGAGCAATCACCATAGCCTCTCTCTCCCCACATGCTAGCATCAGCAGTTACTACAATAGTGAGGCTGACCCATCAAATGCTGAACACACTGAAATGCAGAGCAGGACACCACGCAGGGTCCTCCTTTAAGTGCCTGATGCACCATACTAGAGTAGAATCCCACTCAGGATGCTCCTTTAAGTGTCAGATGCACTGATTTACACGGGAGGACCCCAGCCAGGAAATTCGCTCTATGTGCTGACCCATTGAACGACAGAGAAGGATCCCAGGCAAGGAAGCCTTCTGAGTGGCCGAATAGGTGGAACTAGGGAGAAGACTGGCCAAAGACGCCTTCTGATCACCGGATACAAGGGCTCAAAAAAGAAAAAAAAAGGCTCTGATAGGGCCATAACTCCTGTGGTGTAGTCAGTCTGTGTCCCTGCACCCTGCCCATTTGACACCACCTGCGTCCCTCAAAGCCAAGCAGCTGCTCCACTTTCACAGTTAACTCTCACTGGAAAAAAGCTGCTACAGGTTAAAAAAAAAATCATGCAACTATTTGCACAGGATTGCTTCAGTCCTGTCTAACTATGTGTGGAACACATTTCACCACTACAGAGAAGAAGCTATAAAATGCATATACTGAAACAACTGATCTTTTCCAGTCTTGTAGCCACTGCTGAGTTTTCCAAATTTGCTTGCATATTGAGTTCAGCAGTTTCATAGCACTCACTATCTATTAGGATTTGAAATCACTCAAGTGGAGTTCTCTATCTCCACTAGCTTTGTTTCTATTGATGCTTCTTGCGGCCCGCTTGACCTCACATTCCAGGATGTTTGGCTCTAGGTGAGTGATTAGATCGTGATGATTATCTGGATCATGGAGATCTTTTCTGCATAGTTCTTCAATCTTTGCTGTATACATTTTTGCTACCTCTTCTTAATATCTTCTGCTTCTGTTCAGTCCATACAATCTCTGTCCTTTACTGTATCCACCTTTGCATGAAATGTTCCCTTGGTATCTCTAATTTTCTTGAAGAGATCTCTACTCTTTCCCATTCTGTTGCTTTCCTCTATTTTTTGCACTCATCACCGAGGAAGGCTTTCTTATCGCTCTTTGCTATTCTTTGGTACACTGTATTCATATGGGTATATCTTCCCTTTTCTCCTTTGCCTTTTGTTTCTATTCCTTTCTCAATTATTTGTAAGGCCTCCTCAGACCACCATTTTGCCTTTTTGCATTCATTTTCTTGGGGATGGTCTTCATCACTGCCTCCTCTACAATGTCATGAATCTCCATATGTAGTTCATCAAACACTCTATTATTCCTAATCCCTTAAATATTTTCTCATGTCCACTGTACCATCATAAGGGATCTGATTTAGGTCAAACCTGAATCATCGAGTGGTCTTCCCTACTGTCTTCAACTTAAGTCTAAGTCTATAGCAAATACTGAGCTTCCACTCTGAACCTTCCTTCTTACAAGTATTTGTCCACCATTTTAGAGCACTTTCGCTGCATCTCTTTATCTTCACTCTGAAACATACGTACCGTCACTCCTGAAAGGATGCTCAAGTTCATGCACTTAACTCCAACTCACCCTACGCTCCACAGTAGTCATGCCGATCTACTAAGCTTGCATTCTGCCGCATGCATCTTTCACTATTTAGACTATGATACTGAGGTCATGCTGCAACTGCATAGTTGCAATCTCAAGCTTACCTTCTTCGACTTTCAGCTTTTATACCAGCACACGTGTTCTGCCCCTCCTAAGCCCACTTTCTTGAAGAGATATGAAACAACTGTTGAGGTTGTATTCTGGAGCATGTCCCTGCTATTTCTGAATGCATTCTTTTTGTATTTCTTCATATTTCTTTTAAAAAATGATTTATTTTAATTGGAATAGAATTACTGTGTATTACTGTGATGGTTTTTGACATATACATCAACATGAATCAGCCGCATGGATACATGTGTCCCCCTATCTTCAGCACAACTCAAACCTCCCTTGTTACCCCATGCTTCTGGGTTCGTCCACAGCACAAGAGTTGGATGCATCTTTCATGCATTGAACTTGCACTGGTCATCTCTTTTATGTATGGTAATGTACCTGTTTCAATGCTATTTTCTCAAATCATCCCATCCTTGAACTCTCCCATTGAGTCTCAGAGTCTGCTCTTTATATGTGGATCTTTTTTACTAGCCTTCATGCAGAATCATTGTTACTGTCTTCCTAAATCCCATTTATACGCATTAATAAACAATATTTGCCTTTCTCTTTCTAACTTTTTTTTTACTCTGAATAATAGGCTGCAGGTTGAACTGCCTTACCAAAAGTGACACAAATATGTGTTTTTCTGTAGCTAAGTAATATTCTATTCGAATATATAGCACAACGTCCTTATATTTTCAGCTGCTGATGTGCATCTGGATTACGTGCATGTCATAGCTTTTGGAAAGAGAATTGTAATAAACATTGGGGCACATGTGTCTGTTTTGACTGTAATCCCCTCTGGGTATATGCCAAGAAGGGGGGTTGTTCAGTCATATGACAGTTGTAGTCCAAGTTTCTCAACGAATCACCAAACTGTTCTGCATAGAGGTTGTACCAGTTTGTGTTACCACTAGCAGTGGATTAGGGTTAGCTTTTCTCCACAGCCTCCCCAGGATTTCGTGCTTGTAGAATTTCTGGTGATGGCCACTCTGAACCGTGTGATATGACGACACATTCAATTTTAATTTTTGTTTCTCTAATGATGAATGATTTTAAGCATATTTCATGTGTTTGTTAGCCATCTGTATGTCTTCTTTAAAGACACGTCTGTTTAGGGATTTTGCCCCCTTTTAGTGATGCTGTGAAAGTGCGTCACTCAATATGGCAGCACATTTGGAAAACTCACCAGCGGCTAAAGGGCTGGAAAAGGTCAGTTTTCATTCCAATCCCAAAGAAAGGCAGAACCAAAGAATGCTCAAATCACGGCACAATTGCATCCATCTCACACGCTAGTAAAGTACTGCTCAAAATTCCCCAAGCCAGGCTTCAGTAATACATGAACCATGAACTGCCAGATGTTCGAGCTGGTTTTACAAAAGGCTGAGGCACCAGAGATCAAAATGCCAACATTAGCTGGATCATTGACAAAGCAAGAGAGTTCCAGAATAACATCTATTTCTGCCTTATTGACTATGCCAAAGTCTTTGACTGTGTGGATCACAATAAACTGTGGAAAATTCCGAAAGCGATGGGGATAGCAGACCACCCGACCTGCCTCTTGAGAAACCTATATGCAGGTCAGGAAGCAGCAGTTCGAACAGGACATGGAACTACAGACTGGTTCCAAATAGGAAAAGGAGTCCATCAAGGCTATGTATTGTCACTCTGCTTGTTTAATTTATATGCAGAGTATATCATGAGAAATACTGGGCTGGGAAAAGCACAAGCTGGAACAAAGACTGCCAGGAGAAATATCAATCACCTGAGATATGCAGATGATACCACCCTTACGGCAGAAAGTGAAGGGGAACTAAAAAGCTTCTTGATGAAACTGAAGGAGGAGAGTGAAAATGTTGCCTGAAAGCTCAAAATTCAGAAAACTAAGATCATGGCATCTGGTCGCATGACTTCATGGGAAATAGATGGGGAAACAGTGTCAGATTTTATTTTGGGGGGCTCCAAAATCCCTGCAGATGGTGACTGCAGCCATGAAATTAAAAGACGCTTGCCCTATGACAGGAAAGTTATGACCATCCTAGATAGAATATTCAAAAGCAGAGACATTATTTTTGCTAACAAAGTTCCATCCAGTCAAGACTATGGATTTTCCAGTAGTCTTGTAGGATATGAGAGTTGCACTATGAAAAAAGCTGAGCACTGCAGAATTGATGCTTTTGAACTGTAGTGTTGGAAAAGACTCTTGAGAGTCCCTTGGACTGCAAGGAGGTCCAGCCAGTCCATTCTAAAGAAGATCATTCCTGGGTGTTCTTTGGAAGAAATGATGCTAAAGATGAAACTCCAGTACTTTGGTTACCTCATATGAAGAGGTGACTCACTGGAAAACTCTGAAGCTTGGAGGGATTGGAGGCAGGAGAAGGGGATGGGAGCGGATGAGATGGCTGGATGGCATCACTGACTCGATGGACGTGAGTTTGCGTGAGCTCAGGGAGCTGGTGATGGACAGGGAGTCCTGGTGTGCTGCAATTTATGGGGGTTCAAAAAGTCACACACGACTGAACAGAACTGAACTGAACTCAACTGAACTGAACTGAACTGAACTGAAGCAACTGACAAAGAATTTAGCTCAAAAATATACGAACAACTCCTGAACCTCAATTCCAGGAAAATAAATGACCCCATGTTAAAATAGGCGAAGGGAGTAAACAAACATTTCTCCAAAGATGACATACAGATGGCTAACAAACACATGAAAAGATTCTCAACATCACTCACTATCAGAAAAATGCTAATGAAAACGATAATGAGGTACCATTTCACGCCAGTCAGAATGACTGCTATCCAAAAGTCTACAAGCAATAAATGCTGGGGAGGGTGTGGAGACAAGGGAACGCTCTGACACTGTTAGTGGAATTGCAAACTGGTACAGCCACTATGGAGAACACTGTGGCGATTCCTTAAACATACAAACAAACTGTAAATAGGACTGTCATATGACGCAGCAATCCCACCGCTGTCCGTACACACCAAGGAAACCAGAATTGAAAGAGACGCGTGTACCCCATTGTTCATCACAGCACTGTTTCTAATAGCCAAGGCATGGATGCAACCTAGATATCCATCAGTAGACTAATGAATAAGAAAGCTGTGGTACATATACGTGATGGAGTATTACTCAGCTACTAAAAAGAATACATTTCAGTCCGTTCTAGTGAGGTGGATGAAATTGAAGCCTATTATACAGAGTGAAGTTAGCCAGAAAGAAAAATACCAATAGAGTAAATGAGCGCATATGTGTGGAATTTAGAAAGATGGTCATGATAAACCTGTACGTGAGACAGCAAAATAGACAAAGATGTATAGAACAGTCTTTTGGACTCTGCGAGAGAGGGCGAGGGTAGGATGATTTGGGATAATGGCATTGAAGCATGCGTAATATTATTTGTCAAACGAATCGCCAGACCAGTTCGATGCGTGACACAGGATCCTCGCCTGGTGCACTGGGGTAACCATGAGGAATGGTTTGAGGAGGGAGGTAGCAGGGGTTTTCAGGATAGGGAACACCTGTACACCCGTGGCAGATCTATGTTAATGTATGGTAAAACCAATACAATATTGTAAAGCAATTAGACTACTATGAAAATAAACAAATTTATATTAGAAATAAATCAAGTCAAATTGTGTCCAACGTGAGGAAAACAACAGCATGTTTGGAACAATATCACTAAGTAAGCTTGAGTTGCAGTTTTCTGAGTTCAAGCTGCCCTCATAAGTATGAGCCCTAACTCTTATTACAGAAAGAATAGTGGAAAATGAGCTAGATGAAAGGAGAGCTTTTCAGCAAGCAGTTGAATGTTTCAGCCAGAAAGATATTAAGTAATGTAGGGCTTCCCAAACAGTTTACTAAGAACTTGGGAGCTAGCAATGTGCTGTGGTCACCTAAATAAAGTTGCCTAAAATTATATTTTGACATATATACATATATACACCTGTCTATGCATGAGTGTGTGTATGAAAAAATGTGTGATGGCTTTTAATTCATGTTAGGTGTAATAGAAATGGGAAAACAATAAAACCCAAATGTAGAATGATTCAAATTCTACTCGATTGTTGAATATTATGGAAGTTGAAATACTTCAAAATATGTTTCCTTGGCTGCATGTAACATATGAGGACTCTTTTACATCACTCACCTCTCTCCTTTTCATAAATATAGACCAATTCTCAAATGTTTGTCCAGTTTAATGACAAAATACTAACATAGACATATATATATATAATATATATAAAATAGAGATATGTTTTCATATCATAAACTGTTGATAGCAAGCCTAGATTTTAGAATTATTTCCAACTCCATGCTCCATCTCAACAGGAAAGAGCCAAAGTTGTTGCTGACTCAATCACTCCAAGAGCTGGGAAACCTGAAAAAGAAATGGAACCTGCACTGAGATTTTCTGTCATATTTATGATCGAGCTCTAAGTCCAAGACTTGTTTTCCTTTATTGTACTAAGCAGTCCCTTCTTAAGATTGAAAAGCATGGAAATCGAGAGAGAGAGGTAGGAGATTGTAGACCTCCTCATGTTCAAAAGGAATTTTAATCAGAGAAGCTAGAAAAGACAGAAACTAAGGAAAACAATCAAGTGATAGACAATAATAATGATTTAGCCACTAATCAAACTCAGGGGTCTCTAGTCCCTCCTCAAGGGCCAGCGTGGAGAAGGAAATGGCAACCCACTCCAGGGTTCTGCCCGGAAAATCCCAGGGATGGGGGAGCCTGGTGGGCTGCCATCTTTGGGGTCACACAGAGTCGGACACGACTGAAGCGAATTAGCAGCAGCAGCAGCAAGGACCATCGATGACATTCGGAGCAATATCCTGTGAACAATTTTAGAGATGCTAAAGCCCAAACCAGGCTGAAATGTAAGTGCATAGTTGGATCTAGACGGTCAATGATGTGGACTCCCAATATCCTCACTAATAGGCCATTAGTAGAATGTCCCAATATTGATCACAGACCCCATGTTCCACCCTCACTCAGCCATTAAAATATTCCCCCTGAAAGTATTTGGGGATTTGCATCTTTGAAGCACCAGCTGCTAAGACACCTTACTTCGTCCTACAATAAGCACTTTCAGCCCCCCCCCCCCAACTGAAACCCACAGTCAATTCATAAATTTGTTTGCACAGAAGCAAGTAAACCAAGTCTGCTAGGGTAACAGTACTGAATATTAAGAATATGTGCATAGAAGGATGATAAATCACTTTTATTTCAGAAATAAAGTAGATTTATTGATGTGAGTTTTCGATAACCCTGTATGTGAGATAGCAAAAGAGACCCAGATGT
The DNA here is from genome assembly GCF_042477335.2 of Ovis canadensis. Taxonomy (NCBI): domain Eukaryota; kingdom Metazoa; phylum Chordata; class Mammalia; order Artiodactyla; family Bovidae; genus Ovis; species Ovis canadensis. Next base: position 19,069,936 of record NC_091271.1, read on the forward strand.
ATAGAACAGTCTTTTGCACTCTGTGGGAGAGTGAGAGGGTGGGATGTTTTGGGAGAACGGCATTGAAACATGTATAATATCATATATGAAATGGGTCTCCAGCCCAGGTTCAATGCATGATGCTGGATGCTTGGGGCTGGTGCACTGGGACGACCCAGAGGGTTGGTACGGGTTGGCAGAAGGGAAGGGGTTCAGGAAAGGGAACATGTGTACACCTGTGGCAGACATATGTTAATGTATGGCAAAATCATTACAATAATGTAAAGTAATTACCCTACAATTAAAAAATAATAAATTTATTTTTAAAAAAAGGACATCTTCCAAAAAGCTCCATACCTACATTGAAACCAAGCACCACGAATAGCCAACAAGTTCCACAGGAAGACATACCATGCAAATTCTCCAGCATCACAGGAACAGAACCTGGAGCGTCAATATACAGGTTGCCCAAACAGCAAACCCATAGACATCTCAAACCTCACTACTGGACACTTCATTGCCCTCCAGAGAGAAGAGATGCAGCTCCACCCACCGGAACACTGACAAAAGCTTCCCTAACCAGGAAACCTGACAAGCCCCTCGTCCAACCCCAGCCACAGGGAGGAACCTCCACATTAAAGAGGAACCACAAACTGCCAGAAAGAGAAAGACCATCCCAAACACAGAAACCACCCCCCACCCAAAAAAAAAAGGCCAACTTTACTAATGAGATTTTTGCATGCTTCATGGTTTTGGTTAGTATTTCTGCCATCAGTCTGTATTTTAAGTTGATAGTGAAGTAAACACTTGGTTGAACATTACCCTTCAGTTGCTAGGAGACCAGTGACTTGGTCATGTCACAACTTACCTTCGATTGCTAGGAGACCAGTGATTTTGTGATGTCACAGCTGTTTGACTGGGAGGACCTCTGTGATTGTCCAGAGAGTTTCTCTCTGTAGGCCAGCCAAACATCATTTGAAGTTGCATTGTGTAAAAGCAGACAAATGAGAACATTATGTGAAGAAAGATTTCCCTGAGATGGCACATATTTCTTCAGAAATTCAAGATGGACCTCCTAAAGGTGAGTCCACTGGTTCAGAAAACTCCATTAGGTCTTACTGGTATGATTATACAACTGGGGACTCAGTTTTGAGATCTATGATTGAAGAATATGCTTTTCAGGCTTTGTCTGAGGATCTGGTGATCAAAAGGCCACACTACACATATTCTGTCTCTGAAACAGATGATGTGAATGATTTTCTTTCACTCACATTTCCACAAAAACTTTGGAATATAGTGGAAAGTGATCAGTTTGAATCTATTTGGTGGGATGAGACAGGCACATGTAGAGTGATCAATGAAGAACTCTTCAGGAAAGAAGTCTTGGAAAGAAAGGAGCCTTTCAGAAAATTTGAAACCAAGAGCATGAAAAGTTTAATTCGACAGCTTAATCTTTATGGAGTTAACAAAAACCGACAAACTGTTCAAAGATCGGCTGCACTACCGGTCTTTCTGGAAGAAGAAAACAACATCTCTCTTTTGAGAAAGGTATTCCAAAATTTTCACTTTTTGGCAATAGGTCAGATTCAATCATGTGACCTAGAAAGCATGTTCATATATGTGGCTAAAAGGGAGTTTAAACTTGAGATAACAAATTATTGAAAAAGTTGTATCTTTTTGAAGTTGAGAACAGCTGGAGGTTAGAATATTGGATGTTCAACAAACCTTCCTAGTGACTTGAAACCAGATACAAGTTCTGAAGCTACTTAAAGTGGTATTTACTGTATATATACAACATATTTTTAGTTGAGCATATACCTTCTAACATGTTACCTGTTAAAACTACCAACAGAGGTATTTTCTTTGATGTTATTTCATTGCTTCCATTAAAGGAAACTTATAGTGATATGAAGGAATGAAATTAGTAAAGAATGAAAAATGAATATAATGGAGAAGTGGAGAAAAGGGAACCCTCCTCCACTGTTGGTGGGAATGCAAACTAGTACAGCCACTATGGAGAACAGTGTGGAGATTCCTTAAGAAATTGCAAATAGAACTACCTTATGACCCAGCAATCCCACTGCTGGGCATCCACACTGAGGAAACCAGAATTGAAATAGACACATGTACCCCAATGTTCATCGCAGCTCTGTTTATAATAGCCAGGACATGGAAACAACCTAGATGTCCATCAGCAGATGAATGGATAAGAAAGCTGTGGTACATATACACAATGGAGTATTACTCAGCCGTTAAAAAGAATTCATTTGAATCAGTTCTGATGAGATGGATGAAACTGGAGCCAATTATACATAGTGAAGTAAGCCAGAAAGAAAGACACCAATACAGTGTACTAACACATATATATGGAATTTAGGAAGATGGCAATGACGACCCTGTATGCAAGACAGGAAAAAAGACACAGATGTGTATAACGGACTTTTGGACTCAGAGGGAGAGGGAGAGGGTGGGATGATTTGGGAGAATGGGAATTCTAACATGTATACTATCATGTAAGAATTGAATCACCAGTCCATGTCTGACGTAGGGTGCAGCATGCTTGGGGCTGGTGCATGGGGATGACCCAGAGAGATGTTGAGGGGAGGGTGGTGGGAGGGGGGGTCATGTTTGGGAACGCATGTAAGAATTAAAGATATTAAAATTAAAAAAAAAAACCACTGGGAGGGGGGGAAATAACATGAGTTGAGGAAAATAAAGAAAAGGTAGAAAAAAAAAAAAAAAGAAATATTGTAACAAAACCAAAACTTTATTCTCCCATATGACTACCAGGAGACTTCCAGCAGAACAGGGCATTTAAAAAACACTGTGTAAAGGGCCAAAAAAGAAATATGTTAGGCTTTGTGAATATGACCATTGGCAATTAATTAAGTTTTCAGGCATAGAGGATAACCAAAGAAGCTGGCAAGTCCCTGTTCCACCTTTAAGGACTCCAAAAATTGAAATACACACAATTTTCACGTCAGAAAATAAAATTCTTTTCGGTTTACCTCAGCCATTAAAAGTGTAAAGCTCTAAAATTAAAAAGAAGAAGAAGAAGAAAAAGTAAAGCTCATTCTCAGCTCACAATAGACAGTGCAAAAACAGGGGCAGGCTGCCCTGCCTTGATTGAAATGTAATTCCATGTCCTGGCTATTATAAACAGTGCTGCGATGAACATAACGGAGAGGGAGAGGGTGGGATGATTTGGGAGAATGGGAATTCTAACATGTATACTATCATGTAAGAATTGAATCGCCAGTCCATGTCTGACGTAGGGTGCAGCATGCTTGGGGCTGGTGCATGGGGATGACCCAGAGAGATGTGGGGAGGGAGGTGGGAGCGGGGGTCATGTTTGGGAACGCATGTAAGAATTAAAGATTTTAAAATTAAAAAAAAGTAATTAATTAATTTAAAAAAAAAACTGAAAAAAATAAAAAATAAATATAAAAGAGAATATACATATACTATAAATGAAAAAAAGAAAAAGAAAAAGAAATGTAATTCCAAGAGGAGGGGCGCCAAGATCCACTGTACCGTCAAGTTCCTTAAGCAAAGAACTGGCTTACGGGAGGTCACCCCTGAGGGCTGTGAGTGCCAGACACCATCACTGGACTCCCCTGGTAGACTCGGAGGCCGTTCTCAGCCCTGAGCCCTGGCGACTGTGCCATCTGTTTCTTCTTTCTTCGCGTTTGGTGAGCTCAGCAATCTTGACCCAAGATCCTTGAGATTCAGATTCAGCCTGACCACGCCTACAGTGGGTACTTTTACGGGGTGAGGGGGTGGGGGGAGGGCTCATCGCGCGCGCATGCGCCCAACTCGGCCTCCCGGCCAATCAGATGGCTGGCGCCGACACCTGGCAGCCAATCATCGGAGGCAGCCCGCACGCCTGTAGGGGGAGCTGAGGCGGAGTCCCAGACCTGAGGAGGCCTAGTCCCCTCAGGCTCGACTCCTCAGTGTTAATCTTGGAACTGCCTAGGGCAGGTGAGCTGCCAGCAGTTCTGTCTCCTCTGTCAACGGGTTCCGGTAAGGACTGGAGCGTGGTTCAGCCAAAGCGGTGCCTGACGGCTAAAGGGAGGGTTTCTCGGGTCCCCACTCGCACGAGGCCTTGCTGGGCGGGGCGGCTGGTGAGGGCCGTGAGAGCTTCTGGCAGGATCCACAGGCTTCAGGCTCCTTTCGCCCTCTCCCCTCTCTAGTCTGGGCGGGCTCTGTTCTCCAGCAGCTTTCCTGCCCAGGGGCGGGACAAGCCAGCTCACAGAAAGGGCCACTTAGGCCCCTGGCCCCTGGCACCACCCCCAGCTCTCCTGTGCAAACTAATGTATTTAAACACAGATGCACAAATCTTCACGGCCCAACCCGGTTCTGCACCCAGGCACAGTCAGGCAGGAGCAGCAAAAAAACAAAAACAAAACCAAAACATCTATCTAGCAGCCTCTTCACTGCCCTGGTGCTTTAGTCGTTTTCCTGTTTCCTCTGCCTCTCCTCGGCCTCCAGGGCTGCCCCGTCCCTGGGGGCCCCGAGATTCAGGCCTTTGGTTCGGGAAGTTGGCAGATGAGGTATTTGTTTGTTACTGAGAGAAGGGAGGTGGGAGGAAGAAGCTCAGGGCAAAGGAGTTCAATCACTTGGTCTGGTTGAGTGTGAGACGCCTGGTCAGCATCCGTAGGGTAGGACCAGGTAGGGCCTGGGGGGATAGAATGTTCCCAGAACAGGGGACTCACCCTGGCCGTTTCCTCTGCTTGTCCCCAGGATGTGACCTTGTGCTGCCTGGGAGGTCTCAAGCGCTCAGGATTTCAGTGGGCCCCTGAGGTAAGGTGACAGACATCTTTACAACAGGGACAAAGGTGTGGCTTTCTTACTTTGCGTTTTTCTCCTTTCATTCGTCGGCTGACACGTTGCTGTTGAGAGAGAGTATTCCTGATTGGGGATTACCTGACCCTGATTGCGGGTGCTGACTTCAGGGCCATCATGGTTTCAGGTTTGCAGCTTTCTGAGTGGCAAGCTTAAAAACAGGCAGGGTGACTTGCTTTCCCCTGCCTTCTTGAAAGAAAAAAAGTAAGAGCACCATGGGTCTTAAGCTGTGTACAGCTGACTCCTACCACTTGGTGAGGCTAAAATGGGGCAATGCACATATCCTAAGGTTTTAGCTAGGAAAGCAAAGCAATGCAGGTGTGGGGGTTCCCTGGTGGCCTGGTGATTAGGATTCTGGGCCTCCACTGCAGTGGTCTGGATTTAATCTCTGGTCAGGGAACTGGGACCCCACAAGCCAAACAGCATGGCCAAATAAATGAATGAATCCAGTGGTTCATTCAGAGAAAATATCCTGTGATTTAACATGTTCACGTGAGATTACTTGCTCATTTCTGTACCCTTAAGGGCTTTTCTTCATTAAGTAAGTCAGCTCCACTGGATGGGGGTGAGGCACCCTCTGAGTTCATGTCATGAGAGTAAACAAGATCATAGGAAGCTCTATGCCCAGCAACTTGTGCCTACAGCTGTGTTGTATACTTATCTTGCTGGTACAACTTTGACTTCACAGCATGTTTTGTTTTGGTCACAACATGTGGCTTCATAGGATATTAGTTCCCCAGCCAGGGATCCAACACAGGATCCTGGCAGTGAGAGGGCTGAGTCCTAACCAAACCACTGGACTGCCAGGCAACTCCTGTGTTTCGGTGCTTTGGATTGGGTGAGTGTGTGTGTGTGTGTGTTTTGATTTTAGCTATATTTATAGGAGAACTGTTCTGTGTGTACGTATGATGTGAATGGTATTAAAACTTGAAATGTTTGTGTTGTACATATGATCTCAAATGGAATAGTTTGAAAGAACTTACCACTTGTTATCTCTTGGCCTAGGATCTCTCCTGAGGTAGTTAGTAGTCAAGCTTTTGTCTGGCTTGGCAACCTCTGAAGACTTAGCTTGTTGAATCTAAGCTCTCTCACTTGTCTGTACTCATGAAGCCTCAGTTCCTCCTTCTGTGGGCCTCTCCAAGGGGCTTCTCTTGTGGAGGCTGCTGTCTTTTCTCAGAATGAGTGATTCAGGAAAGCGCTTGCACCCATGATAAAGTGCAGAGTCTTTTTTCAGATGTTACACATCTTCACTTGTGTATTTGCTTAGTCTCACAGGTCTACCCTGTGATAGATTGAGAGAGAACTACACAGGGTGGGAATATTAGGAGATTGAATTCACTTGAAGGCTGGTTACCATACCCATTAATCCACTATGCCAGCCTTTTTTTTATATGATCTCAGCTCTGTCAATGTAAGCAAATTATTTGGCTTGTGTACCCTTCTTGTGTGCTGCTACTGCTGCTAAGCCACTTCAGTCGTGTCCGGCTCTGCAGTCTCATGGACAGCCACCCACAAGGCTCTCCCTTATCTGGGATTCTCCAGGCAAGAACGCTGGAGTGGGTTGCCATTTCCTTCTCCAGTGCATGAGAGTGAAGTCGCTCAGTCGTGTCCGACCCTTCGAAACCGCATGGACTGCGGCCTACCAGGCTCCTCCGTCTATGGGATATTCCAGGCAAGAGTACTGGTGTGGGTTCCCATTGCCTTCTCCAGCTTGTGTGCTCTCTGGCCTGATGTACTCAATTTTGATCTACTCAGTTCTAGACCTACTCATTTCTTGATGTTCTAGCAAGTCTCCTCTTTGCCCTGGATTAAGGTTTCTGTTTCTCTGGATGGTTCCCATCAGCAAACAGACTGACTATAATGTGACCTGTCGTTAAAAATCCGTCTTTTGGTGACACATCCTGCTTCTGCTGCTTTTATTTCATATTTGCTTGTTACAGACCTCTGCAGAGATGTTCCTAGACTTTGTTATCTCGAGTTCTCTCATTTTCCTATAAAGCCACTCTTGTCAAGGCCACAGGTGAATTTCAAATATTCAAATGTCTGCCTGCAAGGTAGGAGACCTGGGATCAATTCCTGGGTGGGGAAGATCGCCTTGAGAAGGAAATGGTAATCCACTCCAGCACTCTTGCCTGGAAAACCCATGAACGGAGGAGCCTGGTAGGCTACAGTCCATGGGATTGCAAAGAGTCGGAAATGTCTATTCAAATTCTTTTCCTGGTTGTTAAATGCTTTTCTGTTTTTAATTGTTGTAGAAAACATCTAAGTTAAATTTTTACCATTTTAACCATTTTTGCATGCTAAGTATTTTGCATACTTTCATCAACCTTTTGGAGAAAGAAATGGCAACCCACTGCAAATCTGATGGAGAAGGGAACGTGGTGAACTTTAGTCCTGGGGGATGCAAAGTTGGGCACAACTGAGTGACTAAGACATAGACACACACATAGTGACAGTGTTGATTTGTTGTTGTTGTCATTGTTTTAGCTGTGTTGTGCAGCTTGAATGACAGTTCCCTGGTTGAGGATCATACCCAGGCCCCTGATAGGACACTGTGGAGTCCTAACCTCTGAACTACCAGGGAATTCCTTATTACATTGTTATGAAGCAGATCTCTACACCTTTACAGCTTGCAAAATCGAAACTCTGTACCCATCACCTGTCCCATTAACCAGCAACTCCTCTTTTCTTGCCCGTTGACCTAGACCATGGAGTCCATCGTTCTTTTTTGTTTCCTTTCTATTGCTTGACTGTGTTAGCTATTTCATGCAAGTAGAAACTTACAGTATTTGTCTTTTTGTACGACTGGCTTATTGCATTTGGCTTGATGTCTGAAATGATCATGCAAGTTGTAGCCTGTGACAGAATTTTCTCTATATGGCTAAATAATATTTCATTGTGTGTATATATCACATTTGATGGTCATTTCGATGCTTCCACCTCTTAGTTGTTGTGCTTCGTGCTGCTGTGAGCACGGCTCTGCAGATATCCCAAGACCCCATGTTAACTTCTTTTGATTTTATATTGTGAAGTGGAATTGCTGAATCATGTGTCAGCTCTAGTTCTTTAATTTTTCGAGGAGCCTTTAAACTGTTTTCTGTAGCAGTTGCACCATTTTAAAATCTATCCGTAACACACAAGGATCCAGTTTCTGTACGTGCTTGCCAACAGTTGCCCTTTCCTTTCCTTCATATGTAAACACACACATATGCACACACAATTTCTTTCATACCCGTTTCCATGATTGTTTATCTCAAATTATGAGTATAGTTCCTTGTGCTATACAGTACGCTCTTGTTTGTCTATTGTATATATTATGCTTTGCATCTGCTAATCACCAGCTCCCAATCTGTCCCTGCCTTACCTTTCCCTCTTGGGAATCACATAGTCTGCTCTCTATGTCTGTGAGTCTGTTTCTCTTTCATAGATCAGTTTATTTGTGGCATATTTTAGAGTCCATGTAAGTGATACCATACGATATTTGTCTTTCTCTCTCTTTTTTTTAATTTTTATTTTTACTATATTTTATTTTACAACACTGTGTTGGTTTTGCCGTACATTGACATGAATCCGCCACAGGTGTACATGAGTTCCCAATCCTCACCACCCTCCCACCGCCCACCCCATATCATCTCTCTGGATCATCCCTGTGCACCAGCGCCAAGCGTCCTGTATCCTGCATCGAACATAGACTGGCGACTATCTTACATGATAGTGTACATATTTCAGTGCCATTTTCCCGTATTATCCCACCCTCTCCCGCTCCCTCAGAGTCCAAAAATCTGTTCTATACATCTGTGTCTCTTCTGCTGTCTCTCATACAGGGTTATCATTACCAACTTTCTAAATTCCATATATATGTGTTAGTATACTGTGTTGGTGTTTTTTTTTCTGGCTCACTTCACTGTGTATAATCGGCTCCAGTTTCATCCATCTCATTAGAATTGATTCCTATAAAGTGTGCAAGCAATAAATGCTGGAGAGGGTGTGGAGAAAAGGGAACCCTCTTACACTGTTGGTGGGAATGCAGTCTAGTACAGCCACTATGGAGAACACTGTTTATAATAGCCAGGACATGGAACAACCTAGATGTCCATCAACAGATAAATGGATCAGAAAGCTGTGGTACATATACACAGTGGAGTATTACTCAGCCATTCAAAAGAATATATTGTCTTTCTCTTTCTGACTTCCTAAGTATTCTTTTGAATGCTAGTGTAGATTCAAGTATTTACTTAACAACATTTGTTGCTACTGTATAAAATGTGGTTGACTTTTAAAATATTTGTCTTCTATTCTGCAAGCTTTATATTAATTCTAATACTTGTGTTTCTTCAACATTTTCTATACTAAATTATCTTATCTCCAATATACTTTGACTTCTTCCTTTCCATTCTGAAGGCTGTTTTTTGTGGGGTTTTTTTGTTTGTTTTTTCGTTGTTGTTGTTTTTTTTCTTTTTTCTTTTCTTTTTTTTTTTTTGAAACTACAGCAACAATTCTCTTTTGTTACCTGATTGCTCTGGTTATAGAACTGCCAGTATAATGTTGAGCCAAAGTGTGTAATAGACTTCCTTGTGTTGTTCCCAGTCTTAGAGGGAAAGCTTTCAGTTTTTCATTCTTAAGTATGATGTTAGCTGTGGGTCTTTTTACATGTGCCCTTTGATTGAGAAAGTTCTCTTCTGTTCTTAATTATTAAGTGTTCTTTTAACCCCGGTTATGAAAAGGTGCTAGATTCAGGGAAATGCCTTTTCTTCAGGCAGATGTGTTATTTGTTTTATTGTTTTAAAATGGCATAATGTTGATTGACTTTCCTATAAGGAACCAACTTTGCATACCTCCCTAAATTGCATGTGATCATAGTGTACAGTCTTTTTTATATGCTGTTGGATTTTGTTTGCCAGTATTTTGTTGAGGACTCTTTCACCTATATCCATAAGGGATATCAGGTGTGTGTGTGTTTGTGTGTCTGTGTGTGTGTGTGTGTGTGTGTGATGTCTCTTTCTGATATTGGTATGAGAGAAAATCTGGCATCACTTTGCCTGCTATGTGCGGAAGAGACATGTGACATAAAGATGAAGCATTGTTGGATTGAAGTTTAGCCAGGATTAGAGGGAGAAATTTAGGATATATCAGTGTGGAATTGGGGTGAGATTATCAGAGAGCTCATTCTCAGTTTCCTAGGCCTGAATTAAGTGCTTGACATTGTATTATGCTGTTTGTTAACTAGGTATAGATAGATTATACTTTGAATTTGCTACCTATTTTGTTTGTTAACATTTACGAAATTAGAATTTATGGATCAGTTGTAATGTGCATTTAAGATACATTTTCTTCCATTTTTACTACAAAACAAGATGCCATTGAATAGCTGATGCCTTTTAAAAAAGCTGTTAACCTTAAGTCTAAGAAATAAGCATGTTTGTCTTTAAGATACAGAGACACATTTAAAAGTTACAAATTTGCCCAAGAAGACGCAACTGGTGTGTGGTTAAGTTAGAATTCCAACTTAATCTCCTATGACTCCAAAGTCCATGCTTCGAAACGCTGTAGAACAATGCTTTTGTAAAAATACTCATCCTTTACATGTGATTTCACGTAATGATCAGCGTGGCGTTTTTTTCCCCCTCTTTATTTTTTTAAGTAGAAGAGGTTAAAGTGAACATGCGACAAAGCTATGATTCTAGAGCCATGTAGACTTGTAGTCGTAGTTTTTTCAGCTGTCATTGAGTCTGCTTGACACTCAGTGTCTTTGTCTGTAAGATAAGGGTGTGTATAAGTACTCTAGAGATTTTGAGATAATCAAATAGCCCATTTTTCTGTACTTAACTAATCTGTAGTATGTTTACACTTAGGTGGCAGTTTGTATAAAGGAAGCACTGGGACTTGTGGCCGCACCCTCTAAGAATAAAAAAGTATTAAAAATATGGAACTCCCATGTATGTTACGTGAAGAAGAACAAGAGCCAGAAGTACGGAAAAGGGAGGGAGAGACGAAACAAGTAGATGATGATGATGATGATGATGAAGTGATCTTGGTTGGAGTGGAACATGTAAATGACGATGCTGACGTGATCTTTGTTGGGATGAGCTCAGCTTCAAAACCAGTCGTTTCAAACATACTGAACAGAGATACCCCAGGTTCTTATTCAAGGAGAAAAAGGTATGGTCACTTCAGGAGAGGTAACGCTCACAGATTACAGCCTGTTAGTCATGTGACTCCTACATCAGAAGCAAAGACTGTCTTGCCAGTGTCTGACTCTGACTCAGGATCAACAGGTAGTCCTATTATTATTGAACCTCCGTCTCAAGCTGATTATAAAAGTATTTCACCACAAATAGTGCCTGATTGCTTTTCGAAGGAGTTATGTTCTTCTTTGATTACCTTCACAAGTTCATTGCAGCATCCAGTAGAAACAGCAGTTTCTGCAGGAGATATGAATAAAAGTCCTCATGTATCAAAGCGAGTTTCCCCTTGTGAAACAAATCGCAGAAATCCCAGAAGGCCTAAACTCAGTGATGGCATTGTAGGGGAACATTCTTTAGGTTTCTCCCCGCCAGGTTTGTTTCATACAGAGACCACTCAGCAAAGCACACCAGACCGTGTCCATACCTCACTAAGCCATGTTCAGAATGGAGAACCTTGTCCAACACCTTTTCCAAACGACAGTGTTCATTGCAAGCCTGTAAGACCTTTAGGGGAAAGTGGACGGACAAAAACTGATTTTCCAAGTTTGGCAAGTCCAAACAAAATTGGTGATCCCACAGAAGGAAATCTGATTGTGTTACTTCGCGACTTCTACTATGGCGAGCATGGAGGAGTTGGGCAGCCAGAACCGAAGAGCCACACGGCGTTTAAATGCCTCAGCTGCTTGAAAGTTCTAAAAAATGTCAAGTTTATGAATCACATGAAGCACCATTTGGAACTTGAGAGGCAGAGAGGTGACAGCTGGAAAACCCACACCACCTGCCAGCACTGCCTCCGCCAGCTTCCTACTCCCTTCCAGCTGCAGTGTCACATTGAAAGTGTCCACACGGCCCAGGAGCCCTCCGCAGTCTGTCACATCTGTGAGTTGTCCTTTGAGACAGATCAGGTTCTCTTAGAGCACATGAAAGACAATCATAAGCCTGGTGAAATGCCCTATGTATGCCAGGTTTGCAGTTACAGATCATCATTTTTTGCAGATGTGGATGCACATTTCAGAGCATACCATGGTAACACCAAGAATTTACTTTGCCCGTTTTGTCTCAAAATTTTTAAAACTGCAACAGCATACAGACGTCATCATCGAGGGCACTGGGAAAAGAGTTTTCACCAGTGTTCCAAAAGTCGGCTACAGTTTTTAACTTCCAAAGAGGAGAGGGATCACAAGACCCAGTGTCATCAAATGTTTAAGAAGCCTAAGCAGCTAGAAGGATTGTCTCCTGAAACAAAAATTGTTATTCAGGTATCACTGGAACCCCTTCAGCCAGGATTGGTGGAAGTTGCATCCATTACTGTGAACACATCTGATTTTGAAGCATCACCCCCCAAATCTAAAAGGAGGAGGTCAAAAAAAGAAAAAAAATAGTTAATTCTGCCTTCAGTAAGTCTGAAGCAAGTATTTCAGTCAAAGTTAAAAACCCCAATAAAAACAAAAAGATCAACTTATAGCATTATTCAATAATATCAAATATAGGAAACCGATGGGTAATTTATGTGATTTTCTTTTAAATAGAGGAAGTACAGTTTTGTTTGATCTTCATATTGAGCTGCTATTTAAAAATCTATGATCTGTTTTTCGTGTAATTGTCTTAACATGTAAAAAGGATGTGTGCATGTGACTGTGAGAGAGAGAAAATGAGAGAAGTTGAGAAAGGAAAAGTAAGAACCTATTTTGGTATTTGATGTTACTTGTAAGTTCGAAAGCTCTACTATACATATAATCTGTAGAGTGTTTTAGCAACGTAATTTTGAAGTGTTTTCATGCCTTGAAGATCTCAGTATCAGCTATATAGCCAGACTTGAATGTCACTCTCTGAAGTGCCTCTTGGGCTGATCTAAGATAACCTGGCTGTGAAAGCGTGCAGTGGAGGTTGATGGAGAAGCTACGATGTGAGTTTGGACCAGACACGGGATTTAATCAGTGAAGAGCTGTGGCTTCTTGTCCCAGCTGAGGAAGAGGCATACATTCACTGCAGGTACAGAGCCAAGGGAGAAGGAACACTGTCTCAGAGTGCTTTTACCTAGCCAAGGGACATTTCAAGGAAGCCAGCCGTTAAAATGCCTGTGTTTGGTGAGAGACCCTGGCAAGCATGAAGCAGGCCCTGTGTAGCACTGACTGCAGTTGGAGAAGCAGAGATAGTTAGTAGAATGAGACCTGGTGCCTGTGGACCTCCTGTTGAATGATCAAAAGGGGGATTTGATTCATTCTGTCCCCTTTCCCATTTGGCTGGCCTGTAGTCACAGTGAGGTCGGCATATCTGTGTCAGACACAGTAGCAAAGCAAGTTAAAATTCCCAAAGGAAAAAGAGCCTTGACGTCCACTTTGATTTGCGCTGGACCCATAGTTGTAGCTGAAAAGGATCAAACACAGGAAATCTGTTCAGCTTTTGAATTGGGCTAAATTGAGTTCTCTTACCCTTAAGCTACAATGGAGTTGTCCAAGAATCGTAAATATAGTGGATGAAAATAGTCCAGGGTGATTAAAGCCTTTTTGGAACTCTTCCTTCCATTTTCCAGTTACATGTGTCTTACCCGAGTTGACCATGTGAAGATTTCGGCTCTGTATCTTATCTTGCCTTGCACACAAATGTAGTACAGTTAACAGCTAATTCTTTGCATATGTAATTTCCCATTGTATCAAACTTATTGAGTTTCCGTCTTTCTTGACACAGTCTGATGTGCAAGAATTGTCTCATGTATTTCAGTAATTATCAGGTCATAGAGTTATCCTTCCTCTAATCTATCCAACCATCTAATCTGTGATTATACTTGTGGAAACCTTCTTTCTTGCGGTCTCCAATGGCTCTTTCACAGACCTGTGGGGTACCCTCTAAGTATTGGTTCCTGAACATCAGCACACTTGGCTGCCTCTGTAGGTTCTTGGAGTTGAGTCTCCTCCTGCAGTTGAATGTCACCCCTTCTCCACTTCTGGCACGGATACTTAGCAATCTCTGTGCACCATTCCAGGAAGCTGGGATCCTGTCTGTAGACCTATGCCAGGAGCAATCTCTCCGTTTCCTCTTCCTTTCTCCTCCTCTTTGTCTCTCGCCACTCTCCCCAGGCCTCAGTTTCTTTAAGTCCTCTAAGCTTTCACAAAATGCTGGAAAGAGATCATCACCAAGCGGTTAGCATCCTTCTCAGAACTGAAGAGGAAGGACTACAGATGATGAAGCTGTTGTGAATCTGTTGTCTCCATTTTAGGTAATTTCGTGGGTATAAATTCAAATTCAAATAAATTGTGTTTATTTACTCAGAGCATGATTGATTTATTTGCACTTCGAATACTTTACTAGGCCTTTCTCGTTAGTTTATTTGGGCCAAAGCACTTTGCTAAGTGTCAGCTGAAACCACTTTTAGTTGTATAAAGAGTGTGTGTGTGTTCTGGTCTCAGGTAAAAACTCTCTGTATAAATAAATATGCAGACTATTGCATTTGTATCTGCTTTCTTCGATTTCTATAGTAAAAAATACGAAATGCTTTAGTTACGTGCTTTTATTGTTGCTTAGTATTATCAACACTGTTGCTGTTAGTTGCTGTGAAGTATGCTCCTAAGGAGTACAAGTTGTATTTATTGCCAAATTAAAAGGTTCCCGCAATATGGTCCCTGACTGCTCCTCTCTTCCATTCTCTGTCTTCTACTCTATTGTTTTCCCCACTAATGTACTCTTTTTGACAACACTGGCCTTGGTTTTCCCCCATCAAATTCCAATTCTTCCCGATCCCAAGACTGTAAGTGCTGTTCTTCTGGAAATGCTCTTCCCGCAGGCCCGCATGGCTTGCTACCTCCCTTGTTTGAGCTTCACCAATGCTGTTCAAATAACACAATCAAATCTCCAACCCCCTCTCTTTCCTCCTCCTCCTTAAAGGCACTTGAAGTCTCTATCCTCTTCTTCCCTCTCCAGCCCAAATTTCCTAAGTTTTCACAAAAAAAGAAAAAGAAAAAAGGAAAAAAGAAGAGATAATAACATCAGGGCTTTGCTTCTTAGAATTAACTTGAATCAGTTTCCGTGCCTGCAAATCAAAGATAGTTAATAGTGAGTTGAATTCTTTCAGGAGCTTCCTCTGTTTTTCTTTTGATACCTCTATATTTTGTTCACATAATGACACTTTGTTTTCTTTACAAATATATTGAAGATGTGTCAAGATTACTATTTTGTTACTGCCCTTTGTGAATTCCCTTGTCTGCCTTGCTTGTTCTTTCAGGTAAAATTTATTATTTTATTAATGTCATATTAAAAGCCTGGAAACTTCCCAAATCAGCAAGTTTTGTCCCCTGTTTTAATAATCTTTATCTTAAACATTAAAAAAAAAAAATTCCCTTCATGTTTTACTACAAGCAGCAAGAAAAAACCAGGAAGCACTTTTGGCTGTTTGGATGGAAATCCTCTTAGATAACTCAATTAAGTACTGTTTGTACTCCCAGCTCATTAGGTGCATTTTCTACTTTTCATAAAACTGCAGATGTAGTGGACTTTCGTCTTCACACTCCCCAGGCTCTTTCCTCCTGCCTCTCCTTTCTGCCAAGCATCCTAGGTGCACGACTGTGATTCCACTTAGAACGTGTTTGCTCAGTGAGCAAACGGGGAGCGATTCCCTGGCTTCAGTGCTTCTGCTGGCCAGAGACTCTGTACCGTTCCCTAAGAACTTCATGGTTTCGCTGTTCAACTTCTATCACCTGGCTAGGTCAGTTGCAGTAGTTCATACTCACAAGTGAACTGGCAGGGATTTCTACACGCACATGTGCAGAAACCTACATGTGTACACAGTAACATCGCTGAGGGGAAACCTGTCCATATGCAGAAGTAAAGCTTTCCTTTCCAGGAACTTGAATTTTGGTAAGCACTCAAATTTCTGCACGCACATGTGCACAAACATGCACGTGTACTCAGTAACATCCCTGAGAGGAAACTTGTCCATATGCAGAAGTACAAGCTTTCTTTTCCAGGAACATTAATTTTGGTAAGCACTCAAATTTCTATGTGCACATGTGCACAAATATATGCATGCACACAGTAAGATCGCTGAGAGGAAACTTGTCCATATTCCGAAGTACAAGTTTTCTTTTCCAGGAACATGATTTTGGTAAGCATCCACATTTCTGTCCTTGTTTTTTCACTTGCTCATCGATTATGTCATGTTACACTTCTAACTCTGTGCCTTATCCTCAAAGGTTCCAAAACCTTGGCATTTGCTATTGATAGGGACTGGCCTGCAGAGCAGCAGGCAGCATTGGAAGTCCTTGCCATGAACAGCTGTATAACATGTGCCTGCCTTCGGCATTCTCCCATCACCTTGGACAGCTTCACAGTACCAGTCACGTTGGCCTGATCCATTGCCTGTGCATTCCTTCAGGGGACCAGAAAACAAGGACCTCTGAGCTCAGCTGACTTGAAGAACTGCTTTCTCGGTGTGCACCTGTCTAGGTCATTCCGTGTCAATGCTGTGCCCCTCTTGCTAGCCTACCACCCGTTACAGCCCCCAGCATTCTGAATGAGGCCCCCTGTTCTTCCTATCTGTGGAGCGTTCTGTGTGCACCATCTACCTGTGCCCCGATGTGCTCTCTCCAAGTGGCAGGAAAAGGCCAGAAACGCCTGAGCCTCCAAAAGCCCCCGGAGACTGTGACAGGCCTGGTTCTGATCCAAGATTGTGAAGAAGGTACACATGGATACAGGGTCTCTTCCGATACCAAGAATGGAACCGGAGGCCATAAAAGTAAGGTGGCATCCCTACACGTCTTCCTTTCTGTTTAACACTACCCATGCACATGGGAGTCCCCCAGCAGATGATGCCCTGGGGAACCTGCAGGTTCTGGGCCCAGAGCTAATGCCTCCGTTGGACAGAAAGCAGCGTTACTATCTCAAATGGACCAAGAGGGCTTGAACCACCCATGCCTCAGTGATTTGCTAAATGCCAAGGCTCTCTTTCAGTTGCTCTCATTAGGCCCAGGTAGGACTCCCTACAGTCAGGCATCCCTGCTTCCCTACACAGTACCCGTGCCAAGGAAGCCAGTGCACAGTTGGGCCCAGGGATATCCAAGACGGTCACCTGGAAGGCAGCATCCCTCTGTGTCACCTGGGTGCAGATCCCCTACAACGCAATCAGAGATTCTGCTCCAGCAAGACTACCAGAATCCTCCTTCAGGTACAGACGTGCACCTTTGACACTCAGGCCCCCAAAGCCAGGGGCAAGACCCCAAAGAAAAGGAGGAATTCATATCAGAACTTTCAGCACAGACCATGGGGTATCTTTGGCAGGACCGCTACTGCCTAGAGTCTGGACCCTGAAAACCAGCAGGCCCTGAACTGCCCCAGGGGCTTCTCTGTCTCCACTCCCCTGAGGTCCCTTAGGACATGCAGTTTACCCACCGCCCTTGTCTTTTCTCTGTTCCCTCCCTCACAGGCATATCCTGGATAGGGTCACACAGGGAAACCCACTTACCCATTCCTCACCTTTGGGCACTTCCAGGGATGCAGGCTGGAAGTGCCTGGAGGCATGCCTTGCTTACAGACCATGTCTCTCCTAGGATGCCTGTGGTTTGGCAGATACAGCATACTTTAGCGCATCTCATGTTTTGTGTCATATCGTGCCAGTGTGTGCCACCCTCAGGGAGGGCGTGTGCTGGCTGCTGGGCTGATCCGGGGCAGCACTGGTCCAGGACCTTCCCAGTTCTCCTTTTCACATGTGTGTGGAACAATCTCCAGTGCAGCAGGCAATCTATGACTCTTTCTCCTTCAGCTCTCTGCCCATCTCGGCAGGACCTTAGCCTCACCATCCCAGATCTTGCCATAGCCACGTCCCTCATTTCCAGAGGCCAGCCCATGGCCCCACACACGGAGGGCTCCACAGGCAGTGGTTTCAAAGCCCCACCCCACGTGATTTGCTCTGTGTGAATCCTTAGACCATGAAACCCTCTTCCTGATCCAAGCACACACAACAACACGGTAGAACTGATGAGCGTGTTTTGTATCTGGTCTAATTGCAGATATCTGGAGCCACAGTCTGGAGTTATCACTGGCCATCCTTTCCTTGTTCCCATCCTGGGCAGGGTCAATGCAGAGATGAGGCGACAAACCACCTTCAGCCTGGTCGCCTCATGACTCCTCTTCTGTTTGCTCAGCACCTCCTCTCCTGCCACCTTCATCTCTGCCTCTGCCCTGGGCCGGACACACACACACACACACACACACACACACACACACACACACAATCACAGCCAGCATAAATAAGCACACGTGTGTATACACACACATGCTCAGCACGGGGACACAGATGCAAACAACGAGCATAGGTGTTTAAGGAGGTGAAGACGACCGAGGCCAGCAATGTCGGGGGTGGCGACAGTAGGCACCAAGTCCTGCCTTTGGGCCCCCTGTTCACCTTCTCCACGAACTCTTCCATATGTTCCCAAGGCAGCCTGAAGCCGCTTCCAGCGCAGCATGTTTGGTGGTTGTGAGACACTGATTGCTGAATGTGGAAATTCACAGAAGATCCCAAAGTCAGCACACAGGTGCACTGGGACCCTGGAGAGAACAGCTTTTCAATGATAGGCCTTCCCTGGGTAAGGGGCGGGAGTGAAGTGCCCAGGCAATCTCAAACTCAGTGAGCAGCAGGAGGCCAGGGGATGAAAAGACCCACAAAGGATGATTCTGACAAAGATACTTAATACACACTGCCTCTAGTAGTATCACCTGGACTCTGGTGCTGCCACCTCAGCTGATTTGGTGGAGACTTGCTTCACTCACGGACACACCAAGTCCCCAAATAAACAGTCTCAGGAGGTCACCTGATACAAGCACGACCCAAACTCAGGCTCCACAGCCAGCTTGCATGAGTCTGAGCATCCCCATTTGGGAAAGGACAGTGTCCCTGTAGTATCACACGAGTGTCCCTTCAGGGCCCACCTTCAGACCCCATCTCCACACATGTTTCTGTCAGTTACTCTCATGGAAGAACCTTCCTGCCCAGGGTACTACTTCAGGCGATCCTCCCACACATCTTGGCCAACAATCCGCTGGCAATACGAGCAAGGTGAGCCAGCAGCCAAGAATCCCAAAGTGAATTGCTGACTGTGTTCAGGCCCAAAGCAACCACACCTCAGCAATCCTGTTCGACTCTGAGCAGTTGTGACCTGACAACCAGCCGAGAAAGTTAAGGCTCCTGGTGTCCACGCTGCGGCTGGATGCTCCCCGTTCAAAGTCCCAGAACCAGTGGACAGGAGTGGAACAACGTGCCCTATGCCCTACAGAGAGACGGGAGATGGGTGTGGATCCCACAGGTGGACACTCCACAACCTTGCACACCCACACTCATCACCCCAGGAACCACGTTTCACAAGTGATGTCAAGGTAATTCTACTTAGTGGTCACTGTGTTCAAGAAGTAGGGGGGTCCTGAAAGGAAAATATCAACTTGCAGTGGGACGATGGATGGCTCCGCAACAGCACCTGTCAGGATAGGGAGCAGGGAAAAGGTTCCTGCGCCGCCTCCTCTTCCTGAGCAGCAGACTTCAAAGAGCAGCAGAAAGGATACAGCTACGGCCCAGAAGCAAGGGATGCCCCAGGTGATGGCGATCCTCCAAGCCAAGTCAGACTTCCTCCTCTGATGGTTCTTGCACATGAACTGGAAGTAGGCCCTGCAGTTCTTCTTATGCTCAGAGCTCAGTTCCACCAGCAGGGCAGCCAGTGCCTGCAGCGCATCTTGCCCTGGAAGCTCAGTAGTGCTCCCGGGCCTTTCCTGGCCCTGCTCCTCCACCGTCTTCTCAGCTCCTGGAAGAAGCCCTATTGCTGCTCCTCACCTGCCACAACCTCCATCTCCTCCATGACGTCTTCCGCAAGCAGCTGGAACAACCACCCAATCCCCACCACGTCTCCGTCCACCAGGGGCTCACCGTCGTCCACCGCCTCCACCCTGCATAGCGTGGCTCCTTTGCCTGGCATGACAACTTGTGGCTGCAAGGTCCCAGCCTCAAAAAGCCTGAGGATGGCAGGCCACCAACCCCAGCGCCCTGAAACCGGAGCTCACAACTAGGAAGGTCTGGGGTCCCAGGATGCTCCTGCATTCCTCTGACGGCCTTTCACACGCCTCTTGGCCCTGGTCGAGACCCCAGGCTGGGGCAGATGCGAAGGGATGGGACATAATAGCACAAGTGGTGTGCAAATGCGGCTCAGGTTTCAGTAATCCTGTGGGACCCACTAGCTCTTTGGGGGCGGGGAGTGAGGGGGATGGTAGGGAAGCGGGGGCTGGTATGTGTCCGGTGGCCTGAGGCTGAAGAAAGGGGTGGCAGACAGCATGGGACAGGGTGAACAGGCCCTGGGGAAATCAGCCGAATAGGCGGATCCCTAGGCTGTGAGCCACGCGTAGGCTGCTGGCCCAAATCTAGTCCAATGGCCGAGAGAGTGGTGGGTGGCACCCTTCTGGACACGCCCCTCAAACGTAGGGAATCTTCCACAGTTCCTGGGCTACAGCGCACCCACATGGCATATACCGCTCCAGGGAGTAATGGGTTTTGCATCTGCTGATACTCCAGGCGCTGTCATTGTCCAGACTCTGGAAATCCCAACAACGGGTTCCTGCTTCACAGTCTGAACAGCTTACTCCTGTGTCCCTCAGGACCCTCAATAACTGAGAAATTTCCCTGAGGATTCAAAGAATAAACAGGGACTCCACGTGGCTGGATACTTTTTCTCCATGGGACACAGAACCTGTTGTCCGGATGCTAGGGGAGAAGGGAAAAACCACACTGTTGGCTACAGTTGATCTCCACTGTTCAGGGACACCAGAGCCTTAGGGTACAGAGCTGGCTCTGTGTCTCTTCATCTCTGCTTCTGGCATAGCACTGTTTTGGCCAATCCTTCCATGTGTGTACCAAGGGCTGGTGTCTGTTTGTCTCCATCTCTCTAAGTGGTGCTCTTGCTGTCTGTCACTCTCTGGACACCAGTGATCATAGGAGAAGTTTATATGAGAAGGCAAGCCCTGCTCCTCCTTAGTGAGTTGCACCCATGGGAGATCAGACTTTGTTAGTCCACACATTCGGAGAGTGCTTTCTCAAACTTGAAGTCAACGGTGCGCGGTCACTGCTGAACTGCAGAAGGTGCGGTGTGACCCTCCGTCCGTCGCTGGACAGACGTGAATAGTGCAAAGGCCTCAGGTAGCTTGGCCACACTTTGCACAGATGGAGAAATGGGCCATGGCCTGGGGCCTGAGGGAACTCCCTGAACATTATTTGAATACCTGCCAGGGAGATGGTAAGGACAGCTCCCCATTAAGTTCCATGACACACTGGTGCCAGAAACATGCATGGCTGCCAATTTACCCTATCGAGGCCCTTTCTAAGCGGTTCTGTTCTCCATGTGAGAACACATTCAAGCCTGCCCGGTCACCCAAGCCTGTGGGGCTGGGAGCAGCAAGAGGATCAAGATAAGCCATCCATCCTATATTCCTGATACCAAATATATGTGTTCTGCAAGGAGTACAAAGAGTGATGATTCAGACTGGAAGACTGCAGGTAGCAGGTGCTTATGCTGCAGTTCTGGTCCATCACTGAAACCACACAAATTGGCAAGGGTTGCTCATGCTCATGGTAAGGTCAGGGAAAGTATGCCTGGCACTTGGGAAGGATGGAAAGGCCTTTGTTTCAGGGTGTTCAAAGGGCTGTGGGGTCACCCACAGTGGCTTCTGTGTCTGGAATTGCAACCTGTTCTGTGTCTCAGATCTTCT
Organism: Ovis canadensis; assembly: GCF_042477335.2. Lineage (NCBI taxonomy): Eukaryota > Metazoa > Chordata > Mammalia > Artiodactyla > Bovidae > Ovis > Ovis canadensis. Next base: position 19,091,676 of record NC_091271.1, read on the forward strand.
GCACTCTCACTGGTCACCCCCAGGCACTTTATTCCTGCCTCTCCTTTCTGCCAGGCATCCTTGCTGTACCACTGTGATTCCACTCAGAACTTGCTCACTCAGTGAGATAACGGGGATCAGAAAGTATGCCTACATATGTTCTGTGGGTTTGTGTATGTGTGTGTGTGCGCACATATGTGTGTGTGTGTGTGTGACTCCCACATCTCAGTTATTTTCGGAATCATTCACCTTTACAACAATAACTGTCAGCTAAGGTGGCTCTGATGTACTGTCTCTGGTCATTTCTGACTTAGAGGCTAATCCTCCTCAGATGCAGGCCTGAAGGAGACACACAGAGTCATGGCTGCGACACTTACAGGTGTGGCCCTGCCCGGACTCTACTCAGGTGTGCCTTTGGAGCCTGCCAATTGCCCAGTACCACACTTCCTTCAGGGTCCACCATTCTGCCCCCTCGCCTCCACCCCTCCTCCTGCTCCTGCCTCCTCCCACTCCTCCTGAGCACTGGACCACAACGAGTAGCAGAAAGGATACCACGTTGGCCCAGAAGCCAGGGATGCCCTGGATGTTGGCACTCTTCTGAGCCAAGTCACGCTTCCTCCTCTCATGACTCTTGCACATGAACCAAACGTAGGCCCTGCAGGTTTTCTCAGGCTTAGAGCTAAGTTCCACTTACAAGGTCGCCAGTGCCTGCATCACATCTAGTGCCGGGAGGTCACTCGGGCCTCCAGGCCTTTCCTGGCACTACTCCTCCAATGTCTTCTCCTCCAGCTCCAGGGAGGACCCTGTTTCTGTTATTCATCTGGCACAACCTCCACATCCTCAGTGATGTCTTCTGCAAGCAGCTGGAAACCCCGTCTGATCCCTGCCACCACTCCGCACCTGGGCCTCTCTGTCCTCTCCTGCCTCCACTCTGAAGAGGGCGGCATCTTCGCCTGGTGTGGCCACTGGTGGCTGCAACGTCCCAGCCATGCACAGCATCACCAGGACAGGCTGTTGCTGGCCAGATGCTAGGGAAGTAGGGAAAATCCCCACCATTTCCCACGTTGATCTCCATTGTTCAGGGACACCAAATGGGAAAGGGGACGGAATGAATCAAATTCCCCTTTAGATCACTCAACAGGAGGTCCTAGTCACCAGGTCTCATTCATGTTCCTGAAAAAGAAAGCTTGTACTTCAGCATATAGACAAGTTTCCTCTCAGCGATGTTACTGTGTACACGCATATATTTGTGTACATGTGCAGGTAGAAATTTTAGTGCTTACCAAAATTCAAGGTTCTGGGAAGGAAAGCTTGTACTTCTGCATATGGACAGGTTTCCTCTCAGCGATGTAACTGTATTCACCCATCTATTTGTGCACATGTGTGTGTAGAAATTTGAGTGCTTACCAAAATTCATGTTCCTTGAAAAGAAAGCTTGTACTTCCTCATATGGAGAAGCTTCCTCTCAGGGATGTTACTGTGTACAAGAGCGTGTTTGTGCACATATGCGTGCAGAAATTTTAGTGCTTACCAAAATTCAAGTTCCTGGAAAAGAAAGCTTGTACTTCTGCATATGGACAGGTTTCCTCTCAGCGATCTTACTGTGTACACGCATATATTTGTGCACATGTGCACATAGAAATTTGAGTGCTTACCAAAATTAATGTTCCTGGAAAAGAAAGCTTGTACTTCTGCATATGGACAAGTTTCCTCTCAGGGATGTTACTGAGTACACGTGCATGTTTGTGCACATGTGCGTGCAGAAATTTGAGTGCTTACCAAAATTTATGTTCCTGGAAAAGAAAGCTTGTACTTCTGCATATGGACAGGTTTCCTCTCAGCGATGTAACTGTATTCACCAATATATTTGCGCACACGTGTGCGTAGAAATTTGAGTGCTTACCAAAATTCATGTTCCTGGAAAAGAAAGACGTACTTCTGCATATGGACAGGTTTCCCCTCAGCGATGTTACCGTGTACACATGTATGTTTCTGCACATGTGCGCATAGAAATCCCTGCCAGTTCGCTTGTGAGTATGAGCTACTGCAACTGACCTAGCCAGGTGATAGAAGTTGGACAGCGAAATCATGAAGTTCTTAGGGAACGGTATAGAGTCTCTGGCCAGCAGAAGCACTGAAGCCAGAAGCGCTCCCCGTTTGCTCACTGAGCAAACACGTTCTAGGCGGAATCACAGTCGTGCACCTAGGATGCTTGGCAGAAAGGAGAGGCAGGAGGAGAGAGCCTGGGGAGTGTGAAGATGAAAGTCCACTACATCTGCAGTTTATGAAAAGTAGAAAATGTACCTAATGAGCTGGGAGGACAAACTGTACTTATTTAATTGAGTTATCTAAGAGGATTTCCAACCAAACAGCCAAAAGTGCTTCCTGGTTTCTTCTTGCTGCTTGTAGTAAAACATGAAGGGAATTTTTTTTTTTAAATGTTTAACATAAAGATTATTAAAACAGGGGACAAAACTTGCTGATTTGGGAACTTTCCAGTCATTTAAGATGACAGAAGTTGTTAAAATTAATGACTCTCAAGCAAGATCATATCCAGGGCATTGAGATTAGGTGGTCTAAATACAACATTTTACACCACCGATAGGCCAGTTCTTCTTCATATTATTTTTTATAAACAAAGGTGTTCTAAAGACGAGTGTGACTGTAAAATTCTTTGTTAAGCCTCAGAAAGCTGGAAGGGGATGCCTCATGGCATTATTTAGTCAGGCCAATACCCTCCAAAGAGTTTAGGGGTGTCACTCAGAGATCCTTTCAGTCACACAATAAGACTTCTACCAAGGTTCAGGGTGTTATCCCTCAGCTATCTCAGCAGAAAACCAAGACAGAGTAAGCCTTATTATGAAGACATGTGTGATTGTGGCTTTGGAGTGGGGTGCTTTGCCTTGAACACCAGTAAGAGTATCAGGAGACACACCAAGGTTTTCAGAAAACATATTTAAGTTCAGCTCGGACTGAAAGGACCAGCAATAGTACAAAATAGGAGCTCTGGACTTCTACCTTCTACAAGCAGGAAGCAGGCTAGGGAGACTGTTTCATGTAACCATATACTAGCCACCTTTCATGCAATGGCATCATGTCAGGGGGTAGAATGAAAAAATCAGAGACTGAAGCCTAGGAAGTGTCCAGGCCTTAAATACTAATCAAAGGACTGCCCGCAAGAACCCATGGGATTTCACAACTGCTACTATTGACTCCCATCTCCCCTCCCCTTTCTGGAACAGGAGTGTCTATGAAGGTTATCTATGCCTGAACCACCACTGTATGTTGGCTGTGAAAGGGAGCAGATTAACTCATCTCTTTTGTTCACACATCCTCAGGTCTAGAGGAACTACACTTCTATAATTTGAACGGATGTGTTGCAGACTTGAGAGGCTCTTGGACTGCAAGGAGATCAAACCAGTCAATCCTAAAGTAAATCTCTCCTGCATATTCATTCGAAGGACTCATGCTGAAGCTGAAGCTCCAATACTTGGGCTATGTGATGGGAATAACCGTCTCATTGGAAAAGACCGTGATGCGGAAAAAGATGAAGGTAGGAGAAGGGGACAGCAGAGGATGGGATTGTTGGATAACATCATCGACTCAATGGACTTGAGTTTGAGCAAGCTCCTGGAGTTGATGGACAGGGAAGCCTGCAGCGCTGCAGTCCATGGGGTCGCAAAGAATACGACACAACTGAGCAACAGAACACTTGAGATACTGTACACGTGGACCCTGATCCATAGCTGGACCTGACTTAGATGACAAGGTCCTGAACTTCAAGTTAATGCTGTAACAGATAAATTGTTTAAAAGCATTGGCAGGAAAAGGCATTTTGGACATACACGCATGTGAACAATTTCTGGCCATGTGTGTACCACGTGGTTTTAAATTATGTCCACGGTTCCTTCCTCCGCCCCTTCACATGTGTGGTGGGCTTAGTGGCTCACTTCTCATGTTAGAATACTGTAGAAACGAACAATGAAGCGTCTGAGACTAGGTCATAAAAGGCATTGCAGCCTCCTTGCTCATCCTCTTGGATCACTCACTCTAGAAGCCAGCTTAGTCATATCTCGAGAACACTCAGGTAGCCCTTTAGAGAGGCCCATGTGAAAGAACCGAGGCTTTCTCCCAACAGCCAGCAAGCAAACTGGTTTCAACAGCTATGTGAGTAAGCCATCTTGGAAGGAAATCCACCAGCGCATGTCAAGGCTTCAGAGGATGGCAATCTCATGAGACACTGAGCCACAACACTCAGCTGAATTACTCCTGGATTCCCAACTTTCAGCAGCAGTATGAAATAATATTGTTTTAAGCTGCTAGTTTTGGCTAATTGGTTATGCAGCACTAGTTCATTAATGCACTGCCAACTTTGGGCAATGTCTTTATTCAGGGCTGCCTGTCCATCTAGTCCAATCTAATCCAGAATCTGCTACTTCAGTTTAGAAAACATAGCCCACCCTTGATCTGACCACCCTCAGTATCAGATCAAATATCATTTCACTCACCTGAATATCTTATCAGCCTTGCCTAGCCTCAGCAATGATCCTTTCAGTTGAGCCAGAGTCCACCCTCACCCTTATAGTCCTCATTTTAATACGTTTCCATCCACTGACACCCATTCTGTTATTGTTGTCCATTGCTTTTCAGTCTCCCATCTCTGTCTGCAATCCCATGGGCCCACCCTGTTCCTCAGCTATAAATCCCAGCTGCACCCCTCCTGGAGTCACACATAAGCTCAATCTCTCTCCCATGTTATAATACGCCACTGTAGTACTCTTACCTTGAATAAAGTTTTTCTTGCCACCTTTCGGAATTGTTATGAATACTTTTTGAACATTCCCAAGTTCTGTTAGTAAGGATTACGCTCAAAGGAATCTAGTTTTATATCTTTATTCTTTATACTATATTCATTTGAGGGAACAAATTTCTAGAATTAAAACATTTCATGTTTTTACCATACACACAGAAAATATCTTTGAAAATACACTTACATATCTTAAAACATGTAGTAATCTGAAAAGGATGCGTATATAGACATGTCAGTGTATATACACACATACCCTCAGAGCTCCAAGGAAAACTTAATTCTCAATAAACAATAAATGAAAACATTCAGCCTGAAAATAGTGAACTCTTTGGAATCAACTTGCCAAAAATCTTAGACAATGAAATTTTAATTAAAAAACATGGATACATAAAAATATTTGGGATTCAGACAAAATTGCTAAATAAAGATAGGTCAAACCCTAAACCATCTATGGAAAAAAAAAAAGAGAAAAGAAATCCTCAGTATCATGTAATAACCTATCATGGAAAAGAACCTACAAAAGAATAGATACGTATCTGCATAACTAAATCACTCTGATATACATCTGAAATTCAACATTGTAAATCTAATATATTTACAGGAAAAAAATTGTGAAGAAACTTCTAAAATACAAAGTTATAAAGAAAAAATAATCCTAAAGAATGTAGAAAGTATCTATGAATTGAAACAAAAATAGAAAACAAAAATAAAGCTTGTTGGGATAAGACTACAAGAGCTGCTTCTTGGAAAAAGAAAATCAGAAACATTGATACAACTGTGGCAAATCTAATAAGGGGACAGGCAGGTTAATTCCAATACTAGAAATGAGGAATGAAATGGGATTCTGAGAGGATAACATTCAACTCTGAGTGGAATTCCTTTTGTTTCAGGAAAGGTCCAGTCAAGCAACAACCTGGGGAAAGAAAGGGAAGGAAAGAAAGAGGAAGAGAGACAAGGGAAGAAAGCAAGAAAAAGAAAGGAGAGGAGAAGGAAGGAACAGTAAATGTCTCAACAAATGTTGTAAACTATCCAATAAAACAATTCTCTTCAAGATCTAAAAGCAGAAACGGAAATTTATTAAGCCAGATACTCATTGCTTTTGATGGCACTCAGAAAAGAAAGCCCACTTACACATCACTGTTTAGAACTGGCCAACACAATACGATTATTTAAAAAAAATAAAAATATGCCATGTTATTTGTAAAAAGACAGCAGAAATAATTTTTAAAACATTATTTCTACAAATACTAATTTTACTTACAATGTTTTGGCAACATTAATAAAATAATAAATTTTACCTGAAACAACAAGCAAGGCAGACAAGGGAATTCACAAAGGGCAGTAACAAAATAATAATCTTGACACATCTTCAATAATTTGTAAAGAAAACAAAGTGTCATTGTGTGAACAAAATATAGAGGTATCAAAAGAAAAACAGAGGAAGCTCCTGAAAGAATTCAACTCACTATTAACTATCTTTGATTTGCAGGCACAGAAACTGACTCAAGTTAATTCTAAGAAGCAAAGCCCTGATGTTATTATCTCTTCTCTTTTTCATTTTTTTCTTTTTTTTTTTCTTTTCTTGTGAAAATTTAGGAAATTTAGGCTGGAGAGGGAAGAAGAGGATAGAGACTACAAGTGCCTTTAAGGAGGAGGAGGAATGACAGGGGGTGGAGATTTGATTGTGTTATTTGAACAGCATTGGTGAAGCTCAAACAAGGGAGCCATGCAGGCCTACGGGAAGAGTATTTCCCGAAAAACAGCACTTGCAGGCTGGATCGGGAAGAAACAGAATTTGATGGAGGAAAACCAAGGCCTGTGTTGTCAAAAAGAGTACATTAGTGGGGAAAATAGTAGAGTAGAAGACAGAGAATGGAAGAGAGGAAGCAGTCAGGGACCATATTGTGGGAACCTTTTAATTTGGCAATAAATACAACTTGTACTCCTTAGGGGCATACTTCACAGCAACTAACAGCAACAGTGTTGATGATACTAAGCAACAGTAAAAACACGTAACTAAAACATTTCGTATTTTTTACTATAGAAATCGAAGAAAGCAGATACAAATGCAATAGTCTGCATATTTATTTATACAGAGAGTTTTCATCTGAGACCAGAACACACACACACACTCTTTATACAACTAAAAGTGGTTTCAGCTGACACTTAGCAAAGCGCTTTGGCCCAAGTAAACTAACCAGAAAGGCCTAGTAAAATATTCAAAGTGCAAATAAATCAATCAAGCTTTGAATAAACACAATTTATTTGAATTTGAATTTACACTCACGAAATTACCTAAAATGGAGACAACAGATTCACTACAGCTTCATCATCTGTAGTCCTTCCTCTTCAGTTCTGAGAAGGATGCTAACCGCTTGGTGATGATCTCTTTCCAGCATTTTGTGAAAGCTTAGAGGACTTAAAGAAACTGAGGCCTGGGGAGAGTGGCGAGAGACAAAGAGGAGGAGAAAGGAAGAGGAAACGGAGAGATTGCTCCTGGCATAGGTCTACAGACAGGATCCCAGCTTCCTGGAATGGTGTACAGAGATTGCTAGGTATCCATGCCAGAAGTGGAGAAGGGGTGACATTCAACTCCAGGAGGAGACTCAACTCCAAGAACCTACAGAGGCAGCCAAGTGCGCTGATGTTCAGGCACCAATACTTAGAGGGTACCCCACAGGTCTGTGAAAGAGCCCTTGGAGACAGCAAGAAAGAAGGTTTCCACAAGTATAATCACAGATTAGATGGTTGGATACATTAGAGGAAGGGTAACTCTATGACCTGATAATTACTGAAATACATGAGACAATTCTTGCACATCAGACTGTGTCAAGAAAGACGGAAACTCAATAAGTTTGATACAATGGGAAATTAAAGACGCAAAGAATTAGCTGTTAACTGTACTACATTTGTGTCCAAGGCAAAATAAGATACAGAACCGAAATCTTCACATGGTCAACTCGGGTAAGACACATGTAACTGGAAAATGGAAGGAAGAGTTCCAAAAAGGCTTTAATCACCCTGGACTATTTTGTCCTATATATTTACGATTCTTGGACAACTCCATTGTAGCTTAAGGGTAAGAGAACTCAATTTAGCCCAATTCAAAAGCTGAACAGATTTCCTGTGTTTGATCCTTTTCAGTTACATCTATGGGTCCAGCGCAAATCAAAGTGGACGTCAAGGCTCTTTTTCCTTTGGGAATTTTAACTTGCTTTGCTACTGTGTCTGACACTGATATGCCGACCTCACTGTGACTACAGGCCAGCCAAATGGGAAAGGGGACAGAATGAATCAAATCCCCCTTTTGCTCACTCAACAGGAGGTCCACAGGCACCAGGTCTCATTCTATTAACTATCTCTGCTTCTCCAACTGCAGTCAGTGCTACACAGGGCCTGCTTCATCCCTCCAGCGTCTCTCACCAAACACAGGCATTTTAGCGGCTTGCATCCTTGAGATGTCCCTGGGCTAGGTGAAAGCACTCTGAGACAGTGTTCCTTCTCCCTTGGCTCTGTGCCTGCAGTGAATGTATGCCTCTTCCTCAGCTGGGACAAGAAGCCACAGCTCTTCACTGATTAAATCCCGTGTCTGGTCCAAACTCACATCGTAGCTTCTCCATCAACCTCCACTGCACGCTTTCACAGCCAGGTTATCTTAGATCAGCCCAAGAGGCACTTCAGAGAGTGACATTCAGATCTGGCTATATAGCTGATACTGAGATCTGCAAGGCATGAAAACACTTCAAAATTACGTTGCTAAAACACGCTACAGATTATATGTATAGGAGAGCTTTCGAACTTACAAGTAACATCAAATACCAAAATAGGTTCTTACTTTTCCTTTCTCCACTTCTCTCATTCTCTCTCTCTCACAGACACATGCACACATCCTTTTTACATGTTAAGACAATTACACGAAAAACAGATCATAGATTTTTAAATAACATCTCAATATGCAGATCAAACAAAACTGTACTTCCTCTATTTAAAACAAAATCACATAAATTACCCATCGGTTTCCCTATATTTGATATTATTGAATAATGCTATAAGTTGATCTTTTTGTTTTTAATGGGATTTTTAACTTTGACTGAAATACTGGCTTCAGACTTACTGAAGGCAGACTTAACTATTTTTTTTCTTTTTTTGACCTCCTCCTTTTAGATTTGGGGGGTGATGTTTCAAAGTCAGATGTGTTCACAGTAATGGATGCTACTTCCACCAATCCTGGCTGAAGGGGTCCCAGTGATACCTGAATAACAATTTTTGTTTCAGGAGACAATCCTTCTAGCTGCTTAGGCTTCTTAAACATTTGATGACACTGGGTCTTGTGCTCCCTTTCCTCTTTGGAAGTTAAAAACTGTAGCCGACATTTGGAACACTGGTGAAAACTCTTTTCCCAGTGCCCTCGATGATGACGGCTGTATGCTGTTGCAGTTTTAAAAAGTTTGAGACAAAACGGGCAAAGTAAATTCTTGGTGTTACCATGGTATGCTCTGAAATGTGCATCCACATCTGCAAAAAATGATGATCTGTAACTGCAAACCTGGCATACATAGGGCATTTCACCAGGCTTATGATTGCCTTTCATGTGCTCTAAGAGAACCTGATCTGTCTCAAAGGACAACTCACAGATGTGACAGACTGCGGAGGGCTCCTGGGGCGTGTGGACACTTTCAATGTGACACTGCAGCTGGAAGGGAGTAGGAAGCTGGCGGAGGCAGTGCTGGCAGGTGGTGTGGGTTTTCCAGCTGTCACCTCTCTGCCTCTCAAGTTCCAAATGGTGCTTCATGTGATTCATAAACTTGACATTTTTTAGAACTTTCAAGCAGCTGAGGCATTTAAACGCCGTGTGGGTCTTCGGTTCTGGCTGCCCAACTCCTCTATGCTCGCCATAGTAGAAGTCACGAAGTAACACAATCAGATTTCCTTCTGTGGGATCATCAATTTTCTTTGGACTTGCCAAACTTGGAAAATCAGTTTTTGTCCGTCCACTTTCCCCTAAAGGTCTTACAGGCTTGCAATGAACACTGTCCTTTGGAAAAGGTGTTGGACAAGGTTCTCCATTCTGAACATGGCTTAGTGAGGTATGGACACGGTCTGGTGTGCTTTGCTGAGTGGTCTCTGTATGAAAAAAACCTGACGGGGAAAAACCTAAAGAATGTTCCCCTACAATGCCATCACTGAGTTTAGGCCTTCTGGGATTTCTGCGATTTGTTTCACAAGGGGAAACTCGCTTTGATACATGAGGACTTTTATTCATATCTCCTGCAGAAACTGCTGTTTCTACTGAATGCTGCAATGAACTTGTGAAAGTAATCAAAGAAGAACATAACTCCTTCGAAAAGCAATCAGGCACTATTTGTGGTGAAATACTTTTATAATCAGCTTGAGACGGAGGTTCAATAATAATAGGACTACCTGTTGATCCTGAGTCAGAGTCAGACACTGGAAAGACAGTCTTTGCTTCTGATGTAGGAGTCACATGACTAACAGGCTGTAATCTGTGAGCGTTACCTTTCCTGAAGTGACCATACCTTGTTCTCCTTGAATAAGAACCTGGGGTATCTCTGTTCAGTATGTTTGAAACGACTGGTTTTGAAGCTGAGCTCATCCCAACAAAGATCACGTCAGCATCGTCATTTACATGTTCCACTCCAACCAAGATCACTTCATCATCATCATCATCATCATCCACTTGTTTCGTCTCTCCCTCCCTTTTCCGTACTTCTGGCTCTTGTTCTTCTTCACGTAACATACATGGGAGTTCCATATTTTTAATACTTTTTTATTCTTAGAGGGTGCGGCCACAAGTCCCAGTGCTTCCTTTATACAAACTGCCACCTAAGTGTAAACATACTACAGATTAGTTAAGTACAGAAAAATGGGCTATTTGATTATCTCAAAAACTCTAGAGTACTTATACACTCTCTTATCTTACAGAGAAAGACACTGAGTGTCAACCAGACTCAATGACAGCTAAAAAAACTACGACTACAAGTCTACATGGCTCTAGAATCATAGCTTTGTCGCATGTTCACTTTAACCTCTTCTATTTCTAAAAATAAAGAGGAAAAATAAAAAAAAAACCGCCATACTCATCATTAGGTGAAATCACATGTAAAGGAGAGTATTTTTACAAAAGCACTGTTCTACAGCGTTTAGAAGCATGGACTTTGGAGTCAAAGGACATTAAGTTGGAATTCTAACTTAACCACACACCAGTTGCATCTTCTTGAGCAAATTTGTAACTTTTAAATGTGTTTCTGTATCTTAAAGACAAACATGCTTATTTCTTAGACTTAAGGTTAACAGCTTTTTTAAAAGGCATCAGCTATTCAACGGCATCTTGTTTTGTAGTAAAAATGGAAGAAAATGTACCTTAAATGCACATTACAACCGATCCACAAATTCTAATTTCATAAATGTTAACAAACAAAATAGGTAGCAAATTCAAAGCATAATCTATCTATACCTAGTTAACAAACAGCATAATTCAATGTCAAGCACTTAACTCAGGCCTAGGAAAAGGAGAATGTGCTCTCTTTGATAATCTCACCCCAATTCCACACTGATATATCCTAAATTTCTCCCTCTAATCCTGGCTAAACTTCAATCCAACAATGCTTCATCCTTTATGCCACATGTCTCTTCCCCACATAGCAGGCAAAGTGATGCCAGATTTTCTCTCATACCAATATCAGACAGAGCTATCACTCACACACACACACACACACACACACACACACACACACACCTGATATCCCTCATGAATACAGGTGAAAGAGTCCTCAACAAAATACTGGCAAACAAAATCCAACAGCATATAAAAAAGACTGTATACCATGATCACGTGGGATTTAGGGAGGTATGCAAAGTTTGTTCATTATAGGAAAGTCAATCAACATTATGCCATTTTAAAACAATAAAACCAATAACACATCTGCCTGAAGAAAAAGCATTTCCTTGAATCTAGCACCTTTTCATAACCAGGGTTAAAAGAACACTTAATAATTAAGAAGAGAAGAGAACTTTCTCAATCAAAGGGCACCTGTAAAAAGACCCACAGCTAACATCATACTTAAGAATGAAAAACTGAAAGCTTTCCCTCTAAGACTGGGAACAACACAAGGAAGTCTATTACACACTTTGGCTCAACATTATACTGGCAGTTTTACAACCAGAGCAATCAGGTAACAAAAGAGAATTGTTGCTCTAGTTTAAAAAAAAAAAAAAAAAAAACAATGAAAAAACAAAAAACCGCTTTCAGAATGGAAAGGAAAAATCAAAATATTGGAGATAACATATCTTTGTATATAGAAAATCTTGAAGAAAACACAAGTATTAGAATTAATATAAAGCTTGCAGAATAGAAGACAAATATTTTAAAAGTCAACCACATTTTACACTGTAGCAACAAATGTTGTTGAGTAAATACTTGAATCTACACTAGCATTCAAAAGAATACTTAGGAAGTCAGAAAGAGGAAGACAATATATTCTTTTGAATGGCTGAGTAATACTCCATTGTGTATATGTACCACAGCTTTCTGATCCATTTATCTATTGGTGGACATCTAGGTTGTTCCATGTCCTGGCTATTATAAACAGTGCTGCGATGAACACCGGGGTACATGTGTCTCTTTCAATTCTGGTGTCCTCAGTGTGTATGCCCAGCGGTGGGATTGCTGGGTCATATGGCAGTTCTATTTGCCATTTTTTAAGGAATCTCCACAATGTTCTCCATAGTGGCTGCACTAGATTGCATTCCCACAAACAGTGTAAGAGGGTTCCCTTTTCTCCACACCCTCTCCAGCATTTATTGCTTGCACACTTTATAGGAATCAATTATAATGAGACGGATGAAACTGGAGCCGATTATACACAGTGAAGTAAGCCAGAAAGAAAAACACCAATACAGTATACTAACACATATATATGGAATTTAGAAAGATGGTAATGATAACCGTGCATGACAGTCAGCAGAAGAGACACAGATGTATAGAACAGATTTTTGGACTCTGAGGGAGCGGGAGAGGGTGGGATAATTTGGGAGAATAGCACTGAAACATGTACACTATCATGTAAGGTAGTCGCCAGTCTATGTTTGATGCAGGATACAGGATGTTTGGGGCTGGTGCACAGGGATGATCCAGAGAGATGATATGGGGTGGGAGGTGGGAGGGGGGTCAGGATTGGGAACTTATGTACACCTGTGGTGGATTCATGTCAATGGATTGCAAAACCAACACAGTGTTGTAAAATAAAATAAAGTAAAAATAAAAATAATAAAAAGGAGAGAAAGACAAATATCATATGGCATCACTTCCATGGACTCTAAAATATGACACAAATGAACTTATCTATGAAACAGAAACAGACTCACAGACATAGAGAGCACACTATGTGATTCCCAAGAGGGGAAAGTTGGGGTAGGCACAGATTGGGAGCTGGTGATTAGCAGATGCAAACTATAATATATACAAGAGAGAAATAAGAGCGTACTGTATAGCACAAGGAACTATATTCATAATTTGTGATAAACAATCATGGAACAGGGTATGAAAAAATTGTATGTGCATATGTGTGTGTTTACATATGAAGGAAAGGAAAGGACAACTGTTGGCAAGCACATACAGAAATTGGATCCTTGTGTGTTATAGATGCATTTTAAAATGGTGTAACTGCTACAGAAAACAGTTTAAATGCTCCTCGAAAAATTAAAGAACTAGAGCTGACACATGATTCAGCAATTCCACTTCAGGATATAAAATCAAAAGAAGTTAACATGGGGTCTTGGGATATCTGCAGAGCCGTGCTCACAGCAGCACGAAGCACAACAACTAAGAGGTGGAAGCATCGAAATGGCCATCAAATGTGATATATACACATAATGAAATATTATTTAGCCATATAGAGAAAATTCTGTCACATGCTACAACATGCATGATCATTTCAGACATCAAGCCAAATGCAATAAACCAGTCCTACAAAAAGACAAATACTGTAAGTTTCTACTTGCATGAAATAGCTAACACAGTCAAGCAATAGAAAGGAAACAAAAAAGAACGATGGAGTCCATGGTCTAGGTCAACGGGCAAGAAAAGAAGAGTTGCTGTTTAATGGGACAGGTGATGGGTACAGAGTTTCGATTTTGCAAGCTGTAAAGGTGTAGAGATCTGTTTCATAACAATGTGATAAGGAATTCCCTGGTAGTTCAGAGGTTAGGACTCCACAGTGTCCTATCAGGGGCCTGGGTATGATCCTCAACCAGGGAACTGTCATACAAGCTGCACAACACAGCTAAACAATGCAACAAAAACAAATCAACACTGTGACTACGTGTGTGTATATGTCTTAGTCACTCAGTTGTGCCCAACTTTGCATCCCCATGGACTAAAGCTCACCACGTTCCCTTCTCCATCAGATTTGGAGTGGGTTGCCATTTCTTTCTCCAAAAGGCTGATGAAAGTGTGCAAAATACTTAGCATGCAAAAATGGTTAAAATGGTAAAAGTTTAAGTTAGATGTTTTCTACAACAATTAAAAACAGAAAAGCATTTAACAACCAGGAAAAGAATTTGAATAGACATTTCCGACTCTTTGCAACCCCATGGACTGTAGCCTACCAGGCTCCTCCGTTCATGGGATTTTCCAGGCAAGAGTGCTGCAGTGGATTACCATTTCCTTCTCAAGGCGATCTTCCCCACCCAGGAATTGATGCCAGGTCTCCTACCTTGCAGGCAGACACTTTCTCTTCTGAGCCACCAGGGAAGACCCGAGCAAAATGTCAATCAGTTTCACCGAGATACTACTTCACACCCATACTACTTCACACCCAATCAAAAGGACGAATAATAACAAGTGCTGCAGAGGATGTGGAGAAAAGGAATCTTCATGATATTGTTGAGGTAATTGCTGTAAAATGGCACAACCACTCTTGCAAAAGTGGTTGGACAGTACCTCAAAAATTAAATGTAGAGTAGAGATATGATCCAGGAATTTCCCTCTTTTGTATATATGCACCAACACTGAAAATGTTCAGTCCATGCAAAATCAGTGTTCACAGCAACATTACTCGCAATAGCCACAAAGAGTACACCATCACGTATCATCCATTCATTGACGAATGGATAAACAAACTGTGGTATATGCTCAAAATGGACTGCATGGAAGCCATTTACCATATTCATATACCATATTCAGCCATAAAAATAAAACAAAAACAGTCACTGCTATACAAGCATGAACACGATGAATCTTGAAAGTACACCAACGAGGGGACTTTCCTGGAGATCCAGGGTTTAAGACTCTCCACAGGGGCCATCCCTGGGCTGGGAACTAAGATCCCACATGCCACATAGCTAAATAAATAAATATTTAAAAAGAAAATATGACATCTGAATAAAGCCGGACACAAAGGTCACATAATGTATGTGGGAGAACTGTAGGTGGAAGACAAGCATGAAAGAGAAGCACTCTGTAATCCAATTGAAACATTTTTTTTCAGGGAGGAGGAAATGAACCACTCTGGTAAAGGCTGCCAATAAATTAAATAAAATAACAACTAAAAATTGACCCCTGAGTTATTCATTTGAAATTCACTAGTGGCCTTGCCAAGAGTGGCTTTATAGGAAAATGAGAGAACTCGAGATAACAAAGTCTAGGAACAACTCTGCAGAGGTCTATCATAAGCAAATATGAAATAAAAGCAGCAGAAGCAGGAGGTGTCACCAAAAGATGGATTTTTAACGACAGGTCACATTATGGTCAGTCTGTTTGCTGATGGGAACCATCCAGAGAAACAGAAACCTTAATCCAGGAGGACAAAGAGGAGACTTGCTAGAATATCAAGAAATGAGTAGGTCCAGAAATGAGCAGATTAAGAATTGAGTACATCAAACCACAAGAGCACACAAGCTGGAAAAGGCAATGGAAACCCACACCAGTACTCTTGCCTGGAATATCCCACAGACGGAGGAGCCCGGTAGGCCGCAGTCCATGGGGTTTCGAAGGGTTGGACACGACTGGGCGACTTCACTCTCATGCACTGGAGAAGGAAATGGCAACCCACTCCAGCGTTCTCACCTGGAGAATCCCAGAAAAGGGGGAGCCTTGTGGGTGGCTGTCCATGAGACTGCAGAGTCAGACTCGACTGAAGCGGCTTAGCAGCAGTAGCAGCACACAAGAAGGGTACACAAGCCACATAATTTGCTCACATTGACAGAGCTGAGATCATGTGAAAAAAAGGCTGGCATAGTGGATTAATGGGTATGGTAACCAGCCTTCAAGCGAATTCAATCTCCTGATATTCCCACCCCTGTGTAGTTCTCTCTCAATCTATCACAGGGTAGACCTGTTAGACTAAGCAAATACACAAGCGCAGATGTGTAACATCTCAAAAAAACCCTGCACTTTATCATGGGTGCAAGCACTTTCCTGAATCACTCATTCTGAGTAAAGACAGCAGCCTCCACAAGAGAAGCCCCTTGGAGAGGCCCACAGAAGGAGGAACTGAGGCTTCAAGAGTACAGACAAGTGAGAGAGCTAAGATTCAACTAGCTAAGTCTTCAGAGGTTGCCAAGCCAGACAAAAGCTTGACTACTACCTCAGGAGAGATCCTAGGCCAAGAGATAACAAGTGGTAAGTTCTTTCAAACTATTCCATTTTGAGATCATATGTACAACACTAACATTTCAAGTTCTAATACCATTCCCATCATACTTACACACAGAACAGTTCTCCTATAAATATAGCAAAAATCAAAACACACACACACACACACACAAACACACACACACACACACCCCTATCCAAAGCACTGAAACACAGGAGTTGCCTGGCAGTACAGTGGTTTGGTTAGGACTCAGCCCTCTCACAGCCAGGATCCTGTGTTCGATCCCTGGCTGGGGAACTAATATCCTATGAAGCCACATGTTGTGACCAAAACAAAACATGCTCTGAAGTTCAAAGCTGTACCAGCAAGATAAGTATACAACACAGCTGTAGGCACAAGTGGCTGGGCATAGAGCTTCCTATGATCTTGTTTACACGCATGAAACGAACTCAGATGGTGCCTCACCCCCATCCAATGGAGTTCACTTACTTAATGAAGAAAAGCCCTTAAGGGTACAGAAATGAGCAAGTAATCTCACGTGAACATGTTAAATCACAGGATATTTTCTCTGAATGAACCACTGGATTCATTCATTCATTTGGCCATGCTGTTTGGCTTGTGGGGTCCCAGTTCCCTGACGAGAGACTGAATCCAGACCACTGCAGTGAAAGCCCAAAATCCTAATCACCAGGCCACCAGGGAACCCCCACACCTGCATTGCTTTGCTTTGCTAGCTAAAACCTTAGGATATGTGCATTGCCCCACTTTAGCCTTACCAAGTGGTAGGAGTCAGCTCTACACAGCTTAAGATCCATGGTGCTCTTACTTTTTTTCTTTCAAGAAGGCAGGAGAAAGCAAGTCACCCTGCCTGTTTTTAAGCTTGCCACTCAGAAAGCTGCAAACCTGAAACCATGATGGCCCTGAAGTCAGCACCCGCAATCAGGGTCAGGTAATCCCCAATCAGGAATACTCTCTCTCAACAGCAACGTGTCAGCCTTCGAATGAAAGGAGAAAAACACAAAGTAAGAAAGCCACAACTTTGTCCCTTGTTGTAAAGATGTCTGTCACCTTACCTCAGGGGCCCACTGAAATCCTGAGCGCTTGAGACCTCCCAGGCAGCACACGGTCACATCCTGGGGACAAGCACAGGAAAAGGCCAGGGTGAGTCCCCTGTTCTGGGAACATTCTATCCCCCCAGGCCCTACCTGGTCCTACCCTATGGATGCTGACCAGGCGTCTCACACTCAACCAGACCAAGTGATTGAACTCCTTTGCCCTGAGCTTCTTCCTCCCACCTCCCTTCTCTCAGTAACAAACAAACAAATACCTCATCTGCCAACTTCCGAACCAAAGGCCTGAATCTCGGGGCCCCCAGGGACGGGGCAGCCCTGGAGTCTGAGGAGAGGCCGAGGAAACAGGAAAACGACCAAAGCACCAGGGCAGTGAAGAGGCCACTAGATCGATTTTTTTCCTTTTTTTTTTTTTTGCTGTGCTCGCCTGACTAAGCCTGGGTGCAGGACCAGGTTGGGCCGTGAAGATTTGTGTGTGTGTGTGTGTGTTTAAATCATTAGGTTCCACAGGAGAGCTGGGGGTGGTGCCCGGGGCAAGGGGCCTAAGAGGCCCTTTCCTGGAGCTGGCTTGTCCCACCCAACCCCCGGGCCGGAAAGCTGCTGGAGAGCTGAGCCCACCCAGACTAGAGAGGAGAGAGGGCGAAAGGAGCCTGAGGCCTGTGGGTCCTGCCGCACGCTCCCTCTTGAGGGCCCGCGGGCCCTCACCAGCCGCCCCACCGAGCAAGGCTTCGTGAGAGTGGGGACCCGAGAAACCCTCCCTTTAGCCGTCAGGCACCGCTTTGGCTGAACCACGCTCCAGTCCTTACCAGCCCCCGTTGACGGAGGAGACAGAACTGCCTGCTGCTCACCTGCCTTATGCAGTTCCCGGATCAAGCCTGAGGAGGCGAGCCCGAGGGGATGAGGCCTCCTCAGGTCAGGGGCGCCGCCTCAGCTCCTCCTACAGGCGAGCGGGCTGCCTCCGATGATTGGCTGCCAGGTGTCGGCTCCTGCAATCTGATTGGCCGCCAGGCCGAGTTGGGCGCATGCGCGTGCGATGGACACCCACCCCCTCCCCCCACCCCTTAAAAGCACCCTCTGTGGGCGTGGTCAGGCTGAATCTGAATCTCAAGAGTATTGGGTCAAGATTGCTCAGCTCACCAAACGCGAAGAAAGAAAAAACAGATGGCACAGTCGCCTGGGCACAGGGCTGAGAACGGCCTCCGAGTCTACCAGGGGAGTCCAGTGATGGTGTACGGCACTCACAGCCCTCAGGTGTGACCTCCCTTAAGCCAGTTCTTTGCTTAAGGAACTTGACCTTACAGTGCATCTTGGCGCCCCTCCTCTTGGAATTACATTTCAATCAAGGCAGGGCAGCCTGCCCCTGTTTTTGCACTGTCTATTGTGAGCTGAGAATGAGCTTTACTTTTTCTTCTTCTTCTTCTTTTTAATTTTAGAGCTTTACACTTTTAATGGCTGAGGAAAACCGAAAAGACTTTTATTTTCTGACGTGGAAATTGTGTGAAATTCAGTTTTCGGAGTCCTTAAATTTGGAACAGGGACTTGCCAGTTTCTTTCGTTGTTGTCTATGGCTGAAAACTTAATCGCCAATGATCATATTCGCAAAGCCTAAAATATTTCTTTTTTGGCCCTTCACAGAGTCTTTTTTAAATGCCCTGTGCTGCTGGAAGTCTCCTAGTAGACCGTTGAGATCTCCTATGGGAGGATAAAGTTTTGGTTTTGTTACATTATTTTCTTCTCTATTATATTCATTTTTCATTCTTTCCTAATTTCATTCCTTCACATCGCTATAAGTTTGTTCTGTTGCTCATCTTTACAACTTTTTGAGATAACTGTTTATAACTCTCATTTCTCTTGTATCTAATGCTATAAAGTTACCTTAATTTGTTGTTGTTGTTCAATCCCTCAGTCATGTTGGACTCTTTGCAATGCCATGGACTGCATGCATCACACCAGGCTTTCCTGTCCTTCACTGTCTCCTGGAGTTTACTCAAACTCATGTCCATTGAGTTGGTGATACCATCCGAACATCTCATCCATCGCCGCCCACTTCTTCTCCTGCCCTCAGTTGTTCCCAGCATCAAGGTGGTTTCCAATGAGTTGGCTTTACCCATCAGGTGGCCAAACTATTGGATCGTCAGATTCAGCATCAGTCCTTCCAGTGAATATTCAGAGTTGATTTCCCTTAGGATTGACTGGTTGAATCTTGCTGTCCAAGGGACTCTCGAGAGTCTTCAACACCACAGTTCAAAAGCATCAGTTCTTCGGCACTCCACCTTCTTTACGGTCCAGCTGTCACATCTATACATGACTGTGGGAAAAACCATAGCTGTGACTAGATGGACTTTGTCAGCAAAGAAATGTCTCTGCTTTTTAATAGGCTGTCTAGGCTTGTCATAGCTTTTCTTCCAAGGGCCACATATCTTTTAAGCTCATGGCTGCATTCACCATCCACAATCATTTTGGACCCCAAGAAAATAAAGTCTGTTACTCTTTCCATTGTTTCTCCGTACAACTTTAAATGTGTCCCACAATTTTTGTGAATAGACTGTTCATTATCATTCACGTCCGAGTATATCCTAATATTCTCTTCTAAAGATAAGCCTAAATGTTGCATGGGCTTCCCTGGTCACTCAACTGGTAAATCGCTTTCCAGCCAATGCAGGAGACACAAAAGGCCTGGGTTCGATCCCGGGTCAGGAGGATCCCCTGGAGAAAATAATGGCAATCTGCTCCAGGATTCTTGCATGAAAATTCCATAGAGATATATGTTATGTGTTAAGATAGTTATTTCTATTTTCCAAGTGAATGGCATTTTCAAAGACGTTTCTTGGTCAATTTCTCATTATTGCATTATAGTCAGATGACACAGTCTAAATATTATTGATCCTTTGTATTCGAAGATTTCCGTTAAGTATGCCGTACTTCAGATTTCCATCTCCGTGAAGTCAAAATGAAGTGGGTGTTGTGTAGAGAAAACACTTGCAATGTCTGAAATGTATGTATGTGAAATGACTTCCTTTATGCTTCACAATTATTCCAGCAACTTTCAGTAGGGTACCTTTAACTAAGTTCCAGGGTTTTCTCAAATTTTACCAGTTTTTCCACAAATGTTCTTTCCTAGTTTCATAGTCCCATATAGGATACTGAACTGCATGAGAATATAGAGCAAAAAGCTACAGATACCTCCCTTAGCTTACTCTGGTCTATAGCAGTTTCTTAAACTTTCCTTGTTTTTCAAGACTTTTGACAGTTTTCAGGAGTCCTTCAGGGACAGGCATTTTGCAGAATGACTCTCTATATGGGTTTGGGATGTTTCTCCTGATTGCCCTGGGGTTTATATAATTTTAGAACTATACCTCCAAGGCAAAATATCTTTCTCATCATCTCCCATCAAGGATTCATACTATCAATATGACCTACCACTAGTTCGTCTGCTATAAAGTTGTCTCCTTCCTGCTGACATATTCTGTTCTTGGAAACAAGCCGCTAAACACAGCCTACATTTAGGGAGGGGCATGGAATCTCATCTTGAGGAAACTATCGAAGACATGCACAAATTACTGAGTATACAAGTTAATTGAAACTCCTTTGTAAGGAAGATCTGGTCCTTCTAGCCATATCTTTTAATGTTAAATTAATTAAGGTAAAGATAATAGGTTTCCCAGTTGGTGCTAGTGGCATATTAGACACGGACATAGAAAATATATTTTATTGAGAATTCCTTAGTGATCGGGTTATTAGAGATTTGTGCTTCCACTGCAGGGGGCAGAGAGTCAATCCCTGGTTGAAGATCTAAGATCCCTTAATCCTTACAGCAAGGCAAAAAAAAAAAAAAAAAAAAAAAACAAAAAACAAACCCTGCCTGATGAACACTCCATATGAATATACAGATAAAGGATATAAACAGAACACCTCACAGAAAAGAAAAGAAACATAAGCATTTATATATGTGAAAAGCTGATCGCCCTTATGAGGGAATACATGTAACAATTATGAAAATGTTTTCTACTGCTGCAGAAAGGTCTGTGAATAGCACTGACTTAGGTCATTGTTTTTCCAACCTTTCTTCTTTTCAAATGTGATGCATATTAACACATGAAACTGCTTTAGCTCTGTCTCAAAAATTTGCTATTTTCACTATCATTCAGTTCAAATAATGTTTTTCCCATAACAATTTCTCTTAGGAGCAATAAGTTATTTAGGTTCAGAAGCAGGAGAAGGAGAAGCCTAAACCACAACATTAAAGAGGCTTGTGAATTGCAGAGGTGCCGCTTTTGCACTTTGGGTTCCTGGCAATCCTTACTCTATCCTCAGCCTGTGTGCAGTGTCATTGCTTCATTTTCAAACTTTGGGAGTTCTGTACTCCTCAGTTATCTTTCTGGGGTTTTGTTTGGTCATGCCACAGAAGCTGTGGGATCTTAGTTCCACAACCAAGTGTTGAACCTGGCCATTGACAGTGAAAGCATCAAGTCCGAACCACTGAAGCAACAGGGAATTCTCATACCTCTTTCTTTCTTTCTTTCAAATATTTGTTCATTTACTTGGCTGTGCTTGTTTTTAGTTCCAGCACAAGGACCCTTCAATCTTCATTGTAGCATGTGGGAGGGAGCAGGGATTTTAATTGTCACATGTGGTATTTTTAGTTGCAGTATGTGGGATCTAATGCCCTGACCAAGGAATGAACTTGGACGCCCTAATCTGGGAGCACCGAGTAATTCCACCGGACTACAGGGATGTCCTTCCCATGAATGAACCCAGGTCTCCCACATTGCAAGTGAATTCCTTACTGTCTGAACCACCATAGCTTTGACTATAAGAATTTTGGTCAGCAGAGTGATGCCTTAGCTTTTTTTTTTTTCTTTTTTAATGCTGTCTATATTTGCCATAGCTTTCTTCCAAGGAGCTAGCTTCCTTTGATTTTGTGGCTACATTCACCATCCACAGTGATTTTGGAGTCCAAGACAATCAAACGTGCTGTTATTTTCAGTTGTTCACCATTTCTTTGCCATAAAGTGATGGGACCAGACGTTGTGATCTTCGTCTTTTGAAATTTGAGTTTTAAGCCAGCCTTTCACTCTCCTCTTTTGCCACCATCAAGAGGCTCTTCACTTTCTGCCCTTAGGGTGACATCATCTGCATATCTGAGGTTGTCGCTGTTTCTCCAGCAATCTTGATTCCAGATTGTGCTTCATCCGGCCCAGTGTTTTTCATGATGTACTCTGCGTTTAAGTTAAATAAGCAGGGCAACAGTATATAATCCTGACGTGCTCCTTTCCCTATTTGGAACCAGTCGCTTGTTCCATGTCCAGTTCTAAGTGTTGCTTCTTGCCCTGCATACAGATTTCTCAGGAGGCAGGTCAGATGGTCTGGTATTCCCATCTCTTTAAGAATTTTCCAGAGTTTGTTGTGGTTCACACAGGCAAAGGTCTCATCACTTCATGGAAAATAGATGAAGAAACAATGGAAACAGTGACAGAATTTATTTTCTTGAGCTCCAAAATCACTGCAGATGGTGACTGCAGCCACGAAATTAAAAGATGCTCACTGCTTGGAAGAAAAGTTGTGACAAAGCTAGGCAGTGTTTTAAAAGAAAGAGACATTACTTTCCCAACAAACGTCCATAAAGTCAAAGCTATGGTTTTTCCAGGAGTCAGGTACAGATGGAGGAGCTGCACCATAAAGAAGGCTGAGTGCTGAAGAATGGATCCTTTCAAACTGTGGTGCTGGAGAATGGAGAAGACTCTTGAGAGTCCCTTGGACTGCAAGGAGATCCAACCAGTCAATCTGAAGGGAAATCAACCCTGAATCTTCAGTGGAAAAACTGATGCTGAAGCTCCAATACTTTGGCCTCCTGAAGGGAAGAGTCAACTCATTGGGAAAACAAAAAAAAACAAAACAAAACCCTTGATCCTGGGAACTATTGAAGGCAGCAGCAGAAGGCATGACAGAGGATGAGATGATTGGGTGGCATCAGCAACCCAACGGAATGAGTTTGAGCAAGCTTCAGGGGATGATGATGGACATGGAAGCCTGGCATACAGAAGTTCATGGGGTCGCAGGGAGTCAGACACGACTGAGCAACTGAACAACAAAAGCCAGGCAGGGTCTTTATGTACAGCTGGCTGAACCTCAATGGGGCTTTTCTGAATTTCTGGAGGTGGGTAGAACATAATTTTTTAGCCAGATCCCATGCTGCAGCATGTCTGGAATATTTTGTGCTCGTAGTCAATCTTTTTTGTGTGTTTTCTGGGTGGCACTTGGGAGTCAGTGTTCCTCACAATGATGGATGCTGTCTCTCTCAGTCCCAGCTGAACTGAACTTTGGATCATGACCTCTGTATCAGGAGGCAACCCTGGCAAGTGCTCTGGCTGTTTGAATGACTGATGATTCTTGGTTTGGTGCTCGGTCTTTTCCTTCACGTTCAAACTTTGTAGCCAGCACTTGCAACATGGAAAGACCCTCCTGTTGCAGTTCTTCCAAGCGTGATTTACAAAGGATGTCACCTATTTGAACATTTTGAGGCAAACCAGACAAACAAATTGTTCATGTTTCCATGCCATGTTCTAAAATACGCCTCTACATTGGCAAAGGCTGACAATCT
The DNA here is from genome assembly GCF_042477335.2 of Ovis canadensis. Classification (NCBI taxonomy): domain Eukaryota; kingdom Metazoa; phylum Chordata; class Mammalia; order Artiodactyla; family Bovidae; genus Ovis; species Ovis canadensis. The sequence continues at coordinate 19,115,751 of NC_091271.1, forward strand.
GTAACTGCAAACACGGCAGACATAGGGCATTTTGCCAGGTTTGTGACTGTCCTTCAGGCACTGTAAGAGAACCTGATCTGTTTTGAAGGACAATTCACAGATATTACAGACCGTGGAGGGCTCCCAGGAAGCAGGGACACTTTCCATGCGACACTGCAGCTGGAACGAGGTGGGAAACTGGTGGTGGCAGTGCTGGCAGGTAGTGTGGGTTTCCCAGCTGTCACCCTTCTGCCTCTCAAGCTCCAGATGGTTCCTCACGTGGGTCATAAACTTGACATATTTTAGAAGACTCAAGCAGCTGAGGCATTTGAAGGCTGTGTGACTCTTCTGTTCTGGTGCTGTCTCTTGTATGCTCCAAAGTAAAAGCCATCAAATAACATTTACTCTCATCAGTGAATTTGATCCCAGATTTACTTTCATGGGATCAACAGTCTTGCTCTGACGTGCAAGAGTCAGAAAGTCCATTTTCTCCAGGCCTGACAAACTACATGTTCCTTCTGGATCCATAAGACGGAAGCATGCCTGGCCATTGGTGCGAGTCCGTGAAAATGATGCCCCACCATGCACACGGCTCGGTGAGGTCGGGGAATCTTCCAAGGTCATAACCGTGTTTTTCCAGGAGAGATACCTGGAGGGGCCATGGTGGAGGCAGGTCCCCCTGGGATTCCATCGCTGAGTTTGGGTCTTTTGGGATTCCCACTGTTAAAATTCACATCTGAAGTGGGACACCGCTTTGAATTAAGAGGGCTTTCATCCTTGCCTCCTAATGAGAGAACGGCTCCAGAGAGACAGGGTGGCCGCAGAGAGAACAATTCTGAATTGTGAAGGACAGTTTCCGGCGAGCTCGTTTTCCAATCAGGTTTAGATGAAGGCTCCGAAATAATAGAACTGCCTCTTCCTCCCCATACACACTGAGAAACTGGTGATACGGCAGCTGGCTCTGATGCTGGGGTCCTCAGATTTGCAGGTTGCCACCTGCAGGAGGGATCCGGATTCACGTGGTCCTTCATTCTTCTTGAAGATGAGTCCCTGGTCACTCTGTTCAAAACATTAGAAATGACTGGCTTTGAAGTTGAAATCACTCTGACAAAGAAGGTTTCAGCATCCTCCTTGACGTGCTCCACTCCAACAAAGATGACCTCAGCATCGTCATTGTCCTCACCTCTGGATTTGGACACGGCGGTCTTTTTCTCGGGTTGTGGTGGTGCTTGTGCTTCCTCACACGGGAAGAGATGGGCCATTTTGCAACCACTTGTGGCTTCAAGTGGCCCCTTCTAGTGTTTTTCTCCCCCTAAAAGCAATCACCAGGCAAGGTCATCCCCTCTGATCTCAGGTGTCAGTCTCTGTGGTTTCAGGTCACCCTCAGTTGGTCACCGAGAATATTAAATGGAAAACTCCAGAAATATACAACTTATGCATTTTAATCTGCAGGTAATTCTGAGGAGAGTGATTGGAATCTCACACCATCCTGCTTCCTCCTGCCCAGAATGTGAATCGTTCCTTAGTCCTGAACATCCCACGCGTCTGTCACTCGGTTACCACAATGACTGTTGAGATGCCACGGGGCTTGTGACCAAGTTATCCTTACTTTACTCAATAATGGCCCCAAACCGTAAGTGGAGGGATGCTGTCCATTGACATATGCCAGAGAAAATCCATTAAGTGCTACCTTTCAGTGAAAAGATCGAAGTTCTCAATTTGATATAAAAGAGAAAGAAACAATGTATGCTGAGGTTGCTAATATCTGTGGTGAATGTGAAGAAGAGAAAATAAATCTGGGTTAGTTTTGCTGTCAAACCTCCAACTGCAAAAGGTATGGACACAGAGCGTAGTAAGTGCTTAGTTAGGGTGAAAAAAAATCGCTCAATTAGTACAGTAGTATATTTTACATAGCGACTAGACTCACAACACTTTTATAAAAGTATATTGCTATAATTGTTCTATGTTATTATTACACCTTCCCTGGTGGCTCAGATGGTAAAGTGTCTGCCTACAATTCGGGAGAGCCAGGTTCAATGCCTGGGTCAGGAAGATCCTGTGAAGAAGGAAATGGCAATCCAGCCCAGAATTCTTGCCTGGGAAATCCCATGGACAGAGGAGCGTAATAAGCGGCAGTCCATGGGGTCGCAAAGAGTTGCACACGACTGAGCGACTTCACTTTCACTTTCCTGTTATTTTTAGGCAGTAGCTATCTCTTACTGTGCCTCTATACAGTAGACTGCATCACAGGTATGTTTGTATAGAAGAACCATTGTGTATATAGAGTTTGATACTGTGTGAGGTTACCGATGTCCCCTGGGGGTCTTGAAACTTACTCTCTGCCGATAAGTGGTGATGATTATATTTCTTTCAAAAGACAAAATTAGTACCTGGTTTAATCACTGGCTGAAACATTGAGATAACTATTAGCACCCTTAGACATAAGGAAACATCTCAAACTCAGTGAAATGACATGACCCTTTTAAACTTCCTTCTCCAGCCACCACTTTTGCCTTGACTCCCCATGGTGGCCCCCGTGCTCCTGTTAAACTCTGCAGGAGAGCTGGTAGGCACCATTTTGCTTACAGATCTACAATTTCACTCAGAAATGCTGACCGACAGAAAATGTCCAAAAGAGCCCCCAGCTGTCCCTTGGGGGTGCCTCTCACTCCCTCCACTCTCCGAGTCCAGAAGGCACCATAGTCTATACATGGATCCAAAATATTTGTTTTAAAATCCCAGCCATTTCTAATAGCAGGACTTGAACCTGCCTCATGCTGGCAATTCTCTCTCTCTCTCTCCCTCCCTCCCTCCCTCCTTCTCTCTCTCCCTTCCTCCCTCTCTCTCTCTCTCTCTCTCTCTCCCCCCCCCTCTCTATTTCTCTCTCTCTCTCTCTCTCTCAGAGAGGGAGAGCATTTACTCTGTGCTTGAAACTACTACCACAGCATCAACATTGTATTAGGTATTATACGGAATGTGGAGATGATTTAAAACATGTGGGAGTATCCCCTTACGTTACATGCAAAGACTGCACCATTTTACGTAATGGACTTGATCACCCATTAATTTTGGTGTCTCCAGGTGCAGGGTTCCCAGACCCAATCTCCCAAGGGTACCGAGGAGGGAGGGACGGGACTTCTCAAGACTTCTACTGCTCCCCCTGCCTTGGATGCTGTCTCAATTACCAGCACTCAACTCCTGAGCTGCCTCGGTCCACAGTTTCTCTGCCAGGCTTTCCTGACCATGATGTCAGAAATCACAGCCTCCCCCAACTCACATGCCATTTTCCCCTCCAGAGCTATTGGGCTGCTGTATTTTGGTTTCTAGAACAACATGGGGTGTCTGTCAGTGCTACATGCCTGCTGCAGAAATAAACTGTAACTGTTATTAAACAATCATTTACCTGTACCTCAAGCTCGGCCCACTCATTCCTGGCTCCCCAGGTACTTACACTTGATCTTAGCCAAAAGGCTGAGAAGCAATTTCTCCAAACATTTGATGACTTCCAAATCTGAATGGATTAAAACTATCAGGCAAGAGAGAAAGTCAGCCAGTATGTAGCTGGATGCTGACAGGGGCAGTGGTGCTCCTTGAAATTAAAGGTTTGTAACACAGTTTCTCTCCATATAATACATTTGTTGATAGCTTCCATGCCATTAACACGTTTCATAGACATTAAAGGACATTCTAAAGTTTACATTTGGCCATTTGTGATACCAGATCACATTTCATCAGTAGCATATCATAGTTTGTTTGCTTGTGTGTAAATGATGTCCCTAGCGGTAAAGGTCCCTCCTGCCAATGCAGAGGACCTAAGAGATGCAGGTTCCATCTCTGGGTCAGGAAGACCCCCTGGAGGAGGGCATGGCAACCCACTGCAGTATTCCTGCCTGAAGAATCGTATGGACAGAGAAAAATCGTGGGCGACAGTCCATAGGGTTGCAGAAAGTCAAGCATGACTGAAGCAACTGAACACACACGCAGACATATGTATATAAATATATTTTTTATAGTGGTATGAAAAATAGTGCTGTGGGACCTCCCTGGTATTCCAGTATTTAAGACTTCTCACTTCCAGGCCAGGGACACAGCTTCAATCCCTGGTCAGGGACCTGTGATCCCACATGCCACTGGGTGTGGCCAAGGTAAATGGAATAATGTATCTTACAGCTGATGTCATCTTAGATTTATTGAAGATTTCTATTTTTCATAAGCAGAATCCAGCCTACTAAATTCATGTCACAAGTCACTAATGGCATGCTAGCTGCATTATATAGGCAAGTGGTTTAGACAGGGATTGACAAATCGGCTTGCTTCCCGATTGTTTTTTTTTTTTGTTGTTTTTTCTTTTAATTTTTAAAAACGTTTAATATTTTTTACATTGAGGTTTAATTTTGGGAAAAACAAAGGAAAGGTTTGTGATGTGTGAACATTATATGATATCTAAATTTCAGTGTCACAAAGAAAGTTTTATTGGAACATAGACGTGATCATTTGCCTCTGCCTGAGGCTATTTCACCCTGCTAATGGGAGAGACCTCAATGGCCCTTAATGCCTGGTTACTCTCTAGACCTTAATCAGAGAAATTTTGCAGACTCATGGCTGCAGAGAACAAAAGGAAGCATTCCAAACCCCATGGCTAAACAGCTCCTGAAGTCCAGTTGACTCAGTGCAGCTAAACACTGTTTCGGTTCTGTGCTGAGTTTAAAGTCCTTCTTTAGGCCATTCTAGATAAAACGCATTCAGAAGTTTATGATGGTCTCATGTTTTCGTCTGTGCCATGCTTTCAGTTTCTCCTCATTCAACATGTATCAAACAAACCCCGAAGTTTATCATCATCCAGTGTTTCAAGGCTGTTTCCTGCTCAACTGCTTCGTCATTCTCTGCAGAAAATACATAACCAATAATTTATCACAATCCAGTGTGTTAATTCTGGCATATGCTTCAAAAGGTCCTTTGTCCACTCAAGGTTGAGCACACTCTTAGTTGATCACCATCCATTGATTCAGGGCTAGTACATACTTTCATTGATTTTTCAACTACCACAGCTCATCATACACAATGATTTACCATGATCCAGTTTCAGTGTTGTGACAGGCTCCTTGTGCTTCTTTCTATATACAAGATCAAACACAGACCATCTGAAGTGTGAACATACAGTGTTTCAGTCATGAAACCCACTTCAAGTGGTTCTTCACTTACTCCACAACAAATACACCATACAGGTTATCGACATTCATTGTTTCAATGTTGTAGCACATACTAATGGCTGCTTCACTAACTCCAAGTCAAACACCTTCAGTGGTTTGCCACTATCTTGTGTTTCAGATCTGTGACATGCTTCAAGAGCTCCTGAAACTACTCACGGTCAAAGGCACTCTGTAGATTTGTTGTTGCTGGCTGTTATATGTTGTTCAGTCATTCAGTCATCTCCAACTCTTCGAATCCCATGGACTGCAGTATGTCACGCCTTCTTGCCCTTGACCATCTCCCGGAGCTTGTTCAAACTCAAATCCACTGGGTCGGTGATGCCATCCAAGTATCTGGTCCTCCATCGTCCCCTTCTTCTGCTCCAATCTTTTGCGGCATCAGAGTCTTTGCCAACGAGTTGGCTCTTCACATCAGATAGCCATAATATTGGACCTTCTGCCTCAGCATCAGCCCCTCCAGTGAATTTTCAGGATTGATGTCCTTTACAGTTGACTGGATTGATTTCCTTGCAGCCCAAGGGACTCACAAGAATCTTCTCCAAGACTGTGGTTCAAAAGTATCACTTCCTTAATGTTCAGCCTCCTTTATGGTCTAACTTACATCGTCACATGACTGCTTAAAAAAACACAAATATAGCTCTGACTATATGGACGCTTCTTGGCAAAGGGATGCCTCTGCTCTTTAACATGCAGTCTAGGTTTGTCACTGCTTTTCTTCCAAGAAACAAGTGTCATTTAATTTCATAGCTGCAGTCATCACCTGCCATGATTTTGGAGTCCAAGGAAACAGAAGTCTCTCACTGTTACCATTGTTTTCCCATCTATTTGCCATGAAATAATAGGACCAGATGCTAGGATCTTTAGTGTTTTGAATGTTGCGTCTTAAGCCAGCTTTTTCACTCTCCTTTTTCACCTGCATCAAGAGGCTCTTTAGTTATTCTTTGCTTGATGCTATATCGGTGGTGTCATCTGCATATCTGAAGTTATTGATATTTCTATTTTTCTCTTAATTTCAGCTTGTGTTTCCTCCAGCCCAGCATTTTCCAAGATGTGCTCTGCATATAAGTTAAATCAACAGGGTGACACATGCAGTAGTTTGTTTGTTTGTTTGTTTTTCCCAATTTCAAACCATCTGTTCTCCTTTTCTGGTTCTCACTGGTTGTTTCTTGACCTGGATACAGGTCTCTCAGGAGGCATGTAGGTAGTCTGGTATTTCCATGTCTTTAAGAATTTTCTGCAGTTTGTTGTGATCCACACAGTGGAGTTTTATCATACTCAATAAAGCAGAAATAGTTTTTTTTTTTTTAATAATATTCTTGCTTTTTCCATGATCCAATGGATGTTGCCAATTTGACCTCTGGTTTCTGTCTTTTCTAAATCCAATTTGAACATTTGCAACTTCTAGGTTAATGTGCTATTAAAGTCTTGCCAGGAGAATTGTGAGCATGTCTTTGTTCGATTCACTTCAGCTGTTCAGTTGTGTATGACTGTTTGTGGGCCCATGGACTACAGCAAATCAGGCCTTCCTGTCCATCACCAACTCCCGCAGTTTACTGAAATTCATGTCCTTTGAGTCGGTGATACCATCTAACTGTCTCATCCTCTGTCGTCTCCTTCTCCTCCTGCTTTCAATCTTGCCAAACATCAGGGTCTTTTCAAATGAGTCAGCTCTTCACGTCAGTTGGCCAAAGTATTGGAGTTTCAGCTTTAACCACAGTCCTTCTAATGAATATTCGTGATTGATCTCCTTTAGGATGGACTGGTTGGATCTCCTTGCGGTTCAAGGGACTCTCAAGAATCTCCTCCAACAACACAGTTCAAAAGCATCACTTCTTTGGTGCTCAGCTTTCTTTATAGTTCCACTGGTACATCCATACACGCCTACTGGAAAAATCATAATCTTAACTAGGTGGAGTTTTGTTGGCACATTATCATCTCTGCTTTTTAATATGCTGTCTCAGTTCAATTCAGTTCTCCACCTATACAGCATTGATGATAAGACATCTAGGTTAAAGATGAAAGGTTTACCCACAGTGAGGGGCACCCGGAGAGGTTCACTGAGTTACATGGAGGAAAGAAGAGGGAGGGGGTAGTTAGAGGTGACTGGAATGAGATGAGGTGGGATCAAAAGAGGAGAGAGAGAAAAAAAAAAAAAAGAGGAGAGAGAAAGCTAGCCAGCAGTCACATCCTTATGTGTGCTCCACCGTCTGGACCACTCAGAGGTATTCACAGAGTTATACAGGGAAGAGGAGAGGGAGGAAGTAGACAGAGGTGGCCAGGAGGATAAAAGAGGGAAATGAAAAGCAGAGAGACAGATCCAGCCAGTAACCAGTTCCTGAAGTGTTCTCCACCGTCTGGAACACGGAGATTCCCAGAATTGGGTAGAGAAGAGAAGGGGGAGGGAAGAGACAGAGGCCACCTGGTGGAGAAAAAGGAGTGTCCAAAGGAGGAGAGAGTGGTCAAGCCAGTAATCTCGGTCTCAGGTAAAATTGGGTAGTGAAGTTTGGGTTTTTAAATGTACAAAATTGACAACAAATACCAAAAAGCAAATATTAAAAATCTAGAATAGAGGTTGGATTTTAAAAAACGCAATATTAAGGAAAAGAAGAAGAAGAAGAGAAAAAAAAAGCCACAAGAACTATTAAAACAACAACAACAACCACACAAAGACTATATACAGTGTTTGCTTTTAAAAATATGTTTCTTTTTAAGTAATAGTAGGTTATAAGAATAACAATTAAAGGATAAATAGAGGACTTAAATATTTCTAAAAGTTAAAAAAAGAAGAAGAAGAAAAAGAAAAGAAGAATAAACTACCACACAACAACATTAGCAAAAAAGAAAAAAAGAAAAAGAAATGGTCATAAAAATAGTAAAGATATTTCTGGCCCTTTCTCTGGTGTTGTGGGCAGTGTGGGGTTATTTCCAAGGCGGTTCCCTCCATTAAATTTCTTCTGTTTGCTGGTCTCTTCAGTGTCTGATTTCCGTCCTAATAAGGGGGGGGGGGGAGCATGGTGGACACTTTTTATTTTTATTTTTTTGGCTCCCTTGTTCAGTTGTGCTGTGGGGAGGGAGGGATGCTGCAAACAAATAACACCTGCGTGTGCTTTCAGCGTTTCAGGCCCACTGGGCCTGCCCCTGCTCACGATGCACACCGCTCATGCTCTACGTTGCTCCAGGGTCTGAGGCCGGCCCTAGGCTGCACGCACCTCCCAGGTCTAAGCGGAACTCAGCTTCGGTGCTCAGGTAAGCCCTCAGAGGCACAGATTCGGTTGGGACTGACTTTTGTGTCCTTCTGACGGCCGAGTAGCTCAGGTGTGTGGTGAGCGCAGTCACTGTGACTTATCGCCTTTCCTGTCTACGCTGCTAGTTTTCTGGATGTACCACTGGTGCCCCTTGTGAGGTGGATGGTGACTGTCCAGAACCCCCAGAAGTCTTAGCAAAGAAGCCTGCTTGCAGTTTTGTAGGTAAAGTCTCTCCGGGGCTGCGATCGCCCCCTTTCAGCGAATACGGTTCTGGCTGCCTGTCACCGGCGGGAAATGGTCTGTAACCGGCTATTTCTGTTCCATCCTTTGTTCTGTGTGCGGTCCTGGTGGTGTCTTATGTTCGGGCTTTTCACGTGGTAGCTGTCCCACAGTCTGATTTGCCAGTGCAGGTTCGTTCTTTGTGGTTATGTGCGGGGCGTTCCTGCCTGATTCTTAAAAAGCAATGCAGCCCGCGCCTCCTGAGCCTCCCTGCCCTGCCCCCACTTGCTAGTGTCGGATGCAGGCGTCTGTGCTGCTTTTCTGCTGGGGGAGTTCTGTTGCGCTTGTAATCTGTAGGTTTTAATTATATATTTATGTTTCCTTCCTGCTACGTTGCACTCTGTGCTTCCAAAGCTCACCACAGACTCGGCAGGGAGAATGTTTCTTGGTGTTTGGAAACCTCTCTTCTTAAGATTCCCTTCCCGGAACAGGATTCCCTTTCCAGGACGGAGCTCCCTTCCTACCTCCTTTGTCTCTTTTTTCATCGATAGCTTTTTCCTGGCCATCACTTTCAGTCTGTATGTGTCCCTAGTTATGAGGTGGTTTTCTTGCAGACAGTATATTCTTGTATGCATTCACCCAGTCTTTGCCTTTTCATTGGAGCATTTAGCCCATTTCTGTTTAAGGTAGTTGTTGATAAGTATGATCTTCTTACCACTTACTATATATTTTGTGGCTTTGTTTTTATAAGCTTTTCTGCTTCCTATCTAGAAAAGATCCTTCAGCATTTGCTGAAGTGCTGGTTTGGTGGTTCTGAACACTAACTGCTTTTGTTTGTCTGTAAAGCTCTTGTTTTGTCTTTTGAATGAGAATACTATCCTTGTTGGATAGAGTAATTTTGGCTTTAGGCTTTTGCCTTTCAGCACTTTAGGTGCATCCTGCCATTCCCTTCTAAGCTGAAGAGTTTCTATTGTAAGATCAGCTGTTATCCTTATGGGGATTCCCTTCTATGTTATTTGTTGTGATTCCTTTGTTACCTTGAATATTTGTTCATTGTGTATATTTATTTGTTTGTTTGTTTTCATTTTGATTAATGTGTGTTTTGACATGTTGTGTCTTGGTTTTCCCCCTATGGGACACACTGGGATTTTTCATTTTAGTTGTCTGTTCTTTTTCCCATTTCAGGGACGTTTCTAAATATTTCCTCCTCAAATATTTTCTCATGCCCTTTCCTTTTGTCTTCTTTCTTTGAGAAACCTATGATTTAAATATGGGGGCATTTGACATTGTCCCATAGGTCTCTGTGATTGTCTTCATTTCTCTCTTTCTTTTTTTTTTTCTGCTCTGCTTCATTTATTTCCCATATCCGATCTTCCAGCTCACTTAGTCTTTCTTCTGCCTCAGCTACAGTACTGTTCCTGTTGTCCAGAGTGATTTCTATCTCAGTTATTTCATCGCTCATTATTGATTGACTACTCATGATTTCTTCCAGGTCCATTTAAAACATCCCTTTCATCTTCTCAATCCATGCCTGAAGTCTATTTATCTGTAGTTTCATTTGTTTCCAAGACATTGACTATTATTGTGCTGAACTGTTTTTCCTGTAGACTTCCTACCTCCTCCTCTTTCACTGGTTTGTTGATTTTCATTGTATTCCTTCATCTGCTGGATATGTCTCTGCCTTTTCATGTTGTTTCGAAGACTGTCTTCGAGGTCTATTTTCTGCACACCAGAGGGCCATCATTGCTATTAATTGGGTGGTCTCCTCCAAGTGAATGTGGTGGGACCAGTGGCTTGTGTAAATTTTCTTGTTGAGAGAACTTTTTGTTGTTGTTGTTATAGAAGATGGCTGTTGATCTCACTTGTTCTGAGAGTCCATGCAGTGTCCATTAGGGAATTAGTGGGCTCTATTACGGCTTTGATTCCAGATGAGCTATTTCAAATCCTCAAAGACGATGCTGTGAACGTGATGTACTCAATAAGACAAGAAATTTGAAAATCTCAGCTGTGGCTCAGTTGGAAATGGTCAGTTGTCATTCCAGTCTCGAAAAAGGCAATGCCAACGAATGCTCAAACTACCATGCAGTTTTACTCATCTCACATGCTAACAAAGAAATGCTCAAAATTCTCCAAGCCAGGCTTCAGCAATATGTGAACCATGAACTTCCAGATATTCAATCTTGTTTTAGAAAATACAGAGGAATGAAAGATCAAGTTTCCAACATCTGCTGGATCTTCACAAATAAGCAAGCAAGTTCCAGAAAAACATCTAGTTCTGCTTTACTGAGTATGCCAAAGCCTTTGAGTGTACGGATCAAAATAAACTGTGGAAAATTCTGAAAGAGACGGTAGTACCACACCACCGGATCTGCCTCTTGAGAAGCCTGTATACAGTTCAGGAAGCAACAGTTAGAACTGGACATTGAATAACAGACTGGTTCCAAATAGGAAAAGCAGCACCTCAAGGGTATATATTGTCACCCTGCTTATTTAACTTCTATGCAGAGAAATGTGTGGCTGGAAGAAATGCAAACGGGAATCAAGACTGCCAGGAGAAATGTCAAAAACTTCAGATATGTAGATGACACCCCCCTTATGGCAGAAACTAAAGAGGAACTGAAGAGTCTCTTGATGAAAGTGAAAGAGGAAAGTGAAGAAGTAGGCTTAAAGCTCTACATTAGGAAACCTGAGATGGCATCCTGTCCCATCACTGCATGGCAAATAGACGGGAAAACAGTGGAAATGGTGGTAGACAGTTTTTTTTTTTTTTTGGGGGGGGGGAGGCTCGAAAATCACTGAAGATAGTGACTGCAGCCATGAAATGGAAAAACACTTACTCTTCCTAGACAGCATAAAACAAGACCAGAGGCTGACTGCAGCTCAGATCATGAAATCTGTATTGCCAAATTCAGACTTAAATTGAAGAAAGGAGGAAAAAACCACTAAACCATTCAGGAATGACCTATCTCAAATCCCTTATGATTACACAGTGTAAGTGAGAAATAAATGTAAGGGACTAGATCTGATAGAATGCCTGATGAACTATGGACGGAGGTTCATGACACTGTACAGGAGACAGGGATCAAGACCATTGCCAAGAAAAAAGACACGCAAAAAGGCAAAATGGCTGCCGGAGGAGGCCTTACAATTAGCTGTGAAATGAAGAGAAACGAAGCCAAAGGAGAGGAGGAAAGATATACCCATCTGAACACAGAGTTCCAAGGAGAGAGAAGAAAGCCTTCCTCGGTGATCAGTGCCAAGAAATAAAGCAAAGCAATAAAGCAAAGCAATAGAATGGGGAAGACTAAAGATTTCTTCAAGAAGACCAGAGATACCAAGGGGGCATTTCATGCAAAGATGGGCACTATTAAGGACATAAAAGGAATGGACCTAACAGAAGCAATAGACATGAAGACGAAGTGGCAAAGAACACACAGAAGAACTGTACATCAAAGATCTTCACAACCCAAATAATCATGACGATGTGATCACTCACCTACATCCAGATACCTTGGGATGTGAAGTCAAGTGGGCCTTAAGAAGCATCACTATGAACAAAGTGAGTGGAAGTGATAGAATTCCAGTTGAGCTATTTGAAATCCTAAATGATTATGCTGCGGAAGTGCTTCACTCAATATGTCAGCAAATTTAAAAAACTAAGCAGCAGCTCAGGCCTGGGAAAGGTCAGTTTTCATTCCAATCCCAAACAAAGGCAATGCCAAAGAATGCTCAAACTACTGCACAATTGCACTCATCTCACACGCTAGTAGAGTAGTGCACAAAAATATCCAAGCCAAGCTTCAGCAATACACGAACCATAAACTTCCAGATGTTCAAGATGGTTTTGGACAAGTCAGAGGAACCAGAGGTCAAATGAGTGTATGCACCACTACTTCTGATGATGCATGCAGCAACCACTGACGTTGAAATCACGAGTTTGCATTCTGCTTTTACTAAGAATTGAATTAGGACAGGTGCACTAGTTAGCTTGCACTCTGGCACATACATTACAACTCTAGAGCATAAGTATCACAACCAAGTGCGTCTGCACTCCGGACCTGGCATGCGGTAACGACTGAAAATGCAAGAAGCTTTTCACAGTTACAGACCCCTGATTTGAAACCACTGCTGCTGCTGCTGCTGCTGCTAAGTCACTTCAGTCGTATCCGACTCTGTGTGTCCGCATAGATAGCAGCCCACCAGGCTCCCCTGTCCCTGGGATTCTTGAGGCAAGAATACTGGAGTGCGTTGCCACTTCCTTCTCCAATGCATGCATGCATGCTAAGTCGCTTTAGTCTTATCCGACTCCGTGCGAACGTATGGACAGTAGCCCACGACGCCCCTCTGTCCACGGGATTCTCCAGGCAAGAATATTGGGGTGGGTTGTGATTTCCTTCTCTTATGTCAAACCACACATGCTACAAACACTGAGCTTGCCCTCTGGAATACGCGCTTGTCGATACTGAGGCCACAATCTAGAGGATGCTCGCTGGAACTACTTAGTTTCCAATCTGGATCACCCTTTCTGCCACCATTGAGAATATTAACAAGCTTTAGAACAAGTGCATTGCTGTCACTGAGACTGCACAGTAGAGCATACATCCCATCACTCCTAAACCCGGGTTCTTTAGGGTATGGCCTGCCACTACTGAGCCTGTCCCTAAAACATGCCTGTTGTAAACACACATACACTTTTGGTGTATTACGCTCTGGATTCTGCATCCCTGCACTACTGAAATTGCCTTCCAGAACAAGAGTTCATCACCGGCTGAACTTTCACTCTGAAGCATGAACATCACAATCATTAGCTTGTTGCTTTATAGGTAAGTCAGGCCACTACTCGACCTGCACTGTAGTTCAGGTGTGCCTAAATAGTTACTGAACTTGCACTCTGAAGTTTCCTTCTGGACACAACTGAGCCAGCACTCCTGTAGACAGAGTGAGTTTAAACACTGGAGGACATGGTACGCCTCTCCTGAGCATGAGCTCAAGTGCAGGCATCCGGGCTCTGCTGAGAACATGCTCTAGTTGCACACATGCCAAAGTAACTGAACGTGCAGCTGTGGGTACAGATCTCATGAATACAGAGTGAGCGCATTTCATCATGGGTTTTGCACTACTGAGGCTTACTCAGAAGCATATCTTCCATCGTGACTGCGTGTGCCTTCAAGAGCCAATGTTCTGACACTATGGAGACTGTGCTGTAGAGTAAGAATGCCTGAACTACAAACTGCACACTGAATCATGCATCCCAGCAGTATAAATCCTAGCACTACAGCACACTTGTCACTTCTGAGTCCTTACACTAAGCAGGCATGGCACAGCTAGTGAGCATGTGGTCTAGAGCATATGTGTGGCCATTACTAATTTCAGACTCGGAAGCCTGTGTCTTGCCACTTGTAAGTCAGGCCCCAAAATATTCATGTTTCAGCTATTGGTTTTGCACCCTGGTACACTCCTTTATCACTGCTGAGACTGCGTTACAGAGCATGAGTTCCACCACTACTAATCTTGCTCGATGGCCTGTGTGCTTAAACCTGTGAGCCTACACTCTGCAGCTGAAAATTGCCAATGACTTGGCTTGCCCTCTGTTGCATATTTTCCCCACGCTTCTTCCTGCACTCTGGAGCACCTACTCCAGGAGGCTGCTTTCTAAAACACATATCATCTCCACGAGTGAACCGTCATTCTAGATCAACTGTGTGACCACTAGTGACCTTGAATTCTGAAGTGTTATATTACCTTCCTTGAGGTATTGCTCGAGAAGGTGTGTGCAACAATTACCCCAGTGACATTTTATACCAGCCATTTTGCTGCTAGTCACCCAGCACTCTAGACTGTGCAAGCTGTGAGTAGTGTACCTGTATATCTGTGGATGACGTGCCACCACTACAGACCTGGTGTATACTTCATACGTCCTGCCTCAATTGATCGTTCGTCACAATACACATATGCCACAACCCTTGCTCTTGCAAAGTTGATGACTTCTCTTCCCGCTACTGAGCTTGTGTGGCACAGCAGGTATATCACATTTTCTGAATTTGATCTCTGGATATGCAACCAAAAATAAAAACCCAGCTTTCAAGAGAACATGTCCCTCTGCAGTCTGCACTCTTGAGCAAGGGCACTGCAACTCCTGAGACATCACTCTGAAGCACATGTAGAGCAGGCATGCTGCATCTGCTGAACTTAGCTCTTCAGCATGCCTCTCAACAGTGAAACACACTTTAGGCATACCCCTCTTAATACAGACCGATGATCTAGAGCAGGCATGCTTCACATCCTGAATCTTGGCTTTCGAGAACACGTGCTTCATCTCCTGAGATGGTGCTTTTGCGGATTCTCCCCACCACTACTAAGACTGTGCTCTAGAGGGGTGTGACACTTTGGAGCCTGCATGCCTCACTACTGCGTCTCTGCTCTAGCCTGGAAGTACTGAAACAGCTTAGCTCGCAATCCGGAGCACACGTTCTGCCACTAGTGTGCTTGCACTTTAGAGCAGGCTGTCTGAAGCCATCCCATTGGCACTGGCAACATGCGTCCAGCCACTGCTGAATGCACACTAGAGCACAGTTCCTGCCACTATTGAGCATGTACTCTACCACAAGATGTCTAAGCTGCTCAGTTGCATTGCGGAGCATACCTCTTTCCACAACTGAACTTGCATTCTACAGGAAATGGTACACAAACACTGACCTTGTGCTCTAGACTTGGCACACCATACATAATTTTCTTAACATTTGAAGCATATGTCTGGCCAACACTAAATCCACGCTTTAGATCAGCTGTGCTAAAATCACTGAGCTTGCCCTCAAGAGTATATCTGAACTCACATTTTATAGCACACCTACTACCTCGGTGGATTCTGTGCTCTAAAACTCTCGTGAGATGAGAGAGCAAGATGGTGGATCTATAAGTGGATGTGGAGTACATCTCTCCATGGATACATCAGGCATACACCTTCAGACACAGGAGAGTAATCAGAATGTTACCGGAAAGTAGACAGGAGTACCTGACAAGTGGCAAAAATATATAGAACCATGCAAAACTCAGTCGGGCGAAAGAACTGGGGGAAAAATCAGGAGTGTTAGTAGGACTGGATCTGCCCTGAGTGGGGGAAGGAACTGAAGCTGAGGTCCAATCCCACACTGGGTCAATCGTCTGAATTGTAGAATAGACATTTAAAGCTGAGAGTGAAACAGCTGATCTGTGGAAAGCTGGGTGCAATGAGAAGCAGAGGGTCCTTGCTGCAGCCGTACATACCCCGTAAAAGGACATCCGTCCCCTGAAAGGCCCCGTGGCTGGCAGCTGCAGTTTAGGGACTTTGCGGCAATTCATGGGGAGGGCTGCTGTTTCCTGGGGAGAGATGGAGAGAGGGGGTTTGAAGGAGGACACTGTGGTAGGGTATGCCTGTGGAGGAAAGCCAGGCAGCCATGAAAGCAAGGCAATAACACCGAGTCACATGTCGGGGGTGGAGCAATCACCATAGCCTCTCTCTCCCCACATGCTAGCATCAGCAGTTACTACAATAGTGAGGCTGACCCATCAAATGCTGAACACACTGAAATGCAGAGCAGGACACCACGCAGGGTCCTCCTTTAAGTGCCTGATGCACCATACTAGAGTAGAATCCCACTCAGGATGCTCCTTTAAGTGTCAGATGCACTGATTTACACCGGAGGACCCCAGCCAGGAAATTCGCTCTATGTGCTGACCCATTGAACGACAGAGAAGGATCCCAGGCAAGGAAGCCTTCTGAGTGGCCGAATAGGTGGAACTAGGGAGAAGACTGGCCAAAGACGCCTTCTGATCACCGGATACAAGGGCTCAAAAAAGAAAAAAAAAGGCTCTGATAGGGCCATAACTCCTGTGGTGTAGTCAGTCTGTGTCCCTGCACCCTGCCCATTTGACACCACCTGCGTCCCTCAAAGCCAAGCAGCTGCTCCACTTTCACAGTTAACTCTCATTGGAAAAAAGCTGCTACAGGTTAAAAAAAAATCATGCAACTATTTGCACAGGATTGCTTCAGTCCTGTCTAACTATGTGTGGAACACATTTCACCACTACAGAGAAGAAGCTATAAAATGCATATACTGAAACAACTGATCTTTTCCAGTCTTGTAGCCACTGCTGAGTTTTCCAAATTTGCTTGCATATTGAGTTCAGCAGTTTCATAGCACTCACTATCTATTAGGATTTGAAATCACTCAAGTGGAGTTCTCTATCTCCACTAGCTTTGTTTCTATTGATGACTCTTGCGGCCCGCTTGACCTCACATTCCAGGATGTTTGGCTCTAAGTGAGTGATTAGATCATGATGATTATCTGGATCATGGAGATCTTTTCTGCATAGTTCTTCAATCTTTGCTGTATACGTTTTTGCTACCTCTTCTTAATATCTTCTGCTTCTGTTCAGTCCATACAATCTCTGTCCTTTACTGTATCCACCTTTGCATGAAATGTTCCCTTGGTATCTCTAATTTTCTTCAAGAGATCTCTACTCTTTCCCATTCTGTTGCTTTCCTCTATTTTTTGCACTCATCACCGAGGAAGGCTTTCTTATCGCTCTTTGCTATTCTTTGGTACACTGTATTCATATGGGTATATCTTCCCTTTTCTCCTTTGCCTTTTGTTTCTATTCCTTTCTCAGTTATCTGTAAGGCCTCCTCAGACCACCATTTTGCCTTTTTGCATTCATTTTCTTGGGGATGGTCTTCATCACTGCCTCCTCTACAATGTCATGAATCTCCATATGTAGTTCATCAAACACTCTATTATACCTAATCCCTTAAATATTTTCTCATGTCCACTGTACCATCATAAGGGATCTGATTTAGGTCAAACCTGAATCATCGAGTGGTCTTCCCTACTGTCTTCAACTTAAGTCTAAGTCTATAGCAAATACTGAGCTTCCACTTTGAACCTTCCTTCTTACAAGTATTTGTCCACAATTTTAGAGCACTTTCGCTGCATATCTTTATCTTCACTCTGAAACATACGTACCGTCACTCCTGAAAGGATGCTCAAGTTCATGCACTTAACTCCAACTCACCCTACGCTCCACAGTAGTCATGCCGATCTACTAAGCTTGCATTCTGCCGCATGCATCTTTCACTATTTAGACTATGATACTGAGGTCATGCTGCAACTGCATAGTTGCAATCTCAAGCTTACCTTCTTCGACTTTCAGCTTTTATACCAGCACACGTGTTCTGCCCCTCCAAAGCCCGCTTTCTTGAAGAGATATGAAACAACTGTTGAGGCTGTATTCTGGAGCATGTCCCTGCTATTTCTGAATGCATTCTTTTTGTATTTCTTCATATTTCTTTTAAAAAATGATTTATTTTAATTGGAATAGAATTACTGTGTATTACTGTGATGGTTTTTGACATATACATCAACATGAATCAGCCGCATGGATACATGTGTCCCTCTATCCTGAACACAACTCAAACCTCCCTTGTTACCCCATGCTTCTGGGTTCGTCCACAGCACAAGAATTGGATGCATCTTTCATGCATTGAACTTGCACTGGTCATCTCTTTTATGTATGGTAATGTACCTGTTTCAATGCTATTTTCTCAAATCATCCCATCCTTGAACTCTCCCATTGAGTCTCAGAGTCTGCTCTTTATATGTGGATCTTTTTTACTAGCCTTCATGCAGAATCATTGTTACTGTCTTCCTAAATCCCATTTATACGCATTAATAAACAATATTTGCCTTTCTCTTTCTAACTTTTTTTTTACTCTGAATAATAGGCTGCAGGTTGAACTGCCTTACCAAAAGTGACACTAATATGTGTTTTTCTGTAGCTAAGTAATATTCTATTCGAATATATAGCACAACGTCCTTATATTTTCATCTGCTGATGTGCATCTAGATTACGTGCATGTCATAGCTTTCGGAAAGAGAATTGTAATAAACATTGGGGCACATGTGTCTCTTTTGACTGTAATCCCCTCTGGGTATATGCCAAGAAGGGGGGTTGTTCAGTCATATGACAGTTGTAGTCCAAGTTTCTCAACGAATCACCAAACTGTTCTGCATAGAGGTTGTACCAGTTTGTGTTACCACTAGCAGTGGATTAGGGTTAGCTTTTCTCCACAGCCTCCCCAGGATTTCGTGCTTGTAGAATTTCTGGTGATGGCCACTCTGAACCGTGTGATATGACGACACATTCAATTTTAAGTTTTGTTTCTCTAATGATGAATGATTTTAAGCATATTTCATGTGTTTGTTAGCCATCTGTATGTCTTCTTTAAAGAAACGTCTGTTTAGGGATTTTGCCCCCTTTTAGTGATGCTGTGAAAGTGCGTCACTCAATATGGCAGCAGATTTGGAAAACTCACCAGTGGCTAAAGGGCTGTAAAAGTTCAGTTTTCATTCCAAACCCAAGGAAAGGCAGAACCAAAGAATGCTCAAATCACGGCACAATTGCATCCATCTCACACGCTAGTAAAGTACTGCTCAAAATTCCCCAAGCCAGGCTTCAGTAATACATGAACCATGAACTGCCAGATGTTCGAGCTGGTTTTACAAAAGGCTGAGGCACCAGAGATCAAAATGCCAACATTAGCTGGATCATTGACAAAGCAAGAGAGTTCCAGAATAACATCTATTTCTGCCTTATTGACTATGCCAAAGTCTTTGACTGTGTGGATCACAATAAACTGTGGAAAATTCCGAAAGCGATGGGGATAGCAGACCACCCGACCTGCCTCTTGAGAAACCTATATGCAGGTCAGGAAGCAGCAGTTCGAACAGGACATGGAACTACAGACTGGTTCCAAATAGGAAAAGGAGTCCATCAAGGCTATGTATTGTCACTCTGCTTGTTTAATTTATATGCAGAGTATATCATGAGAAATACTGGGCTGGAAGAAGCACAAGCTGGAACAAAGACTGCCAGGAGAAATATCAATCACCTGAGATATGCAGATGATACCACCCTTACGGCAGAAAGTGAAGGGGAACTAAAAAGCTTCTTGATGAAACTGAAAGAGGAGAGTGAAAATGTTGCCTGAAAGCTCAAAATTCAGAAAACTAAGATCATGGCATCTGGTCGCATGACTTCATGGGAAATAGATGGGGAAACAGTGTCAGATTTTATTTTGGGGGGCTCCAAAATCCCTGCAGATGGTGATTGCAGCCATGAAATTAAAAGACGCTTGCCCTATGACAGGAAAGTTATGACCATCCTAGATAGAATATTCAAAAGAAGAGACATTATTTTTGCTAACAAAGTTCCAGCTAGTCAAGACTATGGATTTTCCAGTAGTCTTGTACGATATGAGAGTTGCACTATGAAGAAAGCTGAGCACTGCAGAATTGATGCTTTTGAACTGTAGTGTTGGAAAAGACTCTTGAGAGTCCCTTGGACTGCAAGGAGGTCCAGCCAGTCCATTCTAAAGAAGATCATTCCTGGGTGTTCTTTGGAAGAAATGATGCTAAAGCTGAAACTCCAGTACTTTGGTCACCTCATATGAAGAGGTGACTCACTGGAAAACTCTGAAGCTTGGAGGGATTGGAGGCAGGAGAAGGGGACGACAGAGGATGAGATGGCTGGATGGCATCACTGACTCGATGGACGTGAGTTTGCGTGAGCTCAGGGAGCTGGTGATGGACAGGGAGTCCTGGTGTGCTGCAATTTATGGGGGTTCAAAAAGTCACACACGACTGAACAGAACTGAACTGAACTCAACTGAACTGAACTGAACTGAACTGAAGCAACTGACAAAGAATTTAGCTCAAAAATATACGAACAACTCCTGAAACTCAATTCCAGGAAAATAAATGACCCCATGTTAAAATAGGCGAAGGGAGTAAACAAACATTTCTCCAAAGATGACATACAGATGGCTAACAAACACATGAAAAGATTCTCAACATCACTCACTATCAGAAAAATGCTAATCAAAACGATAATGAGGTACCATTTCACGCCAGTCAGAATGACTGCTATCCAAAAGTCTACAATCAATAAATGCTGGGGAGGGTGTGGAGAAAAGGGAACGCTCTGACACTGTTAGTGGAATTGCAAACTGGTACAGCCACTATGGAGAACACTGTGGAGATTCCTTAAACAAACAAACAAACAAACAAACAAACAAACTGTAAATAGGACTGTCATATGACGCAGCAATCCCACCGCTGTCCGTACACACCAAGGAAACCAGAATTGAAAGAGACGCGTCTACCCCATTGTTCATCACAGCACTGTTTCTAATAGCCAAGGCATGGATGCAACCTA
Organism: Ovis canadensis; assembly: GCF_042477335.2. Lineage (NCBI taxonomy): Eukaryota > Metazoa > Chordata > Mammalia > Artiodactyla > Bovidae > Ovis > Ovis canadensis. Next base: position 19,136,656 of record NC_091271.1, read on the forward strand.
GATATCCATCTGTAGACTAATGAATAAGAAAGCTGTGGTACATATACGTGATGGAGTATTACTCAGCTACTAAAAAGAATACATTTCAGTCCGTTCTAGTGAGGTGGATGAAATTGAAGCCTATTATACAGAGTGAAGTTAGCCAGAAAGAAAAATACCAATAGAGTAAACGAGCGCATATGTGTGGAATTTAGAAAGATGGTCATGATAAACCTGTACGTGAGACAGCAAAATAGACAAAGATGTATAGAACAGTCTTTTGGACTCTGCGAGAGAGGGCGAGGGTAGGATGATTTGGGATAATGGCATTGAAGCATGTGTAATATTATTTGTCAAACGAATCGCCAGACCAGTTCGATGCGTGACACAGGATCCTTGGGGCTGGTGCACTGGGGTAACCATGAGGAATGGTTTGAGGAGGGAGGTAGCAGGGGTTTTCAGGATAGGGAACACCTGTACACCCGTGGCAGATCCATGTTAATGTATGGTAAAACCAATACAATATTGTAAAGCAATTAGACTACTATTAAAATAAACAAATTTATATTAGAAATAAATCAAGTCAAATTGTGTCCAACGTGAGGAAAACAACAGCATGTCTGGAACAATATCACTAAGTAAGCCTGAGTTGCAGTTTTCTGAGTTCAAGCTGCCCTCATAAGTATGAGCCCTAACTCTTATTACAGAAAGAATAGTGGAAAATGAGCTAGATGAAAGGAGAGCTTTTCAGCAACGAGATGAATGTTTCAGCCAGAAAGATATTAAGTAATGTAGGGCTTCCCAAACAGTTTACTAAGATCTTGGGAGCTAGCAATGAGTGTGGTCACCTAAATAAAGTTGCCTAAAATTATATTTTGACATATATACATATATACACCTGTCTATGCATGAGTGTGTGTATGAAAAAATGTGCGATGGCTTTTAATTCATGTTAGGTGTAATAGAAATGGGAAAACAATAAAACCCAAATGTAGAATGATTCAAATTCTACTCGATTGTTGAATATTATGGAAGTTGAAATACTTCAAAATATGTTTCCTTGGCTGCATGTAACATATGAGGACTCTTTTATATCACTCACCTCTCTCCTTTTCATAAATATAGACCAATTCTCAAATGTTTGTCCAGTTTAATGACAAAATACTAATATAGACATATATATATAATATATATAAAATAGAGATATGTTTTCATATCATAAACTGTTGATAGCAAGCCTAGATTTTAGAATTATTTCCAACTCCATGCTCCATCTCAACAGGAAAGAGCCAAAGTTGTTGCTGACTCAATCACTCCAAGAGCTGGGAAACCTGAAAAAGAAATGGAACCTGCACTGAGATTTTCTGTCATATTTATGATCGAGCTCTAAGTCCAAGACTTGTTTTCCTTTATTGTACTAAGCAGTCCATCTTAAGATTGAAAAGCATGGAAATCGAGAGAGAGAGGTAGGAGATTGTAGACCTCCTCATTTTCAAAAGGAATTTTAATCAGAGAAGCTAGAAAAGACAGAAATTAAGGAAAACAATCAAGTGATAGACAATAATAATGATTTAGCCACTAATCAAACTCAAGGGTCTCTAGTCCCTCCTCAAGGGCCAGCGTGGAGAAGGAAATGGCAACCCACTCCAGGGTTCTGCCCGGAAAATCCCAGGGATGGGGGAGCCTGGTGGGCTGCCATCTTTGGGGTCGCACAGAGTCGGACACAACTGAAGCGAATTAGCAGCAGCAGCAGCAAGGACCATCGATGACATTCGGAGCAATATCCTGTGAACAATTTTAGAGATGATAAGCCCAAACCAGGCTGAAATGTAAGTGCATAGTTGGATCTAGACGGTCAATGATGTGGACTCCCAATATCCTCACTAATAGGCCATTAGTAGAATGTCCCAATATTGATCACAGACCCCATGTTCCACCCTCACTCAGCCATTAAAATATTCCCCCTGAAAGTATTTGGGGATTTGCATCTTTGAAGCACCAGCTGCTAAGACACCTTACTTCGTCCTACAATAAGCACTTTCAGCCCCCCCCCCCCCACTGAAACCCACAGTCAATTCATAAATTTGTTTGCACAGAAGCAAGTAAACCAAGTCTGCTAGGGTAACAGTACTGAATATTAAGAATATGTGCATAGAAGGATGATAAATCACTTTTATTTCAGAAATAAAGTAGATTTATTGATGTGAGTTTTCGATAACCCTGTATGCGAGATAGCAAAAGAGACACAGATGTATGGAACAGTCTTTTGCACTCTGTGGGAGAGTGAGAGGGTGGGATGTTTTGGGAGAATGGCATTGAAACATGTATAATATCATATATGAAATGGGTCTCCAGCCCAGGTTCAATGCATGATGCTGGATGCTTGGGGCTGGTGCACTGGGACGACCCAGAGGGTTGGTACGGGTTGGCAGAAGGGAAGGGGTTCAGGAAAGGGAACATGTGTACACCTGTGGTGGACATATGTTAATGTATGGCAAAATCATTACAATAATGTAAAGTAATTACCCTACAATTAAAAAATAATAAATTTATTTTAAAAAAAAGGACATCTTCCAAAAAGCTCCATACCTACATTGAAACCAAGCACCACGAATAGCCAACAAGTTCCACAGGAAGACATACCATGCAAATTCTCCAGCATCACAGGAACAGAAACTGGAGCGTCAATATACAGGTTGCCCAAACAGCAAACCCATAGACATCTCAAACCTCACTACTGGACACTTCATTGCCCTCCAGAGAGAAGAGATGCAGCTCCACACACCAGAACACTGACAAAAGCTTCCCTAACCAGGAAACCTGACAAGCCCCTCGTCCAACCCCAGCCACAGGGAGGAACCTCCACAATAAAGAGGAACCACAAACTGCCAGAAAGAGAAAGACCATCCCAAACACAGAAACCACCCCCCACCCAAAAAAAAAAGGCCAACTTTACTAATGAGAATTTTGCATGCTTCATGGTTTTGGTTAGTATTTCTGCCAGCAGTCTGTATTTTAAGTTGATAGTGAAGTAAACACTTGGTTGAACATTACCCTTCAGTTGCTAGGAGACCAGTGACTTGGTCATGTCACAACTAACCTTCGATTGCTAGGAGACCAGTGACTTTGTGATGTCACAGCTGTTTGACTGGGAGGACCTCTGTGATTGTCCAGAGAGTTTCTCTCTGTAGGCCAGCCAAACATCATTTGAAGTTGCATTGTGTAAAAGCAGACAAATGAGAACATTATGTGAAGAAAGATTTCCCTGAGATGGCACATATTTCTTCAGAAATTCAAGATGGACCTCCTAAAGGTGAGTCCACTGGTTCAGAAAACTCCATTAGGTCTTACTGGTATGATTATACAACTGGGGACTCAGTTTTGAGATCTATGATTGAAGAATATGCTTTTCAGCCTTTGGCTGAGGATCTGGTGATCAAAAGGCCACACTACACATATTCTGTCTCTGAAACAGATGATGTGAATGATTTTCTTTCACTCACATTTCCACAAAAACTTTGGAATATAGTGGAAATGATTAGTTTGAATCTATTTGGTGGGATGAGACAGGCACATGTAGAGTGATCAATGAAGAACTCTTCAGGAAAGAAGTCTTGGAAAGAAAGGAGCCTTTCAGAAAATTTGAAACCAAGAGCATGAAGAGTTTAATTCGACAGCTTAATCTTTATGGAGTTAACAAAAACCGACAAACTGTTCAAAGATCGGCTGCACTACCAGTCTTTCTGGAAGAAGAAAACAACATCTCTCTTTTGAGAAAGGTATTCCAAAATTTTCACTTTTTGGCAATAGGTCAGATTCAATCATGTGACCTAGAAAGCATGTTCATATATGTGGCTAAAAGGGAGTTTAAACTTGAGATAACAAATTATTGAAAAAGTTGTATCTTTTTGAAGTTGAGAACAGCTGGAGGTTAGAATATTGGATGTTCAACAAACCTTCCTAGTGACTTGAAACCAGATACAAGTTCTGAAGCTACTTAAAGTGGTATTTACTGTATATATACAACATATTTTTAGTTGAGCATATACCTTCTAACATGTTACCTGTTAAAACTACCAACAGAGGTATTTTCTTTGATGTTATTTCACTGATTCCATTAAAGGAAACTTATAGTGATATGAAGGAATGAAATTAGTAAAGAATGAAAAATGAATATAATGGAGAAGTGGAGAAAAGGGAACCCTCCTCCACTGTTGGTGGGAATGCAAACTAGTACAGCCACTATGGAGAACAGTGTGGAGATTCCTTAAGAAATTGCAAATAGAACTACCTTATGACCCAGCAATCCCACTGCTGGGCATCCACACTGAGGAAACCAGAATTGAAATAGACACATGTACCCCAATGTTCATCGCAGCTCTGTTTATAATAGCCAGGACATGGAAACAACCTAGATGTCCATCAGCAGATGAATGGATAAGAAAGCTGTGGTACATATACACAATGGAGTATTACTCAGCCGTTAAAAAGAATTCATTTGAATCAGTTCTGATGAGATGGATGAAACTGGAGCCAATTATACAGAGTGAAGTAAGCCAGAAAGAAAGACACCAATACAGTGTACTAACACATATATATGGAATTTAGGAAGATGGCAATGACGACCCTGTATGCAAGACAGGAAAAAAGACACAGATGTGTATAACGGACTTTTGGACTCAGAGGGAGAGGGAGAGGGTGGGATGATTTGGGAGAATGGGAATTCTAACATGTATACTATCATGTAAGAATTGAATCACCAGTCCATGTCTGACGTAGGGTGCAGCATGCTTGGGGCTGGTGCATGGGGATGACCCAGAGAGATGTTGAGGGGAGGGTGGTGGGAGGGGGGGTCATGTTTGGGAACGCATGTAAGAATTAAAGATATTAAAATTAAAAAAAAAAAACCACTGGGAGGGGGGGAAATAACATGAGTTGAGGAAAATAAAGAAAAGGTAGAAAAAAAAAAAAAAGAAATATTGTAACAAAACCAAAACTTTATTCTCCCATATGACTACCAGGAGACTTCCAGCAGAACAGGGCATTTAAAAAACACTGTGTAAAGGGCCAAAAAAGAAATATGTTAGGCTTTGTGAATATGACCATTGGCAATTAAGTTTTCAGGCATAGAGGATAACCAAAGAAGCTGGCAAGTCCCTGTTCCACCTTTAAGGACTCCAAAAATTGAACTACACACAATTTTCACGTCAGAAAATAAAATTCTTTTCTGTTTACCTCAGCCATTAAAAGTGTAAAGCTCTAAAATTAAAAAGAAGAAGAAGAAGAAAAAGTAAAGCTCATTCTCAGCTCACAATAGACAGTGCAAAAACAGGGGCAGGCTGCCCTGCCTTGATTGAAATGTAATTCCATGTCCTGGCTATTATAAACAGTGCTGCGATGAACATAAGGGAGAGGGAGAGGGTGGGATGATTTGGGAGAATGGGAATTCTAACATGTATACTATCATGTAAGAATTGAATCGCCAGTCCATGTCTGACGTAGGGTGCAGCATGCTTGGGGCTGGTGCATGGGGATGACCCAGAGAGATGTTGTGGGGAGGGAGGTGGGAGCGGGGGTCATGTTTGGGAACGCATGTAAGAATTAAAGATTTTAAAATTAAAAAAATTAATTAATTAATTTTAAAAAAAAACTGAAAAAAATAAAAAATAAATATAAAAGAGAATATACATATACTATAAATGAAAAAAAAAAAAAAGAAAAAGAAATGTAATTCCAAGAGGAGGGGCGCCAAGATCCACTGTACCGTCAAGTTCCTTAAGCAAAGAACTGGCTTACGGGAGGTCACCCCTGAGGGCTGTGAGTGCCAGACACCATCACTGGACTCCCCTGGTAGACTCGGAGGCCGTTCTCAGCCCTGAGCCCTGGCGACTGTGCCATCTGTTTCTTCTTTCTTCGCGTTTGGTGAGCTCAGCAATCTTGACCCAAGATCCTTGAGATTCAGATTCAGCCTGACCACGCCTACAGTGGGTACTTTTACGGGGTGAGGGGGTGGGGGGAGGGCTCATCGCGCGCGCATGCGCCCAACTCGGCCTCCCGGCCAATCAGATGGCTGGCGCCGACACCTGGCAGCCAATCATCGGAGGCAGCCCGCACGCCTGTAGGGGGAGCTGAGGCGGAGTCCCAGACCTGAGGAGGCCTAGTCCCCTCAGGCTCGACTCCTCAGTGTTAATCTTGGAAATGCCTAGGGCAGGTGAGCTGCCAGCAGTTCTCTCTCCTCTGTCAACGGGTTCCGGTAAGGACTGGAGCGTGGTTCAGCCAAAGCGGTGCCTGACGGCTAAAGGGAGGGTTTCTCGGGTCCCCACTCGCACGAGGCCTTGCTGGGCGGGGCGGCTGGTGAGGGCCGTGAGAGCTTCTGGCAGGATCCACAGGCTTCAGGCTCCTTTCGCCCTCTCCCCTCTCTAGTCTGGGCGGGCTCTGTTCTCCAGCAGCTTTCCTGCCCAGGGGCGGGACAAGCCAGCTCACGGAAAGGGCCACTTAGGCCCCTGGCCCCTGGCACCTAGCTCTCCTGTGCAACCTAATGTATTTAAACACAGATGCACAAATCTTCACGGCCCAACCCGGTTCTGCACCCAGGCACAGTCAGGCAGGAGCAGCAAAAAAACAAAAACAAAAACAAAACATCTATCTAGCAGCCTCTTCACTGCCCTGGTGCTTTAGTCGTTTTCCCGTTTCCTCTGCCTCTCCTTGGACTCCAGGGCTGCCCCGTCCCTGGGGGCCCCGAGATTCAGGCCTTTGGTTCGGGAAGTTGGCAGATGAGGTATTGTTTGTTACTGAGAGAAGGGAGATGGGAGGAAGAAGCTCAGGGCAAAGGAGTTCAATCACTTGGTCTGGTTGAGTGTGAGACGCCTGGTCAGCATCCATAGGGTAGGACCAGGTAGGGCCTGGGGGGATAGAATGTTCCCAGAACAGGGGACTCACCCTGGCCGTTTCCTCTGCTTGTCCCCAGGATGTGACCTTGTGCTGCCTGGGAGGTCTCAAGCGCTCAGGATTTCAGTGGGCCCCTGAGGTAAGGTGACAGACATCTTTACAACAGGGACAAAGGTGTGGCTTTCTTACTTTGCGTTTTTCTCCTTTCTTTCGTCGGCTGACACGTTGCTGTTGAGAGAGAGTATTCCTGATTGGGGATTACCTGACCCTGATTGCGGGTGCTGACTTCAGGGCCATCATGGTTTCACGTTTGCAGCTTTCTGAGTGGCAAGCTTAAAAACAGGCAGGGTGACTTGCTTTCCCCTGCCTTCTTGAAAGAAAAAAAGTAAGAACACCATGGGTCTTAAGCTGTGTAGAGCTGACTCCTACCACTTGGTGAGGCTAAAATGGGGCAATGCACATATCCTAAGGTTTTAGCTAGGAAAGCAAAGCAATGCAGGTGTGGGGGTTCCCTGGTGGCCTGGTGATTAGGATTCTGGGCCTCCACTGCAGTGGTCTGGATTTAATCTCTGGTCAGGGAACTGGGACCCCACAAGCCAAACAGCATGGCCAAATGAATGAATGAATCCAGTGGTTCATTCAGAGAAAATATCCTGTGATTTAACATGTTCACATGAGATTACTTGCTCATTTCTGTACCCTTAAGGGCTTTTCTTCATTAAGTAAGTCAGCTCCACTGGATGGGGGTGTGGCACCCTCTGAGTTCATGTCATGCGAGTAAACAAGATCATAGGAAGCTCTATGCCCAGCAACTTGTGCCTACAGCTGTGTTGTATACTTATATTGCTGGTACAACTTTGACTTCACAGCATGTTTTTTTTTGGTCACAACATGTGGCTTCATAGGATATTAGTTCCCCAGCCAGGGATCCAACACAGGATCCTGGCAGTGAGAGGGCTGAGTCCTAACCAAACCACTGGACTGCCAGGCAACTCCTGTGTTTCGGTGCTTTGGATTGGATGAGTGTGTGTGTGTGTGTGTGTTTTGATTTTAGCTATATTTATAGGAGAACTGTTCTGTGTGTACGTATGATGTGAATGGTATTAAAACTTGAAATGTTTGTGTTGTACATATGATCTCAAAATGGAATAGTTTGAAAGAACTTACCACTTGTTATCTCTTGGCCTAGGATCTCTCCTGAGGTAGTTAGTAGTCAAGCTTTTGTCTGGCTTGGCAACCTCTGAAGACTTAGCTTGTTGAATCTAAGCTCTCTCACTTGTCTGTACTCATGAAGCCTCAGTTCCTCCTTCTGTGGGCCTCTCCAAGGGGCTTCTCTTGTGGAGGCTGCTGTCTTTTCTCAGAATGAGTGATTCAGGAAAGCGCTTGCACCCATGATAAAGTGCAGAGTCTTTTTTCAGATGTTACACATCTTCACTTGTGTATTTGCTTAGTCTCACAGGTCTACCCTGTGATAGATTGAGAGAGAACTACACAGGGGTGGGAATATTAGGTGATTGAATTCACTTGAAGGCTGGTTACCATACCCATTAATCCACTATGCCAGCCTTTTTTTTTATGATCTCAGCTCTGTCAATGTGAGCAAATTATTTGGCTTGTGTACCCTTCTTGTGTGCTGCTACTGCTGCTAAGCCACTTCAGTCGTGTCCGACTCTGCAGTCTCATGGACAGCCACACACAAGGCTCTCCCTTATCTGGGATTCTCCAGGCAAGAACGCTGGAGTGGGTTGCCATTTCCTTCTCCAGTGCATGAGAGTGAAGTCGCTCAGTCGTGTCCGACCCTTCGAAACCGCATGGACTGCGGCCTACCAGGCTCCTCCGTCTGTGGGATATTCCAGGCAAGAGTACTGGTGTGGGTTTCCATTGCCTTCTCCAGCTTGTGTGCTCTCTGGCCTGATGTACTCAATTTTGATCTACTCAGTTCTAGACCTACTCATTTCTTGATGTTCTAGCAAGTCTCCTCTTTGCCCTGGATTAAGGTTTCTGTTTCTCTGGATGGTTCCCATCAGCAAACAGACTGACTATAATGTGACCTGTCGTTAAAAATCCGTCTTTTGGTGACACATCCTGCTTCTGCTGCTTTTATTTCATATTTGCTTGTTACAGACCTCTGCAGAGATGTTCCTAGACTTTGTTATCTCGAGTTCTCTCATTTTCCTATAAAGCCACTCTTGTCAAGGCCACAGGTGAATTTCAAATATTCAAATGTCTGCCTGCAAGGTAGGAGACCTGGGATCAATTCCTGGGTGGGGAAGATCGCCTTGAGAAGGAAATGGTAATCCACTCCAGCACTCTTGCCTGGAAAACCCATGAACGGAGGAGCCTGGTAGGCTACAGTCCATGGGATTGCAAAGAGTCGGAAATGTCTATTCAAATTCTTTTCCTGGTTGTTAAATGCTTTTCTGTTTTTAATTGTTGTAGAAAACATCAAACTTAAATTTTTACCATTTTAACCATTTTTGCATGCTAAGTATTTTGCATACTTTCATCAACCTTTTGGAGAAAGAAATGGCAACCCACTGCAAATCTGATGGAGAAGGGAACGTGGTGAACTTTAGTCCTGGGGGATGCAAAGTTGGGCACAACTGAGTGACTAAGACATAGACACACACATAGTGACAGTGTTGATTTGTTGTTGTTGTCATTGTTTTAGCTGTGTTGTGCAGCTTGAATGACAGTTCCCTGGTTGAGGATCATACCCAGGCCCCTGATAGGACACTGTGGAGTCCTAACCTCTGAACTACCAGGGAATTCCTTATTACATTGTTATGAAGCAGATCTCTACACCTTTACAGCTTGCAAAATCGAAACTCTGTACCCATCACTTGTCCCATTAAACAGCAACTCCTCTTTTCTTGCCCATTGACCTAGACCATGGACTCCATCATTCTTTTTTGTTTCCTTTCTATTGCTTGACTGTGTTAGCTATTTCATGCAAGTAGAAACTTACAGTATTTGTCTTTTTGTACGACTGGCTTATTGCATTTGGCTTGATGTCTGAAATGATCATGCATGTTGTAGCATGTGACAGAATTTTCTCTATATGGCTAAATAATATTTCATTGTGTATATATCACATTTGATGGACATTTCGATGCTTCCACCTCTTAGTTGTTGTGCTTCGTGCTGCTGTGAGCACGGCTCTGCAGATATCCCAAGACCCCATGTTAACTTCTTTTGATTTTATATCCTAAAGTGGAATTGCTGAATCATGTGTCAGCTCTAGTTCTTTAATTTTTCGAGGAGCCTTTAAACTGTTTTCTGTAGCAGTTGCACCATTTTAAAATCTATCCGTAACACACAAGGATCCATTTTCTGTACGTGCTTGCCAACAGTTGCCCTTTCCTTTCCTGCATATGTAAACACACACATATGCACACACAATTTCTTTCATACCCTTTTCCATTATTGTTTATCTCAAATTATGAATATAGTTCCTTGTGCTATACAGTACGCTCTTGTTTGTCTATTGTATATATTATGCTTTGCATCTGCTAATCACCAGCTCCCAATCTTCCCTGCCTTACCTTTCCCTCTTGGGAATCACATAGTCTGCTCTCTATGTCTGTGAGTCTGTTTCTCTTTCATAGATCAGTTTATTTGTGGCATATTTTAGAGTCCATGTAAGTGATACCATACGATATTTGTCTTTCTCTCTCTTTTTTTTAATTTTTATTTTTACTATATTTTATTTTACAACACTGTGTTGGTTTTGCCATACATTGACATGAATCAGCCACAGGTGTACATGAGTTCCCAATCCTCACCCCCCTCCCACCGCCCACCCCATATCATCTCTCTGGATCATCCCTGTGCACCAGCGCCAAGCATCCTGTATCCTGCATCGAACATAGACTGGCGACTATCTTACATGATAGTGTACATATTTCAATGCCATTCTCCCATATTATCCCACCGTCTCCCGCTCCCTCAGAGTCCAAAAATCTGTTCTATACATCTGTGTCTCTTCTGCTGTCTCTCATACAGGGTTGTCATTACCAACTTTCTAAATTCCATATATATGTGTTAGTATACTGTGTTGGTGTTTTTTTTTTCTGGCTCAATTCACTGTGTATAATCGGCTCCAGTTTCATCCATCTCATTAGAATTGTTTCCTATAAAGTCTGCAAGCAATAAATGCTGGAGAGGATGTGGAGAAAGGGAACCCTCTTACACTGTTGGTGGGAATGCAGTCTAGTACAGCCACTATGGAGAACACTGTTTATAATAGCCAGGACATGGAACAACCTAGATGTCCATCAACAGATAAATGGATCAGAAAGCTGTGGTACATATACACAGTGGAGTATTACTCAGCCATTCAAAAGAATATATTGTCTTTCTCTTTCTGACTTCCTAAGTATTCTTTTGAATGCTAGTGTAGATTCAAGTATTTACTTAACAACATTTGTTGCTACTGTATAAAATGTGGTTGACTTTTAAAATATTTGTCTTCTATTCTGCAAGCTTTATATTAATTCTAATACTTGTGTTTCTTCAACATTTTCTATACTAAATTATCTTATCTCCAATATACTTTGACTTCTTCCTTTCCATTCTGAAGGCTGTTTTTTGTGTTTTTTTTTTGTTTGTTTTTTCGTTGTTGTTTTTTTTTTTTCTTTTTTCTTTTTTTTTTTTTTTTGAAACTACAGCAACAATTCTCTTTTGTTACCTGATTGCTCTGGTTATAGAACTGCCAGTATAATGTTGAGCCAAAGTGTGTAATAGACTTCCTTGTGTTGTTCCCAGTCTTAGAGGGAAAGCTTTCAGTTTTTCATTCTTAAGTATGATGTTAGCTGTGGGTCTTTTTACATGTGCCCTTTGATTGAGAAAGTTCTCTTCTGTTCTTAATTATTAAGTGTTCTTTTAACCCCGGTTATGAAAAGGTGCTAGATTCAGGGAAATGCCTTTTCTTCAGGCAGATGTGTTATTTGTTTTATTGTTTTAAAATGGCATAATGTTGATTGACTTTCCTATAATGAACCAACTTTGCATACCTCCCTAAATTGCATGTGATCATAGTGTACAGTCTTTTTTATATGCTGTTGGATTTTGTTTGCCAGTATTTTGTTGAGGACTCTTTCACCTGTATCCATAAGGGATATCAGGTGTGTGTGTGTTTGTGTGTGTGTGTGTGTGTGTGTGTGATGTCTCTTTCTAATATTGGTATGAGAGAAAGACTGGCATCACTTTGCCTGCTATGTGCGGAAGAGACATGTGACATAAAGATGAAGCATTGTTGGATTGAAGTTTAGCCAGGATTAGAGGGAGAAATTTAGGATATATCAGTGTGGATGGGGTGAGATTATCAGAGAGCTCATTCTCAGTTTCCTAGGCCTGAATTAAGTGCTTGACATTGTATTATGCTGTTTGTTAACTAGGTAGAGATAGATTATACTTTGAATTTGCTACCTATTTTCTTTGTTAACATTTACGAAATTAGAATTTATGGATCAGTTGTAATGTGCATTTAAGATACATTTTCTTCCATTTTTACTACAAAACAAGATGCCATTGAATAGCTGATGCCTTTTAAAAAAGCTGTTAACCTTAAGTCTAAGAAATAAGCATGTTTGTCTTTAAGATACAGACACACATTTAAAAGTTACAAATTTGCCCAAGAAGACGCAACTGGTGTGTGGTTAAGTTAGAATTCCAACTTAATCTCCTATGACTCCAAAGTCCATGCTTCGAAACGCTGTAGAACAGTGCTTTTGTAAAAATACTCATCCCTTACATGTGATTTCACGTAATGATCAGTGTGGCGTTTTTTCCCCCCTCTTTATTTTTTTAAGTAGAAGAGGTTAAAGTGAACATGCGACAAAGCTATGATTCTAGAGCCATGTAGACTTGTAGTCGTAGATTTTTTAGCTGTCATTGAGTCTGGTTGACACTCAGTGTCTTTGTCTGTAAGATAAGGGTGTGTATAAGTACTCTAGAGTTTTGGAGATAATCAAATAGCCCATTTTTCTGTACTTAACTAATCTGTAGTATGTTTACACTTAGGTGGCAGTTTGTATAAAGGAAGCACTGGGACTTGTGGCCGCACCCTCTAAGAATAAAAAAGTATTAAAAATATGGAACTCCCATGTATGTTACGTGAAGAAGAACAAGAGCCAGAAGTACGGAAAAGGGAGGGAGAGACGAAACAAGTAGATGATGATGATGATGATGATGAAGTGATCTTGGTTGGAGTGGAACATGTAAATGAAGATGCTGACGTGATCTTTGTTGGGATGAGCTCAGCTTCAAAACCAGTCGTTTCAAACATACTGAACAGAGATACCCCAGGTTCTTATTCAAGGAGAAAAAGGTATGGTCACTTCAGGAGAGGTAACGCTCACAGATTACAGCCTGTTAGTCATGTGACTCCTACATCAGAAGCAAAGACTGTCTTGCCAGTGTCTGACTCTGACTCAGGATCAACAGGTAGTCCTATTATTATTGAACCTCCGTCTCAAGCTGATTATAAAAATCTTTCACCACAAATAGTGCCTGATTGCTTTTCGAAGGAGTTATGTTCTTCTTTGATTACCTTCACAGGTTCATTGCAGCATCCAGTAGAAACAGCAGTTTCTGCAGGAGATATGAATAAAAGTCCTCATGTATCAAAGCGAGTTTCCCCTTGTGAAACAAATCGCAGAAATCCCAGAAGGCCTAAACTCAGTGATGGCATTGTAGGGGAACATTCTTTAGGTTTCTCCCCGCCAGGTTTTTTTCATACAGAGACCACTCAGCAAAGCACACCAGACCGTGTCCATACCTCACTAAGCCATGTTCAGAATGGAGAACCTTGTCCAACACCTTATCCAAACGACAGTGTTCATTGCAAGCCTGTAAGACCTTTAGGGGAAAGTGGACGGACAAAAACTGATTTTCCAAGTTTGGCAAGTCCAAACAAAATTGGTGATCCCACAGAAGGAAATCTGATTGTGTTACTTCGCGACTTCTACTATGGCGAGCATGGAGGAGTTGGGCAGCCAGAACCGAAGACCCACACGGCGTTTAAATGCCTCAGCTGCTTGAAAGTTCTAAAAAATGTCAAGTTTATGAATCACATGAAGCACCATTTGGAACTTGAGAGGCAGAGAGGTGACAGCTGGAAAACCCACACCACCTGCCAGCACTGCCTCCGCCAGTTTCCGACTCCCTTCCAGCTGCAGTGTCACATTGAAAGTGTCCACACGGCCCAGGAGCCCTCCGCAGTCTGTCACATCTGTGAGTTGTCCTTTGAGACAGATCAGGTTCTTTTAGAGCACATGAAAGACAATCATAAGCCTGGTGAAATGCCCTATGTATGCCAGGTTTGCAGTTACAGATCATCATTTTTTGCAGATGTGGATGCACATTTCAGAGCATACCATGGTAACACCAAGAATTTACTTTGCCCGTTTTGTCTCAAAATTTTTAAAACTGCAACAGCATACAGACGTCATCATCGAGGGCACTGGGAAAAGAGTTTTCACCAGTGTTCCAAATGTCGGCTACAGTTTTTAACTTCCAAAGAGGAGAGGGATCACAAGACCCAGTGTCATCAAATGTTTAAGAAGCCTAAGCAGCTAGAAGGATTGTCTCCTGAAACAAAAATTGTTATTCAGGTATCACTGGAACCCCTTCAGCCAGGATTGGTGGAAGTTGCATCCATTACTGTGAACACATCTGATTTTGAATCATCACCCCCCAAATCTAAAAGGAGGAGGTCAAAAAAAGGAAAAAAATAGTTAATTCTGCCTTCAGTAAGTCTGAAGCAAGTATTTCAGTCAAAGTTAAAAACCCCAATAAAAACAAAAAGATCAACTTATAGCATTATTCAATAATATCAAATATAGGAAACCGATGGGTAATTTATGTGATTTTCTTTTAAATAGAGGAAGTACAGTTTTGTTTGATCTTCATATTGAGCTGCTATTTAAAAATCTATGATCTGTTTTTCGTGTAATTGTCTTAACATGTAAAAAGGATGTGTGCATGTGACTGTGAGAGAGAGAAAATGAGAGAAGTTGAGAAAGGAAAAGTAAGAACCTATTTTGGTATTTGATGTTACTTGTAAGTTCGAAAGCTCTCCTATACATATAATCTGTAGAGTGTTTTAGCAACGTAATTTTGAAGTGTTTTCATGCCTTGAAGATCTCAGTATCAGCTATATAGCCAGACTTGAATGTCACTCTCTGAAGTGCCTCTTGGGCTGATCTAAGATAACCTGGCTCTGAAAGCGTGCAGTGGAGGTTGATGGAGAAGCTACGATGTGAGTTTGGACCAGACACGGGATTTAATCAGTGAAGAGCTGTGGCTTCTTGTCCCAGCTGAGGAAGAGGCATACATTCACTGCAGGTACAGAGCCAAGGGAGAAGGAACACTGTCTCAGAGTGCTTTTACCTAGCCCAGGGACATCTCAAGGAAGCCAGCAGTTAAAATGCCTGTGTTTGGTGAGAGACCCTGGCAAGCATGAAGCAGGCCCTGTGTAGCACTGACTGCAGTTGGAGAAGCAGAGATAGTTAATGAGACCTGGTGCCTGTGGACCTCCTGTTGAGTGATCAAAAGGGGGATTTGATTCATTCTGTCCCCTTTCCCATTTGGCTGGCCTGTAGTCACAGTGAGGTCGGCATATCTGTGTCAGACACAGTAGCAAAGCAAGTTAAAATTCCCAAAGGAAAAAGAGCCTTGACGTCCACTTTGATTTGCGCTGGACCCATAGTTGTAGCTGAAAAGGATCAAACACAGGAAATCTGTTCAGCTTTTGAATTGGGCTAAATTGAGTTCTCTTACCCTTAAGCTACAATGGAGTTGTCCAAGAATCGTAAATATAGTGGATGAAAATAGTCCAGGGTGATTAAAGCCTTTTTGGAACTCTTCCTTCCATTTTCCAGTTACATGTGTCTTACCCGAGTTGACCATGTGAAGATTTCGGCTCTGTATCTTATCTTGCCTTGCACACAAATGTAGTACAGTTAACAGCTAATTCTTTGCATATGTAATTTCCCATTGTATCAAACTTATTGAGTTTCCGTCTTTCTTGACACAGTCTGATGTGCAAGAATTGTCTCATGTATTTCAGTAATTATCAGGTCATAGAGTTATCCTTCCTCTAATCTATCCAACCATCTAATCTGTGATTATACTTGTGGAAACCTTCTTTCTTGCGGTCTCCAATGGCTCTTTCACAGACCTGTGGGGTACCCTCTAAGTATTGGTTCCTGAACATCAGCACACTTGGCTGCCTCTGTAGGTTCTTGGAGTTGAGTCTCCTCCTGCAGTTGAATGTCACCCCTTCTCCACTTCTGGCACGGATACTTAGCAATCTCTGTGCACCATTCCAGGAAGCTGGGATCCTGTCTGTAGACCTATGCCAGGAGCAATCTCTCCGTTTCCTCTTCCTTTCTCCTCCTCTTTGTCTCTCGCCACTCTCCCCAGGCCTCAGTTTCTTTAAGTCCTCTAAGCTTTCACAAAATGCTGGAAAGAGATCATCACCAAGCGGTTAGCATCCTTCTCAGAACTGAAGAGGAAGGACTACAGATGATGAAGCTGTTGTGAATCTGTTGTCTCCATTTTAGGTAATTTCGTGAGTGTAAATTCAAATTCAAATAAATTGTGTTTATTTACTCAGAGCATGATTGATTTATTTGCACTTCGAATACTTTACTAGGCCTTTCTCGTTAGTTTATTTGGGCCAAAGCACTTTGCTAAGTGTCAGCTGAAACCACTTTTAGGTGTATAAAGAGTGTGTGTGTGTTCTGGTCTCAGGTGAAAACTCTCTGTATAAATAAATATGCAGACTATTGCATTTGTATCTGCTTTCTTCGATTTCTATAGTAAAAGATACGAAATGCTTTAGTTACGTGCTTTTATTGTTGCTTAGTATTATCAACACTGTTGCTGTTAGTTGCTGTGAAGTATGCTCCTAAGGAGTACAAGTTGTATTTATTGCCAAATTAAAAGGTTCCCGCAATATGGTCCCTGACTGCTCCTCTCTTCCATTCTCTGTCTTCTACTCTATTGTTTTCCCCACTAATGTACTCTTTTTGACAACACCTGCCTTGGTTTTCCCCCATCAAATTCCAGTTCTTCCCGATCCCAAGACTGTAAGTGCTGTTCTTCTGGAAATGCTCTTCCCGCAGGCCCGCATGGCTTGCTACCTCCCTTGTTTGAGCTTCACCAATGCTGTTCAAATAACACAATCAAATCTCCAACCCCCTCTCTTTCCTCCTCCTCTTTAAAGGCACTTGAAGTCTCTATCCTCTTCTTCCCTCTCCAGCCTAAATTTCCTAAGTTTTCACAGAAAAAGAAAAAGAAAAAAGGAAAAAAGAAGAGATAATAACATCAGGGCTTTGCTTCTTATAATTAACTTGAGTCAGTTTCCGTGCCTGCAAATCAAAGATAGTTAATAGGGAGTTGAGTTCTTTCAGGAGCTTCCTCTGTTTTTCTTTTGATACCTCTATATTTTGTTCACATAATGACACTTTGTTTTCTTTACAAATATATTGAGATGTGTCAAGATTACTATTTTGTTACTGCCCTTTGTGAATTCCCTTGTCTGCCTTGCTTGTTCTTTCAGGTAAAATTTATTATTTTATTAATGTCATATTAAAAGCCTGGAAACTTCCCAAATCAGCAAGTTTTGTCCCCTGTTTTAATAATCTTTATCTTAAACATTAAAAAAAAAAATTCCCTTCATGTTTTACTACAAGCAGCAAGAAAAAACCAGGAAGCACTTTTGGCTGTTTGGATGGAAATCCTCTTAGATAACTCAATTAAGTACTGTTTGTACTCCCAGCTCATTAGGTGCATTTTCTACTTTTCATAAAACTGCAGATGTAGTGGACTTTCGTCTTCACACTCCCCAGGCTCTTTCCTCCTGCCTCTCCTTTCTGCCAAGCATCCTAGGTGCACGACTGTGATTCCACTTAGAACGTGTTTGCTCAGTGAGCAAACGGGGAGCGATTCCCTGGCTTCAGTGCTTCTGCTGGCCAGAGACTCTGTACCGTTCCCTAAGAACTTCATGGTTTCGCTGTTCAACTTCTATCACCTGGCTAGGTCAGTTGCAGTAGTTCATACTCACAAGTGAACTGGCAGGGATTTCTACACGCACATGTGCAGAAACCTACATGTGTACACAGTAACATCGCTGAGGGGAAACCTGTCCATATGCAGAAGTAAAGCTTTCCTTTCCAGGAACTTGAATTTTGGTAAGCACTCAAATTTCTGCACACACATGTGCACAAACATGCACGTGTACTCAGTAACATCCCTGAGAGGAAACTTGTCCATATGCAGAAGTACAAGCTTTCTTTTGCAGGAACATTAATTTTGGTAAGCACTCAAATTTCTATGTGCACATGTGCACAAATATATGCATGCACACAGTAAGATCGCTGAGAGGAAACTTGTCCATATTCCGAAGTACAAGTTTTCTTTTCCAGGAACATGAATTTTGGTAAGCATCCACATTTCTGTCCTTGTTTTTTCACTTGCTCATCGATTATGTCATGTTACACTTCTAACTCTGTGCCTTATCCTCAAAGATTCCAAAACCTTGGCATTTGCTATTGATAGGGACTGGCCTGCAGAGCAGCAGGCAGCATTGGAAGTCCTTGCCATGAACAGCTGTATAACATGTGCCTGCCTTCTGCATTCTCCCATCACCTTGGACAGCTTCACAGTACCAGTCACGTTGGCGTGATCCATTGCCTGTGCATTCCTTCAGGGGACCAGAAAACAAGGAGCTCTGAGCTCAGCTGACTTGAAGAACTGCTTTCTCGGTGTGCACCTGTCTAGGTCATTCCGTGTCAATGCTGTGCCCCTCTTGCTAGCCTACCACCCGTTACAGCCCCCAGCATTCTGAATGAGGCCCCCTGTTCTTCCTATCTGTGGAGCGTTCTGTGTGCACCATCTACCTGTGCCCCGATGTGCTCTCTCCATGTGGCAGGAAAAGGCCAGAAACGCCTGAGCCTCCAAAAGCCCCCGGAGACTGTGACAGGCCTGGTTCTGATCCAAGATTTTGAAGAAGGTACACATGGATACAGGGTCTCTTCCGATAGCAAGAATGGAACCGGAGGCCATAAAAGTAAGGTGGCATCCCTACACGTCTTCCTTTCTGTTTAACACTACCCATGCACATGGGAGTCCCCCAACAGATGATGCCCTGGGGAACCTGCAGGTTCTGGGCCCAGAGCTAATGCCTCCGTTGGACAGAAAGCAGCGTTACTATCTCAAATGGACCAAGAGGGCTTGAACCACCCATGCCTCAGTGATTTGCTAAATGCCAAGGCTCTCTTTCAGTTGCTCTCATTAGCCCAGGTAGGACTCCCTACAGTCAGGCATCCCTGCTTCCCTACACAGTACCCGTGCCAAGGAAGCCAGTGCGCGGTTGGGCCCAGGGATATCCAAGACGGTCACCTGGAAGGCAGCATCCCTCTGTGTCACCTGGGTGCAGATTCCCTACAACGCAATCAGAGATTCTGCTCCAGCAAGACTACCAGAATCCTCCTTCAGGTACAGACGTGCACCTTTGACACTCAGGCCCCCAAAGCCAGGGGCAAGACCCCAAAGAAAAGGAGGAATTCATATCAGAACTTTCAGCACAGACCATGGGGTATCTTTGGCAGGACAGCTACTGCCTAGAGTCTGGACCCTGAAAACCAGCAGGCCCTGAACTGCCCCAGGGGCTTCTCTGTCTCCACTCCCCTGAGGTCCCTTAGGACATGCAGTTTACCCACCGCCCTTGTCTTTTCTCTGTTCCCTCCCTCACAGGCATATCCTGGATAGGGTCACACAGGGAAACCCACTTACCCATTCTTAGCCTTTGGGCACTTCCACGGAGGCAGGCTGGAAGTGCCTGGAGGCATGCCTTGCTTACAGACCATGTCTCTCCTAGGATGCCTGTGCTTTGGCAGATACAGCATACTTTAGCGCATCTCATGTTTTGTGTCATATCGTGCCAGTGTGTGCCACCCTCAGGGAGGGCGTGTGCTGGCTGCTGGGCTGATCCGGGGCAGCACTGGTCCAGGACCTTCCCAGTTCTCCTTTTCACATGTGTGTGGAACAATCTCCAGTGCAGCAGGCAATCTATGACTCTTTCTCCTTCAGCTCTCTGCCCATCTCGGCAGGACCTTATCCTCACCATCCCAGATCTTGCCATAGCCACGTCCCTCATTTCCAGAGGCCAGCCCATGGCCCCACACACGGAGGGCTCCACAGGCAGTGGTTTCAAAGCCCCACCCCACGTGATTTGCTCTGTGTGAATCCTTAGACCATGAAACCCTCTTCCTGATCCAAGCACACACAACAACACGGTAGAACTGATGAGCGTGTTTTGTATCTGGTCTAATTGCAGATATCTGGAGCCACAGTCTGGAGTTATCACTGGCCATCCTTTCCTTGTTCCCATCCTGGGCAGGGTCAATGCAGAGATGAGGCGACAAACCACCTTCAGCCTGGTCGCCTCATGACTCCTCTTCTGTTTGCTCAGCACCTCCTCTCCTGCCACCTTCATCTCTGCCTCTGCCCTGGGCCGGACACACACACACACACACACACACACACACACACACACACACAATCACAGCCAGCATAAATAAGCACACGTGTGTATACACACACATGCTCAGCACGGGGACACAGATGCAAACAACGAGCATAGGTGTTTAAGGAGGTGAAGACGACCGAGGCCAGCAATGTCGGGGGTGGCGACAGTAGGCACCAAGTCCTGCCTTTGGGCCCCCTGTTCACCTTCTCCACGAACTCTTCCATATGTTCCCAAGGCAGCCTGAAGCCGCTTCCAGCGCAGCATGTTTGGTGGTTGTGAGACACTGATTGCTGAATGTGGAAATTCACAGAAGATCCCAAAGTCAGCACACAGGTGCACTGGGACCCTGGAGAGAACAGCTTTTCAATGATAGGCCTTCCCTGGGTAAGGGGCGGGAGTGAAGTGCCCAGGCAATCTCAAACTCAGTGAGCAGCAGGAGGCCAGGGGATGAAAAGACCCACAAAGGATGATTCTGACAAAGATACTTAATACACACTGCCTCTAGTAGTATCACCTGGACTCTGGTGCTGCCACCTCAGCTGATTTGGTGGAGACTTGCTTCACTCACGGACACACCAAGTCCCCAAATAAACAGTCTCAGGAGGTCACCTGATACAAGCACGACCCAAACTCAGGCTCCACAGCCAGCTTGCATGAGTCTGAGCATCCCCATTTGGGAAAGGACAGTGTCCCTGTAGTATCACACGAGTGTCCCTTCAGGGCCCACCTTCAGACCCCATCTCCACACATGTTTCTGTCAGTTACTCTCATGGAAGAACCTTCCTGCCCAGGGTACTACTTCAGGCGATCCTCCCACACATCTTGGCCAACAATCCGCTGGCAATACGAGCAAGGTGAGCCAGCAGCCAAGAATCCCAAAGTGAATTGCTGACTGTGTTCAGGCCCAAAGCAACCACACCTCAGCAATCCTGTTCGACTCTGAGCAGTTGTGACCTGACAACCAGCCGAGAAAGTTAAGGCTCCTGGTGTCCACGCTGCGGCTGGATGCTCCCCGTTCAAAGTCCCAGAACCAGTGGACAGGAGTGGAACAACGTGCCCTATGCCCTACAGAGAGACGGGAGATGGGTGTGGATCCCACAGGTGGACACTCCACAACCTTGCACACCCACACTCATCACCCCAGGAACCACGTTTCACAAGTGATGTCAAGGTAATTCTACTTAGTGGTCACTGTGTTCAAGAAGTAGGGGGGTCCTGAAAGGAAAATATCAACTTGCAGTGGGACGATGGATGGCTCCGCAACAGCACCTGTCAGGATAGGGAGCAGGGAAAAGGTTCCTGCGCCGCCTCCTCTTCCTGAGCAGCAGACTTCAAAGAGCAGCAGAAAGGATACAGCTACGGCCCAGAAGCAAGGGATGCCCCAGGTGATGGCGATCCTCCAAGCCAAGTCAGGCTTCCTCCTCTGATGGTTCTTGCACATGAACTGGAAGTAGGTCCTGCAGTTCTTCTTATGCTCAGAGCTCAGTTCCACCAGCAGGGCAGCCAGTGCCTGCAGCGCATCTTGCCCTGGAAGCTCAGTAGCGCTCCCGGGCCTTTCCTGGCCCTGCTCCTCCACCGTCTTCTCAGCTCCTGGAAGAACCCCTATTGCTGCTCCTCATCTGCCACAACCTCCACCTCCTCCATGACGTCTTCCGCAAGCAGCTGGAACAACCACCCAATCCCCACCACGTCTCCGTCCACCAGGGGCTCACCGTCGTCCACCGCCTCCACCCTGCATAGCGTGGCTCCTTTGCCTGGCATGACAACTTGTGGCTGTAAGGTCCCAGCCTCAAAAAGCCTGAGGATGGCTGGCCACCAACCCCAGCGCCCTGAAACCGGAGCTCACAACTAGGAAGGTCTGGGGTCCCAGGATGCTCCTGCATTCCTCTGACGGCCTTTCACACTCCTCTTGGCCCTGGTCGTGACCCCAGGCTGGGGCAGATGCCAAGGGATGCGACATAATAGCACAAGTGGTGTGCAAATGCAGCTCAGGTTTCAGTAATCCTGTGGGACCCACTAGCTCTTTGGGGGCGAGGAGTGAGGGGGATGGTAGGGAAGCGGGGGCTGGTGTGTGTCCGGTGGCCTGAGGCTGAAGAAAGGGGTGGCAGACAGCACGGGACAGGGTGAACAGGCCCTGGGGAAATCAGCCGAATAGGCGGATCCCTAGGCTGTGAGCCACGCGTAGGCTGCTGGCCCAAATCTAGTCCAATGGCTGAGAGAGTGGTGGGTGGCACCCTTCTGGATACGCCCCTCAAACGAAGGGAATCTTCCACAGTTCCTGGGCTACAGCGCACCCACATGGCATATACCGCTCCAGGGAGTAATGGGTTTTGCATCTGCTGATACTCCAGGCGCTGTCATTGTCCGGACTCTGGAAATCCCAATGACGGGTTTCTGCTTCACAGTCTGAACAGCTTACTCCTGTGTCCCTCAGGACCCTCAATAACTGAGAAATTTCCCTGAGGATTCAAAGCATAAACAGGGACTCCACGTGGCTGGATACTTTTTCTCCATGGGACACAGAACCTGTTGTCCGGATGCTAGGGGAGAAGGGAAAAACCACACTGTTGGCTACAGTTGATCTCCACTGTTCAGGGACACCAGAGCCTTAGGGTACAGAGCTGGCTCTTTGTCTCTTCATCTCTGCTTCTGGCATAGCACTGTTTTGGGCAATCCTTCCATGTGTGTACCAAGGGCTGGTGTCTGTTTGTCTCCATCTCTCTCAGTGGTACTCTTGCTGTCTGTCACTCTCTGCACACCAGTGCTCATACGAGAAGTTTATATGAGAAGGCAAGCCCTGCTCCTCCTTAGTGAGTTGCACCCATGGGAGATAGGACTTTGTTAGTCCACACATTCGGAGAGTGCTTTCTCAAACTTGAAAGTCAACGGTGCGCAGTCACTGCTGAACTGCAGAAGGTGCGGTGTGACCCTCCCTCCGTCGCTGGACAGACGTGAATAGTGCAAAGGCCTCAGGTAGCTTGGCCACACTTTGCACAGATGGAGAAATGGGCCATGGCCTGGGGCCTGAGGGAACTCCCTGAACATTATTTGAATACCTGCCAGGGAGATGGTAAGGACAGCTCCCCATTAAGTTCCATGACACACTGGTGCCAGAAACATGCATGGCTGCCAATTTACCCTATCGAGGCCCTTTCTAAGCGGTTCTGTTCTCCATGTGAGAACACATTCAAGCCTGCCTGGTCTCCCAAGCCTGTGTGGCTGGGAGCAGCAAGAGGATCAAGATAAGCCATCCACCCTATATTCCTGATACCAAATATATGTGTTCTGCAAGGAGTACAAAGGGTGATGATTCAGACTGGAAGACTGCAGGTAGCAGGTGCTTATGCTGCAGTTATGGTCCATCACTGAAACCACACAAAATAGGCAAGGGTTGCTCATGCTCATGTTAAGGTCAGGGAAAGTATGCCTGGCACTTGGGAAGGATGGAAAGGCCTTTGTATCAGGGTGTTCAAAGGGCTGTGGGGTCACCCACAGTGGCTTCTGTGTCTGGAATTGCAACCTGTTCTGTGTCTCAGATCTTCTGCACTCTCACTGGTCACCCCCAGGCACTTTATTCCTGCCTCTCCTTTCTGCCAGGCATCCTTGCTGTACCACTGTGATTCCACTCAGAACTTGCTCACTCAGTGAGATAACGGGGATCAGAAAGTATGTCTACATATGTTCTGTGGGTTTGTGTATGTGTGTGTGTGCACGCGCGCACGCGTGTGTGTGACTCCCACATCTAAGTTATTTTCGGAATCATTCACCTTTACAACAATAACTGTCAGCTAAGGTGGCTCTGATGTACTGTCTCTGGTCATTTCTGACTTAGAGGCTAATCCTCCTCAGATGCAGGCCTGAAGGAGACACACAGAGTCATGGCTGCAACACTTACAGGTGTGGCCCTGCCCGGACTCTACTCAGCTGTGCCTTTGGAGCCTGCCAATTGCCCAGTACCACACTTCCTTCAGGGTCCACCATTCTGCCCCCTCGCCTCCACCCCTCCTCCTGCTCCTGCCTCTGCACCTCCCCCTCCTCCTGAGCACTGGACCACAACGAGTAGCAGAAAGGATACCACGTTGGCCCAGAAGCCAGGGATGCCCTGGATGTTGGCACTCTTCTGAGCCAAGTCACGCTTCCTCCTCTCATGACTCTTGCACATGAACCAAACGTAGGCCCTGCAGGTTTTCTCAGGCTTAGAGCTAAGTTCCACTTACAAGGTCGCCAGTGCCTGCATCACATCTAGTGCCGGGAGCTCACTCGGGCCTCCAGGCCTTTCCTGGCACTGCTCCTCCAATGTCTTCTCCTCCAGCTCCAGGGAGGACCCCTGTTTCTGTTATTCATCTGGCACAACCTCCACATCCTCAGTGATGTCCTCTGCAAGCAGCTGGAAACCCTGTCTGATCCCTGCCACCACTCCGTCCACCTGGGCCTCGCTGTCCTCTCCTGCCTCCACTCTGAAGAGGGTGGCATCTTCGCCTGGTGTGGCCACTGGTGGCTGCAACGTCCCAGCCATTCACAGCATCACCAGGACAGGCTGTTGCTGGCCAGATGCTAGGGGAGCAGGGAAAAACCCCACCGTTTGCCACGTTGTTCTCCATTGTTCACGGACACCAAATGGGAAAGGGGACGGAATGAATCAAATTCCCCTTTTGATCACTCAACAGGAGGTCCTAGTCACCAGGTCCCATTCATGTTCCTGAAAAAGAAAGCTTGTACTTCAGCATATAGACAAGGTTCCTCTCAGCGGTGTTACTGTGTACACGCATATATTTGTGCACATGTGCACGTAGAAATTTTAGTGCTTACCAAAATTCAAGGTCCTGGGAAAGAAAGCTTGTACTTCTGCATATGGACAGGTTTCCTCTCAGCGATGTAACTGTATTCACCCATCTATTTGTGCACATGTGTGTGTAGAAACTTGAGTGCTTACCAAAATTCATGTTCCTTGAAAAGAAAGCTTGTACTTCCGCATATGGAGAAGCTTCCTCTCAGGGATGTTACTGTGTACACGAGCGTGTTTGTGCACATATGCGTGCAGAAATTTTAGTGCTTTCCAAAATTCAAGTTCCTTGAAAAGAAAGCTTGTACTTCTGCATATGGACAGGTTTCCCCTCTGCGATCTTACTGTGTACACGCATATATTTGTGCACATGTGCACATAGAAATTTGAGTGCTTACCAAAATTAATGTTCCTGGAAAAGAAAGCGTGTACTTCTGCATATGGACAAGTTTCCTCTCAGGGATGTTACTGAGTACACGTGCATGTTTGTGCACATGTGCGTGCAGAAATTTGAGTGCTTACCAAAATTCAAGTTCCTGGAAAAGAAAGCTTTACTTCTGCATATGGACAGGTTTTCTCTCAGCGATGTAACTGTATCCACCAATATATTTGCGCACATGTGTGCGTAGAAATTTGAGCGCTTACCAAAATTCATGTTCCTGGAAAAGAAAGCTGTACTTCTGCATATGGACAGGTTTCCCCTCAGCGATGTTACCGTGTACACATGTATGTTTCTGCACATGTGCGTGTAGAAATCCCTGCCAGTTCGCTTGTGAGTATGAGCTACTGCAACTGACCTAGCCAGGTGATAGAAGTTGGACAGCGAAACCATGAAGTTCTTAGGGAACGGTACAGAGTCTCTGGCCAGCAGAAGCACTGAAGCCAGGGAATCGCTCCCCGTTTGCTCACTGAGCAAACACGTTCTAGGCGGAATCACAGTCGTGCACCTAGGATGCTTGGCAGAAAGGAGAGGCAGGAGGAGAGAGCCTGGGGAGTGTGAAGACGAACGTCCACTACATCTGCAGTTTATGAAAAGTAGAAAATGTATCTAATGAGCTGGGAGGACAAACTGTACTTAATTAATTGAGTTATCTAAGAGGATTTCCATCCAAACAGCCAAAAGTGCTTCCTGGTTTTTTCTTGCTGCCTGTAGTAAAACATGAAGGGAATTTTTTTTTTTAATGTTTAATATAAAGATTATTAAAACAGGGTACAAAACTTGCTGATTTGGGAACTTTCCAGTCATTTAAGATGACAGAAGTTGTTAAAATTAATGACTCTCAAGCAAGATCATATCCAGGGCATTGAGATTAGGTGGTCTAAATACAACATTTTACACCACCGATAGGCCAGTTCTTCTTCATATTATTTTTTATAAACAAAGGTGTTCTAAAGACGAGTGTGACTGTAAAATTCTTTGTTAAGCCTCAGAAAGCTGGAAGGGGATGCCTCATGGCATTATTTAGTCAGGCCAATACCCTCCAAAGAGTTTAGGGGTGTCACTCAGAGATCCTTTCAGTCACACAATAAGACTTCTACCAAGGTTCAGGGTGTTATCCCTCAGCTATCTCAGCAGAAAACCAAGACAGAGTAAGCCTTATTATGAAGACATGTGTGATTGTGGCTTTGGAGTGGGGTGCTTTGCCTTGAACACCAGTAAGAGTATCAGGAGACACACCAAGGTTTTCAGATAACATATTTTAGTTCAGCTCGGACTGAAAGGACCAGCAATAGTACAAAAAAGGAGCTCTGGACTTCTACCTTCTACAAGCAGGAAGCAGGTTAGGGAGACTGTTTCATGTAACCATATACTAGCCACCTTTCATGCAATGGCATCATGTCAGGGGGTAGAATGAAAAAATCAGAGACTGAAGCCTAGGAAGTGTCCAGGCCTTAAATACTAATCAAAGGACTGCCCGCAAGAACCCATGGGATTTCACAACTGCTACTATTGACTCCCATCTCCCCTCCCCTTTTTGGAACAGGAGTGTCTATGAAGGTTATCTATGCCTGAACCACCACTGTATGTTGGCTGTGAAAGGGAGCAGATTAACTCATCTCTTTTGTTCACACATCCTCAAGTCTAGAGGAACTAAACTTCTATAATTTGAACTGATGTGTTGCAGACTTGAGAGGCTCTTGGACTGCAAGGAGATCAAACCAGTCAATCCTAAAGTAAATCTCTCCTGCATATTCATTCGAAGGACTCATGCTGAAGCTGAAGCTCCAATACTTGGGCTATGTGATGCGAATAACCGTCTCTTTGGAAAAGACCGTGATGCGGAAAAAGATAAAGGTAGGAGAAGGGGACAGCAGAGGATGGGATTGTTGGATAGCATCATCGACTCAATGGACTTGAGTTTGAGCAAGCTCCTGGAGTTGATGGACAGGGAAGCCTGCAGCGCTGCAGCCCATGGGGTCGCCAAGAATACGACACAACTGAGCAACAGAACACGAGATACTGTACACGTGGACCCTGATCCATAGCTGGACCTGACTTAGATGACAAGGTCCTGAACTTCAAGTTAATGCTGTAACAGATAAATTGTTTAAAAGCATTGGCAGGAAAAGGCATTTTGGACATACACGCATGTGAACAATTTCTGGCCATGTGTGTACCACGTGGTTTTAAATTATGTCCACGGTTCCTTCCTCCGCCCCTTCACATGTGTGGTGGGCTTAGTGGCTCACTTCTCATGTTAGAATACGGTAGAAACGAACAATGAAGCGTCTGAGACTAGGTCATAAAAGGCACTGCAGCCTCCTTGCTCATCCTCTTGGATCACTCACTCTAGAAGCCAGCTTAGTCATATCTCGAGAACACTCAGGTAGCCCTTTAGAGGCCCATGTGAAAGAACCGAGGCTTTCTCCCAACAGCCAGCAAGCAAACTGGTTTCATCAGCTATGTAAGTAAGCCATCTTGGAAGGAAATCCACCAGCGCATGTCAAGGCTTCAGAGGATGGCAATCTCATGAGACACTGAGCCACAACACTCAGCTGAATTACTCCTGGATTCCCAACTTTCAGCAGCAGTATGGAATAATATTGTTTTAAGCTGCTAGTTTTGGCTAACTGCTTATGCAGCACTAGTTCATTAATGCACTGCCAACTTTGGGCAATGTCTTTATTCAGGGCTGCCTGTCCATCTAGTCCAATCTAATCCAGAATCTGCTACTTCAGTTTAGAAAACATAGCCCACCCTTGATCTGACCACCCTCAGTATCAGATCAAATATCATTTCACTCACCTGAATATCTTATCAGCCTTGCCTAGCCTCAGCAATGATCCTTTCAGTTGAGCCAGAGTCCACCCTCACCCTTATAGTCCTCATTTTAATACGTTTCCATCCACTGACACCCATTCTGTTATTGTTGTCCATTGCTTTTCAGTCTCCCATCTCTGTCTGCAATCCCATGGGCCCACCCTGTTCCTTAGCTATAAATCCCAGCTGCACCCCTCCTGGAGTCACACATAAGCTCAATCTCTCTCCCATGTTATAATACGCCACTGTAGTACTCTTACCTTGAATAAAGTTTTTCTTGCCACCTTTCGTAAGTGTTATGAGTACTTTTTGAACATTCCCAAGTTCTGTTAGTAAGGATTACTCTCAAAGGAATCTAGTTTTATATCTTTATTCTTTATACTATATTCATTTGGGGGAACAAATTTCTAGAATTAAAACATTTCATGTTTTTACCATACAAACAGAAAATATCTTTGAAAATACATTTACATATCTTAAAACATGTAGTAATCTGAAAAGGATGCGTATATAGACATGTCAGTGTATATACACACATACCCTCAGAGCTCCAAGGAAAACTTAATTCTCAGTAAACAATAAATGAAAACATTCAGCCTGAAAATAGTGAACTCTTTGGATTCAACTTGCCAAAAATCTTAGACAATGAAATTTTAATTAAAAAACATGGATACATAAAAATACTTGGGATTCAGACAAAATTGCTAAATAAAGATAGGTTAACCCCTAAATCATCTATGGAAAAAAAAAGAAAAGAAATCCTCAGTATCATGTATAACCTATAATGGAAAAGGACCTACAAAAGAATAGATACGTATCTGCATAACTAAATCAATCTGATATACATATGAAATTCAACATTGTAAATCTAATATATTTACAGGAAAAAAATTCTGAAGAAACTTCTAAAATACAACGTTATAAAGAAAAAAAATCCTAAAGAATGTAGAAAGTAGCTATGAATTGAAACAAAAATAGAAAACAAAAATAAAGCTTGTTGGGATAAGACGACAAGAGCTGCTTCTTGGAAAAAGAAAATCAGAAACATTGATACAACTGTGGCAAATCTAATAATGGGACAGGGAGGTTAATTCCAATACTAGAAATGAGGAACGAAATGGGATTCTGAGAGGATAACATTCAACTCTGAGTGGAATTCCTTTTGTTTCAGGAAAGGTCCAGTCAAGCAACAACCTGGGGAAAGAAAGGGAAGGAAAGAAAGAGGAAGAGAGACAAGGGAAGAAAGCAAGAAAAAGAAAGGAGAGGAGAAGGAAGGGACAGTAAATGTCTCAACAAATGTTGTAAACTATCCAATAAAACAATACTCTTCAAGATCTAAAAGCAGAAACGGAAATTTATTAAGCCAGATACTCATTGCTTTTGATGGTACTCAGAACAAGAGAGCCCACTTACACATCACTGTTTAGAAGTTTAGAACTGGCCAACATAATACGATTATTTAAAAAAAATAAAAATATGCCATGTTATTTGTAAAAAGACAGCAGAAATAATTTTTAAAACATTATTTCTACAAATACTAATTTTACTCACAATGTTTTGGCAACATTAATAAAATAATAAATTTTACCTGAAACAACAAGCAAGGCAGACAAGGGAATTCACAAAGGGCAGTAACAAAATAGTAATCTTGACACATCTTCAATAATTTGTAAAGAAAACAAAGTGTCATTGTGTGAACAAAATATAGAGGTATCAAAAGAAAAACAGAGGAAGCTCCTGAAAGAATTCAACTCACTATTAACTATCTTTGATTTGCAGGCACAGAAACTGACTCAAGTTAATTCTAAGAAGCAAAGCCCTGATGTTATTATCTCTTCTCTTTTTCATTTTTCTTTTTCTTTTTTTTTTTTGTGAAAACTTAGGAAATTTAGGCTGGAGAGGGAAGAAGAGGATAGAGACTTCAAGTGCCTTTAAGGAGGAGGAGGAAAGAGAGGGGGTTGGAGATTTGATTGTGTTATTTGAACAGCATTGGTGAAGCTCAAACAAGGGAGCCATGCAGGCCTACGGGAAGAGTATTTCCAGAAGAACAGCACTTGCAGTCTGGATCGGGAAGAAATGGAATTTGATGGAGGAAAACCAAGGCCAGTGTTGTCAAAAAGAGTACATTAGTGGGGAAAATAGTAGAGTAGAAGACAGAGAATGGAAGAGAGGAAGCAGTCAGGGACCGTATTGTGGGAACCTTTTAATTTGGCAATAAATACAACTTGTACTCCTTAGGAGCATACTTCACAGCAACTAACAGCAACAGTGTTGATAATACTAAGCAACAGTAAAAACACGTAACTAAAACATTTCGTATTTTTTACTACAGAAATCGAAGAAAGGAGATATGAATGCAATAGTCTGCATATTTATTTATACAGAGAGTTTTCACCTGAGACCAGAACACACACACACTCTTTATACAACTAAAAGTGGTTTCAGCTGACACTTAGCAAAGCGCTTTGGCCCAAGTAAACTAACCAGAAAGGCCTAGTAAAATATTCAAAGTGCAAATAAATCAATCAAGCTTTGAATAAATAAACACAATTTATTTGAATTTGAATTTATACCCACGAATTACCTAAAATGGAGACAACAGATTCACTACAGCTTCATCATCTGTAGTCCTTCCTCTTCAGTTCTGAGAAGGATGCTAACCGCTTGGTGATGATCTCTTTCCAGCATTTTGTGAAAGCTTAGAGGACTTAAAGAAATTGAGGACTGGGGAGAGTGGCGAGAGACAAAGAGGAGGAGAAAGGAAGAGGAAACGGAGAGATTGCTCCTGGCATAGGTCTACAGACAGGATCCCAGCTTCCTGGAATGGTGCACAGAGATTGCTAGGTATCCATGCCAGAAGTGGAGAAGGGGTGACATTCAACTCCAGGAGGAGACTCAACTCCAAGAACCTACAGAGGCAGCCAAGTGCGCTGATGTTCAGGCACCAATACTTAGAGGGTACCCCACAGGTCTGTGAAAGAGCCCTTGGAGACCGCAGGAAAGAAGGTTTCCACAAGTATATTCACAGATTAGATGGTTGGATACATTAGAGGAAGGATAACTCTATGACCTGATAATTACTGAAATACATGAGACAATTCTTGCACATCAGACTGTGTCAAGAAAGACGGAAACTCAATAAGTTTGATACAATGGGAAATTACACACGCAAAGAATTAGCTGTTAACTGTACTACATTTGTGTGCAAGGCAAGATAAGATACAGAACCGAAATCTTCACATGGTCAACTCGGGTAAGACACATGTAACTGGAAAATGGAAGGAAGAGTTCCAAAAAGGCTTTAATCACCCTGGACTATTTTTGTCCAATATATTTACGATTCTTGGACAACTCTATTGTAGCTTAAGGGTAAGAGAACTCAATTTAGCCCAATTCAAAAGCTGAACAGATTTCCTGTGTTTGATCCTTTTCAGTTACATCTATGGGTCCAGCGCAAATCAAAGTGGACGTCAAGGCTCTTTTTCCTTTGGGAATTTTAACTTGCTTTGCTACTGTGTCTGACACTGATATGCCAACCTCACTGTGACTACAGGCCAGCCAAATGGGAAATGGGACAGAATGAATCAAATCCCCCTTTTGATCACTCAACAGGAGGTCCACAGGCACCAGGTCTCATTCTATTAACTATCTCTGCTTCTCCAACTGCAGTCAGTGCTACACAGGGCCTGCTTCATGCTTGCCAGCGTCTCTCACCAAACACAGGCATTTTAGCGGCTGGCATCCTTGAGATGTCCCTGGGCTAGGTAAAAGCACTCTGAGACAGTGTTCCTTCTCCCTTGGCTCTGTGCCTGCAGTGAATGTATGCCTCTTCCTCAGCTGGGACAAGAAGCCACAGCTCTTCACTGATTAAATCCCATGTCTGGTCCAAACTCACATCGTAGCTTCTCCATCAACCTCCACTGCACGCTTTCAGAGCCAGGTTATCTTAGATCAGCCCAAGAGGCACTTCAGAGAGTGACATTCAGATCTGGCTATATAGCTGATACTGAGATCTGCAAGGCATGAAAACACTTCAAATTTACGTTGCTAAAACACTCTACAGATTATATGTATAGGAGAGCTTTCGAACTTACAAGTAACATCAAATACCAAAATAGGTTCTTACTTTTCCTTTCTCCTCTTCTCTCATTCTCTCTCTCTCACACACACATGCACACATCCTTTTTACATGTTAAGACAATTACACGAAAAACAGATCATAGATTTTTAAATAACATCTCAATATGCAGATCAAACAAAACTGTACTTCCTCTATTTAAAACAAAATCACATAAATTACCCATCGGTTTCCCTATATTTGATATTACTGAATAATGCTATAAGTTGATCTTTTTGTTTTTAATGGGATTTTTAACTTTGACTGAAATACTGGCTTCAGACTTACTGAAGGCAGAATTAATCATTTTTTTTTTTCTTTTTTTGACCTCCTCCTTTTAGATTTGGGGGGTGATGATTCAAAATCAGATGTGTTCACAGTAATGGATGCTACTTCCACCAATCCTGGCTGAAGGGGTTCCAGTGATACATGAATAACAATTTTTGTTTCAGGAGACAATCCTTCTATCTGCTTAGGCTTCTTAAACATTTGATGACACTGGGTCTTGTGATCCCTTTCCTCTTTGGAAGTTAAAATCTGTAGCCGACATTTGGAACACTGGTGAAAACTCTTTTCCCAGTGCCCTCGATGATGACGGCTGTATGCTGTTGCAGTTTTAAAAATTTTGAGACAAAACGGGCAAAGTAAATTCTTACTGTTACCATGGTATGCTCTGAAATGTGCATCCACATCTGCAAAAAATGATGATCTGTAACTGCAAACCTGGCATACATAGGGCATTTCACCAGGCTTATGATTGTCTTTCATGTGCTCTAAGAGAACCTGATCTGTCTCAAAGGACAACTCACAGATGTGACAGACTGCGGAGGGCTCCTGGGCCGTGTGGACACTTTCAATGTGACACTGCAGCTGGAAGGGAGTCGGAAACTGGCGGAGGCAGTGCTGGCAGGTGGTGTGGGTTTTCCAGCTGTCACCTCTCTGCCTCTCAAGTTCCAAATGGTGCTTCATGTGATTCATAAACTTGACATTTTTTAGAACTTTCAAGCAGCTGAGGCATTTAAACGCCGTGTGGGTCTTCGCTTCTGGCTGCCCAACTCCTCTATGCTCGCCATAGTAGAAGTCGCGAAGTAACACAATCAGATTTCCTTCTGTGGGATCATCAATTTTCTTTGGACTTGCCAAACTTGGAAAATCAGTTTTTGTCCGTCCACTTTCCCCTAAAGGTCTTACAGGCTTGCAATGAACACTGTCCTTTGGAAGAGGTGTTGGACAAGGTTCTCCATTCTGAACATGGCTTAGTGAGGTATGGACACGGTCTGGTGTGCTTTGCTGAGTGGTCTCTGTATGAAAAAAACCTGACGGGGAAAAACCTAAAGAATGTTCCCCTACAATGCCATCGCTGAGTTTAGGCCTTCTGGGATTTCTGCGATTTGTTTCACAAGGGGAAACTCGCTTTGATACATGAGGACTTTTATTCATATCTCCTGCAGAAACTGCTGTTTCTACTGGATGCTGCAATGAATCTGTGAAGGTAATCAAAGAAGAACATAACTCCTTCGAAAAGCAATCAGGCACTATTTGTGGTGAAAGATTTTTATAATCAGCTTGAGACGGAGGTTCAATAATAATAGGACTACCTGTTGATCTTGAGTCAGAGTCAGACACTGGAAAGACAGTCTTTGCTTCTGATGTAGGAGTCACATGACTAACAGGCTGTAATCTGTGAGCGTTACCTCTCCTGAAGTGACCATACCTTTTTCTCCTTGAATAAGAATCTGGGGTATCTCTGTTCAGTATGTTTGAAACGACTGGTTTTGAAGCTGAGCTCATCCCAACAAAGATCACGTCAGCATCTTCATTTACATGTTCCACTCCAACCAAGATCACTTCATCATCATCATCATCATCATCTACTTGTTTCGTCTCTCCCTCCCTTTTCCGTACTTCTGGCTCTTGTTCTTCTTCACGTAACATACATGGGAGTTCCATATTTTTAATACTTTTTTATTCTTAGAGGGTGCGGCCACAAGTCCCAGTGCTTCCTTTATACAAACTGCCACCTAAGTGTAAACATACTACAGATTAGTTAAGTACAGAAAAATGGGCTATTTGATTATCTCAAAATCTCTAGAGTACTTATACACACCCTTATCTTACAGACAAAGACACTGAGTGTCAACCAGACTCAATGACAGCTAAAAAATCTACGACTACAAGTCTACATGGCTCTAGAATCATAGCTTTGTCGCATGTTCACTTTAACCTCTTCTACTTAAAAAAATAAAGAGGGGGAAAAAAAACAAAACGCCACACTGATCATTACGTGAAATCACATGTAAAGGATGAGTATTTTTACAAAAGCATTGTTCTACAGCGTTTCGAAGCATGGACTTTGGAGTCATAGGAGATTAAGTTGGAATTCTAACTTAACCACACACCAGTTGCGGCTTCTTGGGCAAATTTGTAACTTTTAAATGTGTTTCTGTATCTTAAAGACAAACATGCTTATTTCTTAGACTTAAGGTTAACAGCTTTTTTAAAAGGCATCAGCTATTCAACGGCATCTTGTTTTGTAGTAAAAATGGAAGAAAATGTATCTTAAATGCACATTACAACCGATCCACAAATTCTAATTTCGTAAATGTTAACAAACAAAATAGGTAGCAAATTCAAAGTATAATCTATCTATACCTAGTTAACAAACAGCATAATACAATGTCAAGCACTTAACACAGGCCTAGGAAAAGGAGAATGGGCTCTCTTTGATAATCTCACCCCAATTCCACACTGCTATATCCTAAATTTCTCCCTCTAATCCTGGCTAAACTTCAATCCAACAATGCTTCATCCTTTATGCCACATGTCTCTTCACCACATAGCAGGCAAAGTGATGCCAGTCTTTCTCTCATACCAATATCAGACAGAGATATCACTCACACACACACACACACACACACACACAAACACACACACACCTGATATACCTCATGTATACAGGTGAAAGAGTCCTCAACAAAATACTGGCAAACAAAATTCAACAGCATATAAACAAGACTGTATACCATGATCACATGGGATTTAGGGAGGTATGCAAAGTTGGTTCATTATAGGAAAGTCAACCAACATTATGCCATTTTAAAACAATAAAACAAATAACACATCTGCCTGAAGAAAAAGCATTTCCTTGAATCTAGCACCTTTTCATAACCAGGGTTAAAAGAACACTTAATAATTAAGAAGAGAAGAGAACTTTCTCAATCAAAGGGCACCTGTAAAAAGACCCACAGCTAACATCATACTTAAGAATGAAAAACTGAAAGCTTTCCCTCTAAGACTGGGAACAACACAAGGAAGTCTATTACACACTTTGGCTCAACATTATACTGGCAGTTTTACAACCAGAGCAATCAGGTAACAAAAGAGAATTGTTGCTGTAGTTTAAAAAAAAAAACAACACAATGAAAAAACAAAAAACCGCTTTCAGAATGGAAAGGAAAAATCAAAATATTGGAGATAACATACCTTTGTATATAGAAAATCTTGAAGAAAACACAAGTATTAGAATTAATATATAGCTTGCAGAATAGAAGACAAATATTTTAAAAGTCAACCACATTTTACAGTGTAGCAACAAATGTTGTTGAGTAAATACTTGAATCTACACTAGCATTCAAAAGAATACTTAGGAAGTCAGAAAGAGGAAGACAATATATTCTTTCGAATGGCTGAGTAATACTCCATTGTGTATATGTACCACAGCTTTCTGATCCATTTATCTGTTGATGGACATCAGGGTTGTTCCATGTCCTGGCTATTATAAACAGTGCTGCGATGAACACCGGGGTACATGTGTCTCTTTCAATTCTGGTGTCCTCAGTGTGTATGCCCAGCGGTGGGATTGCTGGGTCATATGGCAGTTCTATTTGCCATTTTTTAAGGAATCTCCACACTGTTCTCCATAGTGGCTGCACTAGATTGCATTCCCACCAACAGTGTAAGAGGGTTCCCTTTTCTCCACACCCTCTCCAGCATTTATTGCTTCCAGACTTTATAGGAATCAATTCTAATGAGACGGAGGAAACTGGAGCCGATTATAAACAGTGAAGTAAGCCAGAAAGAAAAACACCAATACAGTATACTAACACATATATATGGAATTTAGAGAGATGGTAATGATAACCCTGCATGAGAGACAGCAGAAGAGACACAGATGTATAGAACAGATTTTTGGACTCTGAGGGAGCGGGAGAGGGTGGGATAATTTGGGAGAATAGCACCGAAACATGTACACTATCATGTAAGGTAGTCGCCAGTCTATGTTCGATGCAGGATACAGGATGTTTGGGGCGGCGCACAGGGATGATCCAGAGAGATGATATGGGGTGGGAGGTGGGAGGCGGGTCAGGATTGGGAACTTATGTACACCTGTGGTGGATTCATGTCAATGTATGGCAAAACCAACACAGTGTTGTAAAATAAAATAAAGTAAAAATAAAAATTAAAAAAAGGAGAGAGAAAGACAAATATCGTATGGTATCACTTACATGGACTCTAAAATATGCCACAAATAAACTGATCTATGAACGAGAAACAGACCCACAGACATAGAGAGCAGACTATGTGATTCCCAAGAGGGGAAAGGTACGGCAGGCACAGATTGGGAACTGGTGATTAGCAGATGCAAAGTATAATGTATACAATAGACAAACAAGAGCGTACTGTATCGCACAAGGAACTATATCCATAATTTGTGATAAACAATAATGGAAAAGGGTATGAAAGAAATTGTATGTGCATATGTGTGTGTTTACATATGAAGGAAAGGAAAGGACAACTGTTGGCAAGCACGTACAGAAACTGGATCCTTGTGTGTTATACTTAGATTTTAAAATGGTGTAACTGCTACAGAAAACAGTTTAAAGGCTCCTCGAAAAATTAAAGAACTAGAGCTGACACATGATTCAGCAATTCCACTTCAGGATATAAATTCAAAAGAAGTTAACATGGGATATCTGCAGAGCTGTGCTCACAGCAGCACGAAGCACAACAACTAAGAGGTGGAAGCATCGAAATGTCCATCAAATGTGATATATACACACAATGAAATATTATTTAGCCATATAGAGAAAATTCTGTCACATGCTACAACATGCATGATCATTTCAGACATCAAGCCAAATGCAATAAGCCAGTCCTACAAAAAGACAAATACTGTAAGTTTCTACTTGCATGAAATAGTTAACACAGTCAAGCAATAGAAAGGAAACAAAAAAGAATGATGGAGTCCATGGTCTAGGTCAATGGGCAAGAAAAGAGGACTTGCTGTTTAATGGGACAAGTGATGGGTACAGAGTTTCAATTTTGCAAGCTGTAAAGGTGTAGAGATCTGTTTCATAACAATGTGATAAGGAATTCCCTCGTAGTTCAGAGGTTAGGACTCCATAGTGTCCTATCAGGGGCCTGGGTATGATCCTCAACCAGGGAACTGTCATTCAAGCTGCACAACACAGCTAAAACAATGACAACAACAACAAATCAACACTGTGACTAAGTGTGTGTCTATGTCTTAGTCACTCAGTTGTGCCCAACTTTGCATCCCCAGGGACTAAAGCTCACCACGTTCCCTTCTCCATCAGATTTGCAGTGGGTTGCCATTTCTTTCTCCAAAAGGCTGATGAAAGTGTGCAAACTACTTAGCATGCAAAAATGGTTAAAATGGTAAAAATTTAACTTAGATGCTTTCTACAACAATTAAAAACAGAAAAGCATTTAACATCCAGGTAAAGAATTTGAATAGACATTTCCGACTCTTTGCAACCCCATGGACTGTAGCCTACCAGGCTCCTCCGTTCATGGGATTTTCCAGGCAAGAGTGCTGGAGTGGATTACCATTTCCTTCTCAAGGCGATCTTCCCCACCCAGGAATTGAACCCAGGTCTCCTACCTTGCAGGCAGACATTTGAACATTTGAAATTCACCTGTGGCCTTGACAAAAGTGGCTTTATAGGAAAATGAGAGAACTCGAGATAACAAAGTCTAGGAACAACTCTGCAGAGGTCTGTAACAAGCAAATATGAAATAAAAGCAGCAGAAACAGGAGGTGTCACCAAAAGTTGGATTTTTAACGACAGGTCACATTATAGTCAGTCTGTTTGCTGATGGGAACCATCCAGAGAAACAGAAACCTTAATCCAGGACAAAGAGGAGACTTGCTAGAACATCAAGAAATGAGTAGGTCTAGAACTGAGTAGATCAAAATTGAGTACCTCAGGCCAGAGAGCACACAAGCTGGAGAAGGCAATGGAAACCCACACCAGTACTCTTGCCTGGAATATCCCACAGATGGAGGAGCCTGGTAGGTCGCAGTCCATGTGGTTTCAAAGGGTCGGACACGACTGAGCGACTTCACTCTCATACACTGAAGAAGGAAATGGCAACCCACTCCAGCGTTCTTGCCTGGAGAATCCCAGATAAGGGAGAGCCTTGTGGGTGGCTGTCCCTGAGACTGCAGAGTCGGACACGACTGAAGCGGCTTAGCAGCAGTAGCAGCACACAAGAAGGGTACACAAACCAAATAATTTGCTCACATTGAGAGAGCTGAGATCATATAAAAAAAAGGCTGGCATAGTGGATTAATGGGTATGGTAACCAGCCTTCAAGTGAATTCAATCTCCTAATATTCCCACCCCTGTGTAGTTCTCTCTCAATCTATCACAGGGTAGACCTGTGAGACTAAGCAAATACACAAGTGAAGATGTGTAACATCTGAAAAAAGACTCTGCACT
Source organism: Ovis canadensis (assembly GCF_042477335.2). Classification (NCBI taxonomy): domain Eukaryota; kingdom Metazoa; phylum Chordata; class Mammalia; order Artiodactyla; family Bovidae; genus Ovis; species Ovis canadensis. Next base: position 19,175,971 of record NC_091271.1, read on the forward strand.
TTATCACGGATGCAAGCGCTTTCCTGAATCACTCATTCTGAGTAAAGACAGCAGCCTCCACAAGAGAAGCCCCTTGGAGAGGCCCAGAGAAGGAGGAACTGAGGCTTCATGAGTACAGACAAGTGAGAGAACATAGATTCAACAAGCTAAGTCTTCAGAGCTTGCCAAGCCAGACAAAAGCTTGACTACTACCTCAGGGGAGATCCTAGACCAAGAGATAACAAGTGGTAAGTTCTTTCAAACTATTCCATTTTGAGATCATATGTATAACACAAACATTTCAAGTTCTAATACCATTCACATCATACTTACACACAGAACAGTTCTCCTATAAATATAGCAAAAATCAAAACACACACACACACACACACACACACACACACACTCACCCAATCCAAAGCTCCAAAACACAAGAGTTGCCTAGCAGTCCAGGGGTTTGGTGAGGACTCAGCCCTCTCAATGCCAGGATCCTGTGTTCGATCCCTGGCTGGGGAACTAATATCCTATGAAGCCACATGTTGTGACCAAAACAAAGCATGCAGTGAAGTTCAAAGCTGTACCAGCAAGATAAGTATACAACACAGCTGTAGGCACAAGTTGCTGGGCATAGAGCTTCCTATGATCTTGTTTACTCGCATGAAATGAACTCAGATGGTGCCTCACCCCCATCCAGTGGAGCTGACTTACTTAATGAAGAAAAGCCCTTAAGGGTACAGAAATGAGCAAGTAATCTCACGTGAACATGTTAAATCACAGGATATTTTCTCTGAATGAACCACTGGATTCATTCATTCATTTGGCCATGCTGTTTGGCTTGTGGGGTCCCAGTTCCCTGATCAGAGATTGAATCCAGACCACTGCAGTGAAAGCCCAGAATCCTAATCACCAGGCCACCAGGGAACCCCCACACCTGCATTGCTTTGCTTTCCTAGCTAAAACCTTAGGATATGTGCATTGCCCCATTTTAGCCTCACCAAGTGGTATGAGTCAGCTCTACACAGCTTAAGACCCATGGTGCTCTTACTTTTTTTCTTTCAAGAAGGCAGGGGAAAGCAAGCCACCCTGCCTGTTTTTAAGCTTGCCACTCAGAAAGCTGCAAACCTGAAACCATGAGGGCCCTGAAGTCAGCACCCGCAATCAGGGTCAGGTAATCCCCAATCAGGAATACTCTCTCTCAACAGCAACGTGTCAGCCGACGAATGAAAGGAGAAAAAAGCAAAGTAAGAAAGCCACACCTTTGTCCCTTGTTGTAAAGATATCTGTCACCTTACTTCAGGGGCCCACTGAAATCCTGAGCGCTTGAGACCTCCCAGGCAGCACACGGTCACATCCTGGGGACAAGCAGAGGAAACGGCCAGGGTGAGTTCCCTGTTCTGGGAACATTCTATCCCCCCAGGCCCTACCTGGTCCTACCCTACGGATGCTGACCAGGCGTCTCACACTCAACCAGACCAAGTGATTGTACTCCTTTCCCCTGAGCTTCTTCCTCCCACCTCCCTTCTCTCAGTAACAAACAAACAAATACCTCATCTGCCAACTTCCCGAACCAAAGGCCTGAATCTCCGGGCCCCCAGGGACGGGACAGCCCTGGAGTCTGAGGAGAGGCAGAGGAAACAGGAAAACGACTAAATCACCAGGGCAGTGAAGAGGCTGCTAGATAGATGTTTTTTTGTTTTTTTTTTTTCTGCTCCTGCCTGACTGTGCCTGGGTGCAGAACCGGGTTGGGCCGTGAAGATTTGTGCATCTGTGTTTAAATACATTAGGTTCCACAGGAGAGCTGGGGGTGGTGCCAGGAGCCAGGGGCCTAAGAGGCCCTTTCCGTGAGCTGGCTTGTCCCACCCCTGGGCAGGAAAGCTGCTGGAGAGCAGAGCCCGCCCAGACTAGAGAGGGGAGAGGGCGAAAGGAGCCTGAGGCCTGTGGATCCTGCCAGAAGCTCTCACCGCCCTCACCAGCCGCCCCGCCCAGCAAGGCCTAGTGCGAGTGGGGACCCGAGAAACCCTCCCTTTAGCCGTCAGGCACTGCTTTGGCTGAACCACGCTCCAGTCCTTACCGGAACCCTTGACGGATGAGACAGAACTGCCGGCAACTCAGCTGCCCTAGGCAGTTCCAAGATTAACCCTGAGCAGTCGAGCCTGAGGGGATGAGGCCTCCTCAGGTCTGGGGCGCGGCCTCAGCTCCCCCTACAGGCCTGCTGGCTGCCTCCGATGATTGGCTGCCAGGTGTCGGCGCCTGCAATCTGATTGGCCGCAAGGCCGAATTGGGCGCATGCGCAGGCGATGAGCCCTCCCCCACCCCCTCACCCCATAAAAGCAGCCACTGTAGGCGTGGTCAGGCTGAATCTGAATCTCAAGGATCTTGGGTCTAGATTGCTCAGCTCACCAAACGTGAAGAAGGAAAAAACAGACGGCACAGTCGCCAGGGCACAGGGCTGAGAACGGCTTCCGAGTCTACCAGGGGAGTCCAGTGATGGTGTCCGGCACTCACAGCCCTCAGGGGTGACCTCCCTTAAGCCAGTTCTTTGCTTAAGGACTTGACCTTACAGTGAATATGGCGCCCCTCCTCTTGGAATTACATTTCAATCAAGGCAGGGCAGCCTGCCCCTGTTTTTGCACTGTCTATTGTGAGCTGAGAATGAGCTTTACTTTTTCTTCTTCTTCTTCTTCTTCTTTTTAATTTTAGAGCTTTACACTTTTAATGGCTGAGGAAAACCGAAAAGAATTTTATTTTCTGACCTGAAAATTGTGTGTAATTCATTTTTCGGAGTCTTTAAAAGTGGAACAGAGAGTTGCCAGCTTCTTTGGTTACCCTCTATGCCTGAAAACTTAATTAATTGCCAATGATCATATTCGCAAAGCCTAACGTATTTCTTTTTTAGCCCTTTACAGAGTGTTTTTTAAATGCGCTGTTCTGCTGGAAGTCTCCTAATAGTCATATGGGAGAATAAAGTTTTGGTTTTGTTACAATATTTCTTCTCCATTATATTCATTTTTCATTTTTTACTGATTTCATTCCTTCATATCACTATAAGTTTCCTTTAATGGAAGCAATGAAATAACATCAAAGAAAATACCTCTGTTGGTAGTTTTAACAGGTAACATGTTAGAAGGTATATGCTCAACTAAAAATATGTTGTATACATACAGTAAATACCACTTTAGGTGGCTTCAGAACTTGTATCTTGTTTCAAGTCACTAGGAAGGTTTGTTGAACATCCAATATTGTAACCTCCAGCTGTTCTCAACTTCAAAAAGATACAACTTTTTCAATAATTTGTTATCTCAAGTTTAAACTCCCTTTTAGCCACATATATGAACATGCTTTCTAGGTCACATGATTGAATCTAACCTATTGCCAAAAAGTGAAAATTTTGGAATACCTTTCTCAAAAGAGAGATGTTGTTTTCTTCTTCCAGAAGGACTGGTAGTGCAGCCGATCTTTGAACAGTTTGTCGGTTTTTGTTAACTCCATAAAGATTAAGCTGTCGAATTAAACTTTTCATGCTCTTGGTTTCAAATTTTCTGAAAGGCTCCTTTCTTTCCAAGACTTCTTTCCTGAAGAGTTCTTCATTGATCACTCTACAGGTGCCTGTCTCATCCCACCAAATAGATTCAAACTGATCACTTTCCACTATATTCCAAAGTTTTTGTGGAAATGTGAGTGAAAGAAAATCATTCACATCATCTGTTTCAGAGACAGAATATGTGTAGTGTGACCTTTTGATCACCAGATCCTCAGACAAAGCCTGAAAAGCATATTCTTCCATCATAGATCTCAAAACTGAGTCCCCAGTTGTATAATCATACCAATAAGATCTAATGGAGGTTTCTGAACCAGTGGACTCACCTTTAGGAGGTCCATCTTGATTTTCTCAAGAAATATGTGCCATCTCAAGGAAATCTTTCTTCAGATAATTTTCTCATTTGTCTGCTTTTACACAATGCAACTTTAAATGATGTTTGGCTGGCCTACAGAGAGAAACTCTCTGGACTATCACAGAGGTCCTCCCAGTCAAACAGCTGTGACATCACAAAATCACTGGTCTCCTAGCAATCGAAGTTTAGTTGTGACATGACAAAGTCACTGGTCTCCTAGCAATTGAAGGGTAATGTCCAACCAAGTGTTTACTTCAGCATCAACTTAAAATACAGACTGCTGGCAGAAATAGTAACCAAAACCATGAAGAATGCTAAATCTCATTAGTAAAGTTGGCCTTTTTTTGGGGGGTGGGGTGGGGGGGGAGTTCCTGTGTTTGGGATGGTCTTTCTCTTTCTGGCAGTTTGTGGTTCCTCTTTATTGTGGAGGTTCCTCCCTGTGGCTGGGGTTTGACGAGTGGCTTGTCAGGTTTCCTGGTTAGGGAAGCTTGTGTCAGTGTTCCGGTTGGTGGAGCTGCATCTCTTCTCTCTAGAGGGCAATGAAGTGTCCAGTAGTGAGGTTTGAGATGTCTATGGGTTTGGTGTTTGGACAACCTGTATATTGAAGCTCCAGGCTCTGTTCCTGTGTTGCTGGAGAATTTGCATGGCATGTCTTCCTCTGGAACTTGTTGGCTCTTGGTGGTGCTTGGTTTCAATGTAGGTATGCAGCTTTATGGAAGATTTCCTTTTTTTAAAATAAATTTATTATTTTAATTGTAGGTTAATTACTTTACATTATCGTAATGATTTTGCCATACATTAACATATGTCCACCACAGGTGTACACATGTTCCCTTTCCTGAACCCCTTCCCTTCTGCCAACCCGTACCATCCCTCTGGGTCGTCCCAGTGCACCAGCCCCAAGCATCCAGTATCATGCATTCAACCTGGCCTGGTGACCCATTTCATATATGATATTATACATGTTTCAATGCCATTCTCCCAAAACATCCCACCCTCTCACTCTCCCACAGAGTGCAAAAGACTGTTCTATACATCTGTGTCTCTTTTGCTGTCTCGCATACAGGGTTATCGAAAACTCACATCAATAAATCCACTTTCTTTCTGAAATAAAAGTGATTTATCATCCTTCTATGCACACATTCTTATTATTCAGTACTGTTACCCTAGCAGACTTGGTCTACTTGTTTCTGTGCAAACAAATTTATCAATTTACTGTGGGTTTCAGTTGGGGGGGGGAAAAAAGTGCTTATTGTAGGACGAAGCAAGTTGTCTTAGCAGCTGGTGCTTCAAAAACGCAAATCCCCAAATACTTTCAGGGGAAATATTTTAATGGCTGAGTGAGGGTGGAACATGGGGTCTGTGATCAATATTGAGACATTCTACTAATGGCCTATTAATGAGGATATTGGGAGTCCACATCATTGACCGTCTAGTTTCAACTATGCACTTACATTTCAGCCTGGTTTGGGCTTTAGCATCTCTAAAATTGTTCACAGGATATTGCTCAGAATGTCATCGATGGTCCTTGCTGCTGCTGCTGCTAATTCACTTCAGTTGTGTCTGACTCTGTAAGACTCCAAAGATGGCAGCCCACCAGGCTCCCCCATCCCTGGGATTCTCCAGGCAGAACACTGGAGTGGGTTGCCATTTCCTTCGCCACGCTGGCCCTTGAGGAGGGACTAAAGACCCTTGAGTTTGATTAGTGACTAAATCCTTATTATTGTCTATCACTTGATTGTTTTCCTTAGTTTCTGTCTTTTCTAGCTTCTCTGATTAAAATTCCTTTTGAACATGAGGAGGTCTACAATCTCCTACCTCTCTCTCTCGATTTCTATGCTTTTCAATCTTAAGAAGGGACTGCTTAGTACAATAAAGGAAAACAAGTCTTGGTGTTAGAGCTCGATCATAAATATGACAGAAAATCTCAGTGCAGGTTCCCTTTCTTTTTCAGGTTTTCCAGCTCTTGGAGTGATTGAGTCAGCAACAACTTTGGCTCTTTCCTGTTGAGATGGAGCATGGAGGTGGAAATAATTCTAAAATCTAGGCTTGCTATCAACAGTTTATGATATGAAAACATATCTCTCTATTTTATATATATTTTATATATATATATATGTCTACATCAGTATTTTATCATTAAATTGGACAAACATTTGAAAATTGGTCTATATTTATGAAAAGGAGAGAGGTGAGTGATATAAAAGAGTTCTCATATGTTACATGCAGCCAAGGAAACATATTTTGAAGTATTTCAACTTCCATAATATTCAACAATCGAGTAGAATTTGAATCATTCTACATTTGGGTTTTATTGTTTTCCCATTTCTATTACACCTAACATGAATTAAAAGCCATCGCACATTTTTTCATACACACACTCATGCATAGACAGGTGTATATATGTATATACGTCAAAATATAATTTTAGGCAACTTTATTTAGGTGACCACACTCATTGCTAGCTCCCAATATCTTAATAAACTGTTTGGGAAGCCCTACATTACTTAATATCTCTCTGGCTGAAACATTCATCTCGTTGCTGAAAAGCTCTCCTTTCATCTAGCTCATTTTCCACTATTCTTTCTGTAATAAGGGTTAGGGCTCATACTTATGAGGGCACCTTGAACCCAGAAAACTGCAACTCAAGCTTACTTAGTGATATTGTTCCAAACATGCTGTTGTTTTCCTCACGTTGGACACAATTTGACTTGATTTATTTCTAATATAAATTTGTTTATTTTCATAGTAGTCTAATTGCTTTACAATATTGTATTGGTTTTGCCATACATTAACATGGATCTGCCACAGGTGTACACGTGTTCCCTATCCTGAAAACCCCTGCTACCTCCCTCCTCAAACCATTCTTCATGGTTACCCCAGTGCACCAGCCCCGAGGATCCTGTATCACGCATCGAACTGGTCTGGCGATTCGTTTGACAAATAATATTACACATGTTTCAATGCCATTATCCCAAATCATCCCACCCTCGCCCTCTCTCACAGAGTCCAAAAGACTGTTCTATACATCTGTGTCTATTTTGCTGTCTCACGTACAGGTTTATCATGACCATCTTTCTAAATTCCACACATATGCGCTCGTTTACTCTATTGGTATTTTTCTTTCTGGCTAACTTCACTCTGTATAATAGGCTTCAATTTCATCCACCTCACTAGAACGGACTGAAATGTATTCCTTTTATTGGCTGAGTAATACTCCATCGTGTATATGTACCACAGCTTTCTTATCCATTAGTCTACTGATGGGCATCTAGGTTGCATCCATGCCTTGGTTATTAGAAATAGTGCTGTGATGAACAATGGGGTACACGCGTCTCTTTCAATTCTGGTTTCCTTGGTGTGTATGGCCAGCGGTGGGATTGCTGCGTCATATGACAGTCCTATTTACAGTTTGTTTGTATGTTTAAGGAATCGCCACAGTGTTCTCCATAGTGGCTGTACCAGTTTGCAATTCCACTAACAGTGTCAGAGCGTTCCCTTTTCTCCACACCCTCCCCAGCATTTATTGCTTGTAGACTTTTGGATAGCAGTCATTCTGCCTGGCGTGAAATGGTACCTCATTATCGTTTTGATTAGCATTTTTCTGATAGTGAGTGATGTTGAGAATCTTTTCATGTGTTTGTTAGCCATGTGTATGTCGTCTTTGGAGAAATGTTTGTTTACTCCTTTCGCCTATTTTATCATGGGGTCGTTTATTTTCCTGGAATTGAGGTTCAGGAATTGTTCGTATATATTTGAGATAAATTCTTTGTCAGTTGCTTCAGTTCAGTTCAGTTCAGTTCAGTTCAGTTCAGTCGTGTGTGACTTTTTGAAACCCCATAAATTGCAGCAAACCAGGACTCCCAGTCCATCACCAGCTCCCTGAGCTCACGCAAACTCACGTCCATCAAGTCAGTGATGCCATCCAGCCATCTCATCCGCTGTCATCCCCTTCTCCTGCCTCCAATCCCTCCAAGCTTCAGAGTTTTCCAGTGAGTCACCTCTTCATATGAGGTGACCAAAATACTGGAGTTTCAGCTTTAGCATCATTTCTTCCAAATAACACCCAGGAGTGATCTCCTTTAGAATGGACTGGCTGGACCTCCTTGCAGTCCAAGGGACTCTCAAGAGTCTTTTCCAACACTGCAGTTCAAAAGCATCAATTATGCAGTGCTCAGCTTTCTTCATAGTGCAACTCTCATATCCTAACAAGACTACTGGAAAAACCATAGTCTTGACTAGATGGAACCTTGGTGGAAAAAATAATGTCTCTGCTTTTGAATATGCTATCTAGGATGGTCATAACTTTCCTGTCATAGGGCAAGCGTCTTTTAATTTCATGGCTGCAGTCACCATCTGCAGGGATTTTGGAGCCCCCCCCCAAATAAATCTGACACTGTTTCCCCATCTATTTCCCATGAAGTCATGCGACCAGATGCCATGGTCTTAGTTTTCTGAATTTTGAGCTTTCAGCCAACATTTTCACTCTCCTCTTTCAGTTTCTTCAAGAAGCTTTTTAGTTCCTCTTCACTTTCTGCCATAAGGGTGGTGTCATCTGCATATCTCAGGTGATTGATATTTCTCCTGGCAGTCTTTGTTCCAGCTTGTGCTTCTTCCAGCCCAGTATTCCTCATGATATACACTGCATATAAATTAAACAAGCCGAGTGACAATACATAGTCTTGATGGACTCCTTTTCCTACTTGGAACCACTCTGTAGTTCCATGTCCTGTTCGAACTGCTGCTTCCTGACCTGCATATAGGTTTCTCAAGAGGCAGGTCGGGTGGTCTGCTATCTCCATCGCTTTCCGAATTTTCCACAGTTTATTGTGATCCACACAGTCAAAGACTTTGGCATAGTCAATAAGGCAGAAATAGATGTTATTCTGGAACTCTCTTGCTTTGTCAATGATCCAGCTAATGTTGGCATTTTGATCTCTGGTGCCTCAGCCTTTTGTAAAACCAGCTCGAACATCTGGCAGTTCATGGTTCATGTATTACTGAAGCCTGGCTTGGGGAATTTTGAGCAGTACTTTACTAGCGTGTGAGATGGATGCAATTGTGTCGTGATTTGAGCAATCTTTGGTTCTGCCTTTCTTTGGGATTGGAATGAAAACTGACCTTTTCCAGCCCTTTAGCCACTGGTGAGTTTTCCAAATGTGCTGCCATATTGAGTGACGCACTTTCACAGCATCACTAAAAGGGGGCAAAATCCCTAAACAGACGTGTCTTTAAAGAAGACATACAGATGGCTAACAAACACATGAAATATGCTTAAAATCATTCATCATTAGAGAAACAAAAATTAAAATTGAATGTGTCGTCATATCACACGGTTCAGAGTGGCCATCACCAGAAATTCTACAAGCACGAAATCCTGGGGAGGCTGTGGAGAAAAGCTAACCCTAATCCACTGCTAGTGGTAACACAAACTGGTACAACCTGTATGCAGAACAGTTTGGTGATTCCTTGAGAAACTTGGACTACAACTGTCATATGACTGAACAACCCCCCTTCTTGGCGTATACCCAGAGGGGATTACAGTCAAAAGAGACACATGTGCCCCAATGTTTATTACAATTCTCTTTCCAAATGCTATGACATGCACGTAATCTAGATGCACATCAGCAGATGAAAATATAAGGAAGTTGCGCTATATATTCAAATAGAATATTACTTAGCTACAGAAAAACACATATTTGTGTCACTTTTGGTAAGGCAGTTCAACCTGCAGCCTATTATTCAGAGTAAAAAAAAAGTTAGAAAAAGGCAAATATTGTTTATTAATGCATATAAATGGGATTTAGGAGGACAGTAACAATGATTCTGCATGAAGGCCAGTAAAAAAGTTCCACATATAAAGAACAGACACTCAGACTCAATGGGACAGTTCAAGGATGGGATGATTTGAGAAAATAGCATTGAAACAGGTACATTACCATACATAAAAGAGATGACCAGTGCAAGTTCAATGCATGAAAGATGCATCTAACTCTTGTGCTGTGGACGAACCCAGAAGCATGGGGTAACAAGGGAGGTTTGAGTTGTGTTCAGGATAGGGGGACACATGTATCCATGCGGCTGATTCATGTTGATGTGTATGTCAAAAACCATCACAGTAATACACAGTAATTCTATTCCAATTAAAATAAATCACTTTTTAAAAGAAATATGAAGAAATACAAAAAATAAATCACTTTTTAAAAGAAATATGAAGAAATACAAAAAGAATGCATTCAGAAATAGCAGGGACATGCTCCAGAATACAACCTCAACAGTTGTTTCATATCTATTCAAGAAAGCGGGCTTAGGAGGGGCAGAACATGTGTGCTGGTATAAAAGCTGAAAGTCGAAGAAGGTAAACTTGAGATTGCAACTATGCAGTTGCAGCATGACCTCAGTATCATAGTCTAAATAGTGAAAGATGCATGTGGCAGAATGAAAGCTTAATAGATTGGCATGACTACTGTGGAGCGTAGGCTCAGTAGGAGTTCAATGCATGCACTTGAGCATCCTTTCAGGAGTGACGGTACATATGTTTCAGAGTGAAGATAAAGAGATGCAGCAAAAGTGCTCTAAAATGGTGGACAAATACTTGTAAGAAGGAAGGTTCAGAGTGGAAGCTCAGTATTTGCTATAGACTTAGACTTAAGTTGAAGACAGTAGGGAAGACCACTCGATGATTCAGGTTTGACCTAAATCAGATCCCTTATGATGGTACAGTGGACATGAGAAAATATTTAAGGGATTAGGCATAATAGAGTGTTTGAAGAACTACATATGGAGGTTCATGACATTGTAGAGGAGGCAGTGATGAAGACCATCCCCAAGAAAATGAATGCAAAAAGGCAAAATGGTGGTCTGAGGAGGCCTTACAAATAACTGAGAAAGGAATAGAAACAAAAGGCAAAGGAGAAAAAGGAAGATATACCCATATGAATACAGTGCACCAAAGAATAGCAAAGAGTGATAAGAAAGCCTTCCTCGGTGATGAGTGCAAAAAATAGACGAAAGCAACAGAATGGGAAAGAGTAGAGATCTCTTCAAGAAAATTAGAGATACCAAGGGTACATTTCATGCAAAGGTGGATACAGTAAAGGACAGAGATTGTATGGACTGAACAGAAGCAGAAGATATTAAGAAGAGGTAGCAAAAATCTATACAGCAAAGATTGAAGAACTATGCAGAGAAGATCTCCATGATCCAGATAATCAACTGATCTAATCACTCACCTAGAGCCAAACATCCTGGAATGTGAGGTCAAGCGGGCCGCAAGAAGCATCAATAGAAACAAAGCTAGTGGAGACAGAGAACTCCACTTGAGTGATTTCAAATCCTAATAGATAGTGCTATGAAAGTGCTGAACTCAATATGCAAGCAAATTTGGAAAACTCAGCAGTGGCTACAAGACTGGAAAAGATCAGTTGTTCCAGTATATGCATTTTAGAGCTTCTTCTCTGTAGTGGTGAAATGTGTTCCAAACAGAGTTAGACAGGACTGAAGCAATCCTGTGCAAAGAGTTGCATGATTTTTTTTAACCTGTAGCAGCTTTTTTCCAATGAGAGTTAACTGTGAAGGTGGAGCAGCTGCTTGGCTTTGAGGGACGCAGGTGGTGTCAAATGGGCAGGGTGCAGGGACACAGACTGACTACACCACAGGAGTTATGGCCCTATCAGAGCCTTTTTTTTTTTTTTTGTTTTGTTTTGTTTTGAGCTCTTGTATCCAGTGATCAGAAGGCCTCTTTGGCCAGTCTTCTCTCTAGTTCCACCTATTCAGCCATTCACAAGGCTTCCTTGCCTGGGATCCTTCTCTGTCGTTCAATGGGTCAGCACATAGAGCGAATTTCCAGGCTGGGATCCTCCTGTGTAAATCAGTGCATCTGACACTTAAAGGAGCATCTTGAGTGGGATTCTACTCTAGTATGGTGCATCAGGCACTTAAAGGATGACCCTGCATGGTGTCCTGCTCTGCATTTCAGTGTGTTCAGCATTTGATGGGTCAGCCTCACTATTGTAGTAACTGCTGATGCTAGCATGTGGGGAGAGAGAGGCTATGGTGATTGCTCCACCCCCGACATGTGACTCGGTGTTATTGCCTTGCTTTCATGGCTGCCTGGCTTTCCTCCACAGGCATACCCTACCACAGTGTCCTCCTTCAAACCCCCTCTCTCCATCTCTCCCCAGGAAACAGCAGCCCTCCCCATGAATTGCCGCAAAGTCCCTAAACTGCAGCTGCCAGCCACGGGGCCTTTCAGGGGACGGATGTCCTTGTACGGGGTATGTACGGCTGCAGCAAGGACCCTCTGCTTCTCATTGCACCCAGCTTTCCACAGATCAGCTGTTTCACTCTCAGCTTTAAATGTCTATTCTACACTTCAGACGATTGACCTAATGTGGGATTGGACCTCAGCTTCAGTTCTTTCCCCCACTCAGGGCAGATCCAGTCCTACTAACACTCCTGATTTTTCCCCCAGTTCTTTCGCCCGACTGAGTTTTGCGTGGTTCTATATATTATTTTCCACTTGTCAGGTACTCCTGTCTGCTTTCCGGTAATATTCTGATTTCTCTTCTGTGTCTGAAGGTGTATGCCTGATGTATCCATGGAGAGATGTACTCCACATCCACTTATAGCTCCACCATCTTGTTCTCCTATCTCACGAGAGTTTTAGAGCACAGGATCCACCGTGGTAGTAGGTGTGCTATAAAATGTGAGTTCAGATATACTCTTGCGGGCAAGCTCAGTGATTTGAGCACAGCAAATCCAAAGCGTGGATTTAGTGTTGGCCAGACATATGCTTCAAATGTTAAGAAAATTATGTATGGTGTGCCAATTCTAGAGCACAAGGTCAGTGTGTGTGTACCATTTCCTGTAGAATGCAAGTTCAGTTGTGGAAAGAGGCATGCTCCGCAATGCAACTGAGCAGTTTTAGACATCTTGTGGTAGAGTACATGCTCAATAGTGGCAGGAACTGTGCTCTAGTGTGCATTCAGCAGTGGCTGGACGCATGTTGCCAGTGCCAATGGGATGGCTTCAGACAGCCTGCTCTAAAGTGCAAGCACACTAGTGGCAGAACGTGTGCTCTGGATTGCGAGCTAAGCTGTTTCAGTACTTCCAGGCTAGAGCAGAGACACAGTAGTGAGGCACGCAGGCTCCAAAGTGTCACACCCGCTCTAGAGCACAGATTTAGTAGTGGTGGGGAGAATCCGCAAAAGCACCATCTCAGGAGATGAAGCACGTGTTCTCGAAAGCCAAGATTCAGGATGTGAAGCATGCCTGCTCTAGATCATGGGTCTGTATTAAGAGGGGTATGCCTAAAGTGTGTTTCACTGTTGAGGGGCATGCTGAAGAGCTAAGTTCAGCAGATGCAGCATGCCTGCTCTACATGTGCTTCAGAGTGTTGTCTCAGGAGTTGCAGTGCGCTTGCTCAAGGGTGCAGACTGCAGAGGGACATGCTCTCTTGAAAGCTGGGTTTTTATTTTTGGTTGCATATCCAGAGATCAAATTCAGAAAATGTGATATACCTGCTGTGCCACACAAGCTCAGTAGCGGGAAGAGAAGCCCTCAACATTGCAAGAGCAAGGGTTGTGGCATATGTGTATTGTGACGCACGATCAATTGAGGCAGGACATATGAAGTATACACCAGGTCTGTAGTGATGGCACGTCATCCACAGATATACAGGTACGCTACTCACAGCTTGCACAGTCTAGAGTGCTGGGTGACTAGCAGCAAAATGACTGGTATAAAATGTCACGGGGGTAATTGTTGCACACACATTCTCGAGCAATACCTCAAGGAAGTTAATATAACACTTCAGAATTCAAGGTCACTAGTGGTCACACAGTTGATCTAGAATGACGGTTCACTCGTGGAGATGATATGTGTTTTAGAAAGCAGCCTCCTGGAGTAGGTCCTCCAGAGTGCAGGAAGAAGTTGGGGAAAATATGCAACAGAGGGCAAGCCAAGTCATTGGCAATTTTCAGCTGCAGAGTGTAGGCTCACAGGTTTAAGCACCCAGGCCATCGGGCAAGAATAGTAGTAGTGGAACTCATGCTCTGTAACGCAGGCTCAGCAGTGATTAAGGAGTGTACCAGGGTGCAAAACCAGTAGCTGAAACATGAATATTTGGGGGCCTGGGCTTACAAGTGGCAAGACACAGGCTTCCGAGTCTGAAATTAGTAATGGCCACACATGCGCTCTAGACCACATGCTCACTAGCTGTGCCATGCCTGCTTAGTGTAAGGACTCAGAAGTGACAAGTGTGCTGTAGTGCTAGGGTTTATACTGCTGGGATGCATGATTCAGTGTGCAGTTGTGTAGTTCAGGCATTCTTACTCTACAGCACAGTCTCCATAGTGTCAGAACATTGGCTCTTGAAGGCACATGCAGTCACAATGGAAGATATGCTTCTGAGTAAACCTCAGAAGCACAAAACCCATGATGAAATGCGCTCACTCTGTATTCATGAGATCTGTACCCCCAGCTGCACGTTCAGTTACTTTGGCATGTGTGCAACTAGAGCACGTTCTCAGCAGAGCCCGGATGCCTGCGCTTGAGCTCATGCTCAGGAGAGGCGTACCATGTCCTCCAGTGTTTAAAATCACTCTGTCTACAGGAGTGCTGGCTCAGTTGTGTCCAGAAGGAAACTTCAGAGTGCAAGTTCAGTAACTATTTAGGCACACCTGAACTACAGTGCAGGTCGAGTAGTGGCCTGACTTACCTATAAAGCAACAAGCTGATGATTGTGATGTTCATGCTTCAGAGTGAAAGTTCAGCCGGTGATGAACTCTTGTTCTGGAAGGCAATTTCAGTAGTGCAGGGATGCAGAATCCAGAGCGTAATACACCAAAAGTGTATGTGTCTTTACAACAGGCATGTTTTAGGGACAGGCTCAGTAGTGGCAGGCCATATCCTAAAGAACCCGGGTTTAGGAGTGATGGGATGTATGCTCTACTGTGCAGTCTCAGTGACAGCAATGCACTTGTCTGAAGCTTGTTAATAGTCTCAATAGTGGCAGAAAGTGTGATCCAGATTGGAAACTAAGTAGTTTCTGGGAGCGTTCTCTAGATGGCGGCCTCAGTATCCACAAGCGCGTATTCCAGAGGGCAAGCTCAGTGTTTGTAGCATGTGTGGTTTGACATAAGAGAAGGAAATGGCAATCCACCCAAACATTCTTGCCTGGAGAATCCCGTGGACAGAGGGGCGTCGTGGGCTACTGTCCATAGGTTCGCACGGAGTCGGATAAGACTAAAGCGACTTAGCATGCATGCATGCATTGGAGAAGGAAGTGGCAACGCACTCCAGTATTCTTGCCCCAAGAATCCCAGGGACAGGGGAACCTGGTGGGCTGCTATCTATGTGGTCACACAGAGTCAGACACGACTGAAGTGACTTAGCAGCAGCAGCAGTGGTTTCAAATCAGGGGTCAGTAACTGTGAAAAGCTTCTTGCATTTTTCAGTAGTTACCGCATGCCAGGTCCGGACTGCAGACGCACGTGGTTGTGATACTTATGCTCTAGAGTTGTAATGTATGTGCCAGAGTGCAAGCTAAGTAGTGCACCTGTCCTAATTCAATTCTTAGTAAAAGCAGAATGCAAACTCGTGATTTCAACCTCAGTAGTTGCTGCATGCATCATCAGGAGTAGTGGTGCATACACTCATTTGACCTCTGGTTCCTCTGACTTGTCCAAAACCAGCTTGAACATCTGGAAGTTTATGGTTCGTGTATTGCTGAAGCTTGGCTTGGATATTTTTGTGCACTACTCTGCTAGCGTGTGAGATGAGTGCAATTGTGCAGTAGTTTGAGCATTCTTTGGCATTGCCTTTGTTTGGGATTGGAATGAAAACTGACCTTTCCCAGTCCCGAGCCGCTGCTTAGTTTTTTAAATTTGCTGACATATTGAGTGAAGCACTTCGGCAGCATAATCATTTAGGATTTCAAATAGCTCAACTGGAATTCCATCACTTCCACTCACTTTGTTCATAGTGATGCTTCTTAAGGCCCACTTGACTTCACATTCCAAGGTATCTGGATGTAGGTGAGTGATCACATCGTCATGATTATTTGGGTTGTGAAGATCTTTGATGTACAGTTCTTCTGTGTGTTCTTTGCCACCTCGTCTTCATGTCTATTGCTTCTGTTAGGTCCTTACCATTTATGTCCTTAATAGTGCCCATCTTTGCATGAAATGCCCCCTTGGTATCTCCGGTCTTCTTGAAGAAATCTTTAGTCTTCCCCATTCTATTGCTTTGCTTTATTACTTTGCTTTATTTCTTGGCACTGATCACCGAGGAAGGCTTTCTTCTCTCTCCTTGGAACTCTGTGTTCAGATCGGTATCTTTCCTCCTCTCCTTTGGCTTCATTTCTCTTCATTTCACAGCTAATTGTAAGGCCTCCTCCAGCAGCCATTTTGCCTTTTTGCGTGTCTATTTTCTTGGGAATGGTCTTGATCCCTGTCTCCTGTACAATGTCATGAACCTCCGTCCATAGTTCATCAGGCATTCTATCAGTTCTAGTCCCTTACATTTATTTCTCACTTACACTGTGTAATCATAAGGGAGTTGAGATAGGTCATTCCTGAATGGTTTTGTGGTTTTTTCCTCCTTTCTTCAATTTAAGTCTGAATTTGGCAATACAGATTTCATGATCTGAGCTGCAGTCAGCCTCTGGTCTTGTTTTATGCTGTCTAGGAAGAGTAAGCGTTTTTTCATTTCATGGCTGCAGTCACTTTCTTCAGTGATTTTGGAACCTCCACGCCCTCCCCCGAAAAACAGTCTGACACCATTTCCACTGTTTTCCCATCTATTTTTCATGCAGTGATGGGACAGGATGCCATCTCAAGTTTCCTAATGTAGAGCTTTAAGCCTACTTCTTCACTTTCCGCTTTCACTTTCATCAAGAGACTCTTCAGTTCCTCTTTAGTTTCTGTCATAAGGGGGGTGTCATCTACATATCTGAAGTTTTTGACATTTCTCCTGGCAGTCTTGATTCCCGTTTGCATTTCTTCCAGCCACACATTTCTCTGCATAGAAGTTAAATAAGCAGGGTGACAATATATACCCTTGAGGTGCTGCTTTTCCTATTTGGAACCATTCTGTTATTCAATGTCCAGTTCTAACTGTTGCTTCCTGAACTGTATCAGGCTTCTCAAGAGGCAGATCCGGTGGTGTGGTACTACCGTCTCTTTCAGAATTTTCCACAGTTTATTTTGATCCGTACACTCAAAGGCTTTGGCATACTCAGTAAAGCAGAACTAGAGGTTTTTCTGGAACTTGCTTGCTTTTTTGTGAAGATCCAGCAGATGTTGGGAATTTGACCTTTCATTCCTCTGTATTTTCTAAAACAAGATTGAATATCTGGAAGTTCATGGTTCACAGATTGCTGAAGCCTGGCTTGGAGAATTTTGAGCATTTCTTTGTTAGCATGTGAGATGAGTAAAATTGCATGGTAGTTTGAGCATTCGTTGGCGTTGCCTTTTTCGAGACGGGAATGACAACTGACCATTTCCAACTGAGCCACAGCTGAGATTTTCAAATTTCTTGTCTTATTGAGTACATCACTTTCACAGCATCGGGTTTGAGGATTTGAAATAGCTCATCTGGAATCAAAGCCGTAATAGAGCCTGCTAATTCCCTAATGAAAACTGTATGGACTCTCATAACAAGTGAGATCAACAGCCATCTTCTTTAACAACAACAACAAAAAGTTCTCTCAACAAGAAAACTTACACAAGCCACTGGTCCCACCACATTCACTTGGAGGAGACCACCCAATTAATAGCAATGATGGCCCTCTGGTGTGCAGAAAATAGACCTCGAAGAAAGTCATCGAAACAACATGAAAAGGCAGAGACATATCCAGCAGATGAAGGAATACAATGAAAATCAACAAACCAGTGAAAGAGGAGGAGGTAGGAAGTCTACAGGAAGAACAGTTCAGCACAATATTAGTCAATGTCTTGGAAACAAATGGATCTACAGATAAATAGACTTCAGGCATGGATTGAGAAGATGAAAGGGATGTTTTAAATGGACCTGGAAGAAATCATGAGTAGTCAATCATAATGAGCGATGAAATAACTGAGGTAGAAATCACTCTGGACAACAGGAACAGTACTGTAACTGAGGCAGAAGAAAGACTAAGTGAGCTGGAAGATCGGATATGGGAAATAAATGAAGCATACCAGGAAAAAAAAAAAAGAGAGAGAGAAATGAAGACAATCACAGAGACCTATGGGACAATGTCAAATGCCCCCATATTTAAATCATAGGTTTCTCAAAGAAAGAAGACAAAAGGAAAGGGCATGAGAAAATATTTGAGGAGGAAATATTTAGAAACGTCCCTGAAATGGGAAAAAGAACAGACAACTAAAATGAAAAATCCCAGTGTGTCCCATAGGGGGAAAACCCAGACACAACATATCAAAACACACATTAATCAAAATGAAAACAAACAAACAAATAAATATACAATGAACAAATATTCAAGGTAACAAAGGAATCACAACAAATAACATAGAAGGGAATCCCCATAAGGATAACAGATGATCTTAAATTAGAAACTCTTCAGCTTAGAGGGAATGGCAGGATGCACCTAAAGTGCTGAAAGGCAAAAGTCTAACATTGTTGGATAGGGTTAGGGTTAGTGTTAGTGTTAGTGTTAGGGTTAGGGTTAGGGTTAGGGTTAGGGTTAGGGTTACTCTATCCAACAAGGATAGTATTCTCATTCAAAAGACAAAACAAGAGCTTTACAGACAAACAAAAGCAGTTAGTGTTCAGAACCACCAAACCAGCACTTCAGCAAATGCTGAAGGATCTTCTCTAGATAGGAAACAGGAAAGCTTATAAAAACAAAGCCATAAAATATATAGTAAATGGTAAGAAGATCATACTTATCAACAACTACCTTAAACAGAAATGGGCTAAATGCTCCAATGAAAAGGCAAAGACTGGGTGAATGCATACAACAATACACTGTCTGCAAGAAAACCACCTCATACCTAGGGACACATACAGCCTGAAAGTGATGGCCAGGAAAAAGGTATCGATGAAAAAAGAGAAAGGAGGTAAGAAGGGAGCTCCGTCCCAGGAAGGGAATCCCGTTCTGGGAAGGGAATCTTAAGAAGAGAGGTTTCCAAACACCAAGAAACATTCTCCCTGCCGAGTCTGTGGCGAGCTTTGGAAGCACAGAGGGCAACGTAGCAGGAAGGAAACATAAATATATAATTACAACCAACAGATTACAAGCCCAACAGTAACTCCCCAAGCAGAAAAGCAGCACAGACGCCTGCATCCGACACTAGCAAGTGGGGGCAGGGCAGGGAGGCTCAGGAGGCGCGGGCTGCAGTGCTTTTTAAGAATCAGGCAGGAACGCCCCGCACATAACCTCAACGAATGAACCTGCGCTAGCAAACCAGACTGTGGGACAGCTACCACGTGAAAAGCCCGAACATAAGACACCACCAGGACCGCACACAGAACAAAGGACGGAACAGAAATAGCCGGTTACAGACCATCCCCCGCCGGTGACAGGCAGCCAGAACCGTATGGGCTGGAAGGGGGTGATCACAGCCCGGGAGAGACTTTACCTACAAAACTGCAAGCAGGCTTCTTTGCTAAGACTTCTGGGGGTTCTGGACAGTCACCATCCACCTCACAAGGGGCACCAGTGGTACATTCAGAAAACTAGCAGCGTAGACGGGAAAGGCGATAAGTCACAGTGACCGCGCTCACCACACACCTGAGCTACTCGGACGTGGGAAGGACACAAAAGGCAGTCCCAACCGAATCTGCGCCTCTGAGGGCTTTCCTGAGCACCGAACCTGAGTGGCTTAGACCTGGGAGGTGCGTGCAGCCTAGGGCCGGCCTCAGACCCTGGAGCAACTTAGAGCCTGACAGGTGTGCATCGTGAGCAGGGGCAGGCCCAGTGGGCCTGGGACACTGAAAGCAAATGCAGGTGTTATTTGTTTGCAGCATTCCTCCCTCCCCACAGCGCAACTGAACAAGGGAGCCAAAAAATAAAAATAAAAAGTGTCCACCATGGCCCCCTCCCCCTTATTAGGACGGAAATCAGACACTGAAGATACCAGCAAACAGAAGAAATTAAATGGAGGGAACCGCCTTGGAAATAACCCCACACTGCCCACAACACCAGAGAAAGGGCCAGAAATATCTTTACTATTTTTATGACCATTTCTTTTTCTTTTTTTCTTTTTTGCTGATGTTGTTGTGTGGTAGTTTTTTCTTCTTTTCTTTTTCTTCTTCTTCTTTTTTTAACTTTTAGAAATATTTAAGTCCTCCATTTATCCTTTAATTGTTATTGTTATAACCTACTATTACTTAAAAAGAAACATATTTTTAAAAGCAAACACTGTATATAGTCTTTGTGTGGTTGTTGTTGTTGTTTTAATAGTTTTTGTGGCTTTTTTTTTTCTTCATCTTCTTCTTCTTTTCCTTAATATTGCATTTCTTAAAATCCAACCTCTATTCTGGATTTTTAATCTTTGCTTTTTGGTATTTGTTGTCAATTTTGTACATTTAAAACCCCAAACTTCACTACCCAATTTTACCTGAGAGTGAGATTACTGGCTTGACCACTCTCTCCTCCTTTGGACACTCCTTTTTCTCCACCAGGTGGCCTCTGTCTCTTCCCTCCCCCTTCTCTTCTCTACCCAATTCTGTGAATCTCCGTGTTCCAGACGGTGGAGAAAACTTCAGGAACTGGTTACTGGCTGGATCTGTCTCTCTGCTTTTCATTTCCCTCTTTTATCCTCCTGGCCACCTCTGTCTACTTCCTCCCTCTCCTCTTCCCTGTATAACTCCATGAATACCTCTGAGTGGTCCACACGGTGGAGCACACATAAGGATGTGATTGCTGGCTAGCTTTCTCTCTCCTCTTTTTTTTCTCTCTCTCCTCTTTTGATCCCACCTCATCTCATTCCAGTCACCTCTAACTACCCCCTCCCTCTTCTCTCCTCCATGTAACTCAGTGAACCTCTCCAGGTGCCCCTCACTGTGGGTAAACCTTTCATCTTTAACCTAGATGTCTTATCATCGGTGCTGTATAGGTGGAGAGGTCTTGAGGCTACTGTAAAAATAAAACTGAAAACCAGAAGCAGGAGGCTTAAGTCCAAATCCTGAGAACATCAGACAAGTCCTGACTCCAGGGAACATTAATTGATAGCAGCTCATCAAATGCCTCCATACCTACACTGAAACCAAGCACCACCCAAGGGCCAACAAGTTCCAGAGTCAGACACATCATGCAAATTCTCCAGCAACACAAGAACACAGCCCTGAGCTTCAATATACAGGCAGCTCAAAGTTACTCCAAAACCATTGGCGTCTCATAACACATTACTGGTCACTCCATTGCACTCCAGAGAGAAGAAATCCAGCCTCGCCCACCAGAACTCCAACACAAGCCTCCTGAACCAAGAAATCTTGACAAGCCACTGATACAACCCCACCCACAGTGGAGAAACTCCATAATGTAGAGAACTCCACAAATTCCCAGAATATAGAAGGCCACCCCAAACGCAGCAATAGAACCAAGATGAAGAGACAGAGGGATACTCAGCAGGTAAAGAACAGGAGAAATGCCCACCAAATCAAACAAAAGAGGAAGAGATAGGGAATCTACCTGAGAAAGGATTCCAGATATTGATACTGAAAGTGATCCAAAATCTTGAAATCAAAATGGAATCACAGATAAATAGCCTGGAGACAAGGATTGAGAAGATGCAAGAAAGGTTTAACAAGGACCTAGAAGAATAAAAACGAGTCAATAGATAATGAATGACTCAATAAATGAGATCAGAAACACTCTGGAGGCAACAAATAGTAGAATAACAGAGGCAGAAGATAGGATTAGTGAAATAGAATGGTAGAAATAAATGAATCAGAGAGGAAACAAGAAAAATGAGTTAAAAGAAATGAGGACAATCTCAGAGACCTCCAGGACAATATGAAAGGCTCCAACATTCGAATTATAGGAGCCCCAGAAGAAGAAGACCAAAAGAAAGACCATGAGAAAATCCTCCAGGAGACAATAGTTGAAAACCTCCCTACAGTGGGCATGGAAAGAATCACCCAGTCCCAAGAAAACCAGAGAGTCCCAAACAGGATAAACCCAAGGCAAAACACCCCAAGACACATATTAATCAAATTAACAAAGAGCAAACACGAGAACAAATATGAAAAGCAGCATGGGAAAAACAAGAAATAACACATGAGGGGATTCCCATAACGGTAACAGCTGATCTTTCCAAAGAAACTCTTCAGGCCAGGAAGGAATGGCAAGACATACTTAAAGTGAAGAAAGAGAATAACCTACAGCCCAGATTACTGTACCCAGCAAGGATCTCATTCAAACACGAAGGAGAAATCAAAAGCTTTACAGACAAGCAAAAGCTGAGAGAACTCAGCACCAGGAAACCAGCTCTCCAACAAATGCTAAAGGATATTCTGCACACAGGAAACACAAAAAGGGTGTTTAACCCCAAACCCAAAACAATAAAGGAAATGGCAACGGGATCATAATTATCAGTAATTACCTTAAACGTGCTTAGTCACAGCTCCAGAAAGCTATTCTCTTTTCCTTCTAAGGACAGGCTTACCTCTGTGGGGCTTGGTATTTAAGTATTCCCTTTGGTTAGATTCCTTGCCTTCAACCCCAGCTCAGCGCTGACAACCTTCAGGTCTCAAATAGCATACTATGCAACTGGTGCATTTTACATTCTTACCAAAGAAAGTAAGTGTCAGTTGTATCTCCACAGTATTAATTTAGCCACAAGGAATCTTCGGCAAAACTAAACAAAACGTTAGAGAGATGACAGCACTTCTACGAAATATGTTGTCAGCTTTACAAACGACCTATAAACTACAAAGTCATCACGAAATAGACATCTACTTAATACACATTTCATTATTAGATTCTTTCTTTGTATATAACCATTTTATACTTTCAGATTTGCAACTGATACTTTTCCAAATAAAACTGGTGCTTTTTTTTGCTTGTTTTTAAGCCAAGATTTAACTGATGTCTTTAAGATGTTCATTTCAACATTGACATCATTCAAAACTCCAAATACATAAAAGATGATGACAAAAACATCATAAATACAAAAAATAAAAATGTAGTTATATTATTATAGCCTCTGATAAATGATAGTAAAACTGGAACAGAAGCATTTTAAAAACACTTAGTGATGTTTCAACATTTTTCTAATCTTTTTTGATTTCATATTTCTCATGTGCTTTAGAATGCATTACAACATCAGTAGAGTATTGGGCTTCCGTGGTGGCTCAGAGGGTAAAAAGTCTGCTTGAAATGGAGCCCTGGGTTCTAATCCTGGGTTAGGAAGATCCCCTGAAGAAGGAAATGGCAACCCATTCCAGTATTCCTGCCTGAGAATCCTATAGATGGAGGAGCCTGTAAGGCTACAGTCCATGGGGTTGCAAAGGGTCGGTCGGGCACGACTGAACGGCTCCACTTTCACGTTCGTCCAGTATTGTCATATGTTTAAAAATCTATAAAAATATGGTAAATAATACTGGTACAAATTTCATCATTAAACATACATATTCAGCTGTTTTAATGCATGATGAGAGAACTCTGAAACAACTTGCGTTTTCATTGTTATTGGTGAAAATGCCTGACCTGCCTCTTGAGAAATCTATGTGCAGGTCAGGAAGCAACATTTAGAACTGGACATGGAAAAACAGACTGGTTCCAAATAGGAAAAGGAGTACATCAGCTGTAAAATGTCACCCTGCTTATTTAACTTGTATGCAGAGTACATCATGAGAAATGCTAGACTGGACGAAACACAAGCTGGAATCAAGATTGCCGGGAGAAATTTCAAGAACCTCCGATATGCAGATGACAACACCCTTATGGCAGAAAGTGAAGAGGAACTAAAAAGCCTCTTGATGCAAGTGAAAGAGGAGAGTGAAGAAGTTGGCTTAAAGCTCACCTTTCAGAAAATGAAGATCATGGCTTCCGGTCCCATCACTTCATGGGAAATAGATGGGGAAACAGTGGAAACAGTGCCAGACTTTATTTTTTGGGCTCCAAAATCCCTGCAGATGGTGACTGCAGCCATGAAATTAAAAGACACTTACTCCTTGAAAGAAAAGTTATGACTAACCTAGATAGCACGTTCAAAAGGAGAAACATTACTTTGCCGACGAAGGTCCGTCTAGTCCAGGCTATGGTGTTTCCTGCAGTCATGTATGGATGTGAGTTGTACTGTGAAGAAAGCTGAGCACCGAAGAATTGATGCTTTTGAACTATGGTGCTGGAGAAGACTCTTGAGAATGCCTTGGACTGCGAGGAGATCCAACCAGTCCATTCTGAAGGAGATCAGCCCTGGGACTTCTTTGGAAGGAATGATGCTAAAGCGGAAACTCCAGTAGTTTGGCCACCTCATGTGAAGAGTTGACTCATTGGAAAAGAACTCTGATGCTGGGAGTGATTGGGGGCAGGAGGAGAAGGATACGACAGAGGATGAGATGGCTGGATGGCATCACCGACTCGATGGACGTGAGTCTGAGTGAACTTTGGGAGTTGGTGACAGGCAGGGAGGCCTGGCGTGCTGCATTTCATGGGGTCACAAAGAGTCAGACACAACTGAGTGACTGAACGGAACTGAACTGAACAGAACTGAAGCTAGGGACTGTTGGTGGCAGAGGTAGGGGCCCTAGTCTGTGTATCCAATGTTCGAGTATTGGAATACAGTTAAAGTGACTGTAAACATAGGGAATTTAGAAAGATGGTAACGATAACCCTGTATGCGAGACAGCAAAAGAGACACAGATGAATAGAACAGTCTTTTGGACTCTGTGGGAAAGGGAGAGGGTGGGATGATTTGCGAGAATGGCATTGAAACATGTATAATGTCATATAAGAAAAGAATCGCCAGTCTAGCTTCAATGTAGGAGAGGATGCTTGGGACTGTTGCACGGGGTTGACCCAGAGGGATGGTAAGGGGAGGGCGGAGGGAGGGGGTTTAGGATTGGGAACACGTCTACACCCGTGGAGGGTTCATGTTGGTGTCTGACAAAACCAATGCACTATTGTAAAGTACAATATAAATAAATAAAGTGACTGTTACCAAAGAAACAGAAAAGAGTTTCTCTTCAGAAATAAAATGTTCAGAATTGATTTTCATACTGAGGGAAGACCTTTTCACCTACTAAGTATTAGTGAACATTCTAGCTAGATATAGTTTTGCTTGAACTTTATGCTAGGCAGCCTATTTTTGACCTGGGAAACACATATTGTACATCTGCTTTAACCACGGAGGATAGTCACTGGGTATTCACTTGAATGGGAAAGTAAAAATCTGTTGCAGTTGTCTTTCATCAGTGTACCCTCTGGGGAAGTCAGGATATGAAAATGAGATTGTGCATTTCTGTGCTTTGGAGTTATGTGTTCCTAGTTAGTGAAGATAATTAAGAAGTGTAATGATTCCAGATTCTCGCCTAGGAAAACACTAACATCAGTCTTGTCAGACCTGTATTTTGTGGTTAACAGGATCCTTTTCCCACGAGATATGTTTCATTCATGTACGTTCAACTTTAAAGAATTTTCTCTGTGTCCTGGCTCTGCCCCTACAGCTTCAGAACACTCCTCTTTAAACTGTACGGAAGACCATTTCCCAGGCTATGGTCCTTGAGTTTATTTTTATTTTTCTCCTAATTTTAGTATATATAATTTATTGGGTATTTTTATCATTATGGCATAATTTTCTTCAAACTTCGTACTGAAAGTTGCCTCCTATTTAATCATGACATATGATCAGTGAGTCCACATACTAAGGAACGACAATTGGCACTTTTTAGCAGAAACCAGGGCTTCCCTGGGAGGTAACCTGCCTAAGAATCTGATGCAATGCAGGAGACCCCAGTTTGATTTCTGGTTTGGGAGGATGCTCTGGAGAAGCAACAGGCCACTCCCTCCAGGGTTCTTTAGGCTTCCCTGGTGGTTTAGATAGCAAACAATCCATCTGCTATGAGAGAGCCACTGGAAGAGTGGCCTATCAACCCAGTCCAGTATTCTTGCCTGAAGAACCCCCATGGACAGAGGAGCTTGATGGGCTATAATCCAGACACTCACAAAGAACCAGACATGACTGTGAGAATGAGCAGACCAGAAACCAAAATATATTTTTAAGAAATCCTTGAAAACCTTGAAATTTGGAAGTGTTCCTTAGAAAGAGCATGTTAACCTTGAAAAAAAAAAAAAACCACCATAAAGCAATGAACTTTACTCCTCTCTTTTCCCTATAAGATCAGAAGAGAAATGGAGTGCCATTTCCCTTTTTAGAAGCTAGTTGTTCTTGTAGAAACTATGAAATGATTAAATAAATTATTGAAACCTACTGAAATGCTGCTTTCAAAATAAATAAATAAATAAATAAATAAATAAATAAATAAAACCTAATTCAAGATGGATACCAAAGCAAGAACATAATCGAAATCACTTGCTGTTGTGAGACATTGCTTCAAAAGAGAACCAAATTAATGTATATAATGGCTGGCTAAATTCTCTGGCAATACGTTATAACAATTTACAGTCAACATCGAAAGGGATTTTTACACACAATAAAATAAAAATGCCTTTGACTGATGCATACTTTTAATAATCAAAAGCACTGACTACTTTTCAGACATTCCAGGCCAAGGACATTTAAACAAACTATCTACTTTATCTGCCAAAACAACATGGTGGTGGTGGTCATGATTAGCTGCTAAGTCATTTCCGTCTCTTCATCTCCATGGACCATAGACCACCAGGCTCCTCTGCCCGTGGGATTTCCCAGGCAAGAATACTGAGTCTGGTTTTCATTCTCTCTTCCGGAAGATCTATCTTCCCAACTCAGGGATTTCTCAACCCTGGGTCATCTACATTGGGAAGTGGCCTCTTACCGATGAGCCACCAGGAGAATACCCCAAAGAAAAACAATATCTACTTAAGTCCTTCTTGGCTTTCATATGTACGGTATCAACCTTCCAGCCTATATAGTCTGTGTTGAACTACCCTAGTGATCCATCGATTAATAGTCAGCCTCCCAGTGATTCTTGTCTGGGAAGATCCCACATGCTGAAGTGGAACTAAGCTCATGGGCCACAACTCAGGAGCTCATGTGCCGAAACTAGAGCCAGTGTTCTCCAACAAAAGAAACATCACAATGGGAAGGTGATGCAGCATAGTGAAGTGCACCATACCACTTGCCTCAGCTAGAGAAAGCCCTTGAACATCCATGACTACCTGGCCCCGCCAAAATAAATGCAGTTTTAAAAATAACAAATATTCATGTCAATGTATGGGAAAACCAATAAAGTATTGTAAAGTAAAGTAAAAATTAAAGAAAAAATTAATAAAATGGAAAAATAAATACATAAATAAGATCTTAAGGGAAAAAAACAAACAAACAAAAACAAAACAAAAACAAAAACAAAAAAAAACCCAAAAAACAGTGAGTTTAGCAGAGAAGTTAGTTACATATATTTAGCAACAAGCAAATATAATTTGCATGTTGAAAGTGCAAAAATACTTATTTTTCAAAACGTGATAGAATGATACTGATTAGAAGAAATCTATCACAGAATAAAAATATTCTAGGCAATAGTTCAGCAGGATGAGAGGTAAGGGTATCCCAGCCATCAGAGTTCACATTTGTGGTGTGAATGCCAAAAAGCCTATGAAACATCATGTTGGTCAAATAATTCGAGTATCCATGTATCCACTTAAGCTCTTAGCTATCTCTCCTGCACCTTTATATTTCATTCTGAGGCCATTTGGATTTTCTGAAAGAATGTGTAGATTTGTTTTGTTTTAGTTTCTGAGGAGACTTCTCATTCTGCCCACATGCTAGGAAACTTTTACTATATTTTCCATTAATATAATTCAAGTTTCATCTACTCTAACCTTTCATACCATTAATCCCATATTGATTTCTTTTAGCAGGCTCTAGTGATGTTCTTCAAGCTCTTTTAGCCATTCTTTCACTTGGGTATAATGCTCACTGATTTGAATAGCAAATTAACACTTTTCTAATGTGCTTTTAGAGTGTGGTGAGCTGCTCTGTTTCAGGCTTTTGGTTGGAAAACCCTGCCTTATTGTCAGGGCTGCAGTATCTTCTGATACCAAAGGAAAGACTACAAATATTCCAAACAAATTTGATTATGGTAATTAACATTTTCTAAAGAATTAAAGAGTTCCTCATCAAAATATTTATTCCCATGGAAAAAATACCCCCAGCTCCTTAAGTACATCATGATTTTATTAAGGGAATCTGTGAGAACTGCCATGTCTCTGTGCATCGTGACTTCATCAACACACCTCTCTGAGGTGAAAAAACAAGTTAGAATTCACATACTTCAGGAAAGCCATATTTAAATATGGAAAAACCTTGTTTCAATAAGAGTAAAAATGGCTGCATGAGAAGTGGATTGATATTGTTTCTCTATTTTTCTCTGAGCATCTTCCTGTAAGTTGTGTCTTCACTTCTTACTGAAATGGTTGATTCTGCTGTTGTTCAGTTGCTCAGGCATAGTAACTCTCTGCAACATAATAAGGCATGTTATGCTCCTTATTATGCAGCACACCACGCCTCACTGTCCATCACTAACTCCCAGAGTTTGCTCAAAGTCATGTGCCTCAAATTAGTTGTACCATCCAACCATCTCATCGTCTGCTAGGCCCTTCTCCTTCTGCACTCAAGCTTTCCCAGCATCAGGGTCTTTTCCTATAGTTAGCTCTTTGCATCGGGTGGCAAAAGTACCAGAGTTTCAGCTTCAGCAAAAGTACTTCCAATGAATATTCAGGGCTGATTTCCATCAGGATTGACTGCTTTGATCTCCTTGCAGTCCAAGGGACTCGCAAGAGTCTTCTCCAACACCACAGTTCAAAATCATCAATGATTCCATGCGCAACTCTCTGTATAGTCCAACTCTCCCATCCATACATGAGTAATGGAAACTCCATAGGTATGACCTGATAGACCATTAATTGCAAAGTAATGCCTCTGCTTTTGCATATGCTCTTTAGGTGGTTGCAGCTTTTCTTCATAGGATCTAGCACCTTTTAATTCCGCGGCTGCCCTCACCATCTGCAGTGATTTTGGAGCCCGAGAAAATAAAGTCTATCACTGTTTCCATTTTTCCCCGTGATTTCCCTATTTGATGTGAAGTCACGGGGCCAGATGCCATGATCTTCATGGTTTCAACATTGAGTTTTAAGCAAGGTTCTTCACTCTCTTCTTTCTTTCCATCAATACGCTCTTTATTTATTCTCCACTTTCTGTCATATATGTGGTGTCAACTGCAAATCTGTGGTTATTGATAGTTCTCCAAGCAATCTTGATTCTAGTTGGGCTTCATCCAGCCTGGCATTTCACAGGACGTGCTGAATATAAGTTAAATAAGCCACATGACAATATACAGCCTTGATGTGCTCCTTTCCCAACTTGAAGCTAGCGCATTGTTCTATGTCCAAGTGTTGCTTCTTGACATGCCTACAGATTTCTCAGCAGGCAGCTAAAGAGGTCTGGTATTTGCATCTTTCCAGGAATTTCCCATAGCTTGTTGTCATCCACACAGTCGAAACCTTTGGCATAGTCCAAATCAGATGTCGATGTTTTTCTTGAACTCCTTTGCTTTTGCTCTGATCCAATGGATGCTGGCAATTTGATCTCTGGTTTCTCTGACTTTTCTAAATCCAGCTTTAACATCTGGAAGTTCTCGGTTCATGTACTGCTGAAGCCTAGCTTGAAGAACTTTGAACACGACTGTGCTTACATGTGAGATGTGTGTAATTGTGTGTTAGTTTAAACAATCTTTGGCCTAGCTTTTCTTGAGGATTGGAGTTTAAACTAACCTTTCCAAGTTCTGCGGCCAGTGCCGAGCTTTTCAAATTTGCTGGCATATTGCGTGCAGGATTGTAATGTCATAATCTGGTAGGACTTGAAATTCCACAACTGGAAACACATTACCTCTAGTAACTTTGTTCATAGTTATGTACTAAGGGCTGCTTGACTTCACATTCCAGGATGTATGGTTCTGGGTGAGTAAAGACACCTTCACGGTTATGTGGGTCATTAAGACCTTCTTCTTCTTCCCTTTTTTTTTTTTTCTAAGTTCAGATCTTCTGTGTATTCTTGCCACCACTTCTTAATATATCTGCTTCTGTTAGGTCCATATATTTTGTCTCCTTTATTGTGCCCATCTTTGCATGAAATGTTCCCTTGGTATCTGTATCATTCTTGAGGTAATCTTTGGTCTTTGCCATCCTATTGTGTTTCTCTGTTTCTTTGCATTGATCCCTGAGGAAGGCTTTTCTTATATCTCCTTGCTATTCTTAAGAAAACTGCATTCAAATGGATTATCTTTCTTTTTCTCCTATGCCTTTAGCTTCTCTTCTTTTCTAAGTTATTTGTAAGGCCTCCTCAGACAAACCTTTTGCCTTTTTGCATTTCTTTTTCTTGGGTAGGTTTTGTTCATTGTCTCATGCAGAATGTCATGACCCTTGGTCCATAGTTCTCCAAGCAGTCTGTCTATAAGATCTAATCCCTCAAATCTATTTGTCACATCCACTGCATAATCATAAGAGATTGATTTTGGCCAACCCAAATGGTCTAGCGGTTTTCCATACTTTCTTCAACTTAAGTCTGAAGTTTTCTTTAAGGCATTCCTGATCTGAGCCATGTCACTGCTCAGTCTTGGGTTTTTTTTTTCTGACTGCATAGAGCTTCTCCATCTTCGGCTACAAAGAACAGAATCAATCTGATTTAAGCATTGACCATCTCAAGAGTCATCTCTTGTGTTGTTGGAAGAGGGTGTTTTCTGTGAATGGTGAGTTCTCTTAGGGAATTCTGTTAGCCTTTGCCATACTTCATATGTACTCCAAGGTCCAACTTGCCTGTTATTCCAGGTATCTCTTGACTTCCTACTTTCTCTAGGAGGCAATGAACGTGGGCAGTATAAGCCCTCATTCCTCTGCCTTTTCTAAATCCATCGCATATATTTGGAAGTTCTTGGTTCAAATACTTTGAAGCCTAGCACAAAGGATTTTGAGCCTTATCTTGCTTAGTATGTGAAATGAGCACAAGAGTGCAGTACTTTGACAAATTTTCAGCATTACCCTTTGATGTGGGGATCAGTACGTTGTCATGTGTACACTAGAGCTTGCTCAGTAGTGGCATAATGTGTATTCCATAGTGCAAACTCAGAAGTTGGAACATGTATGGCATATAATGTTGACTCAGTAGAGGTAGGATGATACTTTCAGAGTGCAAGCTCAGTAGTTGTGCTAAGCCTTCTGTAGAACACTGATTCAGCAAAGGTAAGATGTGTGTTCTAGAATACAGGGTCAATAGTGTTGTCACATTTCCTCCAGAGTTTAGCCACTGCAGAAGTGGCATGTGTGCTTAGAATGGGGTCTTAATAGTGGTGAGATGCATGCTCTACATCTCAGTCTCAGTAGAAGAGAGGTATGTTCTCTAGAGTGCAAGCTAGTAGTTACAAGACACTTGGTGTGCTGACCTGTAGTAGACAAAGAAGCAGTGGAAGTTGTCACAGCACTGAAACACTGACTGGTGAAAAACTCCTCGGTGTGTTTGACCCACAGTAGATAAAGAAGCATTCCAAGAATGTTTTACCTATGAGTTACAGGATGGTGGTAATTATTGAGTGCGTTCCACCTAATGTAGATGGAGATGCGCTTAAGCCATGTCATAAAACTCAACCAGTGATAGTTACAATCTCTTAGTCTTGCCTGAGCTATTTGGATGCAGAAACACTTAAAAAATTCATAGCACTGAAGCACTGGAATTCGACAAATTATTGGCTGTGTCTTCCAAGAATGGATGATGAAGCACTTGAACTGTATCACGTAGCTGAAAGACTGGATGTTGACGAATACTGGGTGTATTTCACCTGGGGTAAGAAGGGGACTCATTTAACCATATGACAGCCCTAAAACACAGGATGGAGAAAAATGTATGCGTGTTTATGAACTGGTACGTACAGAAACAATTGAGACATATCACAGAACTCAACAGTTGATGGTGAACAACTTCTAGGTGTATTTGAACCAGAGTATATGAAACAAGACTTGAAGAATGTAACAGAACTGAAACAACTGATGGTGATAAACTATTGCATGCGTTCAGCATGGCGTAGAAGAAGAAGGACTTGAAACATGGCACAGCACTGAAACACCAATGGTCATAAGCTACTGGGTATGTTTCAGCTCAAGTGGATTAGAGAACCATTTGAAGCATGTTGCACAACTGAAACATTGCATGCTTATGAACGACTGCATGTACTTGATATGGAGTGAATGAAGAAAGCACTTGAAGCATGTGACATCACTGAAGCACTGGTTGAGAATATGGACTATGTTTGAGCCGGAATGGACACAGAGGCTTCAGAATCATTTCATAGTACTGAACACTAGCACTAGATGGGGAAAAAACCACTGAGTTCGTTTGACACAGGAATGGATGAAGAAGCAGTTGACATTATGTCACAGCAGTGAAACAAGATGGTTATAAATGGTGAGTGTATTGACGTTAGTGGGACCAAGAACATATTTAATCTTATCAAAGTCCTGAAACACTGGAGCATGGCGAACTGCTGGCTGTGTATGCCTCAGTGTGCACAGACAACATTTCAAATCATGTCACAGCACTGAAACGCTTGTATGGAGACGACAGACTGACTGTCTAGATCTGGGGTGGATGAGGAAGCTCTTTAAGCATGTCACTTCATGTATACACTAGATGGTGACAAACTATGGAGTTGGTGTATGGGTGAGCATGAAGAAGCCATTGGGTCGTGCTGCAAAGTAAAACACTGGCCGTTTATAACTACTAGAAATTTTACACCAGGATTAATGTAGAAGCATTTGAAGACTGTCAGTGTACTGAAGCAATGGATGGTGATAAAGGACTATGTTAACCTGGAGTGGGTGAGGAAGTACTCGAATCCAGGGGCAGCCATGGAACACTGTGTATTGATAAACTCCGGGATGTTTTATTTAGTCACTTGGTTAAGGAAGAATTGAAATTGGTCATATGTCACAGCACTGGACACTGGTTGGTACCACTTATTGACTATGACTGAGCAGAGTGGGAAGAGAGCCTTTGAATTGTGCCACACCCACTGCACTAAAGAAATAGAGGAAACAATAGAGTGGGAAAGACTAGGGATCTCCTCAAAAACTTAGAGATACCAAGCAAACATTTCTTGCAAAGATAGGCTGAATAAAGGACAGAAGTCGTATGGGCCTAACAGAAGCAGAAGATATTAAGAAGAGGTAGCAAAAATACACAGAAGAACTGTACATAAAAGATAGTCATGACGCAGATAATCACGATGATGTGATCATTCACCTAGAACCAGACATCCAGGAATGTAAACTCAAGTGGGTCTTAGGAAGCATCACTACAAAGAAAGCTAGTGGAGGGGATAGAATTCCAGTTGAGCGAGTTCAAATCCCAAAGGACCATGATATGAAAGGGTTGCACTTAACATGGCACCAAATGTGGAAAATTCAGCACTGGCCACAGGACTGGAAAGGGGCAGTTTTCACTCCCATCCCAAAGAAAGGCAATGCCAAAGAATTCTCCAACTACTACACAGTTGCACTCATCTCATATGCTACTAAATTAATGGGCAAAATTATCCAAGCCATGCTTCAGCAATACAGCAACCAGGAACTTCCAGCTATTCGAGTTGGTTTTCCAAAAGGCAGAGCAACCAAGATCAAATTGCCAACATCTGCTGCATCATTGAAAAACCAGGAGAGTTCCAAAAGAAGATCTACTTCTGTTTTATTGAGACTTTGACTATGTGGATCACAGTAAACTTTGGGAAATTCTGAAAGAGATGGGAATACCAGACAACCTGACTTGCCTCTTGATAAACTTGTATGCAGGTCAGGAAGCAACAATTAGAACTGGAAATAGAACAACAGACTGGCTCCAAAAAGGAAAAGGAGTACCCTGAGGCTGTATAATTACCACCTTGCTTATTTAACTTCTACACAGACTACATAATGAGAAACACTGGGCTGGAGGAATCTCAAGGTGGAAACAAGATTGACAGAGAAATATCAATCATCTGAAATATGCAGATGACACCAGCCTTATGGCAGAAAGTGAAGAACTAAAGAGCCTCTTGATAAAAGTGACACGAGAGAGTGAATAAGTTGGCTTAATGCTCAACATTCAAAAAACAAAGATCATGGCATCGGATGCCGCCACGTCATGGCAAATAGGTGGGGAAACAGTGGAAACAGAAGATGACTTTATACTTCTGGGCTCCAAAATCGCTGCAGATGGTGACTGCAGCCATGAAATTAAAAGACGCTTCGTCCTTAGAAGGAAACTTATGACCAACCTAGATGATTAATTATCATTATTGATTATTGCTGATAATTGAT
Source organism: Ovis canadensis (assembly GCF_042477335.2). Lineage (NCBI taxonomy): Eukaryota > Metazoa > Chordata > Mammalia > Artiodactyla > Bovidae > Ovis > Ovis canadensis. The sequence goes on from NC_091271.1 coordinate 19,210,297, forward strand.
CATTATTGATTATTATATTCATATTGAAAAACAGAGGCTTTACTTTGTCAAGAAAGGTCCATCTAGTCAACGCGACGGTTTTTCCAGAAGTCATGTGTGGATGTAAGTTTTGGAATATAAAGAAGGCTGAGCACTGAAGAATTGATGCTTTTGAACTGGGTGTTTAAGAAGACTCTTGAGAGTCCCTTGGACTGCTAGGAGATCCAACCAGTCCATCCTAAAGGAAATCAGTCCTTAGTGTTCATTGGCAGGACTGATGTTGAAGCTGAAACTCCAATAATTTGGCCCCGTGATGTGAAGTGCTGGCTCATTTGAAAGCATCTTGTTGCTGGAAATGATTGAGGGCAGGAAGAGAAGGGGACGTCAGAAGTTGAGATGGATGGATGGTATCACCGACTCAATGGACATGGGTTTGGGTTACCCATGGGAGTTGATGATGAACAGGGAGGCCTGGCTTGCAGCGGTTCATGGGATAACAAAGAGCTGGACATGAATGAGTGACTGAATTGAACTGATCACCCCTTAAAGAGTGATTTTTTTTCTTTCTTTTCCTTTTTCTTTTACATAATCTTGGGCACATTTGACTGAAGCATGCCATGCAATGAAACGTTAAATGGTCAGTAACTACCAGCTGGGCTTGACATTGGATGGATGGAGAAGCACTGCAGGCATGTCACTGAACTTCAACACTGTATGATGATAGCCTAGTGAATGCTTTTAAACGGGGAGAATGAACACACCATTGAAGTGGATCTTGGCATTGGAACTGGAGGTGGTGAATGTTATGGATGTGTTTGACTTGTGATAATGAGGAAGAATTGAGGAATGTCACACACAGTAAAACATTGGATGGTGTTAATGTTTGAGTGTGTTTGGCCTGGTGAGGATGGAAACGTCCTGGAATCTGCCATAAAATGGAAATACTCAATGGTCATAAGCTACTGCATGTGGCTTCACCTAGAGAGGATGAAGAAGCACATGAAGCATGCTACAGGACTGAAACAATGGATGGTGATAATCCACTGGGTATGTTTTGTCTGGGGTTGTGAAGAAGCACTTGAGGCAAGTCCTCGAACTGAGGCATGGGATGCTGATAAACTGTTGGCTACTTCTGAACAGTGGTGTGTGGCAAAATTCTTGAAATATGTTACAGTACGGAAACATGGATGTTGCTAAACTACTGGTGTGTTTGATCCAGGATAGGCAAGAAGCACTTGATGCATGTCAAAAACCTGAAACAGGTGATAAACAACAGAGTGTGTATGACCCAGAGTGCATGGGGAAGTATCTGAACCTTGTCACCAACATGAAACACTGGATGGTGACAAACTGTTGAGTGTGCTTGATTCAGGGTGGACAGGAAGCACATGATCCATTTCACAGAACTCAAACGTGGACGGGGCAAGAGACTTGGAATGTTTGACCCAAGGAGAAAAAGAAGCTCTGGAAGCATGCTGTAACCCTGAAACACTGGATAGTGAGAAACCACTTGGTGTGATGACCTGAGGGAATGAAGAAACCCAGAAGCATGTTGCAGAACTGAAACATTGGATAACGACACACTACTGGGTGTCTTTGACCCAGTGTACACAAAGGAGCACTTGAAGCATGTCACAGAACTTGAGCACTGGATGGTGAAAAACTCCTGGGAGTGCTTGACTGGGTGGATGAAGACGCTCCTCAAGCATGTCTCTGCACTAAGACACTGGATGATGAGTGTGTTTTAGCGTCAGAAAATGAAGCACTTGACCTGTGTAACAGCACTAAAATAGAGTATGGCACTGATACCACTGGGTGATTAGTCCCAGGTGACAGGGAAACACCGGAAAGTGTCGCATGTTAATGCACTGAATACTCTACGGGGATAAAGTACTGAATGTGTTTGATCAGGGGTTGAGAAGAAGCAGGTAAAGCAGGTCCCTGGGGTGACACAAGGGATTCTGATACACTACTGGGAGTGTAGGAATTCAAGTGGAATAAGAAGCACTGGAAGCATGTCACATCCATGAAACAATAAATGTTGCTAAACTACTGAGTGGGAATGAGAGCCTGGGAAAGACTAGAGATCTCTTCAGGAAAATAAGAGGTATCAAGGGGGTATTTCATGCACATATGTGTATAATAAAGGGCCGAAAATGTGTGAACCTAAAAGAAGTGGACGATATTAAGGAGTGCTGGCATGATTACATAGAAGAACTATCCGAAAAGTTCCCGATGACCTAGATAACCATGATGGGGTGATCACTCGCCTACAGCTAGACATCTTGGAGTGTGAAATCCAGTGGCTCTTAGAAAGCATCACTACCAACAAAGATAGTGGAGGTGATGGAACACCAGCTGAGCTATTTCAAATTTTAAAAGATGATATTGTTGAAGTGCTGCACTCAGTATGCCAGAAAACTTGGGAAACTCAGCAGTGGCTGCAGGACTGGAAAAGGTCAGTTTTTCGTTTGAAATCCAAGGAAGGGCAACACCACATGATGTTCCAAATATCACACAATGGCCATTATTTTACGCACTAACTCCTTTGAAGACAATTTATGAACAACTGAGATAGCTGGATGACGTCACTGACTCGATGGACGTGAGTCTGAGTGAACTAAGAGAGTTGGTGATGGACAGGGAGGCTTGGCTTGTGGCGATTCATGAGGTCGCAAAGAGTCGGACACGGCTGAACTGAATTGAACTGAGACAGCATATTAAAAAGCAGAGATGTTAATGTGCCAACAAAGCTCCACCTAGTTAAGATTATGATTTTTCCAGTAGGCGTGTATGGATGTACCAGTGGAACTGTAAAGAAAGCTGAGCACCAAAGAAGTGATGCTTTTGAACTGTGTTGTTGGAGGAGATTCTTGAGAGTCCCTTGAACTGCAAGGAGATCCAACCAGTCCATCCTAAAGGAGATCAATCACGAGTATTCATTAAAAGGACTGAGGTTAAAGCTGAAACTCCAATACTTTGGCCAACTGATGTGAAGAGCTCACTCATTTGAAAAGACCCTGATGTTTGGCCAGATTGAAAGCAGGAGGAGAAGGAGACGACAGAGGATGAGACAGTTAGATGGTATCACCAACTAAAAGGACATGAATTTCAGTCAACTGCGGGAGTTGGTGATGGACAGGAAGGCCTGATTTGCTGTAGTCCATGGGCTCACAAACAGTCATACACAACTGAGCAGCTGAAGTGAATCGAACAAAGACATGCTCACAATTCTCCTGGCAAGACTTTAACAGCACATTCACCTAGAAGTTGCAAATGTTCAAACTGGATTTAGAAAAGACAGAAACGAGAGGTCAAATTGGCAACATCCATTGGATCATGGAAAAAGCAAGAATATTATTTAAAAAAAAAACAAACAAACTATGTCTGCTTTACTGAGTATGATAAAAATCCACTGTGTGGATCACAACAAACTGCAGAAAATTCTTAAAGACATGGAAATACCAGACTACCTACATGCCTCCTGAGACACCTGTATTCAGGTCAAGAAACAACCAGTGAGAACCAGATAAAGAAGAACAGATGGTTTGAAATTGGGAAAAACAAACAAACAAACAAACTACTACATGTGTCATCCTGTTGATTTAACTTATATGCAGAGCACATCTTGGAAAATGCTGGGCTGGAGGAAACACAAGCTGAAATTAAGAGAAAAATAGAAATATCAATAACTTCAGATATGCAGATGACACCACCGATATAGCATCAAGCAAAGAATAACTAAAGAGCTTCTTGATGCAGGTGAAAGAGGAGAGTGAAAAAGCTGGCTTAAGATGCAACATTCAAAACACTAAGATCCTAGCATCTGGTCCTATTATTTCATGGCAAATAGATGGGAAAACAATGGTAACAGTGAGAGACTTCTGTTTCCTTGGACTCCAAAATCATGGCAGGTGATGACTGCAGCTATGAAATTAAATGACACTTGTTTCTTGGAAGAAAAGCAGTGACAAACCTAGACTGCATGTTAAAGAGCAGAGGCATCCCTTTGCCAAGAAGCGTCCATATAGTCAGAGCTATATTTGTGTTTTTTTAAGCAGTCATGTGACGATGTAAGTTAGACCATAAAGGAGGCTGAACATTAAGGAAGTGATACTTTTGAACCACAGTCTTGGAGAAGACTCTTGTGAGTCCCTTGGGCTGCAAGGAAATCAATCCAGTCAACTCTAAAGGACATCAATCCTGAAAATTCACTGGAGGGGCTGATGCTGAGGCAGAAGCTCCAATATTATGGCTATCTGATGTGAAGAGCCAACTCGTTGGCAAAGACTCTGATGCCGCAAAAGATTGGAGCAGAAGAAGGGGACGATGGAGGACCAGATACTTGGATGGCATCACCGACCCAGTGGATTTGAGTTTGAACACGCTCCGGGAGATGGTCAAGGGCAAGAAGGCGTGACATACTGCAGTCCATGGGATTTGAAGAGTTGGAGATGACTGAATGACTGAACAACATATAACAGCCAGCAACAACAAATCTACAGAGTGCCTTTGACCGTGAGTAGTTTCAGGAGCTCTTGAAGCATGTCACAGATCTGAAACCCAAGATAGTGGCAAACCACTGAAGGTGTTTGACTTGGAGTTAGTGAAGCAGCCATTAGTATGTGCTACAACATTGAAACAATGAATGTCGATAACCTGTATGGTGTATTTGTTGTGGAGTAAGTGAAGAACCACTTGAAGTGGGTTTCATGACTGAAACACTGTATGTTCACACTTCAGATGGTCTGTGTTTGATCTTGTATATAGAAAGAAGCACAAGGAGCCTGTCACAACACTGAAACTGGATCATGGTAAATCATTGTGTATGATGAGCTGTGGTAGTTGAAAAATCAATGAAAGTATGTACTAGCCCTGAATCAATGGATGGTGATCAACTAAGAGTGGACAAAGGACCTTTTGAAGCATATGCCAGAATTAACACTCTGGATTGTGATAAATTATTGGTTATGTATTTTCTGCAGAGAATGACGAAGCAGTTGAGCAGGAAACAACCTTGAAACACTGGGTGATGATAAACTACGGGGTTTGTTTGATACATGTTGAATGAGGAGAAACTGAAAGCATGGCACAGAAGAAAACATGGGACCATCATAAACTTCTGAATGCGTTTTATCTAGAATGGCCTAAAGGAGGACTTTAAACTCAGCACAGAACCGAAACAGGAATTGTGATAAGCTACCTACCATATTTTATATGGAGAGGATAAAGAAGTACATGAGGCATGCCACAATACTGGAACACTGGATAGTGGTAAACGACAGGGAGTGTTTGACTAAATGAGACAAAGGGACCCTTCAAGCCGGTAATAGCGCAGCATCAACGAATGATGAAAATGTACAGGGTGTGTTTTACCTGGAGGGGATGGAGGAGGCTCAAAACATGTCACAATACAGAAAAAATGGATGGTGATAGCTGTCACATTAATTTCTTCTGGAGTGGATTAAAAGCCACTTGAAGCATACCTAAACTTACACACTGGATGGGGATATAATATTGTGTGTATTTAATGCCAGTAAGAAATAGAGGGAACAATAAAATAGGAAAGACGAGAAATCTTGCCCAGAAACTGAGAGACTGCAAGGGAATATTTCATGAGACATGGGCACAATCCAGGACAGAAGGGGTATGAACCTAGCAGAAGGAGAAAATGTGATGGAGTGCTGGCAAGAGTATAAGAGAAGAGCTGTACCAAAGCAAGGTCTTAATCACCTGCTGCTGCTGCTGCTGCTGCTGGTGCTATGTCGCTTCTCTCGTGTCCAACTCTTAGTGACCCCATGGACAGCTCACTACCAGGCTCCTCTGTCCATGGGATTTTCCAGGCAAGAATATTGGAGTGGGGTGCCATCACCTTCTCTGCTTAATCACCCACATAACCATAATGGTGTGATCACTCACGTAGAGCAGACAACCTGGGGTGTGAAGTCAAGTGGATCTTAGGCAGAAATACCACAAACAATGCTAGTCAAGATGATAGACTTGAAGCTCAGCTATTTCTAATTGTAAAAGATAATGCTGTTAAAATGCTGCACTCAAGGTGCCAGGACATTTGGAAAACTCCTCAATGACCACAGGACAGGGAAAGGTCAGATTCACTCTGATCCCAAAACGGGGCATTGTGAAGGCATGCTCAAACTGCTGCCCAGTCTTTCTCACTTCATATGCTGGCTGGGTAATGCTCCAAATGCCTCCATCTAGGTTTCAACAGTATGTGAACTGAGAACTTTCAAATGTACAAATTGGATTACGAAAGGCAGAGAAACCAGAGATCAAAGTGCCAACATTCATTGGATCATAGAAAAAGCAGGGAGTTCCAGAAAATGACCTACTTCTGCTTCATTCACTATGCTAAAGCCTTTGACTGTGGGGGTCACAGAAACTGCGGAAAATTCTTAAAGAGGTGGGTATACTAGACCACTTTACCTGGCTCCTGAGAAACCTGTATGCAGGTCACGAAGTAACAGAATCAGGCAGGAACAATGGAGTTGTCAGAATTGGTAACGGAGTAGGTCAAGGCTGTCTTGTTGTCACGCCACTTATTTAACTTACATACACAGTATATCACGCAAAATGTCAGACTGGATGAAGCACAAAGTGGAATCGAAATTGCTGGGAGAAACATAAATAAACTCAGACATGCCCATGACAGAAAGCAGATGAGGGATTAGAGCTCTTTGCTGAGATAAAAGTGGAGATTTAAAACGTTGACTTAAACCTCGACATTCAATAAATTAAAATCATGTCATCCAGTCCCACCTCTTGATAGGAAATAAATCAGGACACAATGGAAACTGTGAAAGAGTTTTATTTTCATGAGTTCCAAAACTACTGTATGTATTTGAAAGAGGATAGTTGAGGAAGCACTTGTGCATTAATCAGCACTGAAAGAACGGATGTGTGTATTAACCCAGAGCAGTTAAGGAAACACTGTAGTATGTCACAGCACTGATAGAATAAATAACGAAAAAACAGTTGTTGAGTTTCACCTCTGGGGATCAAACAAGCGCCTACTAAATGCCACAAGTTACGGGCCTGAAACCTTGGCTAATGATAAAATGCTGGGAATGTTCAACTGATGTGGACTAGTAAGCACTTGAAGCATATCACTGTACTGAATATTGGATGATGATACACTAATGAGTATGTTTTCAGGAGAAGATGAAGCACATGAAGCACATTACAGCACTGAAGCACTGAAGGGTGGTAAACTCCAAGGAGTGACAGGCCAGGATTGACAAAGGAGCATGCGCAGTGATTCACAGTACTGAGATACAGATGTTGGAAAACTATTGAGTATTTGACACCAGGTGGACAAAGAAGCATTCGGAGCATGTCCTCTGTCAAGGCACTGAGCACTGCATGGTGATAAACTACAGAGTGTGTTTTTGCAGAGAGTGGATGAATAGGCACTTGAATCACGTCATAGCACTGAAACACTGACTTTAGTAAAGTACCGGATGTATTTTTCCAGTCTGGATGATACAGCAGTTTGTGTCACAGCTTGGAAGTGCTGGATGGTGATAAACTGCTGGTGTGTTTGATAAAGATGCACTTGAACTTGTGACAGCAGTGAAAAGCAGCAAGGGATAAGCTGGTGAGGCTATTTTACCTGGGGTAGAGAAAGATGTGGCTGAACCTCCTCTCTGAAGTGTGGATAATAAGCGACTTAGTATGTTTGACCTGGGTGGATGGAGAAACACTGAAAGCATGTCACAGCAGTGCAACACTGGATGGAGATACACAACAGGATGTGTTTGACCCAGGGTGCATGAAGAATAACTCGAGGTGTCACTGCACTGAAGCAGTAGACGATGATAATCTATTGGATACGTTCAGCCAGTAATCAATGAAGAAGCACATGGAATGGCACTACATTGTGATAAACACCTGCTTGTATTTGACCAGTGTGGATGAAGAAGTTCCTGAAGCATGTCCAATCTTTGCAACCCTGGATGCTGATATGTTCCCATCAAGTAATGTGTCTCTTTCATATGAGGTGTAAAAGCAGGCACTTAGAGCATGTCACAGGGCCTCTCCTGGTGGTGCAGCGGTTAAGCATCCACCTTGTAGTGTAGGGGATGAAGGTTCAATCCCCGATTGGGAAAGTAACATCCCATATGCTACAGAGTAACTAAACCTGCATAGCTGCAAATACTGAAGTTCTCACACTCCCGAGACTTCATGCTATGGTTAGAGTTGGCTTGTCTCAAGGACTATCTTTCGTGACACAACTAAGACCCAGCACAGCCAACTACATAAATGAAGAAGAATCACGTCTCAGGTGAAACACTGGTGACAAACTGCTGAGTGTGCTTTACCTGGAGGAAATGAAGAAACGCTTGAATCATCTCTCTGCACTGAAACATGGGATAGTGATAAGCTACTGGGTACGTTTGACATGGGGTGCATGAAGAAGACTTGTGGGATGTTCCGCAGTTAAAACATTGGATGATGATAATCTACTGAGTGTGTTAGACCTGGAGTGGATAGAAGCCCGTCACAAAATGAAACACTAAGGGTGGTAACCTACTGTTGTGTTTAACTAGGGGAGGATGAAGAAACACTGAACCTGTCACAGCACTGAATACTAGATATGTTTGTCCCGGAGTGAGTTGAACAAGCACTCGAAACAGGTTACAGAACTGAGAGAAACACTGGATGGTGGTAAGCGACACAGAGTGATGACCAGAGATGAAGAAGCAATGGGAACATGTCATGACAGTGAAACACTAGCTGATGATGAACAGTATTATCAGTGGCAAGATGCCTGCTCCAGAGTTCCGGTTCAAGACGCAGCATGTTTGCACTAGAATGCGGGCTTAGTAAGTTTGTGATGCCCCCCTTAAAGTGCAAATTCAGCAGTTACCACAGCCTACCCTGGATCGTGATGTCAGAAGGGGTAAAACGAGAGCTGGAGGCTGCAAGCTCAGAATGTGCACGACGTGCACTAGAATGAGGGCTCCTTGGTGGCTGATGCATGCATTAGATTGCAAGTTCAGAAGTTGTGACATGGGTATCCCATATCACCCATGTTGTAAAACCTCACACTGGTCTTCTATTTTTTACATATGGTACCGTACCCATTTAAATGCACTTTTCTCAAGGCATCCCACCTTCACCTTCTCCCACTGAGTCAAACGTCTGTTCTTGAGATCCTTGTCTCTTCTCCTTGCCTGCGTAGAGCCCATCTTTCTAAATTCCACATCTGTGCATTAATATACAGTTTTGTCTCTCTCTTTCTTAGTTCCGTCATTCTGTGTAATAGATTTCGTGCTCTTCCCACTCATTAGAACTGACTCAAATGCATGACTTCTTATACCTGAGTAATACTTCATATGTATATGTAGCAAAACTTCCTTAACCATTCATCTGCTGATGGACCTCGTGGTCACTTTCACATCCTTGGTATTGCAAACAGTGCTTCAATAAACATTGGAGTACTGTTTCTTACCATTCTCGTTTCCTTGATGTTCATGCCTAAGAGTGGGATCGCTGGGTCATATGGTATTTCTCTTTCCAACTTTCTAAGGAGTCTCCATAATGGTTGTACCAGTTTGCATTCCCATCCACAGTGTAAAATGTTCCCTTTTCTCCACACCCTCTCCAGCAGTTATATTGTAGATATTTTAATGATGGCCAATCTGACCAGTGTGAAATGATACCTCAATGTGGTTTTGATTTGCATTTCTCTTATAATGAGTGATGCTGAGCAACGTTTCTGTGTCTCTTAGTAATCTGTGTATCTTCTTTGCAGAGGGCTTTTACCTATGTTTTGATTGGTGGTTTGTTTTACTGAGTAGTATTTGTAGCTGAGTATTGAGATGCGTGAGGAGCTTGCATATTTTGGAGACGAATTTTTTGTTAGCTTTTCAGTTGCTATTCACTTCAGTTTAGTTCAGTCGCTCAGTCGTGTCCGTCTCTTTGCGACACCATGAATCGCAGCACGCCAGGCTTCCCTGTCCATCGTCAACTCCCGGAGTTGACTCAGAGTTGCTCTTATTTTCTCCCAATTCTGAAGCTACATAGTCACCTTAATTATAGTTTCCTTCATTGTACAAAAGCTATAGACTTTAATTAGGTTCCTTTTTTTAAAACATTTTTATTTCCTTTAGGCAATGGGCCACAGAGGACCTTGCTGTGACTTATTTTGTGGTGGTTATACCTATATTGTACTCTGAGGGTGGTATATTTTCTGGTCTTACTTTTCCACCTGTAATCCATTTTGAGTTTATTTTTGAACATGATGTTTGATAGCGTTCTAGCTTCTACACAGAGTTGTCCACTTTTCACATAACACTTTTTTGAAGAAAATGTCTTTTTCTGTTGCGCATTTTTGCCTGCATCGTCAAAGATAATGGGGGCAGGAATCTATCATTGGACTTCATATTTTTTTCCCATTGGTCTATATTTCTATATTTGTGCAAGTTTCATACTCTCTTGATATCTTTGTAGTGTAGTCTGAAGCTAGAAAATTTGACTCCTCTCGTTCCATTCTTCTTTCTCAAAACTGCTTTGGCTCTTCGAGGTCTTATGTGTTTCCATGCAAATCGTAAAATAATTTGTTCTAGTTTATGAAAAATACTGTCGGTAGTTTGAGAGGTATTGTATTGAATCTATTGATTGTTTTGGCTGGTATATTGATTTTAACTCTATCAGTTAGTCCAATCCAAGAACATGATATCTGTCTCCATCTATATATGTTTTGATTTCTTTCCTCAGTGCTTTCTTTTATCCTTCTGGGAAAGTGAAAGTTGCTCAGTCACGTCTGACTCTTTGCAATCCCATGGGCTATACAGTGTATGGAATTTGAAATTCTCCACGCCAGAATACTGGAATGGGTAGCTTTCCCTTCTCCAGAGGATCTTCCCAACCCAGTCCTCAAACGCAGGTCTCACACATTGCAGGAGGATTTGTCACCAGCTGGGGCCACAAGGGAAGCCCAAGAACACCATAGTGGCTAGCCTATCCCTTCTTCAGGGGGTCTTTGTGACCCGGGAACCAAACAGGAGTCTCCTGCATTGCAGGCAGCTTCTTTACCAATTGAGCCATCGGGGACGTCCTTTGTCTCTTTATGCAAACTTATTTCTAGTTGTTTTATTCCTTTCATTGCAATGGGGAACAGGATTGTTCCTTAATTTCTCTTTCTGATTTTTCATTGTGAATGTGCAGGACTATAAGGGTTTCTGTGTATTAGTTTTATACCCTGCACGTTTACTGTATTCATTGATAAACTCCAGGAATTTTCTGGTGGCATCTCTTGTGTTTTCTTTGTAAAGGGTAATAGCATGTGCAAATAGACAGTTATACCTCTTCTTTTCAAATGAGGATTCTGTTCATATCTTTTTCTTCTTTGAAAACTGTGGCTAGAATTCCCAGAACGAGTAGTGATGAGTGTGGGCACATTGTCTTCATGCTGACTTTTAAGGAAAATTTTTCAGCTTCTCATTATTGACGATAATGTTTACAATGGTTTTGTCATATTTGGCTTTCATTATGTTGAGGTATGTTCCACCTATGACTACTTTGGCAGAGGTTTGTTTGTTTGTTTGTTTTTTCATAAAAACGCTGGATTTTGTTGAATTCAAATGTGAATTTTGGGCGTTTTAGCCTCCAAATTATTTGTGTTTCCTCTAGTTGTTGTTGTTGTTGTCGTTTTCCTGTGGTTGATATCTGATCAAACAACATTGTGATCAGAAATTATGCTTGCAAATATTACAATATCTTGAAGTTTATTAAGGTTAGATGTGATCTAACCTTGGGTGTTATCTGTCCTAAGATAATGTTCCATTTGCACGTGAGAAAAAGGAGGAAAGAAGGAGAAACAGGTGAAATCTGTTCTTTGGCGGTGGGATGACCTGTAGATATCAATTAGCTCAAACTGGTCTAATGTATCTTCTAAAACCTGAGTTTCCCTTACTTCATTTTCTGTCTGGATGATCTGTTCATGTTATGAGTGAAGTATTAAAATCACCCAATACTATTGGTTAGTGTCTATTTCTGCTCTACTAGTTGTTGGCATTTGCCTCTTGTATTGAGGTGCTCCTACATTGGGTGCATGTAGCTTCTTCTTGGATTGATACCTTGAATGTTCTGTAATGCAACCTTCTTTGTCTCCTATAGTGGTCTTTAGGTAAAGTCCATTTATCTGATATGAATATCGCTCCTCCCACTTTTGCTCTCCATTTTCACAAGATAGCTTTTTCCTGGCCATCACTTTCAGGCTGTATGTGTCCCTAGGTATGAGGTGGTTTTCTTGCAGACAGTACATTCTTGTATGCATTCACCCAGTCTTTGACTTTTCGTTGGAGCATTTAGCCCATTTCTGTTTAAGGTAGTTGTTGATAAGTATGATCTTCTTACCATTTACTATATATTTTGTGGCTTTGTTTTTATAAGCTTTTCTGTTTCCTATCTAGAGAAGACCCTTCAGCGTTTGCTGAAGTGCTGGTTTGGTGGTTCTGAACACTAACTGCTTTTGCTTGTCTGTAAAGCTCTTGTTTTGTCTTTTGAATGAGAATACTATTCTTGTCGGATACAGTAATTTTGGCTTTAGGCTTTTGCCTTTCATCACTTTAGGTGCATCCTGCCATTCCCTTCTAAGCTGAAGAGTTTCTATTGTAAGATCAGCTGTTATCCTTATGGGGATTCCTTCTATGTTATTTGTTGTGATTCCTTTGTTACCTTGAATATTTGTTCATTGTGTATATTTATTTGCTTGTATGTTTTTATTTTGATTAATGTGTGTTTTGACATGTTGTGTCTTGGTTTACCCCTATGGGACACACTGGGATTTTTCATTTTAGTTGTCTGTTCTTTTTCCCATTTCAGGGACGTTTCTAAATATTTCCTCCTCAAATGTTTTCTCATGCCCTTTCCTTTTGTCTTCTTTCTTTGAGAAACCTATGATTTAAATATGGGGGCATTTGACATTGCCCCATAGTTCTCTGTGATTGTCTTCATTTCTCTCTTTCTTTTTTTTTTTTCTGCTCTGCTTCATTTATTTCCCATATCCGATCTTCCAGCTCACTTAGTCTTTCTTCTGCCTCAGCTACAGTACTGTTCCTGTTGTCCAGAGTGATTTCTATCTCAGTTATTTCATCGCTCATTATTGATTGACTACTCATGATTTCTTCCAGGTCCATTTAAAACATCCCTTTCATCTTCTCAATCCATGCGTGAAGTCTATTTATCTGTAGATTCATTTGTTTCCAAGACATTGACTATTATTGTGCTGAACTGTTTTTCCTGTAGACTTCCTACCTCCTCCTCTTTCATTGGTTTGTTGATTTTCATTGTATTCCTTCATCTGCTGGATATGTCTCTGCCTTTTCATGTTGTTTCGATGACTGTCTTCGAGGTCTAATTTCTGCACACCAGGGGGCCATCATTGCTATTAATTGGGTGGTCTCCTCCAAGTGAATGTGGTGGGACCAGTGGCTTGTGTAAGTTTTCTTGTTGAGAGAACTTTTTGTTGTTGTTGTTATAGAAGATGGCTGTTGATCTCACTTGTTCTGAGAGTCCATGCAGTGTCCATTAGGGAATTAGCGGGCTCTATTACGGCTTTGATTCCAGATGAGCTATTTCAAATCCTCAAACCCGATGCTGTGAAAGTGATGTACTCAATAAGACAAGAAATTTGAAAATCTCAGCTGTGGCTCAGTTGGAAATGGTCAGTTGTCATTCCAGTCTCGAAAAAGGCAATGCCAACGAATGCTCAAACTACCATGCAGTTTTACTCATCTCACATGCTAACAAAGAAATGCTCAAAATTCTCCAAGCCAGGCTTCAGCAATATGTGAACCATGAACTTCCAGATATTCAATCTTGTTTTAGAAAATACAGAGGAATGAAAGGTCAAATTCCCAACATCTGCTGGATCTTCACAAAAAAGCAAGCAAGTTCCAGAAAAACCTCTAGTTCTGCTTTACTGAGTATGCCAAAGCCTTTGAGTGTACGGATCAAAATAAACTGTGGAAAATTCTGAAAGAGACGGTAGTACCACACCACCGGATCTGCCTCTTGAGAAGCCTGATACAGTTCAGGAAGCAACAGTTAGAACTGGACATTGAATAACAGAATGGTTCCAAATAGGAAAAGCAGCACCTCAAGGGTATATATTGTCACCCTGCTTATTTAACTTCTATGCAGAGAAATGTGTGGCTGGAAGAAATGCAAACGGGAATCAAGACTGCCAGGAGAAATGTCAAAAACTTCAGATATGTAGATGACACCCCCCTTATGACAGAAACTAAAGAGGAACTGAAGAGTCTCTTGATGAAAGTGAAAGCGGAAAGTGAAGAAGTAGGCTTAAAGCTCTACATTAGGAAACCTGAGATGGCATCCTGTCCCATCACTGCATGGCAAATAGATGGGAAAACAGTGGAAATGGTGGCAGACTGTTTTTTTCTTTGGGGGGGGGGCTCCAAAATCACTGAAGATAGTGACTGCAGCCATGAAATGAAAAGATGCTTACTCTTCCTAGACAGCATAAAACAAGACCAGAGGCTGACTGCAGCTCAGATCATGAAATCAGTATTGCCAAATTCAGACTTAAATTGTAGAAAGTAGGAAAAAACCAATAAACCATTCAGGAACGACCTATCTCAAATCCCTTATAATTATACAGTGTAAGTGAGAAATAAATGTAAGGGACTAGATCTGATAGAATGCCTGATGAACTATGGACGGAGGTTCATGACACTGTACAGGAGACAGGGATCAAGACCATTGCCAAGAAAAAAGAAATGCAAAAAGGCAAAATGGCTACCTGAGGAGGCCTTAAAATTAGCTGTGAAATGAAGAGAAATGAAGGCAAAGGAGAGAAGGAAAGATATACCTATTTGAACACAGAGTTCCAAGGAGAGAGAAGAAAGCCTTCCTCGGTGATCAGTGCCAAGAAATAAAGCAAAGCAATAAAGCAAAGCAATAGAATGGGGAAGACTAAAGATTTCTTCAAGAAGACCGGAGATACCAAGGGGGCATTTCATGCAAAGATGGGCACTATTAAGGACATAAATGGTATGGACCTAACAGAAGCAATAGACATGAAGACGAGGTGGCAAAGAACACACAGAAGAACTGTACATCAAAGATCTTCACAACCCAAATAATCATGACGATGTGATCACTCACCTACATCCAGATACGTTGGAATGTGAAGTCAAGTGGGCCTTAAGAAGCATCACTATGAACAAAGTGAGTGGAAGTGATGGAATTCCAGTTGAGCTATTTGAAATCCTAAACGATTATGCTGCAGAAGTGCTTCACTCAATATGTCAGCAAATTTAAAAAACTAAGCAGCAGCTCAGGACTGGGAAAGGTCAGTTTTCATTCCAATCCCAAACAAAGGCAATGCCAAAGAATGCTCAAACTACTGCACAATTGCACTCATCTCACACGCTAGTAGAGTAATGCACAAAAATATCCAAGCCAAGCTTCAGCAATACTTGAACCATAAACTTCCAGATGTTCAAGCTGGTTTTGGACAAGTCAGAGGAACCAGAGATCAAATGAGTGTATGCACCACTACTTCTGATGATGCATGCAGCAACTACTGAGGTTGAAATCACGAGTTTGCATTCTGCTTTTACTAAGAATTGAATTAGGACAGGTGCACCAGTTAGCTTGCACTCTGGCACATACATTACAACTCTAGAGCATAAGTATCACAACCACGTGCGTCTGCACTCCGGACCTGGCATGCGGTAACGACTGAAAATGCAAGAAGCTTTTCACAGTTACTGACCCCTGATTTGAAACCACTGCTGCCGCTGCTGCTGCTAAGTCACTTCAGTCGTGTCCGACTCTGTGTGACCGCATAGATAGCAGCCCACCAGGCTCCCCTGTCCCTGGGATTCTTGGGGCAAGAATACTGGAGTGCGTTGCCACTTCCTTCTCCAATGCATGCATGCATGCTAAGTCGCTTTAGTCTTATCCGACTCCGTGCGAACCTATGGACAGTAGCCCACGACGCGCCTCTGTCCACGGGATTCTCCAGGCAAGAATATTGGGGTGGGTTGCCATTTCCTTCTCTTATGTCAAACCACACATGCTACAAACACTGAGCTTGCCCTCTGGAATACGTGCTTGTCGATACTGAGGCCGCCATCTAAAGGATGCTCGCTGGAACTACTTAGTTTCCAATCTGGATCACCCTTTCTGCCACCATTGAGACTATTAACAAGCTTTAGAACAAGTGCATTGCTGTCACTGAGACTGCACAGTAGAGCATACATCCCATCACTCCTAAACCCGGGTTCTTTAGGATATGGCGTGCCACTACTGAGCCTGTCCTTAAAACATGCCTGTTGTAAGTATACATACACTTTTGGTGTATTACACTCTGGATTCTGCATCCCTGCACTACTGAAATTGCCTTCCAGAATAAGAGTTCATCACCGGCTGAACTTTCACTCTGAAGCATGAACATCACAATCATTAGCTTGCTGCTTTATAGGTAAGTCAGGCCACTACTCGACCTGCACTCTAGTTCAGGTGTGCCTAAATAGTTACTGAACTTGCACTCTGAAGTTTCCTTCTGGACACAACTGAGCCAACACTCCTGTAGACAGAGTGAGTTTAAACACTGGAGGACATGGTACACCTCTCCTGAGCATGAGCTCAAGTGCAGGCATCCGGGCTCTGCTGAGAACATGATCTAGTTGCACACATGCCAAAGTAACTGAACGTGCAGCTGTGGGTACAGATCTCATGAATACAGAGTGAGCGCATTTCATCATGGGTTTTGCACTACTGAGGCTTACTCAGAAGCATATCTTCCATCGTGACTGCGTGTGCCTTCAAGAGCCAATGTTCTGACACTACGGAGACTGTGCTGTAGAGTAAGAATGCCTGAACTACACAACTGCACACTGAATCATGCATCCCAGCAGTATAAATCCTAGCACTACAGCACACTTGTCACTTCTGAGTCCTTACACTAAGCAAGCATGGCACAGCTAGTGAGCACGTGGTCTAGAGTCTATGTGTGGCCATTACTAATTTCAGACTCGGCAGCCTGTGTCTTGCCACTTGTAAGCCCAGGACCCCAAATATTCATGTTTCAGCTACTGGTTTTGCACCCTGGTACACTCCTTTATCACTGCTGAGCCTGCGTTACAGAGCATGAGTTCCACCACTACTAATCTTGCTCGATGGCCTGGGTGCTTAAACCTGTGAGCCTACACTCTGCAGCTGAAAATTGCCAATGACTTGGCTTGCCCTCTGTTGCATATTTTCCCCATGCTTCTTCCTGCACTCTGGAGGACCTACTCCAGGAGGCTGCTTTCTAAAACACATATCATCTCCACGAGTGAACCGTCATTCTAGATCAACTGTGTGACCCTAGTGACCTTAAATTCTGAAGTGTTATATTAACTTCCTTGAGGTATTGCTCGAGAAGGTGTGTGCAACAATTACCCCCGTGACATTTTATACCAGCCATTTTGCTGCTAGTCACCCAGCACTCTAGACTGTGCAAGCTGTGAGTAGCGTACCTGTATATCTGTGGATGACGTGCCATCACTACAGACCTGGTGTATACTTCATATGTCCTGCCTCAATTGATCATGCGTCACAATACACATATGCCACAACCCTTGCTCTTGCAATGTTGAGGGCTTCTCTTCCCGCTACTGAGCTTGTGTGGCACAGCAGGTATATCACATTTTCTGAATTTGATCTCTGGATATGCAACCAAAAATAAAAACCCAGCTTTCAAGAGAACATGTCCCTCTGCAGTCTGCACTCTTGAGCAAGGGCACTGCAACTCCTGAGACAACACTCTGAAGCACATGTAGAGCAGGCATGCTGCATCTGCTGAACTTAGCTCTTCAGCATGCCTCTCAACAGTGAAACACACTTTAGGCATACCCCTCTTAATACAGACCCATGAATTAGAGCAGGCATGCTTCAAATCCTGAATCTTGGCTTTCGAGAATACGTGCTTCATCTCCTGAGATGGTGCTTTTGCGGATTCTCCCCACCGCTACTAAGACTGTGCTCTAGAGTGGGTGTGACACTTCGGAGCCTGCGTGCCTCACTACTGAGTCTCTGCTCTAGCCTGGAAGTACTGAAACAGCTTAGCTCGCAATCCGGAGCACACGTTCTGCCACTAGTGTGCTTGCACTTTAGAGCAGGCTGTCTGAAGCCATCCCATTGGCACTGGCAACATGCGTCCAGCCACTGCTGAATGCACACTAGAGCACAGTTCCTGCCACTATTGAGCATGTACTCTACCACAAGATGTCTAAGCTGCTCAGTTGCATTGCGGAGCATACCTCTTTCCACAAGTGAACTTGCATTCTACAGGAAATGGTACACAAACACTGACCTTGTGCTCTAGACTTGGCACACCATACATAATTTTCTTAACATTTGAAGCATATGTCTGGCCAACACTAAATCCACGCTTTAGATCAGCTGTGCTAAAATCACTGAGCTTGCCCTCAAGAGTATATCTGAACTCACATTTTATAGCACACCTACTACCACGGTGGATTCTGTGCTCTAAAACTCTCGTGAGATGAGAGAGCAAGATGGTGGATCTATAAGTGGATGTGGAGTACCTCTCTCCATGGATACATCAGGCATACACCTTCAGACACAGGAGAGTAATCAGAATGTTACCGGAAAGTAGACAGGAGTACCTGACAAGTGGCAAAAATATATAGAACCACGCAAAACTCAGTCGGGGGAAAGAACTGGCGGAAAAATCAGGAGTGTTAGTAGGACTGGATCTGCCCTGAGTGGGGGAAGGAACTGAAGCTGAGGTCCAATCCCACACTGGGTCAATCGTTTGAATTGTAGAATAGACATTTAAAGCTGAGAGTGAAACAGCTGATCTGTGGAAAGCTGGGTGCAATGAGAAGCAGAGGGTCCTTGCTGCAGCCGTACATACCCCATACAAGGACATCCGTCCCCTGAAAGGCCCCGTGGCTGGCAGCTGCAGTTTAGGGACTTTGCGGCAATTCATGGGGAGGGCTGCTGTTTCCTGGAGAGAGATGGAGAGAGGGGGTTTGAAGGAGGACACTGTGGTAGGGTATGCCTGTGGAGGAAAGCCAGGCAGCCATGAAAGCAAGGCAATAACACCGAGTCACATGTCGGGGGTGGAGCAATCACCATAGCCTCTCTCTCCCCACATGCTAGCATCAGCAGTTACTACAATAGTGAGGGTGACCCATCAAATGCTGAACACACTGAAATGCAGAGCAGGACACCATGCAGGGTCCTCCTTTAAGTGCCTGATGCACCATACTAGAGTAGAATCCCACTCAGGATGCTCCTTTAAGTGTCGGATGCACTGATTTACACCGGAGGACCCCAGCCAGGAAATTCGCTCTATGTGCTGACCCATTGAACGACAGAGAAGGATCCCAGGCAAGGAAGCCTTCTGAGTGGCCGAATAGGTGGAACTAGGGAGAAGACTGGCCAAAGAGGCCTTCTGATCACCGGATACAAAGGCTCAAAAAAGAAAAAAAAAGGCTCTGATAGGGCCATAACTCCTGTGGTGTAGTCAGTCTGTGTCCCTGCACCCTGCCCATTTGACACAACCTGCGTCCCTCAAAGCCAAGCAGCTGCTCCACTTTCACAGTTAACTCTCATTGGAAAAAAACTGCTACAGGTTAAAAAAAAAATCGTGCAACTATTTGCACAGGATTGCTTCAGTCCTGTCTAACTCTGTGTGGAACACATTTCACCACTACAGAGAAGAAGCTCTAAAATGCATATACTGGAACAACTGATCTTTTCCAGTCTTGTAGCCACTGCTGAGTTTTCCAAATTTGCTTGCATATTGAGTTCAGCAGTTTCATAGCACTCACTATCTATTAGGATTTGAAATCACTCAAGTGGAGTTCTCTATCTCCACTAGCATTGTTTCTATTGATGCTTCTTGCGGCCCGCTTGACCTCACATTCCAGGATGTTTGGCTCTAGGTGAGTGATTAGATCATGATGATTATCTGGATCATGGAGATCTTTTCTGCATAGTTCTTCAATCTTTGCTGTATACATTTTTGCTACCTCTTCTTAATATCTTCTGCTTCTGTTCAGTCCATACAATCTCTGTCCTTTACTGTATCCACCTTTGCATGAAATGTTCCCTTGGTATCTCTAATTTTCTTGAAGAGATCTCTACTCTTTCCCATTCTGTTGCTTTCCTCTATTTTTTGCACTCATCACCGAGGAAGGCTTTCTTATCGCTCTTTGCTATTCTTTGGTACACTGTATTCATATGGGTATATCTTCCTTTTTCTCCTTTGCCTTTTGTTTCTATTCCTTTCTCAGTTATTTGTAAGGCCTCCTCAGACAACCTTTTTGCCTTTTTGCGTTCATTTTCTTGGGGATGGTCTTCATCACTGCCTCCTCTACAATGTCATGAATCTCCATATGTAGTTCATCAAACACTCTATTATACCTAATCCCTTAAACATTTTCTCATGTCCACTGTACCATCATAAGGGATCTGATTTAGGTCAAACCTGAATCATCGAGTGGTCTTCCATACTGTCTTCAACTTAAGTCTAAGTCTATAGCAAATACTGAGCTTCCACTCTGAACCTTCCTTCTTACAAGTATTTGTCCACCATTTTAGAGCACTTTCGCTGCATATCTT
The DNA here is from genome assembly GCF_042477335.2 of Ovis canadensis. Lineage (NCBI taxonomy): Eukaryota > Metazoa > Chordata > Mammalia > Artiodactyla > Bovidae > Ovis > Ovis canadensis. The sequence continues at coordinate 19,230,910 of NC_091271.1, forward strand.
TATCTTCACTCTGAAACATACGTACCGTCACTCCTGAAAGGATGCTCAAGTGCATGCACTTAACTCCTACTGAGCCTACGCTCCACAGTAGACATGCCGATCTACTAAGCTTGCATTCTGCCACATGCATCTTTCACTATTTAGACTATGATACTGAGGTCATGCTGCAACTGCATAGTTGCAATCTCAAGCTTATCTTCTTCGACTTTCAGCTTTTATACCAGCACACATGTTCTGCCCCTCCTAACCCCACTTTCTTGAAGAGATATGAAAGAACTGTTGAGGTTGTATTCTGGAGCATGTCCCTGCTATTTCTGAATGCATTCTTTTTGTATTTCTTCATATTTCTTTTAAAAAAATGATTTATTATAATTGGAATAGAATTACTGTGTATTACTGTGATGGTATTTGACATACACATCAACATGAATCAGCCGCATGGATACATGTGTCCCCCTATCCTGAACACAACTCAAACCTCCCTTATTAGCCACGCTTCTGGGTTCGTCCACAGCACAAGAGTTGGATGCATCTTTCATGCATTGAACTTGCACTGGTCATCTCTTTTATGTATGGTAATGTACCTGTTTCAATGCTATTTTCTCAAATCATCCCATCCTTGAACTCTCCCATTGAGTCTCAGAGTCTGCTCTTTATATGTGGATCTTTTTTACTAGCCTTCATGCAGAATCATTGTTGCTGTCTTCCTAAATCCCATTTATATTCATTAATAAACAATATTGCCTTTCTCTTTCTAACTTTTTTTTTACTCTGAATAATAGGCTGCAGGTTGAACTGCCTTACCAAAAGTGACACTAATATGTGTTTTTCTGTAGCTAAGTAATATTCTATTCGAATATATAGCACACCGTCCTTATATTTTCATCTGCTGATGTGCATCTAGATTACGTGCATGTCATAGCTTTCGGAAAGAGAATTGTAATAAACATTGGGTCACATGTGTCTCTTTTGATAGTAATCCCCTCTGGGTATACGCCAAGAAGGGGGGTTGTTCAGTCATATGACAGTTGTAGTCCAAGTTTCTCAAGGAATCACCAAACTGTTCTGCATAGAGGTTGTACCAGTTTGTGTTACCACTAGCAGTGGATTAGGGTTAGCTTTTCTCCACAGCCTCCCCAGGATTTCGTGCTTGTAGAATTTCTGGTGATGGCCACTCTGAACCGTGTGATATGACGACACATTCAATTTTAAGTTTTGTTTCTCTAATGATGAATGATTTTAAGCATATTTCATGTGTTTGTTAGCCATCTGTATGTCTTCTTTAAAGACACGTCTGTTTAGGGATTTTGCCCCCTTTTAGTGATGCTGTGAAAGTGCGTCCCTCAATATGGCAGCACATTTGGAAAACTCACCAGCGGCTAAAGGGCTGGAAAAGGTCAGTTTTCATTCCAATCCCAAAGAAAGGCAGAACCAAAGAATGCTCAAATCACGGCACAATTGCATCCATCTCACACGCTAGTAAAGTACTGCTCAAAATTCCCCAAGCCAGGCTTCAGTAATACATGAACCATGAACTGCCAGATGTTCGAGCTGGTTTTACAAAAGGGTGAGGCACCAGAGATAAAAATGCCAACATTAGCTGGATCATTGACAAAGCAAGAGAGTTCCAGAATAACATCTATTTCTGCCTTATTGACTATGCCAAAGTCTTTGACTGTGTGGATCACAATAAACTGTGGAAAATTCCGAAAGCAATGTGGATAGCAGACCACCCGACCTGCCTCTTGAGAAACCTATATGCAGGTCAGGAAGCAGCAGTTCGAACAGGACATGGAACTACAGACTGGTTCCAAATAGGAAAAGGAGTCCATCAAGGCTATGTATTGTCACTCTGCTTGTTTAACTTATATGCAGAGTATATCATGAGAAATACTGGGCTGGAAGAAGCACAAGCTGGAACAAAGACTGCCAGGAGAAATATCATTCACCTGAGATATGCAGATGATACCACCCTTACGGCAGAAAGTGAAGGGGAACTAAAAAGCTTCTTGATGAAACTGAAAGAGGAGAGTGAAAATGTTGCCTGAAAGCTCAAAATTCAGAAAACTAGGATCCCAGCATCTGGTCGCATGATTTCATGGGAAATAGATGGGGAAACAGTGTCAGATTTTATTTTGGGGGGCTCCAAAATCCCTGCAGATGGTGACTGCAGCCATGAAATTAAGACGCTTGCCCTATGACAGGAAAGTTATGACCATCCTAGATAGAATATTCAAAAGAAGAGACATTATTTTTGTAACAAAGTTCCATCTAGTCAAGACTATGGATTTTCCAGTAGTCTTGTAGGATATGAGAGTTGCACTATGAAGAAAGCTGAGCACTGCAGAATTGATGCTTTTGAACTGTAGTGTTGGAAAAGACTCTTGAGAGTCCCTTGGACTGCAAGGAGGTCCAGCCAGTCCATTCTAAAGAAGATCATTCCTGGGTGTTCTTTGGAAGAAATGATGCTAAAGCTGAAACTCCAGTACTTTGGTCACCTCATATGAAGAGGTGACTCACTGGAAAACTCTGAAGCTTGGAGGGATTGGAGGCAGGAGAAGGGGATGAGAGCAGATGAGATGGCTGGATGGCATCAGTGACTCGATGGACGTGAGTTTGCGTGAGCTCAGGGAGCTGGTGATGGTCAGGGAGTCCTGGTATGCTGCAATTTATGGGGGTTCAAAAAGTCACACACGACTGAACTGAACTGAACCGAACTCAACTGAACTGAACTGAACTGAACTGAAGCAACTGACAAAGAATTTAGCTCAAAAATATACGAACAACTCCTGAACCTCAATTCCAGGAAAATAAATGACCCCATGATAAAATAGGCGAAAGGAGTAAACAAACATTTCTCCAAAGATGACATACAGATGACTAACAAACACATGAAAAGATTCTCAACATCACTCACTATCAGAAAAATGCTAATCAAAACGATAATGAGGTACCATTTCACGCCAGTCAGAATGACTGCTATCCAAAAGTCTACAATCAATAAATGCTGGGGAGGGTGTGGAGAAAAGGGAACGCTCTGACACTGTTAGTGGAATTGCAAACTGGTACAGCCACTATGGAGAACACTGTGGAGATTCCTTAAACAAACAAACAAACAAACAAACTGTAAATAGGACTGTCATATGACGCAGCAATCCCACCGCTGTCCGTACACACCAAGGAAACCAGAATTGAAAGAGACACGTGTACCCCATTGTTCATCACAGCACTGTTTCTAATAGCCAAGGCATGGATGCAACCTAGATATCCATCAGTAGACTAATGAATAAGAAAGCTGTGGTACATATACGTGATGGAGTATTACTCAGCCACTAAAAAGAATACATTTCAGTCCGTTCTAGTGAGGTGGATGAAATTGAAGCCTATTATACAGAGTGAAGTTAGCCAGAAAGAAAAATAGCAATAGAGTAAACGAGCGCACATGTGTGGAATTTAGAAAGATGGTCATGATAAACCTGTACGTGAGACAGCAAAATAGACACAGATGTATAGAACAGTCTTTTGGACTCTGCGAGAGAGGGCGAGGGTAGGATGATTTGGGATAATGGCATTGAAGCATGTGTAATATTATTTGTCAAACGAATCGCCAGACCAGTTCGATGCGTGACACAGGATCCTCGGGGCTGGTGCACTGGGGTAACCATGAGGAATGGTTTGAGGAGGGAGGTAGCAGGGGTTTTCAGGACAGGGAACACGTGTACACCTGTGGCAGATCCATGTTAATGTATGGCAAAACCAATACAATATTGTAAAGAGATTAGACTACTATGAAAATAAACAAATTTATATTAGAAATAAATCAAGTCAAATTGTGTCCAACGTGAGGAAAACAACAGCATGTTTGGAACAATATCACTAAGTAAGCTAGAGTTGCAGTTTTCTGAGTTCAAAGTGCCCTCATAAGTATGAGCCCTAACTCTTATTACAGAAAGAATAGTGGAAAATGAACTAGATGAAAGGAGAGCTTTTCAGCAATGAGATGAATGTTTCAGCCAGAAAGATATTAAGTAATGTAGGGCTTCCCAAACAGTTTACTAAGATCTTGGGAGCTAGCAATGACTGTGGTCACCTAAATAAAGTTGCCTAAAATTATATTTTGACATATATACATATATACACCTGTCTATGCATGAGTGTGTGTATGAGAAAATGTGCGATGGCTTTTAATTCATGTTAGGTGTAATAGAAATGGGAAAACAATAAAATCCAAATGTAGAATGATTCAAATTCTACTCGATTGTTGAATATTATGGAAGTTGAAATACTTCAAAATATGTTTCCTTGGCTGCATGTAACATATGAGGACTCTTTTATATCACTCACCTCTCTCCTTTTCATAAATATAGACCAATTTTCAAATGTTTGTCCAGTTTAATGACAAAATACTGATATAGACATATATATATATAATATATATGAAATAGAGATATGTTTTCATATCATAAACTGTTGATAGCAAGCCTAGATTTTAGAATTATTTCCAACTCCATGCTCCATCTCAACAGGAAAGAGCCAAAGTTGTTGCTGACTCAATCACTCCAAGAGCTGGGAAACCTGAAAAAGAAACGGAACCTGCACTGAGATTTTCTATCATATTTATGATCAAGCTCTAACACCAAGACTTGTTTTCCTTTATTGTACTAAGCAGTCCCTTCTTAAGATTGAAAAGCATGGAAATCGAGAGAGAGAGGTAGGAGATTGTAGACCTCCTCATGTTCAAAAGGAATTTTAATCAGAGAAGCTAGAAAAGACAGAAACTAAGGAAAACAATCAAGTGATAGACAATAATAAGGATTTAGTCACTAATCAAACTCAAGGGTCTCTAGTCCCTCCTCAAGGGCCAGCGTGGAGAAGGAAATGGCAACCCACTCCAGTGTTCTGCCCGGAAAATCCCAGGGATGGGGGAGCCTGGTGGGCTGCCATCTTTGGGGTCGCACAGAGTCGGACACGACTGAAGTGAATTAGCAGCAGCAGCAGCAAGGACCATCGATGACATTCTGAGCAATATACTGTGAACAATTTTAGAGATGCTAAAGCCCAAACCAGGCTGAAATGTAAGTGCATAGTTGGATCTAGACGGTCAATGATGTGGACTCCCAATATCCTCACTAATAGGCCATTAGTAGAATGTCCCAATTTGATCACAGACCCCATGTTCCACCCTCACTCAGCCATTAAAATATTCCCCTCTGAAAGTATTTGTGGATTTGCATCTTTGAAGCACCAGCTGCTAAGACACCTTACTTCGTCCTACAATAAGCACTTTCCGCACCCCCCCCCCCACTGAAACCCACAGTCAATTCATAAATTTGTTTGCACAGAAGCAAGTAAACCAAGTCTGCTAGGGTAACAGTACTGAATATTAAGAATGTGTGATAGAAGGATGATAAATCACTTTTATTTCAGAAATAAAGTAGATTTATTGATGTGAGTTTTCGATAACACTGTATGCGAGATAGCAAAAGAGACACAGATGTATAGAACAGTCTTTTGCACTCTGTGGGAGAGTGAGAGGGTGGGATGTTTTGGGAGAATGGCATTGAAACATGTATAATATCATATATGAAATGGGTCTCCAGCCCAGGTTCAATGCATGATACTGGATGCTTGGGGCTGGTGCACTGGGATGACCCAGAGGGTTGGTACGGGTTGGCAGAAGGGAAGGGGTTCAGGAAAGGGAACATGTGTACACCTGTGGCAGACATATGTTAATGTATGGCAAAATCATTACAATAATGTAAAGTAATTACCCTACAATTAAAATAATAAATTTATTTTAAAAAAAAGGAAATCTTCCAAAAAGCTCCATACCTACATAGAAACCAAGCACCACGAAGAGCCAACAAGTTCCACAGGAAGACATACCATGCAAATTCTCCAGCAACAGAGGAACAGAACCTGGAGCTTCAATATACAGGTTGCCCAAACACCAAACCCATAGACATCTCAAACCTCACTACTGGACACTTCATTGCCCTACAGAGAGAAGAGATGCAGCTCCACCCACCAGAACACTGACACAAGCTTCCCTAACCAGGAAACCTGACAAGCCCCTGGTCCTACCCCAGCCACAAGGAGGAACCTCCACAATAAAGAGGAACCACAAACTGCCAGAAAGAGAAAGACCATCCCAAACACAGAAATCCCCCCCCCACCCAAAAAAATAAAAGGCCAACTTTACTAATGAGATTTTTGCATGCTTCATGGTTTTGGTTAGTATTTCTGCCAGCAGTCTGTATTTTAAGTTGATGCTGAAGTAAACACTTGGTTGGACATTACCCTTCAGTTGCTAGGAGACCAGTAACTTGGTCATGTCACAACTAACCTTCGATTGCTAGGAGACCAGTGATTTTGTGATGTCACAGCTGTTTGACTGGGAGGACCTCTGTGATTGTCCAGAGAGTTTCTCTCTGTAGGCCAGCCAAACATCATTTGAAGTTGCATTGTGTAAAAGCAGACAAATGAGAACATTATGTGAAGAAAGATTTCCCTGAGATGGCACATATTTCTTCAGAAATTCAAGATGGACCTCCTAAAGGTGAGTCCACTGGTTCAGAAAACTCCATTAGGTCTTACTGGTATGATTATACAACTGGGGACTCAGTTTTGAGATCTATGATTGAAGAATATGCTTTTCAGCCTTTGGCTGAGGATCTGGTGATCAAAAGGCCACACTACACATATTCTGTCTCTGAAACAGATGATGTGAATGATTTTCTTTCACTCACATTTCCACAAAAACTTTGGAATATAGTGGAAAGTAATCAGTTTGAATCTATTTGGTGGGATGAGACAGGCACATGTAGAGTGATCAATGAAGAACTCTTCAGCAAAGAAGTCTTGGAAAGAAAGGAGCCTTTCAGAAAATTTGAAACCAAGAGCATGAAGAGTTTAATTCGACAGCTTAATCTTTATGGAGTTAACAAAAACCGACAAACTGTTCAAAGATCGGCTGCACTACCAGTCTTTCTGGAAGAAGAAAACAACATCTCTCTTTTGAGAAAGGTATTCCAAAATTTTCACTTTTTGGCAATAGGTCAGATTCAATCATGTGACCTAGAAAGCATGTTCATATATGTGGCTAAAAGGGAGTTTAAACTTGAGATAACAAATTATTGAAAAAGTTGTATCTTTTTGAAGTTGAGAACAGCTGGAGGTTAGAATATTGGATGTTCAACAAACCTTCCTAGTGACTTGAAACCAGATACAAGTTCTGAAGCTACTTAAAGTGGTATTTACTGTATATATACAACATATTTTTAGTTGAGCATATACCTTCTAACATGTTACCTGTTAAAACTACCAACAGAGGTATTTTCTTTGATGTTATTTCATTGATTCCATTAAAGGAAACATAGTGATATGAAGGAATGAAATTAGTAAAGAATGAAAAATGAATATAATGGAGAAGTGGAGAAAAGGGAACCCTCCTCCACTGTTGGTGGGAATGCAAACTAGTACAGCCACTATGGAGAACAGTGTGGAGATTCCTTAAGAAATTGCAAATAGAACTACCTTATGACCCAGCAATCCCACTGCTGGGCATCCACACTGAGGAAACCAGAATTGAAATAGACACATGTACCCCAATGTTCATCGCAGCTCTGTTTATAATAGCCAGGACATGGAAACAACCTAGATGTCCATCAGCAGATGAATGGATAAGAAAGCTGTGGTACATATACACAATGGAGTATTACTCAGCCGTTAAAAAGAATTCATTTGAATCAGTTCTGATGAGATGGATGAAACTGGAGCCAATTATACAGAGTGAAGTAAGCCAGAAAGAAAGACACCAATACAGTGTACTAACACATATATATGGAATTTAGGAAGATGGCAATGACGACCCTGTATGCAAGACAGGAAAAAAGACACAGATGTGTATAACGGACTTTTGGACTCAGAGGGAGAGGGAGAGGGTGGGATGATTTGGGAGAATGGGAATTCTAACATGTATACTATCATGTAAGAATTGAATCACCAGTCCATGTCTGAAGTAGGGTGCAGCATGCTTGGGGCTGGTGCATGGGGATGACCCAGAGAGATGTTGAGGGGAGGGTGGTGGGAGGGGGGGTCATGTTTGGGAACGCATGTAAGAATTAAAGATATTAAAATTAAAAAAAAAAAAACCACTGGGAGGGGGGGGAAATAAGATGAGTTGAGGAAAATAAAGAAAAGGTAGAAAAAAAAAAAAGAAATATTGTAACAAAACCAAAACTTTATTCTCCCATATGACTACCAGGAGACTTCCAGCAGAACAGGGCATTTAAAAAACACTGTGTAAAGGGCCAAAAAAGAAATATGTTAGGCTTTGTGAATATGACCATTGGCAATTAATTAAGTTTTCAGGCATAGAGGATAACCAAAGAAGCTGGCAAGTCCCTGTTCCACCTTTAAGGACTCCAAAAATTGAATTACACACAATTTTCACGTCAGAAAATAAAATTCTTTTCGGTTTACCTCAGCCATTAAAAGTGTAAAGCTCTAAAATTAAAAAGAAGAAGAAGAAGAAAAAGTAAAGCTCATTCTCAGCTCACAATAGACAGTGCAAAAACAGGGGCAGGCTGCCCTGCCTTGATTGAAATGTAATTCCATGTCCTGGCTATTTTAAACAGTGCTGCGATGAACATAGGGAGAGGGAGAGGGTGGGATGATTTGGGAGAATGGGAATTCTAACATGTATACTATCATGTAAGAATTGAATCGCCAGTCCATGTCTGACGTAGGGTGCAGCATGCTTGGGGCTGGTGCATGGGGATGACCCAGAGAGAGGTTGTGGGGAGGGAGGTGGGAGCGGGGGTCATGTTTGGGAACGCATGTAAGAATTAAAGATTTTAAAATTAAAAAAAAGTAATTAATTAATTTAAAAAAAAACTGAAAAAAATAAAAAATAAATATAAAAGAGAATATACATATACTATAAATGAAAAAAAAAAAAGAAAAAGAAATGTAATTCCAAGAGGAGGGGCGCCAAGATCCACTGTACCGTCAAGTTCCTTAAGCAAAGAACTGGCTTAAGGGAGGTCACCCCTGAGGGCTGTGAGTGCCGGACACCATCACTGGACTCCCCTGGTAGACTCGGAGGCCGTTCTCAGCCCTGAGCCCTGGCGACTGTGCCATCTGTTTCTTCTTTCTTCGCGTTTGGTGAGCTGAGCAATCTTGACCCAAGATCCTTGAGATTCAGATGCAGCCTGACCACGCCTACAGTGGGTACTTTTACGGGGTGAGGGGGTGGGGGGAGGGCTCATCGCGCGCGCATGCGCCCAACTCGGCCTCGCGGCCAATCAGATGGCTGGCGCCGACACCTGGCAGCCAATCATCGGAGGCAGCCCGCACGCCTGTAGGGGGAGCTGAGGCGGCGCCCCAGACCTGAGGAGGCCTAGTCCCCTCAGGCTCGACTCCTCAGTGTTAATCTTGGAAATGCCTAGGGCAGGTGAGCTGCCAGCAGTTCTGTCTCCTCTGTCAACGGGTTCTGGTAAGGACTGGAGCGTGGTTCAGCCAAAGCGGTGCCTGACGGCTAAAGGGAGGGTTTCTCGGGTCCCCACTAGCACGAGGCCTTGCTGGGCGGGGCGGCTGGTGAGGGCCGTGAGAGCTTCTGGCAGGATCCACAGGCTTCAGGCTCCTTTCGCCCTCTCCCCTCTCTAGTCTGGGCGGGCTCTGCTCTCCAGCAGCTTTCCTGCCCAGGGGCGGGACAAGCCAGCTCACGGAAAGGGCCACTTAGGCCCCTGGCCTCTGGCACCTAGCTCTCCTGTGCAACCTAATGTATTTAAACACAGATGCACAAATCTTCACGGCCCAACCCGGTTCTGCACCCAGGCACAGTCAGGCAGGAGCAGCAAAAAAACAAAAACAAAACCAAAACATCTATCTAGCAGCCTCTTCACTGCCCTGGTGCTTTAGTCGTTTTCCCGTTTCCTCTGCCTCTCCTCGGACTCCAGGGCTGCCCCGTCCCTGGGGGCCCCGAGATTCAGGCCTTTGGTTCGGGAAGTTGGCAGATGAGGTATTTGTTTGTTACTGAGAGAAGGGAGGTGGGAGGAAGAAGCTCAGGGCAAAGGAGTTCAATCACTTGGTCTGGTTGAGTGTGAGACGCCTGGTCAGCATTCGTAGGGTAGGACCAGGTAGGGCCTGGGGGGATAGAATGTTCCCAGAACAGGGGACTCACCCTGGCCGTTTCCTCTGCTTGTCCCCAGGATGTGACCTTGTGCTGCCTGGGAGGTCTCAAGCGCTCAGGATTTCAGTGGGCCCCTGAGGTAAGGTGACAGACATCTTTACAACAGGGACAAAGGTGTGGCTTTCTTACTTTGCGTTTTTCTCCTTTCTTTCGTCGGCTGACACGTTGCTGTTGAGAGAGAGTATTCCTGATTGGGGATTACCTGACCCTGATTGCGGGTGCTGACTTCAGGGCCATCATGGTTTCAGGTTTGCAGCTTTCTGAGTGGCAAGCTTAAAAACAGGCAGGGTGACTTGCTTTCCCCTGCATTCTTGAAAGAAAAAAAGTAAGAACACCATGGGTCTTAAGCTGTGTAGAGCTGACTCCTACCACTTGGTGAGGCTAAAATGGGGCAATGCACATATCCTAAGGTTTTAGCTAGGAAAGCAAAGCAATGCAGGTGTGGGGGTTCCCTGGTGGCCTGGTGATTAGGATTCTGGGCCTCCACTGCAGTGGTCTGGATTTAATCTCTGGTCAGGGAACTGGGACCCCACAAGCCAAACAGCATGGCCAAATGAATGAATGAATCCAGTGGTTCATTCAGAGAAAATATCCTGTGATTTAACATGTTCACGTGAGATTACTTGCTCATTTCTGTACCCTTAAGGGCTTTTCTTCATTAAGTAAGTCAGCTCCACTGGATGGGGGTGAGGCACCCTCTGAGTTCATGTCATGCGAGTAAACAAGATCATAGGAAGCTCTATGCCCAGCAACTTGTGCCTACAGCTGTGTTGTATACTTATCTTGCTGGTACAACTTTGACTTCACAGCATGTTTTGTTTTGGTCACAACATGTGGCTTCATAGGATATTAGTTCCCCAGCCAGGGATCCAACACAGGATCCTGGCAGTGAGAGGGCTGAGTCCTAACCAAACCACTGGACTGCCAGGCAACTCCTGTGTTTTGGTGCTTTGGATTGGGTGAGTGTGTGTGTGTGTGTGTGTTTTGATTTTAGCTATATTTATAGGAGAACTGTTCTGTGTGTACGTATGATGTGAATGGTATTAAAACTTGAAATGTTTGTGTTGTACATATGATCTCAAAATGGAATAGTTTGAAAGAACTTACCACTTGTTATCTCTTGGCCTAGGATCTCTCCTGAGGTAGTTAGTAGTCAAGCTTTTGTCTGGCTTGGCAACCTCTGAAGACTTAGCTTGTTGAATCTAAGCTCTCTCACTTGTCTGTACTCATGAAGCCTCAGTTCCTCCTTCTGTGGGCCTCTCCAAGGGGCTTCTCTTGTGGAGGCTGCTGTCTTTTCTCAGAATGAGTGATTCAGGAAAGCGCTTGCACCCATGATAAAGTGCAGAGTCTTTTTTCAGATGTTACACATCTTCACTTGTGTATTTGCTTAGTCTCACAGGTCTACCCTGTGATAGATTGAGAGAGAACTACACAGGGGTGGGAATATTAGGAGATTGAATTCACTTGAAGGCTGGTTACCATACCCATTAATCCACTATGCCAGCCTTTTTTTTATATGATCTCAGCTCTGTCAATGTAAGCAAATTATTTGGCTTGTGTACCCTTCTTGTGTGCTGCTACTGCTGCTAAGCCACTTCAGTCGTGTCCGGCTCTGCAGTCTCATGGACAGCCACACACAAGGCTCTCCCTTATCTGGGATTCTCCAGGCAAGAACGCTGGAGTGGGTTGCCATTTCCTTCTCCAGTGCATGAGAGTGAAGTCGCTCAGTCGTGTCCGACCCTTCGAAACCGCATGGACTGCGGCCTACCAGGCTCCTCCGTCTATGGGATATTCCAGGCAAGAGTACTGGTGTGGGTTTCCATTGCCTTCTCCAGCTTGTGTGCTCTCTGGCCTGATGTACTCAATTTTGATCTACTCAGTTCTAGACCTACTCATTTCTTGATGTTCTAGCAAGTCTCCTCTTTGCCCTGGATTAAGGTTTCTGTTTCTCTGGATGGTTCCCATCAGCAAACAGACTGACTATAATGTGACCTGTCGTTAAAAATCCGTCTTTTGGTGACACATCCTGCTTCTGCTGCTTTTATTTCATATTTGCTTGTTACAGACCTCTGCAGAGATGTTCCTAGACTTTGTTATCTCGAGTTCTCTCATTTTCCTATAAAGCCACTCTTGTCAAGGCCACAGGTGAATTTCAAATATTCAAATGTCTGCCTGCAAGGTAGGAGACCTGGGATCAATTCCTGGGTGGGGAAGATCGCCTTGAGAAGGAAATGGTAATCCACTCCAGCACTCTTGCCTGGAAAACCCATGAACGGAGGAGCCTGGTAGGCTACAGTCCATGGGATTGCAAAGAGTCGGAAATGTCTATTCAAATTCTTTTCCTGGTTGTTAAATGCTTTTCTGTTTTTAATTATTGTAGAAAACATCTAAGTTAAATTTTTACCATTTTAACCATTTTTGCATGCTAAGTATTTTGCATACTTTCATCAACCTTTTGGAGAAAGAAATGGCAACCCACTGCAAATCTGATGGAGAAGGGAACGTGGTGAACTTTAGTCCTGGGGGATGCAAAGTTGGGCATAACTGAGTGACTAAGACATAGACACACACATAGTCACAGTGTTGATTTGTTGTTGTTGTCATTGTTTTAGCTGTGTTGTGCAGCTTGAATGACAGTTCCCTGGTTGAGGATCATACCCAGGCCCCTGATAGGACACTGTGGAGTCCTAACCTCTGAACTACCAGGGAATTCCTTATTACATTGTTATGAAGCAGATCTCTACACCTTTACAGCTTGCAAAATCGAAACTCTGTACCCATCACCTGTCCCATTAAACAGCAACTCCTCTTTTCTTGCCCGTTGACCTAGACCATGGACTCCATCGTTCTTTTTTGTTTCCTTTCTATTGCTTGACTGTGTTAGCTATTTCATGCAAGTAGAAACTTACAGTATTTGTCTTTTTGTACGACTGGCTTATTGCATTTGGCTTGATGTCTGAAATGATCATGCATGTTGTAGCATGTGACAGAATTTTCTCTATATGGCTAAATAATATTTCATTGTGTGTATATATCACATTTGATGGCCATTTCGATGCTTCCACCTCTTAGTTGTTGTGCTTCGTGCTGCTGTGAGCACGGCTCTGCAGATATCCCAAGACCCCATGTTAACTTCTTTTGATTTTATATTGTGAAGTGGAATTGCTGAATCATGTGTCAGCTCTAGTTCTTTAATTTTTCGAGGAGCCTTTAAACTGTTTTCTGTAGCAGTTGCACCATTTTAAAATCTATCCGTAACACACAAGGATCCATTTTCTGTACGTGCTTGCCAACAGTTGCCCTTTCCTTTCCTTCATATGTAAACACACACATATGCACACACAATTTCTTTCATACCCGTTTCCATGATTGTTTATCTCAAATTATGAGTATAGTTCCTTGTGCTATACAGTACGCTCTTGTTTGTCTATTGTATATATTATGCTTTGCATCTGCTAATCACCAGCTCCCAATCTGTCCCTGCCTTACCTTTCCCTCTTGGGAATCACATAGTCTGCTCTCTATGTCTGTGAGTCTGTTTCTCTTTCATAGATCAGTTTATTTGTGGCATATTTTAGAGTCCATGTAAGTGATACCATACGATATTTGTCTTTCTCTCTCTTTTTTTTAATTTTTATTTTTACTATATTTTATTTTACAACACTGTGTTGGTTTTGCCATACATTGACATGAATCCGCCACAGGTGTACATGAGTTCCCAATCCTCACCACCCTCCCACCGCCCACCCCATATCATCTCTCTGGATTATCCCTGTGCACCAGCGCCAAGCGTCCTGTATCCTGCATCGAACATAGACTGGCGACTATCTTACATGATAGTGTACATATTTCAGTGCCATTTTCCCGTATTATCCCACCCTCTCCCGCTCCCTCAGAGTCCAAAAATCTGTTCTATACATCTGTGTCTCTTCTGCTGTCTCTCATACAGGGTTATCATTACCAACTTTCTAAATTCCATATATATGTGTTAGTATACTGTGTTGGTGTTTTTTTTTCTGGCTCACTTCACTGTGTATAATCGGCTCCAGTTTCATCCATCTCATTAGAATTGATTCCTATAAAGTCTGCAAGCAATAAATGCTGGAGAGGGTGTGGAGAAAGGGAACCCTCTTACACTGTTGGTGGGAATGCAGTCTAGTACAGCCACTATGGAGAACACTGTTTATAATAGCCAGGACATGGAACAACCTAGATGTCCATCAACAGATAAATGGATCAGAAAGCTGTGGTACATATACACAGTGGAGTATTACTCAGCCATTCAAAAGAATATATTGTCTTTCTCTTTCTGACTTCCTAAGTATTCTTTTGAATGCTAGTGTAGATTCAAGTATTTACTTAACAACATTTGTTGCTACTGTATAAAATGTGGTTGACTTTTAAAATATTTGTCTTCTATTCTGCAAGCTGTATATTAATTCTAATACTTGTGTTTCTTCAACATTTTCTATACTAAATTATCTTATCTCCAATATACTTTGACTTCTTCCTTTCCATTCTGAAGGCTGTTTTTTGTGTTTTTTTTTTTGTTTGTTTTTTCGTTGTTTTTTTTTCTTTTTTCTTTTTTTTTTTTTTTTGAAACTACAGCAACAATTCTCTTTTGTTACCTGATTGCTCTGGTTATAGAACTGCCAGTATAATGTTGAGCCAAAGTGTGTAATAGACTTCCTTGTGTTGTTCCCAGTCTTAGAGGGAAAGCTTTCAGTTTTTCATTCTTAAGTATGATGTTAGCTGTGGGTCTTTTTACAGGTGCCCTTTGATTGAGAAAGTTCTCTTCTGTTCTTAATTATTAAGTGTTTTTTTAACCCCGGTTATGAAAAGGTGCTAGATTCAGGGAAATGCCTTTTCTTCAGGCAGATGTGTTATTTGTTTTATTGTTTTAAAGTGGCATAATGTTGATTGACTTTCCTATAATGAACCAACTTTGCATACCTCCCTAAATTGCATGTGATCATAGTGTACAGTCTTTTTTATATGCTGTTGGATTTTGTTTGCCAGTATTTTGTTGAGGACTCTTTCACCTGTATCCATAAGGGATATCAGGTGTGTGTGTTTGTGTGTGTGTGTGTGTGCGTGTGTGTGTGTGTGATGTCTCTTTCTGATATTGGTATGAGAGAAAGACTGGCATCACTTTGCCTGCTATGTGCGGAAGAGACATGTGACATAAAGATGAAGCATTGTTGGATTGAAGTTTAGCCAGGATTAGAGGGAGAAATTTAGGATATATCAGTGTGGAATTGGGGTGAGATTATCAGAGAGCTCATTCTCAGTTTCCTAGGCCTGAATTAAGTGCTTGACATTGTATTATGCTGTTTGTTAACTAGGTATAGATAGATTATACTTTGAATTTGCTACCTATTTTGTTTGTTAACATTTACGAAATTAGAATTTGTGGATCAGTTGTAATGTGCATTTAAGATACATTTTCTTCCATTTTTACTACAAAACAAGATGCCATTGAATAGCTGATGCCTTTTTAAAAAGCTGTTAACCTTAAGTCTAAGAAATAAGCATGTTTGTCTTTAAGATACAGAGACACATTTAAAAGTTACAAATTTGCCCAAGAAGACGCAACTGGTGTGTGGTTAAGTTAGAATTCCAACTTAATCTCCTATGACTCCAAAGTCCATGCTTCGAAACGCTGTAGAACAATGCTTTTGTAAAAATACTCATCCTTTACATGTGATTTCACGTAATGATCAGTGTGGCGTTTTGTTTTTTTTCCCCCTCTTTATTTTTTTAAGTAGAAGAGGTTAAAGTGAACATGCGACAAAGCTATGATTCTAGAGCCATGTAGACTTGTAGTCGTAGATTTTTTTAGCTGTCATTGAGTCTGGTTGACACTCAGTGTATTTGTCTGTAAGATAAGGGTGTGTATAAGTACTCTAGAGTTTTGGAGATAATCAAATAGCCCATTTTTCTGTACTTAACTAATCTGTAGTATGTTTACACTTAGGTGGCAGTTTGTATAAAGGAAGCACTGGGACTTGTGGCCGCACCCTCTAAGAATAAAAAAGTATTAAAAATATGGAACTCCCATGTATGTTACGTGAAGAAGAACAAGAGCCAGAAGTACGGAAAAGGGAGGGAGAGACGAAACAAGTAGATGATGATGATGATGATGATGAAGTGATCTTGGTTGGAGTGGAACATGTAAATGAAGATGCTGACGTGATCTTTGTTGGGATGAGCTCAGCTTCAAAACCAGTCGTTTCAAACATACTGAACAGAGATACCCCAGGTTCTTATTCAAGGAGGAAAAGGCATGGTCACTTCAGGAGAGGTAACGCTCACAGATTACAGCCTGTTAGTCATGTGACTCCTACATCAGAATCAAAGGCTGTCTTTCCAGTGTCTGACTCTGACTCAAGATCAACAGGTAGTCCTATTATTATTGAACCTCCGTCTCAAGCTGATTATAAAAATATTTCACCACAAATAGTGCCTGATTGCTTTTCGAAGGAGTTATGTTCTTCTTTGATTACCTTCACAAGTTCATTGCAGCACCCAGTAGAAACAGCAGTTTCTGCAGGAGATATGAATAAAAGTCCTCATGTATCAAAGCGAGTTTCCCCTTGTGAAACAAATCGCAGAAATCCCAGAAGGCCTAAACTCAGCGATGGCATTGTAGGGGAACATTCTTTAGGTTTCTCCCCGCCAGGTTTTTTTCATACAGAGACCACTCAGCAAAGCACACCAGACCGTGTCCATACCTCACTAAGCCATGTTCAGAATGGAGAACCTTGTCCAACACCTTTTCCAAACGACAGTGTTCATTGCAAGCCTGTAAGACCTTTAGGGGAAAGTGGACGGACAAAAACTGATTTTCCAGGTTTGGCAAGTTCTGACAAAATTGGTGATCCCACAGAAGGAAATCTGATTGTGTTACTTCGCGACTTCTACTATGGCGAGCATGGAGGAGTTGGGCAGCCAGAACCGAAGACCCACACGGCGTTTAAATGCCTCAGCTGCTTGAAAGTTCTAAAAAATGTCAAGTTTATGAATCACATGAAGCACCATTTGGAACTTGAGAGGCAGAGAGGTGACAGCTGGAAAACCCACACCACCTGCCAGCACTGCCTCCGCCAGTTTCCGACTCCCTTCCAGCTGCAGTGTCACATTGAAAGTGTCCACACGGCCCAGGAGCCCTCCGCAGTCTGTCACATCTGTGAGTTGTCCTTTGAGACAGATCAGGTTCTCTTAGAGCACATGAAAGACAATCATAAGCCTGGTGAAATGCCCTATGTATGCCAGGTTTGCAGTTACAGATCATCATTTTTTGCAGATGTGGATGCACATTTCAGAGCATACCATGGTAACACCAAGAATTTACTTTGCCCGTTTTGTCTCAAAATTTTTAAAACTGCAACAGCATACAGACGTCATCATCGAGGGCACTGGGAAAAGAGTTTTCACCAGTGTTCCAAATGTCGGCTACAGTTTTTAACTTCCAAAGAGGAGAGGGATCACAAGACCCAGTGTCATCAAATGTTTAAGAAGCCTAAGCAGCTAGAAGGATTGTCTCCTGAAACAAAAATTGTTACTCAGGTATCACTGGGACCCCTTCAGCCAGGATTGGTGGAAGTTGCATCCATTACTGTGAACACATCTGATTTTGAATCATCACCCCCCAAATCTAAAAGGAGGAGGAGTTTTCTTTCTAAAAAGAAAAAAAATAGTTAATTCTGCCTTCAGTAAGTCTGAAGCAAGTATTTCAGTCAAAGTTAAAAACCCCAATAAAAACAAAAAGATCAACTTATAGCATTATTCAATAATATCAAATATAGGGAAACCGATGGGTAATTTATGTGATTTTGTTTTAAATAGAGGAAGTACAGTTTTGTTTGATCTTCATATTGAGCTGCTATTTAAAAATCTATGATCTGTTTTTCGTGTAATTGTCTTAACATGTAAAAAGGATGTGTGCATGTGTCTGTGAGAGAGAGAGAATGAGAGAAGTTGAGAAAGGAAAAGTAAGAACCTATTTTGGTATTTGATGTTACTTGTAAGTTCGAAAGCTCTCCTATACATATAATCTGTAGAGTGTTTTAGCAACGTAATTTTGAAGTGTTTTCATGCCTTGAAGATCTCAGTATCAGCTATATAGCCAGACTTGAATGTCACTCTCTGAAGTGCCTCTTGGGCTGATCTAAGATAACCTGGCTCTGAAAGCGTGCAGTGGAGGTTGATGGAGAAGCTACGATGTGAGTTTGGACCAGACACGGGATTTAATCAGTGAAGAGCTGTGGCTTCTTGTCCCAGCTGAGGAAGAGGCATACATTCACTGCAGGTACAGAGCCAAGGGAGAAGGAACACTGTCTCAGAGTGCTTTTACCTA
Source organism: Ovis canadensis (assembly GCF_042477335.2). Taxonomy (NCBI): domain Eukaryota; kingdom Metazoa; phylum Chordata; class Mammalia; order Artiodactyla; family Bovidae; genus Ovis; species Ovis canadensis. The sequence continues at coordinate 19,249,464 of NC_091271.1, forward strand.
GCCCAGGGACATCTCAAGGAAGCCAGCCGTTAAAATGCCTGTGTTTGGTGAGAGACCCTGGCAAGCATGAAGCAGGCCCTGTGTAGCACTGACTGCAGTTGGAGAAGCAGAGATAGTTAATGAGATCTGGTGCCTGTGGACCTCCTGTTGAGTGATCAAAAGGGGGATTTGATTCATTCTGTCCCCTTTCCCATTTGGCTGGCCTGTAGTCACAGTGAGGTCGGCATATCTGTGTCAGACACAGTAGCAAAGCAAGTTAAAATTCCCAAAGGAAAAAGAGCCTTGACGTCCACTTTGATTTGCGCTGGACCCATAGTTGTAGCTGAAAAGGATCAAACACAGGAAATCTGTTCAGCTTTTGAATTGGGCTAAATTGAGTTCTCTTACCCTTAAGCTACAATGGAGTTGTCCAAGAATCGTAAATATAGTGGATGAAAATAGTCCAGGGTGATTAAAGCCTTTTTGGAACTCTTCCTTCCATTTTCCAGTTACATGTGTCTTACCCGAGTTGACCATGTGAAGATTTCTGTTCTGTATCTTATCTTGCCTTGCACACAAATGTAGTACAGTTAACAGCTAATTCTTTGCGTGTGTAATTTCCCATTGTATCAAACTAATTGAGTTTCCGTCTTTCTTGACACAGTCTGATGTGCAAGAATTGTCTCATGTATTTCAGTAATTAGCAGGTCATAGAGTTATCCTTCCTCTAATCTATCCAACCATCTAATCTGTGATTATACTTGTGGAAACCTTCTTTCTTGCGGTCTCCAATGGCTCTTTCACAGACCTGTGGGGTACCCTCTAAGTATTGGTTCCTGAACATCAGCACACTTGGCTGCCTCTGTAGGTTCTTGGAGTTGAGTCTCCTCCTGGAGTTGAATGTCACCCCTTCTCCACTTCTGGCACGGATACTTAGCAATCTCTGTGCACCATTCCAGGAAGCTGGGATCCTGTCTGTAGACCTATGCCAGGAGCAATCTCTCCGTTTCCTCTTCCTTTCTCCTCCTCTTTGTCTCTCGCCACTCTCCCCAGGCCTCAGTTTCTTTAAGTCCTCTAAGCTTTCACAAAATGCTGGAAAGAGATCATCACCAAGCGGTTAGCATCCTTCTCAGAACTGAAGAGGAAGGACTACAGATGATGAAGCTGTTGTGAATCTGTTGTCTCCATTTTAGGTAATTTCGTGAGTGTAAATTCAAATTCAAATAAATTGTGTTTATTTACTCAGAGCATGATTGATTTATTTGCACTTCGAATACTTTACTAGGCCTTTCTCGTTAGTTTATTTGGGCCAAAGCACTTTGCTAAGTGTCAGCTGAAACCACTTTTAGGTGTATAAAGAGTGTGTGTGTGTTCTGGTCTCAGGTGAAAACTCTCTGTATAAATAAATATGCAGACTATTGCATTTGTATCTGCTTTCTTTGATTTCTATAGTAAAAGATACGAAATGCTTTAGTTACGTGCTTTTATTGTTGCTTAGTATTATCAACACTGTTGCTGTTAGTTGCTGTGAAGTATGCTCCTAAGGACTACAAGTTGTATTTATTGCCAAATTAAAAGGTTCCCGCAATATGGTCCCTGACTGCTCCTCTCTTCCATTCTCTGTCTTCTACTCTATTGTTTTCCCCACTAATGTACTCTTTTTGACAACACTGGTCTTGGTTTTCCCCCATCAAATTCCAATTCTTCCCGATCCCAAGACTGTAAGTGCTGTTCTTCTGGAAATGCTCTTCCCGCAGGCCCGCATGGCTTGCTACCTCCCTTGTTTGAGCTTCACCAATGCTGTTCAAATAACACAATCAAATCTCCAACCCCCTCTCTTTCCTCCTCCTCCTTAAAGGCACTTGAAGTCTCTATCCTCTTCTTCCCTCTCCAGCCTAAATTTCCTAAGTTTTCACAAAAAAAGAAAAAGAAAAAAGGAAAAAAGAAGAGATAATAACATCAGGGCTTTGCTTCTTAGAATTAACTTGAGTCAGTTTCCGTGCCTGCAAATCAAAGATAGTTAATAGTGAGTTGAGTTCTTTCAGGAGCTTCCTCTGTTTTTCTTTTGATACCTCTATATTTTGTTCACATAATGACACTTTGTTTTCTTTACAAATATATTGAAGATGTGTCAAGATTACTATTTTGTTACTGTCCTTTGTGAATTCCCTTGTCTGCCTTGCTTGTTCTTTCAAGTAAAATTTATTATTTAATTAATGTCATATTAAAAGCCTGGAAACTTCCCAAATCAGCAAGTTTTGTCCCCTGTTTTAATAATCTTTATCTTAAACATTAAAAAAAAATTCCCTTCATGTTTTACTACAAGCAGCAAGAAAAAACCAGGAAGCACTTTTGGCTGTTTGGATGGAAATCCTCTTAGATAACTCAATTAAGTACAGTTTGTCCTCCCAGCTCATTAGGTGCATTTTCTACTTTTCATAAAACTGCAGATGTAGTGGACTTTCGTCTTCACACTCCCCAGGCTCTTTCCTCCTGCCTCTCTTTCTGCCAAGCATCCTAGGTGCACGACTGTGATTCCACTTAGAACGTGTTTGCTCAGTGAGCAAATGGGGAGCGATTCCCTGGCTTCAGTGCTTCTGCTGGCCAGAGACTCTGTACCGTTCCCTAAGAACTTCATGGTTTCGCTGTTCAACTTCTATCACCTGGCTAGGTCAGTTGCAGTAGTTCATACTCACAAGTGAACTGGCAGGGATTTCTACACGCGCATGTGCAGAAACCTACATGTGTACACAGTAACATCGCTGAGGGGAAACCTGTCCATATGCAGAAGTAAAGCTTTCCTTTCCAGGAACTTGAATTTTGGTAAGCACTCAAATTTCTGCACGCACATGTGCACATACATGCACGTGTACTCAGTAACATCCCTGAGAGGAAACTTGTCCATATGCAGAAGTACAAGCTTTCTTTTCCAGGAACATTAATTTTGGTAAGCACTCAAATTTCTATGTGCACATGTGCACAAATATATGCATGCACACAGTAAGATCGCTGAGAGGAAACTTGTCCATATTCCGAAGTACAAGTTTTCTTTTCCAGGAACATGAATTTTGGTAAGCATCCACATTTCTGTCCTTGTTTTTTCACTTGCTCATCGATTATGTCATGTTACACTTCTAACTCTGTGCCTTATCCTCAAAGGTTCCAAAACCTTGGCATTTGCTATTGATAGGGACTGGCCTGCAGAGCAGCAGGCAGCATTGGAAGTCCTTGCCATGAACAGCTGTATAACATGTGCCTGCCTTCGGCATTCTCCCATCACCTTGGACAGCTTCACAGTACCAGTCACGTTGGCCTGATCCATTGCCTGTGCATTCCTTCAGGGGACCAGAAAACAAGGACCTCTGAGCTCAGCTGACTTGAAGAACTGCTTTCTCGGTGTGCACCTGTCTAGGTCATTCCGTGTCAATGCTGTGCCCCTCTTGCTAGCCTACCACCCGTTACAGCCCCCAGCATTCTGAATGAGGCCCCCTGTTCTTCCTATCTGTGGAGCGTTCTGTGTGCACCATCTACCTGTGCCCCGATGTGCTCTCTCCAAGTGGCAGGAAAAAGCCAGAAACGCCTGAGCCTCCAAAAGCCCCCGGAGACTGTGACAGGCCTGGTTCTGATCCAAGATTGTGAAGAAGGTACACATGGATACAGGGTCTCTTCCGATACCAAGAATGGAACCGGAGGCCATAAAAGTAAGGTGGCATCCCTACACGTCTTCCTTTCTGTTTAACACTACCCATGCACATGGGAGTCCCCCAGCAGATGATGCCCTGGGGAACCTGCAGGTTCTGGGCCCAGAGCTAATGCCTCCGTTGGACAGAAAGCAGCGTTACTATCTCAAATGGACCAAGAGGGCTTGAACCACCCATGCCTCAGTGATTTGCTAAATGCCAAGGCTCTCTTTCAGGTGCTCTCATTAGCCCAGGTAGGACTCCCTACAGTCAGGCATCCCTGCTTCCCTACACAGTACCCGTGCCAAGGAAGCCAGTGCGCGGTTGGGCCCAGGGATATCCAAGACGGTCACCTGGAAGGCAGCATCCCTCTGTGTCACCTGGGTGCAGATCCCCTACAACGCAATCAGAGATTCTGCTCCAGCAAGACTACCAGAATCCTCCTTCAGGTACAGACGTGCACCTTTGACACTCAGGCCCCCAAAGCCAGGGGCAAGACCCCAAAGAAAAGGAGGAATTCATATCAGAACTTTCAGCACAGACCATGGGGTATCTTTGGCAGGACCGCTACTGCCTAGAGTCTGGACCCTGAAAACCAGCAGGCCCTGAACTGCCCCAGGGGCTTCTCTGTCTCCACTCCCCTGAGGTCCCTTAGGACATGCAGTTTACCCACCGCCCTTGTCTTTTCTCTGTTCCCTCCCTCACAGGCATATCCCGGATAGGGTCACACAGGGAAACCCACTTACCCATTCCTCGCCTTTGGGCACTTCCAGGGATGCAGGCTGGAAGTGCCTGGAGGCATGCCTTGCTTACAGACCATGTCTCCTAGGATGCCTGTGGTTTGGCAGATACAGCATACTTTAGCGCATCTCATGTTTTGTGTCATATCGTGCCAGTGTGTGCCACCCTCAGGGAGGGCGTGTGCTGGCTGCTGGGCTGATCCGGGGCAGCACTGGTCCAGGACCTTCCCAGTTCTCCTTTTCACATGTGTGTGGAACAATCTCCAGTGCAGCAGGCAATCTATGACTCTTTCTCCTTCAGCTCTCTGCCCATCTCGGCAGGACCTTATCCTCACCATCCCAGATCTTGCCATAGCCACGTCCCTCATTTCCAGAGGCCAGCCCATGGCCCCACACACGGAGGGCTCCACAGGCAGTGGTTTCAAAGCCCCACCCCACGTGATTTGCTCTGTGTGAATCCTTAGACCATGAAACCCTCTTCCTGATCCAAGCACACACAACAACACGGTAGAACTGATGAGCGTGTTTTGTATCTGGTCTAATTGCAGATATCTGGAGCCACAGTCTGGAGTTATCACTGGCCATCCTTTCCTTGTTCCCATCCTGGGCAGGGTCAATGCAGAGATGAGGCGACAAACCACCTTCAGCCTGGTCGCCTCATGACTCCTCTTCTGTTTGCTCAGCACCTCCTCTCCTGCCACCTTCATCTCTGCCTCTGCCCTGGGCCGGACACACACACACACACACACACACACACACACAATCACAGCCAGCATAAATAAGCACACGTGTGTATACACACACATGCTCAGCACGGGGACACAGATGCAAACAACGAGCATAGGTGTTTAAGGAGGTGAAGACGACCGAGGCCAGCAATGTCGGGGGTGGCGACAGTAGGCACCAAGTCCTGCCTTTGGGCCCCCTGTTCACCTTCTCCACGAACTCTTCCATATGTTCCCAAGGCAGCCTGAAGCCGCTTCCAGCGCAGCATGTTTGGTGGTTTTGAGACACTGATTGCTGAATGTGGAAATTCACAGAAGATCCCAAAGTCAGCACACAGGTGCACTGGGACCCTGGAGAGAACAGCTTTTCAATGATAGGCCTTCCCTGGGTAAGGGGCGGGAGTGAAGTGCCCAGGCAATCTCAAACTCAGTGAGCAGCAGGAGGCCAGGGGATGAAAAGACCCACAAAGGATGATTCTGACAAAGATACTTAATACACACTGCCTCTAGTAGTATCACCTGGACTCTGGTGCTGCCACCTCAGCTGATTTGGTGGAGACTTGCTTCACTCACGGACACACCAAGTCCCCAAATAAACAGTCTCAGGAGGTCACCTGATACAAGCACGACCCAAACTCAAGCTCCAGAGCCAGCTTGCATGAGTCTGAGCATCCCCATTTGGGAAAGGACAGTGTCCCTGTAGTATCACACGAGTGTCCCTTCAGGGCCCACCTTCAGACCCCATCTCCACACATGTTTCTGTCAGTTACTCTCATGGAAGAACCTTCCTGCCCAGGGTACTACTTCAGGCGATCCTCCCACACATCTTGGCCAACAATCCGCTGGCAATACGAGCAAGGTGAGCCAGCAGCCAAGAATCCCAAAGTGAATTGCTAACTGTGTTCAGGCCCAAAGCAACCACACCTCAGCAATCCTGTTCGACTCTGAGCAGTTGTGACCTGACAACCAGCCGAGAAAGTTAAGGCTCCTGGTGTCCACGCTGTGGCTGGATGCTCCCCGTTCAAAGTCCCAGAACCAGTGGACAGGAGTGGAACAACGTGCCCTATGCCCTACAGAGAGACGGGAGATGGGTGTGGATCCCACAGGTGGACACTCCACAACCTTGCACACCCACACTCATCACCCCAGGAACCACGTTTCACAAGTGATGTCAAGGTAATTCTACTTAGTGGTCACTGTGTTCAAGAAGTAGGGGGGTCCTGAAAGGAAAATATCAACTTGCAGTGGGACGATGGATGGCTCCGCAACAGCACCTGTCAGGATAGGGAGCAGGGAAAAGGTTCCTGCGCCGCCTCCTCTTCCTGAGCAGCAGACTTCAAAGAGCAGCAGAAAGGATACAGCTACGGCCCAGAAGCAAGGGATGCCCCAGGTGATGGCGATCCTCCAAGCCAAGTCAGGCTTCCTCCTCTGATGGTTCTTGCACATGAACTGGAAGTAGGCCCTGCAGTTCTTCTTAGGCTCAGAGCTCAGTTCCACCAGCAGGGCAGCCAGTGCCTGCAGCGCATCTTGCCCTGGAAGCTCAGTAGCGCTCCCGGGCCTTTCCTGGCCCTGCTCCTCCACCGTCTTCTCAGCTCCTGGAAGAACCCCTATTGCTGCTCCTCATCTGCCACAACCTCCACCTCCTCCATGACGTCTTCCGCAAGCAGCTGGAACAACCACCCAATCCCCACCACGTCTCCATCCACCAGGGGCTCACCGTCGTCCACCGCCTCCACCCTGCATAGCGTGGCTCCTTTGCCTGGCATGACAACTTGTGGCTGTAAGGTCCCAGCCTCAAAAAGCCTGAGGATGGCTGGCCACCAACCCCAGCGCCCTGAAACCGGAGCTCACAACTAGGAAGGTCTGGGGTCCCAGGATGCTCCTGCATTCCTCTGACGGCCTTTCACACTCCTCTTGGCCCTGGTCGTGACCCCAGGCTGGGGCAGATGCCAAGGGATGCGACATAATAGCACAAGTGGTGTGCAAATGCGGCTCAGGTTTCAGTAATCCTGTGGGACCCACTAGCTCTTTGGGGGCGGGGAGTGAGGGGGATGGTAGGGAAGCAGGGGCTGGTGTGTGTCCGGTGGCCTGAGGCTGAAGAAAGTGGTGGCTGACAGCACGGGACAGGGTGAACAGGCCCTGGGGAAATCAGCCGAATAGGCGGATCCCTAGGCTGTGAGACACACATAGGCTGCTGGCCCAAATCTAGTCCAATGGCCGAGAGAGTGGTGGGTGGCACCCTTCTGGACACGCCCCTCAAACGTAGGGAATCTTCCACAGTTCCTGGGCTACAGTGCTCCCACATGGCATATACCGCTCCAGGGAGTAATGGGTTTTGCATCTGCTGATACTCCAGGCGCTGTCATTGTCCAGACTCTGGAAATCCCAATGACGGGTTTCTGCTTCACAGTCTGAACAGCTTACTCCTGTGTCCCTCAGGACCCTCAATAACTGAGAAATTTCCCTGAGGATTCAAAGGATAAACAGGGACTCCACGTGGCTGGATACTTTTTCTCCATGGGACACAGAACCTGTTGTCCGGATGCTAGGGGAGAAGGGAAAAACCACAGTGTTGGCTACAGTTGATCTCCACTGTTCAGGGACACCAGAGCCTTAGGGTACAGAGCTGGCTCTGTGTCTCTTCATCTCTGCTTCTGGCATAGCACTGTTTTGGGCAATCCTTCCATGTGTGTACCAAGGGCTGGTGTCTGTTTGTCTCCATCTCTCTCAGTGGTGCTCTTGCTGTCTGTCACTCTCTGCACACCAGTGCTCATACGAGAAGTTTATATGAGAAGGCAAGCCCTGCTCCTCCTTAGTGAGTTGCACCCATGGGAGATCAGACTTTGTTAGTCCACACATTCGGAGAGTGCTTTCTCAAACTTGAAAGTCCACAGTGTGCGGTCACTGCTGAACTGCAGAAGGTGCGGTGTGACCCTCCCTCCGTCGCTGGACTGACGTGAATAGTGCAAAGGCCTCAGGTAGCGCGCGATGAGCCCCCCCTCCCACCCCCTCACCCCATAAAAGCACCCACTGTAGGCGTGGTCAGGCTGAATCTGAAGCTCAAGGATCTTGGGTCAAGATTCCTCAGCTCACCAAACGCGAAGAAAGAAAAAACAGATGGCACAGTCGCCAGGGCTCAGGGCTGAGAACGGCCTCCGAGTCTACCACGGGAGTCCAGTGATGGTGTCCGGCACTCACAGCCCTCAGGGGTGACCTCCCTTAAGCCAGTTCTTTGCTTAAGGAACTTGACCTTACAGTGGATCTTGGCACCCCTCCTGTTGGAATTACATTTCAATCAAGGCAGGGCAGCCTGCCCCTGTTTTTGCACTGTCTATTGTGAGCTGAGAATGAGCTTTACTTCTTCTTCTTCTTCTTTTTAATTTTAGAGCTTTACACCTTTAATGGCTGAGGAAAACCAAAAAGAATTTTATTTTATGACGTCAAAATTGTGTGTAATTCAGTTTTCGGAGTTCTTAAAGGTGGAACAGGGACTTGCCAGCTTCTTTGGTTACCCTCTATGCCTGAAAACTTAATTAATTGCCAATGATCATATTCACAAAGCCTAACATATTTCTTTTTTGGCCCTTTACAGAGTGTTTTTTAAATGCCCTGTTCTGCTGGACGTCTCCTAGTAGTCATATGGGAGAATAAAGTTTTGGTTTTGTTACAATATTTCTTCTCCATTATATTCATTTTTCATTCTTTACTAATTTCATTCCTTCGTATCACTATAAGTTTCCTTTAATGGAAGCAATGAAATAACATCAAAGAAAATACCTGTGTTGGTAGTTTTAACAGGTAACATGTTAGGAGGTATATGCTCAACTAAAAATATGTCGTATATATACAGTAAATACCACTTTAAGTGGCTTCAGAACTTGTATCTGGTTTCAAGTCCCTAGGAAAGTTTGTTGAACATCCAATATTGTAACCTCCAGCTGTTCTCAACTTCAAAAAGATACAACTTTTTCAATAATTTGTTATCTCAAGTTTAAACTCCGTTTTAGCCACATATATGAACATGCTTTCTAGGTCACATGATTGAATCTGACCTATTGCCAAAAAGTGAAAATTTTGGAATACCTTTCTCAAAAGAGAGATGTTGTTTTCTTCTTCCAGAAAGACTGGTAGTGCAGCCGATCTTTGAACAGTTTGTCGGTTTTTGTTAACTCCATAAAGATTAAGCTGTCGAATTAAACTTTTCATGCTCTTGGTTTCAAATTTTCTGAAAGGCTCCTTTCTTTCCAAGACTTCTTTCCTGAAGAGTTCTTCATTGATCACTCTACATGTGCCTGTCTCATCCCACCAAATAGATTCAAACTGATCACTTTCCACTATATTCCAAAGTTTTGTGGAAATGTGAGTGAAAGAAAATCATTCACATCATCTGTTTCAGAGACAGAATATGTGTAGTATGGCCTTTTGATCACCAGATCCTCAGACAAAGCCTGAAAAGCATATTCTTCAATCATAGATCTCAAAACTGAGTCCCCAGTTGTATAATCATCCCAATAAGATCTAATGGAGGTTTCTGAACCAGTGGACTCACCTTTAGGAGGTCCATCTTGAATTTCTGAAGAAATATGTGCCATCTCAGGGAAATCTTTCTTCAGATAATGTTCTCATTTGTCTGCTTTTACACAGTGCAACTTCAAATGATGTTTGGCTGGCCTACAGAGAGAAACTCTCTGGACGATCACAGAGGTCCTCCCAGTGAAACAGCTGTGACATCACAAAATCACTGGTCTCCTAGCAATCGAAGGTTAGTTGTGACATGACAAAGTCACTGGTCTCCTAGCAACTGAAGGGTAATGTTCAACCAAGTGTTTACTTCAGCATCAACTTAAAATACAGACTGCTGGCAGAAATACTAACCAAAACCATGAAGCATGCTAAATCTCATTAGGAAAGTTGGCCTTTTTTCTGGGGGGGGGGGGGTTGGGGGGGTTTCCCGTGTTTGGGATGGTCTTTCTCTTTCTGGCAGTTTGTGGTTCCTCTTTATTGTGGAGGTTCCTCCCTGTGGCTGGGGTTGGACGAATGGCTTGTCAGGTTTCCTGGTTAGGGAAGCTTGTGTCAGTGTTCCGGTGGGTGGAGCTGCATGTCTTCTCGCTGGAGGGCAATGAAGTGTCCAGTAGTGAGGTTTGAGATGTCTATGGGTTTGGTGTTTGGGCAACCTGTATATTGAAGCTCCGGGCTCTGTTCCTGTGTTGCTGGAGAATTTGCATGGTATGTCTTCCTCTGGAACTTGTTGGCTCTTGGTGGTGCTTGGTTTCAATGTAGGTATGCAGCTTTTTGGAAGATTTCCTTTTTTTAAAATAAATTCATTATTTTAATTGTAGGTTAATTACTTTTCATTATTGTAATGATTTTGCCATACATTAACATATGTCCACCACAGGTGTACACATGTTCCCTTTCCTGAACCCCTTCCCTTCTACCAACCCGTACCATCCCTCTGGGTTGTCCTAGTGCACCAGCCCCAAGCATCCAGTATCATGCATTCAACCTGGTCTGGAGACCCATTTCATATATGATATTATACATGTTTCAATGCCATTCTCCCAAAACATCCCACCCTCTCACTCTCCCACAGAGTGCAAAAGACTGTTCTATACATCTGTGTCTCATTTGCTATCTCGCATACAGTGTTATCGAAAACACACATCAATAAATCCACTTTATTTCTGAAATAAAAGTGATTTATCATCCTTCTATGCACACATTCTTAATATTCAGTACTGTTACCCTAGCAGACTTGGTCTACTTGCTTCTGTGCAAACAAATTTATGAATTGACTGTGGGTTTCAGTGTGGGAGGCGGGGCAGGAAGTGCTTATTGTCGGACCAAGCAAGGTGTCTTAGCAGCTGGTGCTTCAAAGACGCAAGTCCCCAAATACTTTCAGGGGAAATATTTTAATGGCTGAGTGAGGGTGGAACATGGGGTCTGTGGTCAATATTGGGACATTCTACTAATGGCCTATTACGGAGGATATTGGGAGTCCACATCATTGACCGTCTAGTTCCAACTATGCACTTACATTTCAGCCTGGTTTGGGCTTTAGCATCTCTAAAATTGTTCACAGGATATTGCTCAGAATGTCATCGATGGTCCTTGCTGCTGCTGCTGCTAATTCGCTTCAGTCATGCCCGACTCTGTGCGACCCCAAAGGTGGCAGCCCACCAGGCTCCCCCATCCCTGGGATTCTCCAGGCAGAACACTGGAGTGGGTTGCCATTTCCTTCGCCACGCTGGCCCTTGAGGAGGGACTAAAGACCCTTGAGTTTGATTAGTGACTAAATCATTATTATTGTCAATCACTTGATTGTTTTCCTTAGTTTCTGTCTTTTCTAGCTTCTCTGATTAAAATTCCTTTTGAACATGAGGAGGTCTACAATCTCCTACCTCTCTCTCTCGATTTCCATGCTTTTCAATCTTAAGAAGGAACTGCTTAGTACAATAAAGGAAAACAAGTCTTGGACTTAGAGCTCGATCATAAATATGATAGAAAATCTCAGTGCAGGTTCCGTTTCTTTTTCAGGTTTCCCAGCTCTTGGAGTGATTGAGTCAGCAACAACTTTGGCTCTTTCCTGTTGAGATGGAGCATGGAGTTGGAAATAATTCTAAAATCTAGGCTTGCTATCAACAGTTTATGATATGAAAACATATCTCTATTTTATATATATTATATATATATATGTCTATGTCAGTATTTTGTCATTAAACTGGACAAACATTTGAAAATTGATCTATATTTATGAAAAGGAGAGAGGTGAGTGATATAAAAGAGTTCTCATATGTTACATACAGCCAACGAAACATATTTTGAAGTATTTCAACTTACATAATATTCGACAATCGAGTAGAATTTGAATCATTCTACATTTGGGTTTTATTGTTTTCCCATTTCTATTACACCTAACATGAATTAAAAGCCATTGCACTTTTTTTTCATACACACACTCATGCATAGACAGGTGTATATATGTCAAAATATAATTTTAGGCAACTTTATTTAGGTGACCACAGTCATTGCTAGCTCCCCAGATCTTAATAAACTGTTTGGGAAGCCCTACATTACTTAATATCTTTCTGGCTGAAACATTCATCTCGTTGCTGAAAAGCTCTCCTTTCATCTAGCTCATTTTCCACTATTCTTTCTGTAATAAGAGTTAGGGCTCATACTTATGAGGGCACCTTGAACCCAGAACATTGCAACTCAAGCTTACTTAGTGATATTGTTCCAAACATGCTGTTGTTTTCCTCACGTTGGACGCAATTTGACTTGATTTATTTCTAATATAAATTTGTTTATTTTCATAGTAGTCTAATTGCTTTACAATATTGTATTGGTTTTGCCATATATTAACATGGATCTGCCACGGGTGTACACGTGTTCCCTATCCTGAAAACCCCTGCTACCTCCCTCCTCAAACCTTTCCTCATGGTTACCCCAGTGCACCAGCCCCGAGGATCCTGTATCACGCATCGAACTGGTCTGGCGATTCGTCTGACAAATAATATTACACATGCTTCAATGCCATTATCCCAAATCATCCCACCCTCGCCCTCTCTCACAGAGTCCAAAAGACTGTTCTATACATCTGTGTCTATTTTGCTGTCTCACATACAGGTTTATCATGACCATCTTTCTAAATTCCACACATATGTGCTCATTTACTCTATTGCTATTTTTCTTTCTGGCTAACTTCACTCTGTATAATAGGCTTCAATTTCATCCACCTCACTAGAACGGACTGAAATGTATTCTTGTTAGTGGCTGAGTAATACTCCATCTCGTATATGTACCACTGCTTTCTTATCCATTAGTCAACTGATGGACATCTAGGTTGCATCCGTGCCTTGGCTATTAGAAACAGTGCTGTGATGAACAATGGGGTACACGCGTCTCTTTCAATTCTGGTTTCCTTGGTGTGTATGGCCAGCGGTGGGATTACTGCATCATATGACAGTCCTATTTACAGTTTGTTTGTTTGTTTGTTTAAGGAATCTCCACAGTGTTCTCCATAGCGGCTGTACCAGTTTGCAATTCCACTAACAGTGTCAGAGCATTCCCTTGTCTCCACACCCTCCCCAGCATTTATTGCTTGTAGACTTTTGGATAGCAGTCATCTGACTGGCGTGAAATGGTACCTCATTATCCTTTTGATTAGCATTTTTCTGATAGTGAGTGATGTTGAGAATCTTTGCATGTGTTTGTTACCCATGTGTATGTCGTCTTTGGAGAAATGTTTGTTTACTCCCTTCGCCTATTTATCATGGGGTCGTTTATTTTCCTAGAATTGAGGTTCAGGAGTTGTTCGTATATTTTTGAGCTAAATTCTTTGTCAGTTGCTTCAGTTCAGTTCAGTCGTGTGTGACTTTTTGAACCCCCATAAATTGCAGCACACCAGGACTCCCAGTCCATCACCAGCTCCCTGAGCTCACGCAAACTCACGTCCATCGAGTCAGTGATGCCATCCAGCCATCTCATCCTCTGTCGTCCCCTTCTCCTGCCTCCAATCCCTCCAAGCTTCAGAGTTTTCCAGTGAGTCACCTCTTCATATGAGGTGACCAAAGTACTGGAGTTTCAGCTTTAGCATCATTTCTTCCAAAGAACACCCAGGAATGATCTTCTTTAGAATGGACTGGCTGGACCTCGTTGCAGTCCAAGGGACTCTCAAGAGTCTTTTCCAACACTACAGTTCAAAAGCATCAATTCTGCAGTGCTCAGCTTTCTTCATAGTGCAACTCTCATATTCTAACAAGACTACTGGAAAAACCATAGTCTTCACTAGATGAAACTTTGTTGGCAAAATAATGTCTCTGCTTTTGAATATGCTATCTAGGATGGTCATAACTTTCCTGTCATAGGGCAAGCGTCTTTTAATTTCATGGCTGCAGTCACCATCTGCAGGGATTTTGGAGCCCCCCCCCCAAATGAAATCTGACACTGTTTCCCCATCTATTTCCCATGAAGTCATGCGACCAGATACCATGATCTTACTTTTCTGGTATTTTGAGCTTTCAGGCAACATTTTCACTCTCCTCTTTCAATTCATCAAGAAGCTTTTTAGTTCCCCTTCACTTTCTGCCGTAAGGGTGGTATCATCTGCATATCTCAGGTGATTGATATTTCTCCTGGCAGTCTTTGTTCCAGCTTGTGCTTCTTCCAGCCCAGTATTTCCAGTATTTCTCGTGATATACTCTGCATATATATTAAACAAGCAGAGTGACAATACATAGCCGTGACGGACTTGTTTTCCTATTTATAACCAGTCTGTAGTTCCATGTCCTGTTCTAACTGCTGCTTCCTGACATGCATATAGGTTTCTCAAGAGGCAGGTCAGGTGGTCTGCTATCCCCATCGCTTTCGGAATTTTCCACAGTTTATTGTGATCCACACACTCAAAGACTTTGGCATAGTCAATAAGGCAGTAATAGATGTTATTCTGGAACTCTCTTGCTTTGTCAATGATCCAGCTAATGTTGGCATTTTGATCTCTGGTGCCTCAGCCTTTTGTAAAACCAGCTCGAACATCTGGCAGTTCATGGTTCATGTATTACTGAAGCCTGGCTTGGGGAATTTTGAGCAGTACTTTACTAGCGTGTGAGATGGATGCAATTGTGCCGTGATTTGAGCATTCTTTGGTTCTGCCTTTCTTTGGGATTGGAATGAAAACTGACCTTTTCCAGCCGTTTAGCCGCTGGTGAGTTTTCCAAATGTGCTGCCATATTGAGGGACGCACTTTCACAGCATCACTAAAAGGGGGCAAAATCCCTAAACAGACGTGTCTTTAAAGAAGACATACAGATGGCTAACAAACACATGAAATATGCTTAAAATCATTCATCATTAGAGAAACAAAAATTAAAATTGAATGTGTAGTCATATCACATGGTTCAGAGTGGCCATCACCAGAAATTCTACAAGCACGAAATCCTGGGGAGGCTGTGGAGAAAAGCTAACCCTAATACACTGCTAGTGGTAACACAAACTGGTACAACCTCTATGCAGAACAGTTTGGTGATTCCTTGAGAAAGTTGGACTACAACTGTCATATGACTGAACAACCCCCCTTCTTGGCATATACCCAGAGGGGATTACAATCAAAAGAGACACAGGTGCCCCAATGTTTATTACAATTCTGTTTCCGAAAGCTATGACATGCACGTAATCTAGATGCACATCAGCAGATGAAAATATAAGGAAGTTGTGCGATATATTCAAATAGAATATTACTTAGCTACAGAAAAACATATATTTGTGTCTCTTTTAGTGGGGCAGTTCAACCTGCGGCCTATTATTCAGAGTAAAAAAAAAAAAAGTTAGAAAGAGAAAGGCAAATATTGTTTATTAATGCGTATAAACGGGATTTAGGAAGACAGTAACAATGATTCTGCATGAAGGCTAGTAAAAAAGATCCACATATAAAGAACAGCCTCTGAGACTCAATGGGAGAGTTCAAGGATGGGATGATTTGAGAAAACAGTATTGAAACAGGTACATTACCATACATAAAAGAGATGACCAGTGCAAGTTCAATGCATGAAAGATGCATCCATCTCTTGTGCTGTGGACGAACCCTGAAGCATGGGGTAACAAGGGAGGTTTGAGTTGTGTTCGGGATAGGGGGACACATGTATCCATGCGGCTGATTCATGTTGATGTGTATGTCAAAAACCATCACAGTAATACACAGTAATTCTATTCCAATTAAAATACATCGTTTTTTAAAAGAAATATGAAGAAATACAAAAAGAATGCATTCAGAAATAGCAAGGACATGCTCCAGAATACAACCTCAACAGTTGTTTCATATCCATTCAAGAAAGCGGGCTTAGAAGCGGCAGAACATGTGTGCTGGTATAAAAGCTGAAAGTCGAAGAAGGTAAGCTTGAGACTGCAACTATGCAGTTGCAGCATGACCTCAGTATCATAGTCTAAATAGTGAAAGACGCATGCAGCAGAATGCAAGCTTAGTAGATCGGCATGACTACTGTGGAGCGTAGGCTGAGTTGGAGTTAAATGCATGCGCTTGAGCATCCTTTCAGGAGTGACGGTACGTATGTTTCAGAGTGAAGATAAAGATATGCAGCGAAAGTGCTCTAAAATGGTGGACAAATACTTGTAAGAAGGAAGGTTCAGAGTGGAAGCTCAGTATTTGCTATAGACTTAGACTTAAGTTGAAGACAGTAGGGAAGACCACTCGATGATTCAGGTTTGACCTAAATCAGATCCCTTATGATTGGACAGTGGACATGAGAAAATATTTAAGGGATTAGGTATAATAGAGTGTTTGAAGAACTACATATGGAGGTTCATGACATTGTAGAGGAGGCAGTGATGAAGACCATCCCCAAGAAAATGAATGCAAAAAGGCAAAATGGTTGTCTGAGGAGGCCTTACAAATCACTGAGAAAGGAATAGAAGCAAAAGGCAAAGGAGGAAAGGGAAGATATACCCATATGAATACAGTGTACCAAAGAATAGCAAAGAGCGATAAGAAAGCCTTCCTCGGTGATGAGTGCAAAAATTAGAGGAAAGCAACAGAATGGGAAAGAGTAGAGATCTCTTCAAGAAAATTAGAGATACCAAGGGAACATTTCATGCATAGGTGGACACAATAAAGGACAGAGATTGTATGGACTGAACAGAAGCAGAAGATATTAAGAAGAGGTAGCAAAAATCTATACCACAAAGATTGAAGAACTATGCAGAAAAGATTTCCATGATCCAGATAATCATCACGATCTAATCACTCACCTAGAGCCAAACATCCTGGAATGTGAGGTCAAACGGGCTGAAAGAATGATCAATAGAAACAAAGCTAGTGGAGATAGAGAACTCCATTTGAGTGATTTCAAATCCTGATAGTGCTATGAAAGTGCTGATCTCAATATGCAAGGAAATTTGGAAAACTCAGCAGTGTCTACAAGACTGGAAAAGATCAGTTGTTCCAGTATATGCATTTTAGAGCTTCCTCTCTCTAGTGGTGAAATGTGTTCCACACAGAGTTAGACAGGACTGAAGCAATCCTGTGCAAATAGTTGCACGATTTTTTTTTTTAACCTGCAGCAGCTTTTTTCCAATGAGAGTTAACTGTGAAAGTGGAGCAGCTGCTTGGCTTTGAGGGGCGCAGGTGGTGTCAAATGGGAAGGGTGCAGGGACACAGACTGACTACACCACAGGTGTTATGGCCCTATCAGAGCATTTTTTTTTTTTTGAGCCCTTGTACCCGGTGATAAGAAGGCGTCTTTGGCCAGTCTTCTCCCTAGTTCCACCTATTCGGCCACTCAGAAGGCTTCCTTGCCTGGGATCTTTCTCTGTCATTCAATGGGTCAGCACATAGAGCGAATTTCCTGGCTGGGGTCCTCCTGTGTAAATCAGTGCATCCGACACTTAAAGGAGCATCCTGAGTGGGATTCTACTCTAGTATGGTGCATCAGGCACTTAAAGGAGGACCCTGCGTGGTGTCCTGCTCTGCATTTCAGTGTGTTCAGCATTTGATGGGTCAGCCTCACTATTGTAGTAACTGCTGATGCTAGCATGTGGGGAGAGAGAGGCTATGGTGATTGCTCCACCCCCGACATGTGACTCGGTGTTATTGCCTTGCTTTCATGGCTGCCTGGCTTTCCTCCACAGGCATACCCTACCACAGTGTCCTCCTTCAAACCCCCTCTCTCCATCTCTCCCCAGGAAACAGCAGCCCTCCCCATGAATTGCCGCAAAGTCCCTAAACTGCAGCTGCCAGCCACGGGGCCTTTCAGGGGACGGATGTCCTTTTACGGGGTATGTATGGCTGCAGCAAGGACCCTCTGCTTCTCATTGCACCCAGGTTTCCACAGATCAGCTGTTTCACTCTCAGCTTTAAATGTCTAGTCTACAATTCAGACGATTGACCCAATGTGGGATTGGACCTCAGCTTCAGTTCCTTCCCCCACTCAGGGCAGATCCAGTCCTACTAACACTCCTGATTTTTCCCCCAGTTCTTTCGCCCAACTGAGTTTTGCGTGGTTCTATATATTATTTTCCACTTGTCAGGTACTCCTGTCTACTTTCCGGTAATGTTCTGATTTCTCTTCTGTGTCTGAAGGTGTATGCCTGATGTATCCATGGAGAGATGTACTCCACACCCACTTATAGCTCCACCATCTTGTTCTCTCATCTCACGAGAGTTTTAGAGCACAGGATCCACCGTGGTAGTAGGTGTGCTATAAAATGTGAGTTCAGATATACTCTTGAGGGCGAGCTCAGTGGTTTTAGCACAGCTGATCTAAAGCGTGGATTTAGTGTTGGCCAGACATATGCTTCAAATGTTAAGAAAATTATGTATGGTGTGCCAAGTCTAGAGCACAAGGTCAGTGTTTGTGTACCATTTCCTGTAGAATGCAAGTTCAGTTGTGGAAAGAGGTATGCTCCGCAATGCAACTGAGCAGTTTTAGACATCTTGTGGTAGAGTACATGCTCAATAGTGGCAGGAACTGTGCTCTAGTATGCATTCAGCAGTGGCTGGACGCATGTTGCCAGTGCCAATGGGATGGCTTCAGACAGCCTGCTCTAAAGTGCAAGCACACTAGTGGCAGAATGTGTGCTCCGGATTGCGAGCTAAGCTGTTTCAGTACTTCCAGGCTAGAGCAGAGACGCAGTAGTGAGGCATGCAGGCTCCAAAGTGTCACACCCGCTCTAGAGCACAGTCTTAGTAGCGGTGGGGAGAATCCGCAAAAGCACCATCTCAGGAGATGAAGCACGTGTTCTCGAAAGCCAAGATTCAGGATGTGAAGCATGCCTGCTCTAGATCATGGGTCTGTATTAAGAGGGGTATGCCTAAAGTGTGTTTCACTGTTGAGAGGCATGCTGAAGAGCTAAGTTCAGCAGATGCAGCATGCCTGATCTACATGTGCTTCAGAGTGATGTCTCAGGAGTTGCAGTGCCCTTGCTCAAGAGTGCAGACTGCAGAGGGACATGTTCTCTTGAAAGCTGGGTTTTTATTTTTGGTTGCATATCCAGAGATCAAATTCAGAAAATGTGATATACCTGCTGTGCCACACAAGCTCAGTAGCGGGAAGACAAGCCCTCAATAGTGCAAGTGCAAGGGTTGTGGCATATGTGTATGGTGACGCACAATCAATTGAGGCAGGACCTATGAAGTATACACCAGGTCTGTTGTGGTGGCACCTCATCCACAGATATACAGGTACACTGGTATAAAATGTCACTGGGGTAATTGTTGCACACACCTTCTCGAGCAATACCTCAAGGAAGGTAATATAACACTTCAGAATTCAAGGTCACTAGTGGTCACACAGTTGATCTAGAATGACGGTTCACTCGTGGAGATGATATGTGTTTTAGAAAGCAGCCTCCTGGAGTAGGTGCTCCAGAGTGCAGGAATAAGCGTGGGGAAATTATGTAACAGAAGGCACGCCAAGTCATTGGCAATTTTCAGCTGCAGAGTGTAGGCTCACAGGTTTAAGCACCCAGGCCATCGAGCAAGATTAGTAGTAGTGGAACTCATACTCTGTAACGCAGGCTCAGCAGTGATAAAGGAGTGTACCAGGGTGCAATATCAGTAGCTGAAACATGAATATTTGGGGGCCTGGGCTTACAAGTGGCAAGACACAGGCTTCCCAGTCTGAAATTAGTAATGGCCACACATATGCTCTAGACCACATGTTCACTAGCTGTGCCATGCCTGCTTAGTGTAAGGACTCAGAAGTGACAACTGTGCTGTAGTGCTAGGGTTTATACTGCTGGGATGCATGATTCAGTGTGCAGTTGTGTAGTTCAGGCATTCTTACTGTACAGCACAGTCTCCGTAGTGTCAGAACATTGGATCTTGAAGGCACACGCAGTCACGATGGAAGATATGCTTCTGAGTAAACCTCAGAAGCGCAAAACCCATGATGAAATTCGCTCACTCTGTATTCATGAGATCTTTACACCCAGCTGCACGTTCAGTTACTTTGGCATGTGTGAAACTAGAGCATGTTCTCAGCAGAGCCCGGATGCCTGCACTTGAGCTCATGCTCAGGAGAGGCGTACCATGTCCTCCAGTGTTTAAACTCACTCTGTCTACAGGAGTGCTGGCTCAGTTGTGTCCAGAAGGAAACTTCAGAGTGCAAGTTCAGTAACTATTTAGGCACACCTGAACTACAGTGCAGGTCGAGTAGTGGCCTGACTTACCTATAAAGCAACAAGCTGATGATTGTGATGTTCATGCTTCAGAGTGAAAGTTCAGCCGGTGATGAACTCTTGTTCTGGAAGGCAATTTCAGTAGTGCAGGGATGCAGAATCCAGAGCGTAATACACCAAAAGTGTATGTGTCTTTACAACAGGCATGTTTTAGGGACAGGCTCAGTAGTGGCAGGCCATATCCTAAAGAACCCGGGTTTAGGAGTGATGGGATGTATGCTCTACTGTGCAGTCTCAGTGACAGCAATGCACTTGTTCTGAAGCTTGTTAATAGTCTCAATAGTGGCAGAAAGGGTGATCCAGATTGGAAACTAAGTAGTTCCTGCGAGCGTTCTCTAGATGGTGGCCTCAGTATCCACAAGCACGTATTCCAGAGGGCAAGCTCAGTGTTTGTAGCATGTGTGGTTTGACATAAGAGAAGGAAATGGCAATCCACCCAAACATTCTTGCCTGGAGAATCCCGTGGACAGAGGGGCGTCGTGGGCTACTGTCCATAGGTTCGCACGGAGTCGGATAAGACTAAAGCGACATAGCATGCATGCATGCATTGGAGAAGGAAGTGGCAACGCA
This sequence comes from Ovis canadensis, assembly GCF_042477335.2. Taxonomy (NCBI): domain Eukaryota; kingdom Metazoa; phylum Chordata; class Mammalia; order Artiodactyla; family Bovidae; genus Ovis; species Ovis canadensis. The sequence goes on from NC_091271.1 coordinate 19,270,350, forward strand.
CTCCAGTATTCTTGCCCCAAGAATCCCAGGGACAGGGGAGCCTGGTGGGCTGGTAATCTATGCGGTCACACAGAGTCGGACACGACTGAAGTGACTTAGCAGCAGCAGCAGCAGCCGTGGCTTCACATCAGGGGTCAGTAACTGTGAAAAGCTTCTTGCATTTTCAGTCGTTACCGCATGCCAGGTCCGGAGTGCAGACGCATTTGGTTGTGATAATTATGCTCTAGAGTTGTAATGTATGTGCCAGAGTGCAAGCTAACTAGTGCACCTGTCCTAATTCAATTCTTAGTAAAAGCAGAATGCAAACTCGTGATTTCAACCTCAGAAGTTGCTGCATGCATCATCAGAAGTAGTGGTGCATACACTCATTTGACCTCTGGTTCCTCTGACTTGTCCAAAACCAGCTTGAACATCTGGAAGTTTATGGTTCGTGTATTGCTGAAGATTGGCTTGGATATTTTTGTGCACTACTCTACTAGCGTGTGAGATGAGTGCAATTGTGCAGTAGTTTGAGCATTCTTTGGCATTGCCTTTGTTTGGGATTGGAATGAAAACTGACCTTTCCCAGTCCTGAGCTGCTGCTTAGTTTTTTAAATTTGCTGACATATTGAATGAAGCACTTCTGCAGCATAATCGTTTAGGATTTCAAATAGCTCAACTGGAATTCTATCACTTCCACTCACTTTGTTCATAGTGATGCTTCTTAAGGCCCACTTGACTTCACATCCCAAGGTATCTGGATGTAGGTGAGTGATCACATCGTCATGATTATTTGGGTTGTGAAGATCTTTGATGTACAGTTCTTCTGTGTGTTCTTTGCCACCTCATCTTCATGTCTATTGCTTCTGTTAGGTCCATACCATTTATGTCCTTAATAGTGCCCATCTTTGCATGAAATGCCCCCTTGGTATCTCTGGTCTTCTTGAAGAAATCTTTAGTCTTCCCCATTCTATTGCTTTGCTTTATTGCTTTGTTTCATTTCTTGGCACTGATCACCGAGGAAGGCGTTCTTCTCTCTCCTTGGAACTCTGTGTTCAGATGGGTATATCTTTCCTCCTCTCCTTTGGCTTCGTTTCTCTTCATTTCACAGCTAATTGTAAGGCCTCCTCCGGCAGCCATTTTGCCTTTTTGCGTGTCTTTTTTCTTGGCAATGGTCTTGATCCCTGTCTCCTGTACAGTGTCATGAACCTCCGTCCATAGTTCATCAGGCATTCTATCAGATCTAGTCCCTTACATTTATTTCTCACTTACACTGTGTAATCATAAGGGATTTGAGATAGGTCATTCCTGAATGGTTTAGTGGTTTTTTCCTCCTTTCTTCAATTTAAGTCTGAATTTGGCAATACAGATTTCATGATCTGAGTTGCAGTCAGCCTCTGGTCTTGTTTTATGCTGTCTAGGAAGAGTAAGTGTTTTTCCATTTCATGGCTGCAGTCACTATCTTCAGTGATTTTAAAGCCTCCCCCCACTCAAGAAAAAAAAAAAACAGTCTGCAACCATTTCCACTGTTTTCCCATCTATTTGTCATGAAGTGATGGGACAGGATGCCATCTCAGGTTTCCTAATGTAGAGCTTTAAGCCTTCTTCTTCACTTTCCTCTTTCACTTTCATCAAGAGACTCTTCAGTTCCTCTTTAGTTTCTGCCATGAGGGGGGTGTCATCTACATATCTGAAGTTTTTGACATTTCTCCTGGCAGTCTTGATTCCCATTTGCATTTCTTCCAGCCACACATTTCTCTGCATAGAAGTTAAATAAGCAGGGTGACAATATGTACCCTTGAGGTGCTGCTTTTCCTATTTGGAACCAGTCTGTTATTCAATGTCCAGTTCTGTTGCTTCCTGAACTGCATACAGGCTTCTCAAGAGGCAGATCCGGTGGTGTGGTACTACCGTCTCTTTCAGAATTTTCCACAGTTTATTTTGATCCGTACACTCACAGGCTTTGGTTACTCAGTAAAGCAGAACTAGATGTTTTTCTGGAATGTGCTTGCTTTTTTGTGGAGATCCAGCAGATGTTGGGAATTTGATCTTTGGTTCCTCTGTATTTTCTAAAACAAGATTGAATATCTGGAAGTTCATGGTTCACATATTGCTGAAGCCTGGCTTGGAGAATTTTGAGCATTTCTTTGTTAGCATGTGAGATGAGTAAAATTGCATGGTAGTTTGAGCATTCGTTGGCATTGCCTTTTTCGAGACTGGAATGACAACTGACCATTTCCAACTGAGCCACAGCTGAGATTTTCAAATTTCTTGTCTTGTTGAGTACATCACTTTCACAGCATCGTCTTCGAGGATTTGAAATAGCTCATCTGGAATCGAAGCCATAATAGAGCTCCTAATTCCCTAATGGACACTGCATGGACTCTCAGGAAAAGTGAGATCAACAGCCATCTTCTTTAACAACAACAACAAAAAGTTCACTCAACAAGAAAACTTACACAAGCCACTGGTCCCACCACATTCACTTGGAGGAGACCACCCAATTAATAGCAATGATGGCCCTGCGGTGTGCAGAAAATATACCTCGAAGACAGTCTTCGAAACAACATGAAAAGGCAGAGACATATCCAGCAGATGAAGGAATACAATGAAAATCAACAAACCAGTGAAAGAGGAGGAGGTAGGAAGTCTACAGGAAAAACAGTTCAGCACAATAATAGTCAATGTCTTGGAAACAAATGGATCTACAGATAAATAGACTTCAGGCATGGATTGAGAAGATGAAAGGGGTGTTTTAAATGGACCTGGAAGAAATCATGAGTAGTCAATCAATAATGAGCGATGAAATAACTGAGATAGAAATCACTCTGGACAACAGGAACAGTACTGCAACTGAGGCAGAAGAAAGACTAAGTGAGCTGGAAGATCAGATATGGGAAATAAATGAAGCAGAGCAGGAAAAAAAAAAAGAAAGAGAGAAATGAAGACAATCACAGAGAACTATGGGACAATGTTAAATCCCCCCATATATAAATCATAGGTTTCTCAGAGAAAGAAGACAAAAGGAAAGGGCATGAGAAAATATTTGAGGAGGAAATAGTTAAAAACATCCCTGAAATGGGAAAAAAAAAAAAAAACAAACAGACACCTAAGATGAAAAATCCGAGTGTGTCCCATAGGGGTAAAACCAAGACACAACATATCAAAACACACATTAATCAAAATGAAAACATACAAACAAATAAATATACACAATGAACAAATATTCAAGATAACAAAGGAATCACAACAAATAACATTGAAGGGAATCCCCATAAGGATAACAGCTGATCTTACAATAGAAACTCTTCAGCTTAGAAGGGAATGGCAGGATGCACCTAAAGTGCTGAAAGGCAAAAGCCTAAAGCCAAAATTACTCTATCCAACAAGGATAGTATTCTCATTCAAAAGACAAAACAAGAGCTTTACAGACAAACAAAAGCAGTTAGTGTTCAGAACCACCAAACCAGCACTTCAGCAAACGCTGAAGGGTCTTCTCTAGATAGGAAACTGAAAAGCTTATAAAAACATAGCCACAAAATATATAGTAAATGGTAAGAAGATCATACTTATCAACCACTACCTTAAACAGAAATGGGCTAAATGCTCCAACGAAAAGGCAAAGACTGGGTGAATGCATACAAGAATGTACTGTCTGCAAGAAAACCACCTCATACCTAGGGACACATACAGCCTGAAAGTGATGGCCAGGAAAAAGCTATCTTGTGAAAATGGAGAGCAAAAGTGGGAGGAGCGATATTCATATCAGATAAATGGACTTTACCTAAAGACCACTATAGGAGACAAAGAAGGTTGCATTACAGAACATTCAAGGCATCAATCCAAGAAGAAGCTACATGCACCCAATGTAGGAGCACCTCAATACAAGAGGCAAATGCCAACAACTAGTAGAGCAGAAATAGACACTAACCAATAGTATTGGGTGATTTTAATACTTCACTCATAACAGGAACAGATCATCCAGACAGAAAATGAAATAAGGGAAACTCAGCTTTTAGAAGATACATTAGACCAGTTTGAGCTAATTGATATCTACAGGTCATCCCACCGCCAAAGAACAGATTTCACCTGTTTCTCCTTTTTTTCTCCTTTTTCTCACGTGCAAATGGAACATTATCTTAGGAAAGATCACACCCAAGGTTAGATCACATCTAACCTTAATAAACTTCAAGATATTGTAATATTTGCAAGCATAATTTCTGATCACAATGTTGTTCGATCAGATATCAACCACAGGAAAACGACAACAACAACAACAACTAGAGGAAACACAAATAATTTGGAGGCTAAAACCCCAAAATTCACATTTGATTTCAACAAAATCCAGAGTTTTTATGAAAAAACAAACAAACAAACAAACCTCTGCCAAAGTAGTCATAGGTGGAACATACCTCAACATAATGAAAGCCAAATATGACAAAACCATTGTAAACATTATTGTCAATAATGGAAAGCTGAAAAAATTTCCTTTAAAGTCAGCATGAAGACAATGTGCCCACACTCATCAGTACTCGTTCTGGGAATTCTAGCCACAGTTTTCAAAGAAGAAAAAGATATGAACAGAATCCTCATTTGAAAAGAAGAGGTATAACTGTCTATTTGCACATGCTATTACCCTTTACAAAGAAAACCCAAGAGATGCCACCAGAAAATTCCTGGAGTTTATCAATGAATACAGTAAACGTGCAGGGTATAAAACTAATACCCAGAAACCCTTATAGTCCTGCACATTCACAATGAAAAATCAGAAAGAGAAATTAAGGAACAATCCTGTTCCCCATTGCAATGAAAGGAATAAAACAACTAGAAATAAGTTTGCATAAAGAGACAAAGGACGTCCCCGATGGCTCAATTGGTAAAGAAGCTGCCTGCAATGCAGGAGACTCCTGTTTGGTTCCTGGGTCACGAAGACCCCCTGAAGAAGGGATAGGCTAGCCACTATGGTGTTCTTGGGCTTCCCTTGTGGCCCCAGCTGGTGACAAATCCTCCTGCAATGTGTGAGACCTGCGTTTGAGGACTGGGTTGGGAAGATCCTCTGGAGAAGGGAAAGCTACCCATTCCAGTATTCTGGCGTGGAGAATTTCAAATTCCATACACTGTATAGCCCATGGGATTGCAAAGAGTCAGACGTGACTGAGCAACTTTCACTTTCCCAGAAGGATAAAAGAAAGCACTGAGGAAAGAAATCAAAACATATATAGATGGAGACAGATATCATGTTCTTGGATTGGACTAACTGATAGAGTTAAAATCAATATACCAGCCAAAACAATCAATAGATTCAATACAATACCTCTCAAACTACCGACAGTATTTTTCATAAACTAGAACGAATTATTTTACGATCTGCATGGAAACACATAAGACCTCGAAGAGCCAAAGCAGTTTTGAGAAAGAAGAATGGAACGAGAGGAGTCAAATTTTCTAGCTTCAGACTACACTACAAAGATATCAAGAGACTATGAAACTTGCACAAATATAGAAATATGGACCAATGGAAAAAAAATATGAAGTCCAATGATAGATTCCTGCCCCCATTATCTTTGACGATGCAGGCAAAAATGTGCAACAGAAAAAGACATTTTCTTCAAAAAAGTGTTATGGGAAAAGTGGACAGCTCTGTGTAGAAGCTAGAACGCTATCTAACATCATGTTCAAAAATAAACTCAAAATGAATTACAGGTGGAAAAGTAAGACCAGAAAATATACCACCCTCAGAGTACAATATAGGTATAATCACCACAAAATAAGTCACAGCAAGGTCCTCTGTGGCCCATTGCCTAAAGGAAATAAAAATGTTTTTAAAAAAGGAACCTAATTAAAGTCTATAGCTTTTGTACAATGAAGGAAACTATAATTAAGGTGACTATGTAGCTTCAGAATTGGGTGAAAATAAGAGCAACTCTGAGTGAACTCCGGGAGTTGGCGATGGACAGGGAGGCCTGGGCTGCTGCGATTCACGGCGTCGCAAAGTGACGGACACGACTGAGCGACTGAACTGAACTGAACTGAATAGCAACTGAAAAGCTAACAAAAAATTCGTCTCCAAAATGTGCAAGCTGCTCACGCATCTCAATACTCAGCTACAAATACTACTCAGTAAAACAAACCACCAATCAAAACACAGGTAAAAGCCCTCTGCAAAGAAGATACACAGATTACTAAGAGACACAGAAACGTTGCTCAGCATCACTCATTATAAGAGAAATGCAAATCAAAACCACATTGAGGTATCATTTCACACTGGTCAGATTGGCCATCATTAAAATGTCTACAATATAACTGCTGGAGAGGGTGTGGAGAAAAGGGAACCTTTTTACACTGTGGATGGGAATGCAAACTGGTACAGCCATTATGGAGACTCCTTAGAAAGTTGGAAAGAGAAATACCATATGACCCAGCGATCCCGCTCTTAGGCATGAACTTCAAGGAAACGAGAATGGTAAGAAACAGTACTCCAATGTTTATTGAAGCACTGTTTGCAATACCAAGGATGTGAAAGTGACCACGAGGTCCATCAGCAGATGAATGGTTAAGGAAGTTTTGCTACATATACATATGAAGTATTACTCAGGTATAAGAAGTCATGCATTTGAGTCAGTTCTAATGAGTGGGAAGAGCATGAAATCTATTACACAGAATGAAGGAACTAAGAAAGAGAGAGACAAAACTGTATATTAATGCACAGATGTGGAATTTAGAAAGATGGGCTCTACGCAGGCAAGGAGAAGAGACAAGGATCTCAAGAACAGACGTTTGACTCAGTGGGAGAAGGTGAAGGTGGGATGCCTTGAGAAAAGCGCATTTAAATGGGTACGGTACCATATGTAAAAAATAGAAGACCAGTGTGAGGTTTTACAACATGGGTGATATGGGATACCCATGTCACAACTTCTGAACTTGCAATCTAATGCATGTATCAGCCACCAAGGAGCCCTCATTCTAGTGCACGTCGTGCACATTCTGAGCTTGCAGCCTCCAGCTCTCCTTTTACCCCTTCTGACATCACGATCCAGGGTAGGCTGTGGTAAATGCTGAACTTGCACTTTAGGGGAGGCATCACAAACTTACTAAGCCCGCATTCTAGTGCAAACATGCTGCGTCTTGAACCGGAACTCTGGAGCAGGCATCTTGCCACTGATAATACTGTTCATCATCAGCTAGTGTTTCACTGTCATGACATGTTCCCATTGCTTCTTCATCTCTGGTCATCACTCTGTGTCGCTTACCACCATCCAGTGTTTCTCTCAGTTCTGTAACCTGTTTCGAGTGCTTCTTCAACTCACTCTGGGACAAACATATCTAGCATTCAGTGCTGTGACAGGTTCAGTGTTTCTTCATCCCTAGTTAAACACAACAATAGGTTACCACCCTTAGTGTTTCATTTTGTGACGGGCTTCTATCCACTCCAGGTCTAACACACTCAGTAGATTATCATCATCCAATGTCTTAACTGCAGAACATCCCACACGTCTTCTTCATGCACCCCATGTCAAACGTACCCAGTAGCTTATCACTATCCCATGTTTCAGTGCAGAGAGATGATTCAAGCGTTTCTTCATTTCCTCCAGGTAAAGCACACTCAGCAGTTTGTCACCACTGCTTCACCTGAGACGTGATTCTTCTTCATTTATGTAGTTGGCTGTGCTGGGTCTTAGTTGCGTCACGTAAGATGGTCCTTGAGACAAGCCAACTCTAACCATGGCATGAAGTCTCGGGAGTGTGAGAACTTCAGTATTTGCAGCTATGCAGGTTTAGTTACTCTGTAGCATATGGGATGTTACTTTCCCAATCGGGGATTGAACCTTCATCCCCTACACTACAAGGTGGATGCTTAACCGCTGCACCACCAGGAGAGGCCCTGTGACATGCTCTAAGTGCCTGCTTTTACACCTCATATGAAAGAGACACATTACTTGATGGGAACATATCAGCATCCAGGGTTGCAAAGATTGGACATGCTTCAGGAACTTCTTCATCCACACTGGTCAAATACAAGCAGGTGTTTATCACAATGTAGTGCCATTCCATGTGCTTCTTCATTGATTACTGGCTGAACGTATCCAGTAGATTATCATCGTCTACTGCTTCAGTGCAGTGACACCTCGAGTTATTCTTCATGCACCCTGGGTCAAACACATCCTGTTGTGTATCTCCATCCAGTGTTGCACTGCTGTGACATGCTTTCAGTGTTTCTCCATCCACCCAGGTCAAACATACTAAGTCGCTTATTATCCACACTTCAGAGAGGAGGTTCAGCCACATCTTTCTCTACCCCAGGTAAAATAGCCTCACCAGCTTATCCCTTGCTGCTTTTCACTGCTGTCACAAGTTCAAGTGCATCTTTATCAAACACACCAGCAGTTTATCACCATCCAGCACTTCCAAGCTGTGACACAAACTGCTGTATCATCCAGACTGGAAAAATACATCCGGTACTTTACTAAAGTCAGTGTTTCAGTGCTATGACGTGATTCAAGTGCCTATTCAGCCACTCTCTGCAAAAACACACTCTGTAGTTTATCACCATGCAGTGCTCAGTGCCTTGACAGAGGACATGCTCCGAATGCTTCTTTGTCCACCTGGTGTCAAATACTCAATAGTTTTCCAACATCTGTATCTCAGTACTGTGAATCACTGCGTATGCTCCTTTGTCAATCCTGGCCTGTCACTCCTTGGAGTTTACCACCCTTCAGTGCTTCAGTGTTGTTATGTGCTTCATGTGCTTCATCTTCTCCTGAAAAACATACTCATTAGTGTATCATCATCCAATATTCAGTACAGTGATATGCTTCAAGTGCTTACGAGTCCACATCAGTTGAACATTCCCAGCATTTTATCATTAGCCAAGGTTTCAGGCCCGTAACTTGTGGCATTTAGTAGGCGCTTGTTTGATCCCCAGAGGTGAACTCAACAACTGTTTTTTCGCCATTTATTCTATCAGTGCTGTGACATACTACAGTGCTTCCTTAACTGCTCTGGGTTAATACACACATCCGTTCTTTCAGTGCTGATTAAGGCACAAGTGCTTCCTCAACTATCCTCTTTCAAATACATACAGTAGTTTTGGAACTCATGAAAATAAAACTCTTTCACAGTTTCCATTGTGTCCTGATTTATTTGCTATCAAGAGGTGGGACTGGATGACATGATTTTAATTTATTGAATGTCGAGGTTTAAGTCAACGTTTTAAATCTCCACTTTCATCTCAGCAAAGGGCTCTAATCCCTCGTCTGCTTTCTGTCATGGGCATGTCTGAGTTTATTTATGTTTCTCCCAGCAATTTCGATTCCACTTTGCGCTTCATCCAGTCTGACATTTTGCGTGATATACTGTGCATCTAAGTTAAATAAGTGGCATGACAACAGGACAGCCTTGACCTACTCCGTTACCAATTCTGACAACTCCATTGTTCCTGTCTGATTCTGTTACTTCGTGACCTGCATACAGGTTTCTCAGGAGCCAGGTAAAGTGGTCTAGTATACCCACCTCTTTAAGAATTTTCCGCAGTTTCTGTGACCCCCACAGTCAAAGGCTTTAGCGTAGTGAATGAAGCAGAAGTAGGTCATTTTCTGGGACTCCCTGCTTTTTCTATGATCCAATGAATGTTGGCAATTTGATCTCTGGTTTCTCTGCCTTTCGTAATCCAATTTGTACATTTGAAAGTTCTCAGTTCACATACTGCTGAAACCTAGATGGAGGCATTTGGAGCATTATCCAGCCAGCATATGAAGTGAGAACGACTGTGCAGCAGTTTGAGCATGCCTTCACAATGCCCCGTTTTGGGATCAGAGTGAATCTGACCTTTCCCTGTCCTGTGGTCATTGAGGAGTTTTCCAAATGTCCTGGCACATAGAGTGCAGCATTTTAACAGCATTATCTTTTACAATTTGAAATAGCTGAGCTTCAAGTCTATCATCTTGACTAGCATTGTTTGTGGTATTTCTGCCTAAGATCCACTTGACTTCACACCCCAGGTTGTCTGCTCTACGTGAGTGATCACACCATTATGGTTATGTGGGTGATTAAGCAGAGAAGGTGATGGCACCCCACTCCAATATTCTTGCCTGGAAAATCCGATGGACAGAGGAGCCTGGTAGTGAGCTGTCCATGGGGTCACGAAGAGCTGGACACGAGAGAAGCAACATAGCAGCAGCAGCAGCAGCAGCAGCAGCAGCAGCAGCAGCAGCGGCAGCAGGTGATTAAGACCTTGCTTTGGTACAGCTCTTCTCTTATACTCTTGCCAGCACTCCATCACATTTTCTCCTTCTGCTAGGTTCATACCCCTTCTGTCCTGGATTGCGCCCATGTCTCATGAAATATTCCCTTACAGTCTCTCAGTTTCTGGGCAAGATTTCTCGTCTTTCCTATTCTATTGTTCCCTCTATTTCTTACTGGCATTAAATACACACAATATTATATCCCCATCCAGTGTGTAAGTTTAGATATGCTTCAAGTGGTTTTTAATCCACTCCAGAAGAAACTAATGTGACAGCTATCACCATCCATTTTTTCTGTACTGTGACATGTTTTGAGCCTCCTCTATCCCCTCCAGGTAAAACACACCCTGTACATTTTCATCATTCGTTGATGCTGCGCTATTACCGGCTTGAAGGGTCCCTTTGTCTCATTTAGTCAAACACTCCCTGTCGTTTACCACTATCCAGTGTTCCAGTACTGTGGCATGCCTCATGTACTTCTTTATCCTCTCCAAATAAAATATGGTAGGTAGCTTATCACAATTCCTGTTTCGGTTCTGTGCTGAGTTTAAAGTCCTTCTTTAGGCCATTCTAGATAAAACGCATTCAGAAGTTTATGATGGTCCCATGTTTTCTTCTGTGCCATGCTTTCAGTTTCTCCTCATTCAACATGTATCAAACAAACCCCGAAGTTTATCATCATCCAGTGTTTCAAGGCTGTTTCCTGCTCAACTGCTTCGTCATTCTCTGCAGAAAATACATAACCAATAATTTATCACAATCCAGAGTGTTAATTCTGGCATATGCTTCAAAAGGTCCTTTGTCCACTCAATGTTGAGCACACTCTTAGTTGATCACCATCCATTGATTCAGGGCTAGTACATACTTTCATTGATTTTTCAACTACCACAGCTCATCATACACAATGATTTACCATGATCCAGTTTCAGTGTTGTGACAGGCTCCTTGTGCTTCTTTAAATATACAAGATCAAACACAGACCATCTGAAGTGTGAACATACAGTGTTTCAGTCATGAAACCCACTTCAAGTGGTTCTTCACTTACTCCACAACAAATACACCATATAGGTTATCGACATTCATTGTTTCAATGTTGTAGCACATACTAATGGCTGCTTCACTAACTCCAAGTCAAACACCTTCAGTGGTTTGCCACTATCTTGGGTTTCAGATCTGCGACATGCTTCAAGAGCTCCTGAAACTACTCACGGTCAAAGGCACTCTGTAGATTTGTTGTTGCTGGCTGTTATAGGTTGTTCAGTCATTCAGTCATCTCCAACTCTTCAAATCCCATGGACTGCAGTATGTCACGCCTTCTTGCCCTTGACCATCTCCCGGAGCTTGTTCAAACTCAAATCCACTGGGTCGGTGATGCCATCCAAGTATCTGGTCCTCCATCGTCCCCTTCTTCTGCTCCAATCTTTTGCGGCATCAGAGTCTTTGCCAACGAGTTGGCTCTTCACATCAGATAGCCATAATATTGGACCTTCTGCCTCAGCATCAGCCCCTCCAGTGAATTTTCAGGATTGAGGTCTTTACAGTTGACTGGATTGATTTCCTTGCAGCCCAAGGGACTCACAAGAGTCTTCTCCAAGACTGTGGTTCAAAAGTATCAATTCCTTAACGTTCAGCCTCCTTTATGGTCTAACTTACATCGTCACATGACTGCTTAAAAAAACACAAATATAGCTCTGACTATATGGACGCTTCTTGGCAAAGGGATGCCTCTGCTCTTTAACATGCAGTCTAGGTTTGTCACTGCTTTTCTTCCAAGAAACAAGTGTCATTTAATTTCATAGCTGCAGTCATCACCTGCCATGATTTTGGAGTCCAAGGAAACAGAAGTCTCTCACTGTTACCATTGTTTTCCCATCTATTTGCCATGAAATAATAGGACCAGATGCTAGGATCTTAGTGTTTTGAATGTTGCGTCTTAAGCCAGCTTTTTCACTCTCCTCTTTCACCTACATCAAGAGGCCCTTTAGTTATTCTTTGCTTGATGCTATATCGGTGGTGTCATCTGCATATCTGAAGTTATTGATATTTCTATTTTTCTCTTAATTTCAGCTTGTGTTTCCTCCAGCCCAGCATTTTCCAAGATGTGCTCTGCATATAAGTTAAATCAACAGGGTGACACATGTAGTAGTTTGTTTGTTTGTTTGTTTGTTTCCAATTTCAAACCGTCTGTTCTTCTTTATCTGGTTCTCACTGGTTGTTTCTTGACCTGGATACAGGTCTCTCAGGAGGCATGTAGGTAGTCTGGTATTTCCATGTCTTTAAGAATTTTCTGCAGTTTGTTGTGATCCACACAGTGGATTTTTATCATACTCAATAAAGCAGACATAGTTTGTTTGTTTTTTTCAATAATATTCTTGCTTTTTCCATGATCCAATGGATGTTGCCAATTTGACCTCTGGTTTCTGTCTTTTCTAAATCCAGTTTGAACATTTGCAACTTCTAGGTGAATGTGCTGTTAAAGTCTTGCCAGGAGAATTGTGAGCATGTCTTTGTTCGATTCACTTCAGCTGCTCAGTTGTGTATGACTGTTTGTGAGCCCATGGACTACAGCAAATCAGGCCTTCCTGTCCATCACCAACTCCCGCAGTTTACTGAAATTCATGTCCTTTGAGTCGGTGATACCATCTAACTGTCTCATCCTCTGTCGTCTCCTTCTCCTCCTGCTTTCAATCTGGCCAAACATCAGGGTCTTTTCAAATGAGTCAGCTCTTCACATCAGACTGTTCTATTCATCTGTGTCTCTTTTGCTGTCTCGCATACAGGGTTATTGTTACCATCTTTCTAAATTCCCTATGTTTACAGTAACTTTAAACTGTATTCCATCACTCCAACTTTGGATACACAGACTAGGGCCTCTACCTCTGCCACCAACAGTCTGGACTGTTCTGCACTCTCACTGGTCACCCCCAGGCACTTTATTCCTGCCTCTCCTTTCTGCCAGGCATCCTTGCTGTACCACTGTGATTCCACTCAGAACTTGCTCACTCAGTGAGATAACGGGGATCAGTAAGTATGTCTACATATGTTCTGTGGGTTTGTGTATGTGTGTGTGTGCACGCGCGCACGCGTGTGTGTGACTCCCACATCTCAGTTATTTTCGGAATCATTCACCTTTACAACAATAACTGTCAGCTAAGGTGGCTCTGATGTACTGTCTCTGGTCATTTCTGACTTAGAGGCTAATCCTCCTCAGATGCAGGCCTGAAGGAGACACAGAGAGTCATGGCTGCGACACTTACAGGAGTGGCCCTGCCCGGACTCTACTCAGCTGTGCCTTTGGAGCCTGCCAATTGCCCAGTACCACACTTCCTTCAGGGTCCACCATTCTGCCCCCTCGCCTCCACCCCTCCTCCTGCTCCTGCCTCTGCACCTCCCCCTCCTCCTGAGCACTGGACCACAACGAGTAGCAGAAAGGATACCACGTTGGCCCAGAAGCCAGGGATGCCCTGGATGTTGGCACTCTTCTGAGCCAAGTCACGCTTCCTCCTCTCATGACTCTTGCACATGAACCAAACGTAGGCCCTGCAGGTTTTCTCAGGCTTAGAGCTAAGTTCCACTTACAAGGTCGCCAGTGCCTGCATCACATCTAGTGCCGGGAGCTCACTCGGGCCTCCAGGCCTTTCCTGGCACTGCTCCTCCAATGTCTTCTCCTCCAGCTCCAGGGAGGACCCCTGTTTCTGTTATTCATCTGGCACAACCTCCACATCCTCAGTGATGTCCTCTGCAAGCAGCTGGAAACCCTGTCTGATCCCTGCCACCACTCCGTCCACCTGGGCCTCGCTGTCCTCTCCTGCCTCCACTCTGAAGAGGGTGGCATCTTCGCCTGGTGTGGCCACTGGTGGCTGCAACGTCCCAGCCATTCACAGCATCACCAGGACAGGCTGTTGCTGGCCAGATGCTAGGGGAGCAGGGAAAAACCCCACCGTTTGCCACGTTGTTCTCCATTGTTCACGGACACCAAATGGGAAAGGGGACGGAATGAATCAAATTCCCCTTTTGATCACTCAACAGGAGGTCCTAGTCACCAGGTCCCATTCATGTTCCTGAAAAAGAAAGCTTGTACTTCAGCATATAGACAAGTTTCCTCTCAGCGGTGTTACTGTGTACACGCATATATTTGTGTACATGTGCACGTAGAAATTTTAGTGCTTACCAAAATTCAAGGTCCTGGGAAAGAAAGCTTGTACTTCTGCATATGGACAGGTTTCCTCTCAGCGATGTAACTGTATTCACCCATCTATTTGTGCACATGTGTGTGTAGAAACTTGAGTGCTTACCAAAATTCATGTTCCTTGAAAAGAAAGCTTGTACTTCCGCATATGGAGAAGCTTCCTCTCAGGGATGTTACTGTGTACACGAGCGTGTTTGTGCACATATGCGTGCAGAAATTTTAGTGCTTCCAAAATTCAAGTTCCTTGAAAAGAAAGCTTGTACTTCTGCATATGGACAGGTTTCCCCTCAGCGATGTAACTGTATTCACCAATATATTTGCGCACATGTGTGCGTAGAAATTTGAGTGCTTACCAAAATTCATGTTCCTGGAAAAGAAAGCGTGTACTTCTGCATATGGACAAGTTTCCTCTCAGGGATGTTACTGAGTACACGTGCATGTTTGTGCACATGTGCGTGCAGAAATTTGAGTGCTTACCAAAATTCAAGTTCCTGGAAAAGAAAGCTTTACTTCTGCATATGGACAGGTTTTTTCTCAGCGATGTAACTGTATCCACCAATATATTTGCGCACATGTGTGCGTAGAAATTTGAGCGCTTACCAAAATTCATGTTCCTGGAAAAGAAAGCTGTACTTCTGCATATGGACAGGTTTCCCCTCAGCGATGTTACCGTGTACACATGTATGTTTCTGCACATGTGCGTGTAGAAATCCCTGCCAGTTCGCTTGTGAGTATGAGCTACTGCAACTGACCTAGCCAGGTGATAGAAGTTGGACAGCGAAACCATGAAGTTCTTAGGGAACGGTACAGAGTCTCTGGCCAGCAGAAGCACTGAAGCCAGGGAATCGCTCCCCGTTTGCTCACTGAGCAAACACGTTCTAGGCGGAATCACAGTCGTGCACCTAGGATGCTTGGCAGAAAGGAGAGGCAGGAGGAGAGAGCCTGGGGAGTGTGAAGACGCAAGTCCACTACATCTGCAGTTTATGAAAAGTAGAAAATGTATCTAATGAGCTGGGAGGACAACTGTACTTAATTAATTGAGTTATCTAAGAGGATTTCCATCCAAACAGCCAAAAGTGCTTCCTGGTTTTTTCTTGCTGCCTGTAGTAAAACATGAAGGGAATTTTTTTTTTAATGTTTAATATAAAGATTATTAAAACAGGGGACAAAAATTGCTGATTTGGGAACTTTCCAGTCATTTAAGATGACAGAAGTTGTTAAAATTAATGACTCTCAAGCAAGATCATATCCAGGGCATTGAGATTAGGTGGTCTAAATACAACATTTTACACCACCGATAGGCCAGTTCTTCTTCATATTATTTTTTATAAACAAAGGTGTTCTAAAGACGAGTGTGACTGTAAAATTCTTTGTTAAGCCTCAGAAAGCTGGAAAGGGGGATGCCTCATGGCATTATTTAGTCAGGCCAATACCCTCCAAAGAGTTTAGGGGTGTCACTCAGAGATCCTTTCAGTCACACAATAAGACTTCTACCAAGGTTCAGGGTGTTATCCCTCAGCTATCTCAGCAGAAAACCAAGACAGAGTAAGCCTTATTATGAAGACATGTGTGATTGTGGCTTTGGAGTGGGGTGCTTTGCCTTGAACACCAGTAAGAGTATCAGGAGACACACCAAGGTTTTCAGATAACATATTTTAGTTCACCTCGGACTGAAAGGACCAGCAATAGTACAAAATAGGAGCTCTGGACTTCTACCTTCTACAAGCAGGAAGCAGGCTAGGGAGACTGTTTCATGTAACCATATACTAGCCACCTTTCATGCAATGGCATCATGTCAGGGGGTAGAATGAAAAAATCAGAGACTGAAGCCTAGGAAGTGTCCAGGCCTTAAATACTAATCAAAGGACTGCCCGCAAGAACCCATGGGATTTCACAACTGCTACTATTGACTCCCATCTCCCCTCCCCTTTCTGGAACAGGAGTGTCTATGAAGGTTATCTATGCCTGAACCACCACTGTATGTTGGCTGTGAAAGGGAGCAGGTTAACTCATCTCTTTTGTTCACACATCCTCAAGTCTAGAGGAACTAAACTTCTATAATTTGAACTGATGTGTTGCAGACTTGAGAGGCTCTTGGACTGCAAGGAGATCAAACCAGTCAATCCTAAAGTAAATCTCTCCTGCATATTCATTCGAAGGACTGATGCTGAAGCTGAAGCTCCAATACTTGGGCTATGTGATGCGAATAACCGTCTCTTTGGAAAAGACCGTGATGCGGAAAAAGCTAAAGGTAGGAGAAGGGGACAGCAGAGGATGGGATTGTTGGATAGCATCATCGAATCAATGGACTTGAGTTTGAGCAAGCTCCTGGAGTTGATGGACAGGGAAGCCTGCAGCGCTGCAGCCCATGGGGTCGCCAAGAATAAGACACAACTGAGCAACAGAACACGAGATACTGTACACGTGGACCCTGATCCATAGCTGGACCTGACTTAGATGACAAGGTCCTGAACTTCAAGTTAATGCTGTAACAGATAAATTGTTTAAAAGCATTGGCAGGAAAAGGCATTTTGGACATACACGCATGTGAACAATTTCTGGCCATGTGTGTACCACGTGGTTTTAAATTATGTCCACGGTTCCTTCCTCCTCCCCTTCACATGTGTGGTGGGCTTAGTGGCTCACTTCTCATGTTAGAATACGGTAGAAACGAACAATGAAGCGTCTGAGACTAGGTCATAAAAGGCACTGCAGCCTCCTTGCTCATCCTCTTGGATCACTCACTCTAGAAGCCAGCTTAGTCATATCTCGAGAACACTCAGGTAGCCCTTTAGAGGCCCATGTGAAAGAACTGAGGCTTTCTCCCAACAGCCAGCAAGCAAACTGGTTTCATCAGCTATGTAAGTAAGCCATCTTGGAAGGAAATCCACCAGCGCATGTCAAGGCTTCAGAGGATGGCAATCTCATGAGACACTGAGCCACAACACTCAGCTGAATTACTCCTGGATTCCCAACTTTCAGCAGCAGTATGGAATAATATTGTTTTAAGCTGCTAGTTTTGGCTAACTGCTTATGCAGCACTAGTTCATTAATGCACTGCCAACTTTGGGCAATGTCTTTATTCAGGGCTGCCTGTCCATCTAGTCCAATCTAATCCAGAATCTGCTACTTCAGTTTAGAAAACATAGCCCACCCTTGATCTGACCACCCTCAGTATCAGATCAAATATCATTTCACTCACCTGAATATCTTATCAGCCTTGCCTAGCCTCAGCAATGATCCTCTCAGTTGAGCCAGAGTCCACCCTCACCCTTATAGTCCTCATTTTAATACGTTTCCATCCACTGACACCCATTCTGTTATTGTTGTCCATTGCTTTTCAGTCTCCCATCTCTGTCTGCAATCCCATGGGCCCACCCTGTTCCTTAGCTATAAATCCCAGCTGCACCCCTCCTGGAGTCACACATAAGCTCAATCTCTCTCCCATGTTATAATACGCCACTGTAGTACTCTTACCTTGAATAAAGTTTTTCTTGCCACCTTTCGTAAGTGTTATGAGTACTTTTTGAACATTCCCAGGTTCTGTTAGTAAGGATTACTCTCAAAGGAATCTAGTTTTATATCTTTATTCTTTATACTATATTCATTTGGGGGAACAAATTTCTAGAATTAAAACATTTCATGTTTTTACCATACAAACAGAAAATATCTTTGAAAATACATTTACATATCTTAAAACATGTAGTAATCTGAAAAGGATGCGTATATAGACATGTCAGTGTATATACACACATACCCTCAGAGCTCCAAGGAAAACTTAATTCTCAGTAAACAATAAATGAAAACATTCAGCCTGAAAATAGTGAACTCTTTGGATTCAACTTGCCAAAAATCTTAGACAATGAAATTTTAATTAAAAAACATGGATACATAAAAATACTTGGGATTCAGACAAAATTGCTAAATAAAGATAGGTTAACCCCTAAATCATCTATGGAAAAAAAAAGAAAAGAAATCCTCAGTATCATGTATAACCTATAATGGAAAAGGACCTACAAAAGAATAGATACGTATCTGCATAACTAAATCACTCTGATATACATATGAAATTCAACATTGTAAATCTAATATATTTACAGGAAAAAATTCTGAAGAAACTTCTAAAATACAACGTTATAAAGAAAAAAAAATCCTAAAGAATGTAGAAAGTAGCTATGAATTGAAACAAAAATAGAAAACAAAAATAAAGCTTGTTGGGATAAGACGACAAGAGCTGCTTCTTGGAAAAAGAAAATCAGAAACATTGATATAACTGTGGCAAATCTAATAAGGGGACAGGGAGGTTAATTCCAATACTAGAAATGAGGAACGAAATGGGATTCTGAGAGGATAACATTCAACTCTGAGTGGAATTCCTTTTGTTTCAGGAAAGGTCCAGTCAAGCAACAACCTCGGGAAAGAAAGGGAAGGAAAGAAAGAGGAAGAGAGACAAGGGAAGAAAGCAAGAAAAAGAAAGGAGAGGAGAAGGGACAGTAAATGTCTCAACAAATGTTGTAAACTATCCAATAAAACAATTCTCTTCAAGATCTAAAAGCAGAAACGGAAATTTATTAAGCCAGATACTCATTGCTTTTGATGGTACTCAGAACAAGAGAGCCCACTTACACATCACTGTTTAGAAGTTTAGAACTGGCCAACAAAATACGATTATTTAAAAAAAATAAAAATATGCCATGTTATTTGTAAAAAGACAGCAGAAATAATTTTTAAAACATTATTTCTACAAATACTAATTTTACTTACAATGTTTTGGCAACATTAATAAAATAATAAATTTTACCTGAAACAACAAGCAAGGCAGACAAGGGAATTCACAAAGGGCAGTAACAAAATAATAATCTTGACACATCTTCAATAATTTGTAAAGAAAACAAAGTGTCATTGTGTGAACAAAATATAGAGGTATCAAAAGAAAAACAGAGGAAGCTCCTGAAAGAACTCAACTCACTATTAACTATCTTTGATTTGCAGGCACAGAAACTGACTCAAGTTAATTCTAAGAAGCAAAGCCCTGATGTTATTATCTCTTCTCTTTTTCATTTTTCTTTTTCTTTTTTTTTTTCTTTTGTGAAAACTTAGGAAATTTAGGCTGGAGAGGGAAGAAGAGGATAGAGACTTCAAGTGCCTTTAAGGAGGAGGAGGAAAGAGAGGGGGTTGGAGATTTGATTGTGTTATTTGAACAGCATTGGTGAAGCTCAAACAAGGGAGCCATGCAGGCCTACGGGAAGAGTATTTCCAGAAGAACAGCACTTGCAGTCTGGATCGGGAAGAAACAGAATTTGATGGAGGAAAACCAAGGCCTGTGTTGTCAAAAAGAGTACATTAGTGGGGAAAATAGTAGAGTAGAAGACAGAGAATGGAAGAGAGGAAGCAGTCAGGGACCATATTGTGGGAACCTTTTAATTTGGCAATAAATACAACTTGTAGTCCTTAGGAGCATACTTCACAGCAACTAACAGCAACAGTGTTGATAATACTAAGCAACAGTAAAAACACGTAACTAAAACATTTCGTATTTTTTACTATAGAAATCGAAGAAAGGAGATATGAATGCAATAGTCTGCATATTTATTTATACAGAGAGTTTTCACCTGAGACCAGAACACACACACACTCTTTATACAACGAAAAGTGGTTTCAGCTGACACTTAGCAAAGCGCTTTGGCCCAAGTAAACTAACCAGAAAGGCCTAGTAAAATATTCAAAGTGCAAATAAATCAATCAAGCTTTGAATAAATAAACACAATTTATTTGAATTTGAATTTATACTCACGAATTACCTAAAATGGAGACAACAGATTCACTACAGCTTCATCATCTGTAGTCCTTCCTCTTCAGTTCTGAGAAGGATGCTAACCGCTTGGTGATGATCTCTTTCCAGCATTTTGTGAAAGCTTAGAGGACTTAAAGAAATTGAGGACTGGGGAGAGTGGGGAGAGACAAAGAGGAGGAGAAAGGAAGAGGAAACGGAGAGACTGCTCCTGGCATAGGTCTACAGACAGGATCCCAGCTTCCTGGAATGGTGCACAGAGATTGCTAGGTATCCATGCCAGAAGGGGAGAAGGGGTGACATTCAACTCCAGGAGGAGACTCAACTCCAAGAACCTACAGAGGCAGCCAAGTGTGCTGATGTTCAGGAACCAATACTTAGAGGGTACCCCACAGGTCTGTGAAAGAGCCCTTGGAGACCGCAAGAAAGAAGGTTTCCACAAGTATAATCACAGATTAGATGGTTGGATAGATTAGAGGAAGGATAACTCTATGACCTGATAATTACTGAAATACATGAGACAATTCTTGCACATCAGACTGTGTCAAGAAAGACGGAAACTCAATTAGTTTGATACAATGGGAAATTACACACGCAAAGAATTAGCTGTTAACTGTACTACATTTGTGTCCAAGGCAAGATAAGATACAGAACCGAAATCTTCACATGGTCAACTCGGGTAAGACACATGTAACTGGAAAATGGAAGGAAGAGTTCCAAAAAGGCTTTAATCACCCTGGACTATTTTTGTCCAATATATTTACAATTCTTGGACAACTCTATTGTAGCTTAAGGGTAAGAGAACTCAATTTAGCCCAATTCAAAAGCTGAACAGATTTCCTGTGTTTGATCCTTTTCAGTTACATCTATGGGTCCAGCGCAAATCAAAGTGGACGTCAAGGCTCTTTTTCCTTTGGGAATTTTAACTTGCTTTGCTACTGTGTCTGACACTGATATGCCGACCTCACTGTGACTACAGGCCAGCCAAATGGGAAATGGGACAGAATGAATCAAATCCCCCTTTTGATCACTCAACAGGAGGTCCACAGGCACCAGGTCTCATTCTATTAACTATCTCTGCTTCTCCAACTGCAGTCAGTGCTACACAGGGCCTGCTTCATGCTTGCCAGCGTCTCTCACCAAACACAGGCATTTTAGCGGCTGGCATCCTTGAGATGTCCCTGGGCTAGGTGAAAGCACTCTGAGACAGTGTTCCTTCTCCCTTGGCTCTGTGCCTGCAGTGAATGTATGCCTCTTCCTCAGCTGGGACAAGAAGCCACAGCTCTTCACTGATTAAATCCCGTGTCTGGTCCAAACTCACATCGTAGCTTCTCCATCAACCTCCACTGCACGCTTTCACAGCCAGGTTGTCTTAGATCAGCCCAAGAGGCACTTCAGAGAGTGACATTCAGATCTGGCTATATAGCTGATACTGAGATCTGCAAGGCATGAAAACACTTCAAAATTACGTTGCTAAAACACTCTACAGATTATATGTATAGGAGAGCTTTCGAACTTACAAGTAACATCAAATACCAAAATAGGTTCTTACTTTTCCTTTCTCCTCTTCTCTCATTCTCTCTCTCTCACACACACATGCACACATCCTTTTTACATGTTAAGACAATTACACGAAAAACAGATCATAGATTTTTAAATAACATCTCAATATGCAGATCAAACAAAACTGTACTTCCTCTATTTAAAACAAAATCACATAAATTACCCATCGGTTTCCCTATATTTGATATTACTGAATAATGCTATAAGTTGATCTTTTTGTTTTTAATGGGATTTTTAACTTTGACTGAAATACTTGCTTCAGACTTACTGAAGGCAGAATTAACCATTTTTTTTTCTTTTTTTGACCTCCTCCTTTTAGATTTGGGGGGTGATGATTCAAAATCAGATGTGTTCACAGTAATGGATGCTACTTCCACCAATCCTGGCTGAAGGGGTTCCAGTGATACCTGAATAACAATTTTTGTTTCAGGAGACAATCCTTCTATCTGCTTAGGCTTCTTAAACATTTGATGACACTGGGTCTTGTGCTCCCTCTCCTCTTTGGAAGTTAA
This sequence comes from Ovis canadensis, assembly GCF_042477335.2. Lineage (NCBI taxonomy): Eukaryota > Metazoa > Chordata > Mammalia > Artiodactyla > Bovidae > Ovis > Ovis canadensis. Next base: position 19,292,625 of record NC_091271.1, read on the forward strand.
AAACTGTAGCCGACATTTGGAACACTGGTGAAAACTCTTTTCCCAGTGCCCTCGATGATGACGTCTGTATGCTGTTGCAGTTTTAAAAATTTTGAGACAAAACGGGCAAAGTAAATTCTTAGTGTTACCATGGTATGCTCTGAAATGTGCATCCACATCTGCAAAAAATGATGATCTGTAACTGCAAACCTGGCATACATAGGGCATTTCACCAGGCTTATGATTGTCTTTCATGTGCTCTAAGAGAACCTGATCTGTCTCAAAGGACAACTCACAGATGTGACAGACTGCGGAGGGTTCCTGGGCCGTGTGGACACTTTCAATGTGAAACTGCAGCTGGAAGGGAGTCGGAAACTGGCGGAGGCAGTGCTGGCAGGTGGTGTGGGTTTTCCAGCTGTCACCTCTCTGCCTCTCAAGTTCCAAATGGTGCTTCATGTGATTCATAAACTTGACATTTTTTAGAACTTTCAAGCAGCTGAGGCATTTAAACGCCGTGTGGGTCTTCGCTTCTGGCTGCCCAACTCCTCGATGCTCGCCATAGTAGAAGTCGCGAAGTAACACAATCAGATTTCCTTCTGTGGGATCATCAATTTTCTTTGGACTTGCCAAACTTGGAAAATCAGTTTTTGTCCGTCCACTTTCCCCTAAAGGTCTTACAGGCTTGCAATGAACACTGTCCTTTGGAAGAGGTGTTGGACAAGGTTCTCCATTCTGAACATGGCTTAGTGAGGTATGGACACGGTCTGGTGTGCTTTGCTGAGTGGTCTCTGTATGAAAAAAACCTGACGGGGAAAAACCTAAAGAATGTTCCCCTACAATGCCATCGCTGAGTTTAGGCCTTCTGGGATTTCTGCGATTTGTTTCACAAGGGGAAACTCGCTTTGATACATGAGGACTTTTATTCATATCTCCTGCACAAACTGCTGTTTCTACTGGATGCTGCAATGAACCTGTGAAGGTAATCAAAGAAGAACATAACTCCTTCGAAAAGCAATCAGGCACTATTTGTGGTGAAAGATTTTTATAATCAGCTTGAGACGGAGGTTCAATAATAATAGGACTACCTGTTGATCTTGAGTCAGAGTCAGACACTGGCAAGACAGTCTTTGATTCTGATGTAGGAGTCACATGACTAACAGGCTGTAATCTGTGAGCGTTACCTCTCCTGAAGTGACCATACCTTGTTCTCCTTGAATAAGAACCTGGGGTATCTCTGTTCAGTATGTTTGAAACGACTGGTTTTGAAGCTGAGCTCATCCCAACAAAGATCACGTCAGCATCTTCATTTACATGTTCCACTCCAACCAAGATCACTTCATCGTCATCATCATCATCATCTACTTGTTTCGTCTCTCCCTCCCTTTTCCGTACTTCTGGCTCTTGTTCTTCTTCACGTAACATACATGGGAGTTCCATATTTTTAATACTTTTTTATTCTTAGAGGGTGCGGCCACAAGTCCCAGTGCTTCCTTTATACAAACTGCCACCTAAGTGTAAACATACTACAGATTAGTTAAGTACAGAAAAATGGGCTATTTGATTATCTCAAAATCTCTAGAGTACTTATACACACCCTTATCTTACAGACAAAGACACTGAGTGTCAACCAGACTCAATGACAGCTAAAAAATCTACGACTACAAGTCTACATGGCTCTAGAATCATAGCTTTGTCGCATGTTCACTTTAACCTCTTCTACTTAAAAAAATAAAGAGGGGGAAAAAAAAACAAAACGCCACACTGATCATTACGTGAAATCACATGTAAAGGATGAGTATTTTTACAAAAGCATTGTTCTACAGCGTTTCGAAGCATGGACTTTGGAGTCATAGGAGATTAAGTTGGAATTCTAACTTAACCACACACCAGTTGCGTCTTCTTGGGCAAATTTGTAACTTTTAAATGTGTTTCTGTATCTTAAAGACAAACATGCTTATTTGTTAGACTTAAGGTTAACAGCTTTTTTAAAAGGCATCAGCTATTCAACGGCATCTTGTTTTGTAGTAAAAATGGAAGAAAATGTATCTTAAATGCACATTACAACCGATCCACAAATTCTAATTTCGTAAATGTTAACAAACAAAATAGGTAGCAAATTCAAAGTATAATCTATCTCTACCTAGTTAACAAACAGCATAATTCAATGTCAAGCACTTAACACAGGCCTAGGAAAAGGAGAATGGGCTCTCTTTGATAATCTCACCCCAATTCCACACTGATATATCCTAAATTTCTCCCTCTAATCCTGGCTAAACTTCAATCCAACAATGCTTCATCCTTTATGCCACATGTCTCTTCACCACATAGCAGGCAAAGTGATGCCAGTCTTTCTCTCATACCAATATCAGACAGAGATATCACTCACACACACACACACACACACACACACAAACACACACACACCTGATATACCTCATGAATACAGGTGAAAGAGTCCTCAACAAAATACTGGCAAACAAAATTCAACAGCATATAAACAAGACTGTATACCATGATCACATGGGATTTAGGGAGGTATGCAAAGTTGGTTCATTATAGGAAAGTCAACCAACATTATGCCATTTTAAAACAATAAAACAAATAACACATCTGCCTGAAGAAAAAGCATTTCCTTGAATCTAGCACCTTTTCATAACCAGGGTTAAAAGAACACTTAATAATTAAGAAGAGAAGAGAACTTTCTCAATCAAAGGGCACCTGTAAAAAGACCCACAGCTAACATCATACTTAAGAATGAAAAACTGAAAGCTTTCCCTCTAAGACTGGGAACAACACAAGGAAGTCTATTACACACTTTGGCTCAACATTATACTGGCAGTTTTACAACCAGAGCAATCAGGTAACAAAAGAGAATTGTTGCTGTAGTTTAAAAAAAAAAAACAACACAATGAAAAAACAAAAAAACGCTTTCAGAATGGAAAGGAAAAATCAAAATATTGGAGATAACATACCTTTGTATATAGAAAATCTTGAAGAAAACACAAGTATTACAATTAATATATAGCTTGCAGAATAGAAGACAAATATTTTAAAAGTCAACCACATTTTACAGTGTAGCAACAAATGTTGTTGAGTAAATACTTGAATCTACACTAGCATTCAAAAGAATATTTAGGAAGTCAGAAAGAGGAAGACAATATATTCTTTCGAATGGCTGAGTAATACTCCATTGTGTATATGTACCACAGCTTTCTGATCCATTTATCTGTTGATGGACATCAGGGTTGTTCCATGTCCTGGCTATTATAAACAGTGCTGCGATGAACACCGGGGTACATGTGTCTCTTTCAATTCTGGTGTCCTCAGTGTGTATGCCCAGCGGTGGGATTGCTGGGTCATATGGCAGTTCTATTTGCCATTTTTTAAGGAATCTCCACACTGTTCTACATAGTGGCTGCACTAGATTGCATTCCCACCAACAGTGTAAGAGGGTTCCCTTTTCTCCACACCCTCTCCAGCATTTATTGCTTCCAGACTTTATAGGAATCAATTCTAATGAGACGGAGGAAACTGGAGCCGATTATAAACAGTGAAGTAAGCCAGAAAGAAAAACACCAATACAGTATACTAACACATATATATGGAATTTAGAGAGATGGTAATGATAACCCTGCATGAGAGACAGCAGAAGAGACACAGATGTATAGAACAGATTTTTGGACTCTGAGGGAGCGGGAGAGGGTGGGATAATTTGGGAGAATAGCACCGAAACATGTACACTATCATGTAAGGTAGTCGCCAGTCTATGTTTGATGCAGGATACAGGATGTTTGGGGCGGTGCACAGGGATGATCCAGAGAGATGATATGGGGTGGGAGGTGGGAGGGGGGTCAGGATTGGGAACTGATGTACACCTGTGGTGGATTCATGTCAATGTATGGCAAAACCAACACAGTGTTGTAAAATAAAATAAAGTAAAAATAAAAATAATAAAAAGGAGAGAAAGACAAATATCATATGGTATCACTTACATGGACTCTAAAATATGACACAAATGAACTTATCTATGAAACAGAAACAGACTCACAGACATAGAGAGCACACTATGTGATTCCCAAGAGGGGAAAGTTGGGGTAGGCACAGATTGGGAGCTGGTGATTAGCAGATGCAAACTATAATATATACAAGAGAGAAATAAGAGCGTACTGTATAGCACAAGGAACTATATTCATACTTTGTGATAAACAATTATGGAACAGGGTATGAAAAAATTGTATGTGCATATGTGTGTGTTTACATATGAAGGAAAGGAAAGGACAACTGTTGGCAAGCACATACAGAAATTGGATCCTTGTGTGTTATAGATAGATTTTAAAATGGTGCAACTGCTACAGAAAACAGTTTAAAGGCTTCTCAAAAAACTAAAAAACTAGACCCGATACATGATTTAGCAGTTCCACTTCCGGATATAAAATCAAAAGAAGTTAACATGGGGCCTTGGGATATCTGCAGAGCCGTGCTCACAGCAGCACGAAGCACAACAACTAAGAGGTGGAAGCATCGAAATGTCCATCAAATGTGATATATACACACAATGAAATATTATTTAGCCATATAGAGAAAATTCTGTCACATGCTACAACACGCATGATCATTTCAGACATCAAGCCAAATGCAATAAGCCAGTCGTACAAAAAGACAAATACTGTAAGTTTCTACTTGCAAGAAATAGCTAACACAGTCAAGCAATAGAAAGGAAACAAAAAAGAACGATGGAGTCCATGGTAGGTCAACGGGCAAGAAAAGAGGAGTTGCTGTTTAATGGGACAGGTGATGGGTACAGAGTTTCGATTTTGCAAGCTGTAAACGTGTAGAGATCTGTTTCATAACAATGTGATAAGGAATTCCCTCGTAGTTCAGAGGTTAGGACTCCACAGTGTCCTATCAGGGGCCTGGGTATGATCCTCAACCAGGGAACTGTCATTCAAGCTGCACAACACAGCTAAAACAATGACAACAACAACAAATCAACACTGTGACTACGTGTGTGTATATGTCTTAGTCAGTCAGTTGTGCCCAACTTTGCATCCCCAGGGACTAAAGCTCACCACGTTCCCTTCTCCATCAGATTTGCAGTGGGTTGCCATTTCTTTCTCCAAAAGGCTGATGAAAGTGTGCAAAATACTTAGCATGCAAAAATGGTTAAAATGGTAACAATTTAACTTAGATGTTTTCTACAACAATTAAAAACAGAAAAGCATTTAATAACCAGGAAAAGAATTTGAATAGACATTTCCGACTCTTTGCAACCCCATGGACTGTAGTCTACCAGGCTCCTCCGTTCATGGGATTTTCCAGGCAAGAGTGCTGGAGTGGATTACCATTTCCTTCTCAAGGCGATCTTCCCCACCCATGAATTGATGCCAGGTCTCCTACCTTGCAGGCAGACACTTTCTCTTCTGAGCCACCAGGGAAGCCCTGAGCAAAATGTCAATCAGTCTCACTGAGATACTACTTCACACCCATACTACTTCACACCCAATCAAAAGGACGAATAGTAACAAGTGCTGCAGAGGATGTGGAGAAAAGGAATCTTCATGATATTGTTGAGGTAATTGCTGTAAAATGGTACAACCACTCTTGCAAAAGTGGTTGGACAGTACCTCAAAAATTAAATGTAGAGTAGAGATATGATCCAGGAATTTCCCTCTTTTGTATATATGCACCAACACTGAAAATGTTCAGTCCATGCAAAATCAGTGTTCACAGCAACATTACTCGCAATAGTCACAAAGAGTACACCATCCACGTATTATCCATTCATTGACGAATGGATAAACAAACTGTGGTATATGCTCAAAATGGACTGCATGGAAGCCATTTACCATATTCATATACCATATTCAGCCATAAAAATAAAACAAAAACATTCACTGCTATACAAGCACGAACACGATGAATCTTGAAAGTACACCAACGAGGGGACTTTCCTGGAGATCCAGGGTTTAAGACTCTCCACAGGGGCCATCCCTGGGCTGGGAACTAAGATCCCACATGCCACATAGCTAAATAAATAAATATTTAAAAAGAAAATACAACATCTGAATAAAGCCGGACACAAAGGTCACACATTGTATGTGGGAGAACTGTAGGTGGAAGACAAGCAGGAAAGAGAAGCACTCTGTAATCCAAGTGAAACATTTTTTTTCAGGGAGGAGGAAATGAACCACTCTGGTAAAGGCTGCCAATAAATTAAATAAAATAACAACTAAAAATTGACCCCTGAGTTATTCATTTGAAATTCACTAGTGGCCTTGCCAAGAGTGGCTTTATAGGAAAATGAGAGAACTCGAGATAACAAAGTCTAGGAACAACTCTGCAGAGGTCTATCATAAGCAAATATGAAATAAAAGCAGCAGAAGCAGGAGGTGTCACCAAAAGATGGATTTTTAACGACAGGTCACATTATGGTCAGTCTGTTTGCTGATGGGAACCATCCAGAGAAACAGAAACCTTAATCCAGGAGGACAAAAAGGAGACTTGCTAGAATATCAAGAAATGAGTAAGTCTAGAAATGAGCAGATCTAGAATTGAGTACATCAAACCACAAGAGCACACAAGCTGGAGAAGGCAATGGAAACCCAAACCAGTACTCTTGCCTGGAATATCCCACAGACGGAGGAGCCTGGTAGGCCGCAGTCCATGGGGTTTCGAAGGGTTGGACATGACTGGGCGACTTCACTCTCATGCACTGGAGAAGGAAATGGCAACCCACTCCAGCGTTCTCGCCTGGAGAATTCCAGAAAAGGGGGAACCTTGTGGGTGGCTGTCCATGAGACTGCAGAGTCAGACTCGACTGAAGCGGCTTAGCAGCAGTAGCAGCACACAAGAAGGGTACACAAGCCACATAATTTGCTCACATTGACAGAGCTGAGATCATGTGAAAAAAAGGCTGGCATAGTGGATTAATGGGTATGGTAACCAGCCTTCAAGCGAATTCAATCTCCTGATATTCCCACCCCTGTGTAGTTCTCTCTCAATCTATCACAGGGTAGACCTGTGAGACTAAGCAAATACACAAGTGAAGATGTGTAACATCTGAAACAAACTCTGCACTTTATCATGGGTGCAAGCGCTTTCCTGAATCACTCATTCTGAGTAAAGACAGCAGCCTCCACAAGAGAAGCCCCTTGGAGAGGCCCACAGAAGGAGGAACTGAGGCTTCAAGAGTACAGACAAGTGAGAGAGCTAAGATTCAACAAGCTAAGTCTTCAGAGGTTGCCAAGCCAGACAAAAGCTTGACTACTACCTCAGGAGAGATGCTAGGCCAAGAGATAACAAGTGGTAAGTTCTTTCAAACTATTCCATTTTGAGATCATATGTACAACACAAACATTTCAAGTTCTAATACCATTCACATCATACTTACACACAGAACAGTTCTCCTATAAATATAGCAAAAATCAAAACACACACAGACACACACACACACAGACACACACACACACACCCCTATCCACAGCACCGAAACACAGGAGTTGCCTGGCGGTACAGTGGTTTGGTTAGGACTCAGCCCTCTCACTGCCAGGATCCTGTGTTTGATCCCTGGCTGGGGAACTAATATCCTATGACGCCACATGTTGTGACCAAAACAAAACATGCGGTGAAGTTCAAAGCTGTACCAGCAAGATAAGTATACAACACAGCTGTAGGCACAAGTTGCTGGGCATAGAGCTCCTATGATCTTGTTTACGCTCATGAAATGAACTCAGACGGTGCCTCACCCCCATCCAGTGGAGTTCACTTACTTAATGAAGAAAAGCCCTTAAGGGTACAGAAATGAGCAAGTAATCTCACGTGAACATGTTAAATCACAGGATAATTTCTCTGAATGAACCACCGAATTCATTCCTTCATTTGGCCATGCTGTTTGGCTTGTGGGGTCACAGTTCCCTGACCAGAGACTGAATCCAGACCACTGCAGTGAAAGCCCAAAATCCTAATCACCAGGCCACCAGGGAACTCCACACCTGCATTGCTTTGCTTTCCTAGCTAAAACCTTAGGATATGTGCATTGCCCCATTTTAGCCTCACCAAGTGGTAGGAGTCAGCTCTACACAGTTTAAGACCCATGGTGCTCTTACTTTTTTTCTTTCAAGAAGGCAGGAGAAAGCAAGTCACCCTGCCTGTTTTTAAGCTTGCCACTCAGAAAGCTGCAAACGTGAAACCATGATGGCCCTGAAGTCAGCACCCGCAATCAGGGTCAGGTAATCCCCAATCAGGAATACTCTCTCTCAACAGCACCGTGTTAGCCGACGAATGAAAGGAGAAAAACACAAAGTAAGAAAGCCACAACTTTGTCCCTTGTTGTAAAGATGTCTGTCACCTTACCTCAGGGGCCCACTGAAATCCTGAGCGCTTGAGACCTCCCAGGCAGCACACGGTCACATCCTGGGGACAAGCAGAGGAAACGGCCAGGGTGAGTCCCCTGTTCCGGGAACATTTTATCCCCCCAGGCCCTACCTGGTCCTACCCTACGGATGCTGACCAGGCGTCTCACACTCAACCAGACCAAGTGATTGAACTCCTTTGCCCTGAGCTTCTTCCTCACACCTCCCTTCTCTCAGTAACAAACAAATACCTCATCTGCCAACTTCCCGAACCAAAGGCCTGAATCTCAGGGCCCCCAGGGATGGGGCAGCCCTGGAGTCTGAGGAGAGGCCGAGGAAACAGGAAAACGACCAAAGCACCAGGGCAGTGATGAGGCCACTAGATCGATTTTTTTTCTTTTTTTTTGCTGCGCTCGCCTGACTATGCCTGGGTGCAGGATGGGGTTGGGCCGTGAAGATTTGTGTTTGTGTGTGTTTAAATCATTAGGTTCCACAGGAGAGCTGGGGGTGGTGCCCGGAGCCAGGGGCCTAAGAGGCCCTTTCCTGGAGCTGGCTTGTCCCACCCGCCTCCCGGGCCGGAAAGCTGCTGGAGAGCTGAGCCCGCCCAGACTAGAGAGGAGAGAGGGCGAAAGGCACCTGAGGTCTGTGGGTCCTGCCGCACGCTCCCTCTTGAGGGCCCGCGGGCCGTCACCAGCCGCCCCACCGAGCAAGGCCTCGTGAGAGTGGGGACCCGAGAAACCCTCCCTTTAGCCGTCAGGCACCTCTTTGGCTGAACCACGCTCCAGTCCTTACCAGCCCCCGTTGACGGAGGAGACAGAACTGCTGCGGCTCACCTGCCTTAGGCAGTTCCCGGATCAAGCCTGAGGAGGCGAGCCCGAGGGGATGAGGCCTCCTCAGGTCAGGGGCGCCGCCTCAGCTCCCCCTATAGGCGAGAGGGCTGCCTCCGATGATTGGCTGCCAGGTGTCGGCTCCTGCAATCTGATTGGCCGCGAGGCCGAGTTGGGCGCATGCGCCCGCGATAGACACCCCACCCCCTCCCCCCACCCCATAAAAGCACCCCCTGTGGGCGTGGTCAGGCTGAATCTGAATCTCAAGAGTATTGGGTCAAGATTGCTCAGCTCACCAAACGCGAAGAAAGAAAAAACAGATGGCACAGTCGCCAGGGCTCAGGGCTGAGAACGGCCTCCGAGTCTACCAGGGGAGTCCAGTGATGGTGTCCGGCACTCACAGCCCTCAGGGGTGACCTCCCTTAAGCCAGTTCTTTGCTTAAGGAGCTTGACCTTACAGTGCATCTTGGCGCCCCTCCTCTTGGAATTACATTTCAATCAAGGCAGGGCAGCCTGCCCCTGTTTTTGCACTGTCTATTGTGAGCTGAGAATGAGCTTTACTTTTTCTTCTTCTTCTTCTTCTTTTTAATTTTAGAGCTTTACGCTTTTAATGGCTGAGGAAAACCAAAAAGAATTTTATTTTATGACGTGAAAATTGTGTGTAATTCAGTTTTCGGAGTTCTTAAAGGTGGAACAGGGACTTGCCAGCTTCTTTGGTTACCCTCTATGCCTGAAAACTTAATTAATTGCCAATGATCATATTCACAAAGCCTAACATATTTCTTTTTTGGCCCTTTACAGAGTGTTTTTTAAATGCCCTGTTCTGCTGGACGTCTCCTAGTAGTCATATGGGAGAATAAAGTTTTGGTTTTGTTACAATATTTCTTCTCCATTATATTCATTTTTCATTCTTTACTAATTTCATTCCTTCGTATCACTATAAGTTTCCTTTAATGGAATCAATGAAATAACATCAAAGAAAATACCTCTGTTGGTAGTTTTAACAGGTAACATGTTAGGAGGTATATGCTCAACTAAAAATATGTCTATATATACAGTAAATACCACTTTAAGTGGCTTCAGAACTTGTATCTGGTTTCAAGTCCCTAGGAATGTTTGTTGAACATCCAATATTGTAACCTCCAGCTGTTCTCAAATTCAGAAAGATACAACTTTTTCAATAATTTGTTATCTCAAGTTTAAACTCCGTTTTAGCCACATATATGAACATGCTTTCTAGGTCACATGATTGAATCTGACCTATTGCCAAAAAGTGAAAATTTTGGAATACCTTTCTCAAAAGAGAGATGTTGTTTTCTTCTTCCAGAAAGACTGGTAGTGCAGCCGATCTTTGAACAGTTTGTCGGTTTTTGTTAACTCCATAAAGATTAAGCTGTCAAATTAAACTTTTCATGCTCTTGGTTTCAAATTTTCTGAAAGGCTCCTTTCTTTCCAAGACTTCTTTCCTGAAGAGTTCTTCATTGATCACTCTACATGTGCCTGTCTCATCCCACCAAATAGATTCAAACTGATCACTTTCCACTATATTCCAAAGTTATTGTGGAAATGTGAGTGAAAGAAAATCACTCTGTGATTTTCAGTGAAACATCATCTGTTTCAGAGACAGAATATGTGTAGTGTGGCCTTTTGATCACCAGATCCTCAGACAAAGCCTGAAAAGCATATTCTTCAATCATAGATCTCAAAACTGAGTCCCCAGTTGTATAATCATCCCAATAAGATCTAATGGAGGTTTCTGAACCAGTGGACTCACCTTTAGGAGGTCCATCTTGATTTTCTGAAGAAATATGTGCCATCTCAGGGAAATCTTTCTTCAGATAATGTTCTCATTTGTCTGCTTTTACACAATGCAACTTCAAATGATGTTTGGCTGGCCTACAGAGAGAAACTCTCTGGACGATCACAGAGGTCCTCGCAGTCAAACAGCTGTGACATCACAAAATCACTGGTCTCCTAGCAATCGAAGGTTAGTTGTGACATGACAAAGTCACTGGTCTCCTAGCAACTGAAGGGTAATGTTCAACCAAGTGTTTACTTCAGCATCAACTTAAAATACAGACTGCTGGCAGAAATACTAACCAAAACCATGAAGCATGCTAAATCTCATTAGGAAAGTTGGCCTTTTTTCTGGGGGGGGGGGGGTTGGGGGGGTTTCCCGTGTTTGGGATGGTCTTTCTCTTTCTGGCAGTTTGTGGTTCCTCTTTATTGTGGAGGTTCCTCCCTGTGGCTGGGGTTGGACGAATGGCTTGTCAGGTTTCCTGGTTAGGGAAGCTTGTGTCAGTGTTCCGGTGGGTGGAGCTGCATCTCTTCTCGCTGGAGGGCAATGAAGTGTCCGGTAGTGAGGTTTGAGATGTCTATGGGTTTGGTGTTTGGGCAACCTGTATATTGAAGCTCCGGGCTCTGTTCCTGTGTTGCTGGAGAATTTGCATGGTATGTCTTCCTCTGGAACTTGTTGGCTCTTGGTGGTGCTTGGTTTCAATGTAGGTATGCAGCTTTTTGGAAGATTTCCTTTTTTTAAAATAAATTCATTATTTTAATTGTAGGTTAATTACTTTTCATTATTGTAATGATTTTGCCATACATTAACATATGTCCACCACAGGTGTACACATGTTCCCTTTCCTGAACCCCTTCCCTTCTACCAACCCGTACCATCCCTCTGGGTTGTCCTAGTGCACCAGCCCCAAGCATCCAGTATCATGCATTCAACCTGGGCTGGAGACCCATTTCATATATGATATTATACATGTTTCAATGCCATTCTTCCAAAACATCCCACCCTCTCACTCTCCCACAGAGTGCAAAAGACTGTTCTATACATCTGTGTCTCATTTGCTATCTCGCATACAGTGTTATCGAAAACTCACATCAATAAATCCACTTTCTTTCTGAAATAAAAGTGATTTATCATCCTTCTATGCACACATTCTTAATATTCAGTACTGTTACCCTAGCAGACTTGGTCTACTTGCTTCTGTGCAAACAAATTTATGAATTGACTGTGGGTTTCAGTGTGGGAGGCGGGGCAGGAAGTGCTTATTGTCGGACCAAGCAAGGTGTCTTAGCAGCTGGTGCTTCAAAGACGCAAGTCCCCAAATACTTTCAGGGGAAATATTTTAATGGCTGAGTGAGGGTGGAACATGGGGTCTGTGGTCAATATTGGGACATTCTACTAATGGCCTATTACGGAGGATATTGGGAGTCCACATCATTGACCGTCTAGTTCCAACTATGCACTTACATTTCAGCCTGGTTTGGGCTTTAGCATCTCTAAAATTGTTCACAGGATATTGCTCAGAATGTCATCGATGGTCCTTGCTGCTGCTGCTGCTAATTCGCTTCAGTCAGGCCCGACTCTGTGCGACCCCAAAGGTGGCAGCCCACCAGGCTCCCCCATCCCTGGGATTCTCCAGGCAGAACACTGGAGTGGGTTGCCATTTCCTTCGCCATGCTGGCCCTTGAGGAGGGACTAAAGACCCTTGAGTTTGATTAGTGACTAAATCATTATTATTGTCAATCACTTGATTGTTTTCCTTAGTTTCTGTCTTTTCTAGCTTCTCTGATTAAACTTCCTTTTGAACATGAGGAGGTCTACAATCTCCTACCTCTCTCTCTCGATTTCCATGCTTTTCAATCTTAAGAAGGAACTGCTTAGTACAATAAAGGAAAACAAGTCTTGGACTTAGAGCTCGATCATAAATATGACAGAAAATCTCAGTGCAGGTTCCGTTTCTTTTTCAGGTTTCCCAGCTCTTGGAGTGATTGAGTCAGCAACAACTTTGGCTCTTTCCTGTTGAGATGGAGCATGGAGTTGGAAATAATTCTAAAATCTAGGCTTGCTATCAACAGTTTATGATATGAAAACATATCTCTATTTTATATATATTATATATATATATGTCTATGTCAGTATTTTGTCATTAAACTGGACAAACATTTGAAAATTGATCTATATTTATGAAAAGGAGAGAGGTGAGTGATATAAAAGAGTTCTCATATGTTACATGCAGCCAACGAAACATATTTTGAAGTATTTCAACTTACATAATATTCGACAATCGAGTAGAATTTGAATCATTCTACATTTGGGTTTTATTGTTTTCCCATTTCTATTACACCTAACATGAATTAAAAGCCATTGCACTTTTTTTTTCATACACACACTCATGCATAGACAGGTGTATATATGTCAAAATATAATTTTAGGCAACTTTATTTAGGTGACCACACTCATTGCTAGCTCCCCAGATCTTAATAAACTGTTTGGGAAGCCCTACATTACTTAATATCTTTCTGGCTGAAACATTCATCTCGTTGCTGAAAAGCTCTCCTTTCATCTAGCTCATTTTCCACTATTCTTTCTGTAATAAGAGTTAGGGCTCATACTTATGAGCGCACCTTGAACCCAGAACATTGCAACTCAAGCTTACTTAGTGATATTGTTCCAAACATGCTGTTGTTTTCCTCACGTTGGACGCAATTTGACTTGATTTATTTCTAATATAAATTTGTTTATTTTCATAGTAGTCTAATTGCTTTACAATATTGTATTGGTTTTGCCATATATTAACATGGATCTGCCACGGGTGTACACGTGTTCCCTATCCTGAAAACCCCTGCTACCTCCCTCCTCAAACCATTCCTCATGGTTACCCCAGTGCACCAGCCCCGAGGATCCTGTATCACGCATCGAACTGGTCTGGCGATTCGTCTGACAAATAATATTACACATGCTTCAATGCCATTATCCCAAATCATCCCACCCTCGCCCTCTCTCACAGAGTCCAAAAGACTGTTCTATACATCTGTGTCTATTTTGCTGTCTCACGTACAGGTTTATCATGACCATCTTTCTAAATTCCACACATATGTGCTCATTTACTCTATTGCTATTTTTCTTTCTGGCTAACTTCACTCTGTATAATAGGCTTCAATTTCATCCACCTCACTAGAACGGAAGGAAATGTATTCTTGTTAGTGGCTGAGTAATACTCCATCTCGTATATGTACCACTGCTTTCTTATCCATTAGTCAACTGATGGACATCTAGGTTGCATCCGTGCCTTGGCTATTAGAAACAGTGCTGTGATGAACAATGGGGTACACGTGTCTCTTTCACTTCTGGTTTCCTTGGTGTGTATGGCCAGCGGTGGGATTACTGCATCATATGACAGTCATATTTACAGTTTGTTTGTTTGTTTGTTTGTTTGTTTAAGGAATCTCCACAGTGTTCTCCATAGCGGCTGTACCAGTTTGCAATTCCACTAACAGTGTCAGAGCATTCCCTTGTCTCCACACCCTCCCCAGCATTTATTGCTTGTAGACTTTTGGATAGCAGTCATCTGACTGGCGTGAAATGGTACCTCATTATCCTTTTGATTAGCATTTTTCTGATAGTGAGTGATGTTGAGAAACTTTGCATGTGTTTGTTACCCATGTGTATGTCGTCTTTGGAGAAATGTTTGTTTACTCCCTTCGCCTATTTTATCATGGGGTCGTTTATTTTCCTAGAATTGAGGTTCAGGAGTTGTTCGTATATTTTTGAGCTAAATTCTTTGTCAGTTGCTTCAGTTCAGTTCAGTCGTGTGTGACTTTTTGAACCCCCATAAATTGCAGCACACCAGGACTCCCAGTCCATCACCAGCTCCCTGAGCTCACGCAAACTCACGTCCATCGAGTCAGTGATGCCATCCAGCCATCTCATCCTCTGTCGTCCCCTTCTCCTGCCTCCAATCCCTCCAAGCTTCAGAGTTTTCCAGTGAGTCACCTCTTCATATGAGGTGACCAAAGTACTGGAGTTTCAGCTTTAGCATCATTTCTTCCAAAGAACACCCAGGAATGATCTTCTTTAGAATGGACTGGCTGGACCTCGTTGCAGTCCAAGGGACTCTCAAGAGTCTTTTCCAACACTACAGTTCAAAAGCATCAATTCTGCAGTGCTCAGCTTTCTTCATAGTGCAACTCTCATATTCTAACAAGACTACTTGAAAAACCATAGTCTTGACTAGATGGAACCTTGGTGGAAAAAATAATGTCTCTGCTTTTGAATATGCTATCTAGGATGGTCATAACTTTCCTGTCATAGGGCAAGCGTCTTTTAATTTCATGGCTGCAGTCAGCATCTGCAGGGATTTTGGAGCCCCCCCCCCCAAATAAAATCTGACACTGTTTCCCCATCTATTTCCCATGAAGTCATGCGACCAGATACCATGATCTTACTTTTCTGGTATTTTGAGCTTTCAGGCAACATTTTCACTCTCCTCTTTCAATTCATCAAGAAGCTTTTTAGTTCCTCTTCACTTTCTGCCGTAAGGGTGGTGTCATCTGCATATCTCAGGTGATTGATATTTCTCCTGGCAGTCTTTGTTCCAGCTTGTGCTTCTTCCAGCCCAGTATTTCCAGTATTTCTCGTGATATACTCTGCATATATATTAAACAAGCAGAGTGACAATACATAGCCGTGACGGACTTGTTTTCCTATTTATAACCAGTCTGTAGTTCCATGTCCTGTTCTAACTGCTGCTTCCTGACATGCATATAGGTTTCTCAAGAGGCAGGTCAGGTGGTCTGCTATCCCCATCGCTTTCGGAATTTTCCACAGTTTATTGTGATCCACACACTCAAAGACTTTGGCATAGTCAATAAGGCAGTAATAGATGTTATTCTGGAACTCTCTTGCTTTGTCAATGATCCAGCTAATGTTGGCATTTTGATCTCTGGTGCCTCAGCCTTTTGTAAAACCAGCTCGAACATCTGGCAGTTCATGGTTCATGTATTACTGAAGCCTGGCTTGGGGAATTTTGAGCAGTACTTTACTAGCGTGTGAGATGGATGCAATTGTGCCGTGATTTGAGCATTCTTTAGCTCTGCCTTTCTTTGGGATTGGAATGAAAACTGACCTTTTCCAGCCGTTTAGCCGCTGGTGAGTTTTCCAAATGTGCTGCCATATTGAGGGACGCACTTTCACAGCATCACTAAAAGGGGGCAAAATCCCTAAACAGACGTGTCTTTAAAGAAGACATACAGATGGCTAACAAACACATGAAATATGCTTAAAATCATTCATCATTAGAGAAACAAAAATTAAAATTGAATGAGTAGTCATATCACATGGTTCAGAGTGGCCATCACCAGAAATTCTACAAGCACGAAATCCTGGGGAGGCTGTGGAGAAAAGCTAACCCTAATACACTGCTAGTGGTAACACAAACTGGTACAACCTGTATGCAGAACAGTTTGGTGATTCCTTGAGAAAGTTGGACTACAACTGTCATATGACTGAACAACCCCCCTTCTTGGCATATACCCAGAGGGGATTACAATCAAAAGAGACACAGGTGCCCCAATGTTTATTACAATTCTCTTTTCGAAAGCTATGACATGCACGTAATCTAGATGCACATCAGCAGATGAAAATATAAGGAAGTTGTGCGATATATTCAAATAGAATATTACTTAGCTACAGAAAAACATATATTTGTGTCTCTTTTAGTGGGGCAGTTCAACCTGCAGCCTATTATTCAGAGTAAAAAAAAAGTTAGAAAGAGAAAGGCAAATATTGTTTATTAATGCGTATAAACGGGATTTAGGAAGACAGTAACAATGATTCTGCATGAAGGCTAGTAAAAAAGATCCACATATAAAGAACAGCCTCTGAGACTCAATGGGAGAGTTCAAGGATGGGATGATTTGAGAAAACAGTATTGAAACAGGTACATTACCATACATAAAAGAGATGACCAGTGCAAGTTCAATGCATGAAAGATGCATCCATCTCTTGTGCTGTGGACGAACCCAGAAGCATGGGGTAACAAGGGAGGTTTGAGTTGTGTTCGGGATAGGGGGACACATGTATCCATGCGGCTGATTCATGTTGATGTGTATGTCAAAAACCATCACAGTAATACACAGTAATTCTATTCCAATTAAAATACATCGTTTTTTAAAAGAAATATGAAGAAATACAAAAAGAATGCATTCAGAAATAGCAGGGACATGCTCCAGAATACAACCTCAACAGTTGTTTCATATCCATTCAAGAAAGCGGGCTTAGAAGCGGCAGAACATGTGTGCTGGTATAAAAGCTGAAAGTCGAAGAAGGTAAGCTTGAGACTGCAACTATGCATTTGCAGCATGACCTCAGTATCATAGTCTAAATAGTGAAAGACGCATGCGGCAGAATGCAAGCTTAGTAGATCGGCATGACTACTGTGGAGCGTAGGCTGAGTTGGAGTTAAATGCATGCGCTTGAGCATCCTTTCAGGAGTGACGGTACGTATGTTTCAGAGTGAAGATAAAGATATGCAGCGAAAGTGCTCTAAAATGGTGGACAAATACTTGTAAGAAGGAAGGTTCAGAGTGGAAGCTCAGTATTTGCTATAGACTTAGACTTAAGTTGAAGACAGTAGGGAAGACCACTCGATGATTCAGGTTTGACCTAAATCAGATCCCTTATGATTGGACAGTGGACATGAGAAAATATTTAAGGGATTAGGTATAATAGAGTGTTTGAAGAACTACATATGGAGGTTCATGACATTGTAGAGGAGGCAGTGATGAAGACCATCCCCAAGAAAATGAATGCAAAAAGGCAAAATGGTTGTCTGAGGAGGCCTTACAAATCACTGAGAAAGGAATAGAAGCAAAAGGCAAAGGAGGAAAGGGAAGATATACCCATATGAATACAGTGTACCAAAGAATAGCAAAGAGTGATAAGAAAGCCTTCCTCGGTGATGAGTGCAAAAATTAGAGGAAAGCAACAGAATGGGAAAGAGTAGAGATCTCTTGAAGAAAATTAGAGATACCAAGGGAACATTTCATCGAAAGGTGGACACAATAAAGGACAGCGATTGTATGGACTGAACAGAAGCAGAAGATATTAAGAAGAGGTAGCAAAAATCTATACCACAAAGATTGAAGAACTATGCAGAAAAGATTTCCATGATCCAGATAATCATCATGATCTAATCACTCACCTAGAGCCAAACATCCTGGAATGTGAGGTCAAACGGGCTGAAAGAATGATCAATACAAACAAACCTAGTGGAGATAGAGAACTCCACTTGAGTGATTTCAAATCCTAATATAGTGCTATGAAAGTGCTGATCTCAATATGCAAGGAAATTTGGAAAACTCAGCAGTGTCTACAAGACTGGAAAAGATCAGTTGTTCCAGTATATGCATTTTAGAGCTTCCTCTCTCTAGTGGTGAAATGTGTTCCACACAGAGTTAGACAGGACTGAAGCAATCCTGTGCAAATAGTTGCATGATTTTTTTTTTTTAACCAGTAGCAGCTTTTTTCCAATGAGAGTTAACTGTGAAAATGGAGCAGCTGCTTGGCTTTGAGGGGCGCAGGTGGTGTCAAATGGGAAGGGTGCAGGGACACAGACTGACTACACCACAGGAGTTATGGCCCTATCAGAGCCTTCTTTTTTTTTTTGAGCCCTTGTACCCGGTGATAAGAAGGCGTCTTTGGCCAGTCTTCTCCCTAGTTCCACCTATTCGGCCACTCAGAAGGCTTCCTTGCCTGGGATCCTTCTCTGCCATTCAATGGGTCAGCACATAGAGCGAATTTCCTGGCTGGGGTCCTCCTGAGTAAATCAGTGCATCCGACACTTAAAGGAGCATCCTGAGTGGGATTCTACTCTAGTATGGTGCATCAGGCACTTAAAGGAGGACCCTGCGTGGTGTCCTGCTCTGCATTTCAGTGTGTTCAGCATTTGATGGGTCAGCCTCACTATTGTAGTAACTGCTGATGCTAGCATGTGGGGAGAGAGAGGCTATGGTGATTGCTCCACCCCCGACATGTGACTCGGTGTTATTGCCTTGCTTTCATGGCTGCCTGGCTTTCCTCCACAGGCATACCCTACCACAGTGTCCTCCTTCAAACCCCCTCTCTCCATCTCTCCCCAGGAAACAGCAGCCCTCCCCATGAATTGCCGCAAAGTCCCTAAACTGCAGCTGCCAGCCACGGGGCCTTTCAGGGGACGGATGTCCTTGTACGGGGTATGTACGGCTGCAGCAAGGACCCTCTGCTTCTCATTGCACCCAGCTTTCCACAGATCAGCTGTTTCACTCTCAGCTTTAAATGTCTAGTCTACAATTCAGACGATTGACCCAATGTGGGATTGGACCTCAGCTTCAGTTCCTTCCCCCACTCAGGGCAGATCCAGTCCTACTAACACTCCTGATTTTTCCCCCAGTTCTTTCCCCCGACTGAGTTTTGCGTGGTTCTATATATTATTTTCCACTTGTCAGGTACTCCTGTCTACTTTCTGGTAATGTTCTGATTTCTCTTCTGTGTCTGAAGGTGTATGCCTGATGTATCCATGGAGAGATGTACTCCACACCCACTTATAGCTCCACCATCTTGTTCTCTCATCTCACGAGAGTTTTAGAGCACAGGATCCACCGTGGTAGTAGGTGTGCTATAAAATGTGAGTTCAGATATACTCTTGAGGGCGAGCTCAGTGGTTTTAGCACAGCTGATCTAAAGCGTGGATTTAGTGTTGGCCAGACATATGCTTCAAATGTTAAGAAAATTATGTATGGTGTGCCAATACTAGAGCACAAGGTCAGTGTTTGTGTACCATTTCCTGTAGAATGCAAGTTCAGTTGTGGAAAGAGGTATGCTCCGCAATGCAACTGAGCAGTTTTAGACATCTTGTGGTAGAGTACATGCTCAATAGTGGCAGGAACTGTGCTCTAGTATGCATTCAGCAGTGGCTGGACGCATGTTGCCAGTGCCAATGGGATGGCTTCAGACAGCCTGCTCTAAAGTGCAAGCACACTAGTGGCAGAATGTGTGCTCCGGATTGCGAGCTAAGCTGTTTCAGTACTTCCAGGCTAGAGCAGAGACGCAGTAGTGAGGCATGCAGGCTCCAAAGTGTCACACCCTCTCTAGAGCACAGTCTTAGTAGTGGTGGGGAGAATCGGCAAAAGCACCATCTCAGGAGATGAAGCACGTGTTCTCGAAAACCAAGATTCAGGATGTGAAGCATGCCTGCTCTAGATCATGGGTCTGTATTAAGAGGGGTATGCCTAAAGTGTGTTTCACTATTGAGAGGCATGCTGAAGAGCTAAGTTCAGCAGATGCAGCATGCCTGATCTACATGTGCTTCAGAGTGTTGTCTCAGGAGTTGCAGTGCCCTTGCTCAAGAGTGCAGACTGCAGAGGGACATGTTCTCTTGAAAGCTGGGTTTTTATTTTTGGTTGCATATCCAGAGATCAAATTCAGAAAATGTGATATACCTGCTGTGCCACACAAGCTCAGTAGCGGGAAGACAAGCCCTCAATAGTGCAAGTGCAAGGGTTGTGGCATATGTGTATGGTGACGCACAATCAATTGAGGCAGGACCTATGAAGTATACACCAGGTCTGTTGTGGTGGCACCTCATCCACAGATATACAGGTACACTGGTATAAAATGTCACTGGGGTAATTGTTGCACACACCTTCTCGAGCAATACCTCAAGGAAGGTAATATAACACTTCAGAATTCAAGGTCACTAGTGGTCACACAGTTGATCTAGAATGACGGTTCACTCGTGGAGATGATATGTGTTTTAGAAAGCAGCCTCCTGGAGTAGGTGCTCCAGAGTGCAGGAAGAAGCGTGGGGAAATTATGCAACAGAAGGCACGCCAAGTCATTGGCAATTTTCAGCTGCAGAGTGTAGGCTCACAGGTTTAAGCACCCAGGCCATCGAGCAAGATTAGTAGTAGTGGAACTCATACTCTGTAACGCAGGCTCAGCAGTGATAAAGGAGTGTACCAGGGTGCAATATCAGTAGCTGAAACATGAATATTTGGGGGCCTGGGCTTACAAGTGGCAAGACACAGGCTTCCCAGTCTGAAATTAGTAATGGCCACACATATGCTCTAGACCACATGCTCACTAGCTGTGCCATGCCTGCTTAGTATAAGGACTCAGAAGTGACAACTCTGCTGTAGTGCTAGGGTTTATACTGCTGGGATGCATGATTCAGTGTGCAGTTGTGTAGTTCAGGCATTCTTACTGTACAGCACAGTCTCCGTAGTGTCAGAACATTGGATCTTGAAGGCACACGCAGTCACGATGGAAGATATGCTTCTGAGTAAACCTCAGAAGCACAAAACCCATGATGAAATGCGCTCACTCTGTATTCATGAGATCTTTACCCCCAGCTGCACGTTCAGTTACTTTGGCATGTGTGCAACTAGAGCATGTTCTCAGCAGAGCCCGGATGCCTGCACTTGAGCTCATGCTCACGAGAGGCGTACCATGTCCTCCAGTGTTTAAACTCACTCTGTCTACAGGAGTGCTGGCTCAGTTGTGTCCAGAAGGAAACTTCAGAGTGCAAGTTCAGTAACTATTTAGGCACACCTGAACTCCAGTGCAGGTCGAGTAGTGGCCTGACTTACCTATAAAGCAACAAGCTGATGATTGTGATGTTCATGCTTCAGAGTGAAAGTTCAGCCGGTGATGAACTCTTGTTCTGGAAGGCAATTTCAGTAGTGCAGGGATGCAGAATCCAGAGCGTAATACACCAAAAGTGTATGTGAGTTTACAACAGGCATGTTTTAGTGACAGGCTCAGTAGTGGCAGGCCATATCCTAAAGAACCCGGGTTTAGGAGTGATGGGATGTATGCTCTACTGTGCAGTCTCAGTGACAGCAATGCCCTTGTTCTGAAGCTTGTTAATAGTCTCAATAGTGGCAGAAAGAGTGATCCAGATTGGAAACTAAGTAGTTCCTGCGAGCGTTCTCTAGATGGCGGCCTCAGTATCCACAAGCACGTATTCCAGAGGGCAAGCTCAGTGTTTGTAGCATGTGTGGTTTGACATAAGAGAAGGAAATGGCAATCCACCCAAACATTCTTGCCTGGAGAATCCCGTGGACAGAGGGGCGTCGTGGGCTACTGTCCATAGGTTCGCACGGAGTCGGATAAGACTAAAGCGACATAGCATGCATGCATGCATTGGAGAAGGAAGTGGCAACGCACTCCAGTATTCTTGCCTCAAGAATCCCAGGGACAGGGGAGCCTGGTGGGCTGGTAATCTATGCGGTCACACAGAGTCGGACACGACTGAAGTGACTTAGTAGCAGCAGCAGCAGCAGTGGCTTCACATCAGGGGTCAGTAACTGTGAAAAGCTTCTTGCATTTTCAGTCGTTACCGCATGCCAGGTCCGGAGTGCAGACGCACTTGGTTGTGATACTTATGCTCTAGAGTTGTAATGTATGTGCCAGAGTGCAAGCTAAGTAGTGCACCTGTCCTAATTCAATTCTTAGTAAAAGCAAAATGCAAACTCGTGATTTCAACCTCAGTAGTTGCTGCATGCATCATCAGAAGTAGTGGTGCATACACTCATTTGACCTCTGGTTCCTCTGACTTGTCCAAAACCAGCTTGAACATCTGGAAGTTTATGGTTCGTGTATTGCTGAAGCTTGGCTTGGATATTTTTGTGCACTACTCTACTAGCGTGTGAGATGAGTGCAATTGTGCAGTAGTTTGAGCATTCTTTGGCATTGCCTTTGTTTGGGATTGGAATGAAAACTGACCTTTCCCAGTCCTGAGCTGCTGCTTAGTTTTTTAAATTTGCTGACATATTGAGTGAAGCACTTCCGCAGCATAATCGTTTAGGATTTCAAATAGCTCAACTGGAATTCTATCACTTCCACTCACTTTGTTCATAGTGATGCTTCTTAAGGCCCACTTGACTTCACATCCCAAGGTATCTGGATGTAGGTGAGTGATCACATCGTCATGATTATTTGGGTTGTGAAGATCTTTGATGTACAGTTCTTCTGTGTGTTCTTTGCCACTTCGTCTTCATGTCTATTGCTTCTGTTAGGTCCATTCCTTTTATGTCCTTAATAGTGCCCATCTTTGCATGAAATGCCCCCTTGGTATCTCTGGTCTTCTTGAAGAAATCTTTAGTCTTCCCCATTCTATTGCTTTGCTTTATTGCTTTGTTTCATTTCTTGGCACTGATCACCGAGGAAGGCTTTCTTCTCTCTCCTTGGAACTCTGTGTTCAGATGGGTATATCTTTCCTCCTCTCCTTTGGCTTCGTTTCTCTTCATTTCACAGCTAATTGTAAGGCCTCCTCCGGCAGCCATTTTGCCTTTTTGCGTGTCTTTTTTCTTGGGAATGGTCTTGATCCCTGTCTCCTGTACAGTGTCATGAACCTCCGTCCATAGTTCATCAGGCATTCTATCAGATCTAGTCCCTTACATTTATTTCTCACTTACACTGTGTAATCATAAGGGATTTGAGATAGGTCATTCCTGAATGGTTTAGTGGTTTTTTCCTCCTTTCTTCAATTTAAGTCTGAATTTGGCAATACAGATTTCATGATCTGAGCTGCAGTCAGCCTCTGGTCTTGTTTTATGCTGTCTAGGAAGAGTAAGTGTTTTTCCATTTCATGGCTGCAGTCACTATCTTCAGTGATTTTGAAGCCTCCTACCCCCCCCCCCAAAAAAAAAACAGTCTGCAACCATCTCCACTGTTTTCCCGTCTATTTGTCATGAAGTGATGGGACAGGATGCCATCTCAGGTTTCCTAATGTAGAGCTTTAAGCCTTCTTCTTCACTTTCCTCTTTCACTTTCATCAAGAGACTCTTCAGTTCCTCTTTAGTTTCTGCCATGAGGGGGGTGTCATCTACATATCTGAAGTTTTTGACATTTCTCCTGGCAGTCTTGATTCCCATTTGCATTTCTTCCAGCCACACATTTCTCTGCATAGAAGTTAAATAAGCAGGGTGACAATATGTACCCTTGAGGTGCTGCTTTTCCTATTTGGAACCAGTCTGTTATTCAATGTCCAGTTCTGTTGCTTCCTGAACTGCATACAGGCTTCTCAAGAGGCAGATCCGGTGGTGTGGTACTACCGTCTCTTTCAGAATTTTCCACAGTTTATTTTGATCCGTACACTCAAAGGCTTTGGTTACTCAGTAAAGCAGAACTAGATGTTTTTCTGGAACGTGCTTGCTTTTTTGTGAAGATCCAGCGGATGTTGGGAATTTGCTCTTTGGTTCCTCTGTATTTTCTAAAACAAGATTGAATATCTGGAAGTTCATGGTTCACATATTGCGGAAGCCTGGCTTGGAGAATTTTGAGCATTTCTTTGTTAGCATGTGAGATGAGTAAAATTGCATGGTAGTTTGAGCATTCGTTGGCATTGCCTTTTTCGAGACTGGAATGACAACTGACCATTTCCAACTGAGCCACAGCTAGAATTTTCAAATTTCTTGTCTTGTTGAGTACATCACTTTCACAGCATCGTCTTCGAGGATTTGAAATAGCTCATCTGGAATCGAAGCCATAATAGAGCTCCTAATTCCCTAATGGACACTGCATGGACTCTCAGAACAAGTGAGATCAACAGCCATCTTCTTTAACAACAACAACAAAAAGTTCTCTCAACAAGAAAACTTACACAAGCCACTGGTCCCACAACATTCACTTGGAGGAGACCACCCAATTAATAGCAATGATGGCCCTGCGGTGTGCAGAAAATATACCTCGAAGACAGTCTTCGAAACAACATGAAAAGGCAGAGACATATCCAGCAGATGAAGGAATACAATGAAAATCAACAAACCAGTGAAAGAGGAGGAGGTAGGAAGTCTACAGGAAAAACAGTTCAGCACAATAATAGTCAATGTCTTGGAAACAAATGGATCTACAGATAAATAGACTTCAGGCATGGATTGAGAAGATGAAAGGGGTGTTTTAAATGGACCTGGAAGAAATCATGAGTAGTCAATCAATAATGAGCGATGAAATAACTGAGATAGAAATCACTCTGGACAACAGGAACAGTACTGCAACTGAGGCAGAAGAAAGACTAAGTGAGCTGGAAGATCAGATATGGGAAATAAATGAAGCAGAGCAGGAAAAAAAAAGAAAGAGAGAAATGAAGACAATCACAGAGAACTATGGGACAATGTTAAATCCCCCCATATATAAATCATAGGTTTCTCAGAGAAAGAAGGCAAAAGGAAAGGGCATGAGAAAATATTTGAGGAGGAAATAGTTAAAAACATCCCTGAAATGGGGAAAAAAAAAAAAAAAACAAAAAAACCAGACACCTAAGATGAAAAATCCGAGTGTGTCCCATAGGGGGAAAACCAAGACACAACATGTCAAAACACACATTAATCAAAATGAAAACATACAAACAAATAAATATACACAATGAACAAATATTCAAGGTAACAAAGGAATCACAACAAATAACATAGAAGGGAATCCCCATAAGGATAACAGCTGATCTTACAATAGAAACTCTTCAGCTTAGAAGGGAATGGCAGGATGCACCTAAAGTGCTGAAAGGCAAAAGCCTAAAGCCAAAATTACTCTATCCAACAAGGATAGTATTCTCATTCAAAAGACAAAACAAGAGCTTTACAGACAAACAAAAGCAGTTAGTGTTCAGAACCACCAAACCAGCACTTCAGCAAACGCTGAAGGGTCTTCTCTAGATAGGAAACAGAAAAGCTTATAAAAACATAGCCACAAAATATATAGTAAATGGTAAGAAGATCATACTTATCAACCACTACCTTAAACAGAAATGGGCTAAATGCTCCAACGAAAAGGCAAAGACTGGGTGAATGCATACAAGAATGTACTGTCTGCAAGAAAACCACCTCATACCTAGGGACACATACAGCCTGAAAGTGATGGCCAGGGAAAAGCTATCTTGTGAAAATGGAGAGCAAAAGTGGGAGGAGCGATATTCATGTCAGATAAATGGACTTTACCTAAAGACCACTATAGGAGACAAAGAAGGTTGCATTACAGAACATTCAAGGCATCAATCCAAGAAGAAGCTACATGCACCCAATGTAGGAGCACCTCAATACAAGAGGCAAATGCCAACAACTAGTAGAGCAGAAATAGACACTAACCAATAGTATTGGGTGATTTTAATACTTCACTCATAACAGGAACAGATCATCCAGACAGAAAATGAAATAAGGGAAACTCAGCTTTTAGAAGATACATTAGACCAGTTTGAGCTAATTGATATCTACAGGTCATCCCACCGCCAAAGAACAGATTTCACCTGTTTCTCCTTTTTTTCTCCTTTTTCTCACGTGCAAATGGAACATTATCTTAGGACAGATCACACCCAAGGTTAGATCACATCTAACCTTAATAAACTTCAAGATATTGTAATATTTGCAAGCATAATTTCTGATCACAATGTTGTTCGATCAGATATCAACCACAGGAAAACGACAACAACAACAACAACTAGAGGAAACACAAATAATTTGGAGGCTAAAACCCCCAAAATTCACATTTGATTTCAACAAAATCCAGAGTTTTTATGAAAAAACAAACAAACAAACCTCTGCCAAAGTAGTCATAGGTGGAACATACCTCAACATAATGAAAGCCAAATATGACAAAACCATTGTAAACATTATTGTCAATAATGGAAAGCTGAAAAAATTTCCTTTAAAGTCAGCATGAAGACAATGTGCCCACACTCATCAGTACTCGTTCTGGGAATTCTAGCCACAGTTTTCAAAGAAGAAAAAGACATGAACAGAATCCTCATTTGAAAAGAAGAGATATAACTGTCTATTTGCACATGCTATTACCCTTTACAAAGAAAACCCAAGAGATGCCACCAGAAAATTCCTGGAGTTTATCAATGAATACAGTAAACGTGCAGGGTATAAAACTAATACCCAGAAACCCTTATAGTCCTGCACATTCACAATGAAAAATCAGAAAGAGAAATTAAGGAACAATCCTGTTCCCCATTGCAATGAAAGGAATAAAACAACTAGAAATAAGTTTGCATAAAGAGACAAAGGACGTCCCCGATGGCTCAATTGGTAAAGAAGCTGCCTGCAATGCAGGAGACTCCTGTTTGGTTCCTGGGTCACGAAGACCCCCTGAAGAAGGGATAGGCTAGCCACTATGGTGTTCTTGGGCTTCCCTTGTGGCCCCAGCTGGTGACAAATCCTCCTGCAATGTGTGAGACCTGCGTTTGAGGACTGGGTTGGGAAGATCCTCTGGAGAAGGGAAAGCTACCCATTCCAGTATTCTGGCGTGGAGAATTTCAAATTCCATACACTGTATAGCCCATGGGATTGCAAAGAGTCAGACGTGACTGAGCAACTTTCACTTTCCCAGAAGGATAAAAGAAAGCACTGAGGAAAGAAATCAAAACATATATAGATGGAGACAGATATCATGTTCTTGGATTGGACTAACTGATAGAGTTAAAATCAATATACCAGCCAAAACAATCAATAGATTCAATACAATACCTCTCAAACTACCGACAGTATTTTTCATAAACTAGAACAAATTATTTTACGATCTGCATGGAAACACATAAGACCTCGAAGAGCCAAAGCAGTTTTGAGAAAGAAGAATGGAACGAGAGGAGTCAAATTTTCTAGCTTCAGACTACACTACAAAGATATCAAGAGAGTATGAAACTTGCACAAATATAGAAATATAGACCAATGGGAAAAAAAATATGAAGTCCAATGATAGATTCCTGCCCCCATTATCTTTGCCGATGCAGGCAAAAATGCGCAACAGAAAAAGACATTTTCTTCAAAAAAGTGTTATGGGAAAAGTGGACAGCTCTGTGTAGAAGCTAGAACGCTATCTAACATCATGTTCAAAAATAAACTCAAAATGAATTACAGGTGGAAAAGTAAGACCAGAAAATATACCACCCTCAGAGTACAATATAGGTATAACCACCACAAAATAAGTCACAGCAAGGTCCTCTGTGGCCCATTGCCTAAAGGAAATAAAAATGTTTTTAAAAAAGGAACCTAATTAAAGTCTATAGCTTTTGTACAATGAAGGAAACTATAATTAAGGTGACTATGTAGCTTCAGAATTGGGAGAAAATAAGAGCAACTCTGAGTGAACTCCGGGAGTTGGCGATGGACAGGGAGGCCTGGGCTGCTGCGATTCACGGCGTCGCAAAGTGACGGACACGACTGAGCGACTGAACTAAACTGAACTGAATAGCAACTGAAAAGCTAACAAAAAATTCGTCTCCAAAATATGCAAGCTCCTCACGCATCTCAATACTCAGCTACAAATACTACTCAGTAAAACAAACCACCAATCAAAACATAGGTAAAAGCCCTCTGCAAAGAAGATACACAGATTACTAAGAGACACAGAAACGTTGCTCAGCATCACTCATTATAAGAGAAATGCAAATCAAAACCACATTGAGGTATCATTTCACACTGGTCAGATTGGCCATCATTAAAATGTCTACAATATAACTGCTGGAGAGGGTGTGGTGAAAAGGGAAACTTTTTACACTGTGGATGGGAATGCAAACTGGTACAGCCATTATGGAGACTCCTTAGAAAGTTGGAAAGAGAAATACCATATGACCCAGCGATCCCGCTCTTAGGCATGAACTTCAAGAAAATGAGAACGGTAACAAACAGTACTCCAATGTTTATTGAAGCACTGTTTGCAATACCACGGATGTGAAAGTGACCACGAGGTCCATCAGCAGATGAATGGTTAAGGAAGTTTTGCTACATATACATATGAAGTATTACTCAGGTATAAGAAGTCATGCATTTGAGTCAGTTCTAATGAGTGGGAAGAGCATGAAATCTATTACACAGAAAGAAGGAACTAAGAAAGAGAGAGACAAAACTGTATATTAATGAACAGATGTGGAATTTAGAAAGATGGGCTCTACGCAGGCAAGGAGAAGAGACAAGGATCTCAAGAACAGACGTTTGACTCAGTGGGAGAAGGTGAAGGTGGGATGCCTTGAGAAAAGCGCATTTAAATGGGTACGGTACCATATGTAAAAAATAGAAGACCAGTGTGAGGTTTTACAACATGGGTGATATGGGATACCCATGTCACAACTTCTGAACTTGCAATCTAATGCATATATCAGCCACCAAGGAGCCCTCATTCTAGTCCACGTCGTGCACATTCTGAGCTTGCAGCCTCCAGCTCTCCTTTTACCCTTTCTGACATCACGATCCAGGGTAGGCTGTGGTAAATGCTGAACTTGCACTTTAGGGGAGGCATCACAAACTTACTAAGCCCGCATTCTAGTGCAAACATGCTGCGTCTTGAACCGGAACTCTGGAGCAGGCATCTTGCCACTGATAATACTGTTCATCATCAGCTAGTGTTTCACTGTCATGACATGTTCCCATTGCTTCTTCATCTCTGGTCATCACTCTGTGTCGCTTACCACCATCCAGTGTTTCTCTCAGTTCTGTAACCTGTTTTGAGTGCTTGTTCAACTCACTCTGGGACAAACATATCTAGCATTCAGTGCTGTGACAGGTTCAGTGTTTCTTCATCCTCCCCTAGTTAAACACAACAGTAGGTTACCACCCTTAGTGTTTCATTTTGTGACGGGCTTCTATCCACTCCAGGTCTAACACACTCAGTAGATTATCATCATCCAATGTCTTAACTGCGGAACATCCCACAAGTCTTCTTCATGCACCGCATGTCAAACGTACCCAGTAGCTTATCACTATCCCATGTTTCAGTGCAGAGAGATGATTCCAGCGTTTCTTCATTTCCTCCAGGTAAAGCACACTCAGCAGTTTGTCACCACTGCTTCACCTGAGACGTGATTCTTCTTCATTTATGTAGTTGGCTGTGCTGGGTCTTAGTTGCGTCACGTAAGATGGTCCTTGAGACAAGCCAACTCTAACCATGGCATGAAGTCTCGGGAGTGTGAGAACTTCAGTATTTGCAGCTATGCAGGTTTAGTTACTCTGTAGCATATGGGATGTTACTTTCCCAATCGGGGATTGAACCTTCATCCCCTACACTACAAGGTGGATGCTTAACCGCTGGACCACCAGGAGAGGCCCTGTGACATGCTCTAAGTGCCTGCTTTTACACCTCATATGAAAGAGACACATTACTTGATGGGAACATATCAGCATCCAGGGTTGCAAAGATTGGACATGCTTCAGGAACGTCTTCATCCACACTGGTCAAATACAAGCAGGTGTTTATCACAATGTAGTGCCATTCCATGTGCTTCTTCATTGATTACTGGCTGAACGTATCCAGTAGATTATCATCGTCTACTGCTTCAGTGCAGTGACACCTCGAGTTATTCTTCATGCACCCTGGGTCAAACACATCCTGTTGTGTATCTCCATCCAGTGTTGCACTGCTGTGACATGCTTTCAGTGCTTCTCCATCCACCCAGGTCAAACACACTAAGTCGCTTATTATCCACACTTCAGAGAGGAGGTTCAGCCACATCTTTCTCCACCCCAGGTAAAATAGCCTCACCAGCTTATCCCTTGCTGCTTTTCACTGCTGTCACAAGTTCAAGTGCATCTTTATCAAACACACCAGCAGTTTATCACCATCCAGCACTTCCAAGCTGTGACACAAACTGCTGTATCATCCAGACTGGAAAAATACATCCGGTACTTTACTAAAGTCAGTGTTTCAGTGCTATGACGTGATTCAAGTGCCTATTCAGCCACTCTCTGCAAAAACACACTCTGTAGTTTATCACCATGCAGTGCTCAGTGCCTTGACAGAGGACATGCTCCGAATGCTTCTTTGTCCACCTGGTGTCAAATACTCAATAGTTTTCCAACATCTGTATCTCAGTACTGTGAATCACTGCGTATGCTCCTTTGTCAATCCTGGCCTGTCACTCCTTGGAGTTTACCACCCTTCAGTGCTTCAGTGCTGTAATGTGCTTCATGTGCTTCATCTTCTCCTGAAAAACATACTCATTAGTGTATCATCATCCAATATTCAGTACAGTGATATGCTTCAAGTGCTTACGAGTCCACATCAGTTGAACATTCCCAGCATTTTATCATTAGCCAAGGTTTCAGGCCCGTAACTTGTGGCATTTAGTAGGCGCTTGTTTGATCCCCAGAGGTGAAACTCAACAACTGTTTTTTCGTTATTTATTCTATCAGTGCTGTGACATACTACAGTGTTTCCTTAACTGCTCTGGGTTAATACACACATCCGTTCTTTCAGTGCTGATTAATGCACAAGTGCTTCCTCAACTATCCTCTTTCAAATACATACAGTAGTTTTGGAACTCATGAAAATAAAACTCTTTCACAGTTTCCATTGTGTCCTGATTTATTTCCTATCAAGAGGTGGGACTGGATGACATGATCTTAATTTATTGAATGTCGAGGTTCAAGTCAATGTTTTAAATCTCCACTTACATCTCAGCAAAGAGCTCTAATCCCTCGTCTGCTTTCTGTCATGGGCATGTCTGAGTTTATTTATGTTTCTCCCAGCAATTTCGATTCCACTTTGCGCTTCATCCAGTCTGACATTTTGCGTGATATACTGTGCATCTAAGTTAAATAAGTGGCGTGACAACAGGACAGCCTTGACCTACTCCGTTACCAATTCTGAACAACTCCATTGTTCCTGTCTGATTCTGTTACTTCGTGACCTGCATACAGGTTTCTCAGGAGCCAGGTAAAGTGGTCTAGTATACCCACCTCTTTAAGAATTTTCCGCAGTTTCTGTGACCCCCACAGTCAAAGGCTTTAGCATAGTGAATGAAGCAGAAGTAGGTCATTTTCTGGAACTCCCTGCTTTTTCTATGATCCAATGAATGTTGGCAATTTGATCTCTGGTTTCTCTGCCTTTCGTAATCCAATTTGTACATTTGAAAGTTCTCAGTTCACATACTGTTGAAACCTAGATGGAGGCATTTGGAGCATTACCCAGCCAGCATATGAAGTGAGAACGACTGTGCAGCAGTTTGAGCATGGCTTCACAATGCCCCTTTTTGGGATCAGAGTGAATCTGACCTTTCCCTATCCTGTGGTCATTGATGAGTTTTCCAAATGTCCTGGCGCCTTGAGTGCAGCATTTTAACAGCATTATCTTTTACAATTTGAAATAGCTGAGCTTCAAGTCTATCATCTTGACTAGCATTGTTTGTGGTATTTCTGCCTAAGATCCACTTGACTTCACACCCCAGGTTGTCTGCTCTACGTGAGTGATCACACCATTATGGTTATGTGGGTGATTAAGCAGAGAAGGTGATGGCACCCCACTCCAATATTCTTGCCTGGAAAATCCCATGGACAGAGGAGCCTGGTAGTGAGCTGTCCATGGGGTCACGAAGAGCTGGACACGAGAGAAGCAACATAGCAGCAGCAGCAGCAGCAGCAGCAGCGGCAGCAGGTGATTAAGACCTTGCTTTGGTACAGCTCTTCTCGTGTACTCTTGCCAGCACTCCATCACATTTTCTCCTTCTGCTAGGTTCATACCCCTTCTGTCCTGGATTGTGACCATGTCTCATGAAATATTCCCTTACAGTCTCTCAGTTTCTGGGCAAGATTTCTCGTCTTTCCTATTCTATTGTTCCCTCTATTTCTTACTGGCATTAAATACACACAATATTATATCCCCATCCAGTGTGTAAGTTTAGATATGCTTCAAGTGGTTTTTAATCCACTCCAGAAGAAACTAATGTGACAGCTATCACCATCCATTTTTTCTGTACTGTGACGTGTTTTGAGCCTCCTCCATCCCCTCCAGGTAAAACACACCCTGTACATTTTCATCATTCGTTGATGCTGCGCTATTACCGGCTTGAAGGGTCCCTTTGTCTCATTTAGTCAAACACTCCCTGTCGTTTACCACTATCCAGTGTTCCAGTACTGTGGCATGCCTCATGTACTTCTTTATCCTCTCCAAATAAAATATGGTAGGTAGCTTATCACAATTCCTGTTTCGGTTCTGTGCTGAGTTTAAAGTCCTTCTTTAGGCCATTCTAGATAAAACGCATTCAGAAGTTTATGATGGTCCCATGTTTTCTTCTGTGCCATGCTTTCAGTTTCTCCTCATTCAACATGTATCAAACAAACCCCGAAGTTTATCATCATCCAGTGTTTCAAGGCTGTTTCCTGCTCAACTGCTTCGTCATTCTCTGCAGAAAATACATAACCAATAATTTATCACAATCCAGTGTGTTAATTCTGGCATATGCTTCAAAAGGTCCTTTGTCCACTCAAGGTTGAGCACACTCTTAGTTTATCACCATCCATTGATTCAGGGCTAGTACATACTTTCATTGATTTTTCAACTACCACAGCTCATCATACACAATGATTTACCATGATCCAGTTTCAGTGTTGTGACAGGCTCCTTGTGCTTCTTTCTATATACAAGATCAAACACAGACCATCTGAAGTGTGAACATACAGTGTTTCAGTCATGAAACCCACTTCAAGTGGTTCTTCACTTACTCCACAACAAATACACCATATAGGTTATCGACATTCATTGTTTCAATGTTGTAGCACATACTAATGGCTGCTTCACTAACTCCAAGTCAAACACCTTCAGTGGTTTGCCACTATCTTGGGTTTCAGATCTGTGACATGCTTCAAGAGCTCCTGAAACTACTCACGGTCAAAGGCACTCTGTAGATTTGTTGTTGCTGGCTGTTATAGGTTGTTCAGTCATTCAGTCATCTCCAACTCTTCGAATCCCATGGACTGCAGTATGTCACGCCTTCTTGCCCTTGACCATCTCCCGGAGCTTGTTCAAACTCAAATCCACTGGGTCGGTGATGCCATCCAAGTATCTGGTCCTCCATCGTCCCCTTCTTCTGCTCCAATCTTTTGCGGCATCAGAGTCTTTGCCAACGAGTTGGCTCTTCACATCAGATAGCCATAATATTGGAGCTTCTGCCTCAGCATCAGCCCCTCCAGTGAATGTTCAGGATTGATGTCCTTTACAGTTGACTGGATTGATTTCCTTGCAGCCCAAGGGACTCACAAGAGTCTTCTCCAAGACTGTGGTTCAAAAGTATCAATTCCTTAACGTTCAGCCTCCTTTATGGTCTAACTTACATCGTCACATGACTGCTTAAAAAAACACAAATATAGCTCTGACTATATGGACGCTTCTTGGCAAAGGGATGCCTCTGCTCTTTAACATGCAGTCTAGGTTTGTCACTGCTTTTCTTCCAAGAAACAAGTGTCATTTAATTTCATAGCTGCAGTCATCACCTGCCATGATTTTGGAGTCCAAGGAAACAGAAGTCTCTCACTGTTACCATTGTTTTCCCATCTATTTGCCATGAAATAATAGGACCAGATGCTAGGATCTTAGTGTTTTGAATGTTGCGTCTTAAGCCAGCTTTTTCACTCTCCTCTTTCACCTACATCAAGAGGCTCTTTAGTTATTCTTTGCTTGATGCTATATCGGTGGTGTCATCTGCATATCTGAAGTTATTGATATTTCTATTTTTCTCTTAATTTCAGCTTGTGTTTCCTCCAGCCCAGCATTTTCCAAGATGTGCTCTGCATATAAGTTAAATCAACAGGATGACACATGTAGTAGTTTGTTTGTTTGTTTGTTTGTTTCCAATTTCAAACCGTCTGTTCTTCTTTATCTGGTTCTCACTGGTTGTTTCTTGACCTGGATACAGGTCTCTCAGGAGGCATGTAGGTAGTCTGGTATTTCCATGTCTTTAAGAATTTTCTGCAGTTTGTTGTGATCCACACAGTGGATTTTTATCATACTCAATAAAGCAGACATAGTTTGTTTGTTTTTTTCAATAATATTCTTGCTTTTTCCATGATCCAATGGATGTTGCCAATTTGACCTCTGGTTTCTGTCTTTTCTAAATCCAGTTTGAACATTTGCAACTTCTAGGTGAATGTGCTGTTAAAGTCTTGCCAGGAGAATTGTGAGCATGTCTTTGTTTGATTCACTTCAGCTGCTCAGTTGTGTATGACTGTTTGTGAGCCCATGGACTACAGCAAATCAGGCCTTCCTGTCCATCACCAACTCCCGCAGTTTACTGAAATTCATGTCCTTTGAGTCGGTGATACCATCTAACTGTCTCATCCTCTGTCGTCTCCTTCTCCTCCTGCTTTCAATCTTGCCAAACATCAGGGTCTTTTCAAATGAGTCAGCTCTTCACATCAGACTGTTCTACTCATCTGTGTCTCTTTTGCTGTCTCGCATACAGGGTTATCGTTACCATCTTTCTAAATTCCCTATGTTTACAGTAACTTTAAACTGTATTCCATCACTCCAACTTTGGATACACAGACTAGGGCCTCTACCTCTGCCACCAACAGTCCCTAGCTTCAGTTCCGTTCAGTTCAGTTCCGTTCAGTCACTCAGTTGTGTCTGACTCTTCGTGACCCCATGAAATGAAGCACGCCAGGCCTCCATGTACGTCACCAACTCCCGAAGTTCACTCAGACTCACGTCCA
Source organism: Ovis canadensis (assembly GCF_042477335.2). NCBI lineage: Eukaryota > Metazoa > Chordata > Mammalia > Artiodactyla > Bovidae > Ovis > Ovis canadensis. The sequence goes on from NC_091271.1 coordinate 19,328,026, forward strand.
TCGAATCAGCGATGCCATCCAGCCGTCTCATCCTCTGTCGTCTCCTTCTCCGCCTGCCCCCAATCCCTCCCAGCATCAGAGTTCTTTTCCAATGAGTCAACTCTTCACATGAGGTGGCCAAACTACTGGAGTTTCCGCTTTAGCATCATTCCTTCCAAAGAAGTCCCAGGGCTGATCTCCTTCAGAATGGACTGGTTGGATCTCCTCGCAGTCCAAGGCACTCTCAAGAGTCTTCTCCAGCACCATAGTTCAAAAGCATCAATTCTTCGGTGCTCAGCTTTCTTCACAGTACAACTCACATCCATACATGACCGCAGGAAACACCATAGCCTTGACTAGACGGACCTTAGTCGGCAAAGTAATGTTTCTGCTTTTGAACGTGCTATCTAGGTTAGTCATAACTTTTCTTTCAAAGAGTAAGCATCTTTTAATTTCATGGCTGCAGTCACCATCTGCAGGGATTTTGGAGCCCAAAAAATAAACTCTGACACTGTTTCCACTGTTTCCCCATCTATTTCCCATGAAGTGATGGGACCGGAAGCCATGATCTTCATTTTCTGAAAGGTGAGCTTTAAGCCAACTTTTTCACTCTCTTTCACTTGCATCAAGAGGATTCTTAGTTCCTCTTCACTTTCTGCCATAAGGGTGGTGTCATCTGCATATCAGAGGTTCTTGAAATTTCTCCCGGCAAACTTGATTCCAGCTTGTGTTTCGTCCAGTCTAGCATTTCTCATGATGTACTACGCATAGACGTTAAATAAGCAGGGTGACATTTTACAGCCTGATGTACTCCTTTTCCTATTTGGAACCAGTCTGTTTTTCCATGTCCAGTTCTAAATGTTGCTTCCTGACCTGCACATAGATTTCTCAAGAGGCAGGTCAGGCATGGTCGCCAATAACAATGAAAACGCAAGTTGTTTCAGAGTTCTCTCATCATGCATTAAAACAGCTGAATATGTATGTTTAATGATGAAATTTGTACCGGTATTATTTACCATATTTTTATAGATTTTTAAACATATGACAATACTCGACTAAAGTGAAAGTGGAGCCATTCAGTCGTGTCTGACCCTTTGCGACCCCATGGACTGTAGCCTTACAGGCTCCTCCATCTATAGGATTCTCAGGCAGGAATACTGGAATGGGTTGCCATTTCCTTCTTCAGGGGATCTTCCTAACCCAGGATTAGAACCCAGGGCTCCATTTCAAGCAGACTTTTTACCCTCTGAGCCACCACGGAAGCCCAATACTCTACTGATGTTGTAATGCATTCTAAAGCACATGAGAAATATGAAATCAAAAAAGATTAGAAAAATGTTGAAACATCACTAAGTGTTTTTAAAATGCTTCTGTTCCAGTTTTGCTATCATTTATCAGAGGCGATAGTAATATTGCTACATTTTTATTTTTTGTATTTATGATGTTTTTGTCATCATCTTTTATGTATTTGGAGTTATGAATGATGTCAATGTTGAAATGAACATCTTAAAGACATCAGTTAAATCTTGGCTTAAAAACAAGCAAAAAAAAAGCACCAGTTTTATTTGGAAAAGTATCAGTTGCAAATCTGAAAGTATAAAATGGTTATATACAAAGAAAGAATCTAATAATGAAATGTGTATTAAGTAGATGTCTATTTCGTGATGACTTTGTAGTTTATAGGTCGTTTGTAAAGCTGACAACATATTTCGTAGAAGTGCTGTCATCTCTCTAACGTTTTGTTTAGTTTTGCCGAAGATTCCTTGTGGCTAAATTAATACTGTGGAGATACAACTGACACTTACTTTCTTTGGTAAGAATGTAAAATGCACCAGTTGCATAGTATGCTATTTGAGACCTGAAGGTTGTCAGCGCTGAGCTGGGGTTGAAGGCAAGGAATCTAACCAAAGGGAATACTTAAATACCAAGCCCCACAGAGGTAAGCCTGTCCTTAGAAGGAAAAGAGAATAGCTTTCTGGAGCTGTGACTAAGCACGTTTAAGGTAATTACTGATAATTATGATCCCGTTGCCATTTCCTTTATTGTTTTGGGTTTGGCTTTAAACACCCTTTTTGTGTTTCCTGTGTGCAGAATATCCTTTAGCATTTGTTGGAGAGCTGGTTTCGTGGTGCTGAGTTCTCTCAGCTTTTGCTTGTCTGTAAAGCTTTTGATTTCTCCTTCGTGTTTGAATGAGATCCTTGCTGGGTACAGTAATCTGGGCTGTAGGTTATTCTCTTTCTTCACTTTAAGTATGTCTTGCCATTCCTTCCTGGCCTGAAGAGTTTCTTTGGAAAGATCAGCTGTTACCGTTATGGGAATCCCCTCATGTGTTATTTCTTGTTTTTCCCATGCTGCTTTTCATATTTGTTCTCGTGTTTGCTCTTTGTTAATTTGATTAATATGTGTCTTGGGGTGTTTTGCCTTGGGTTTATCCTGTTTGGGACTCTCTGGTTTTCTTGGGACTGGGTGATTCTTTCCATGCCCACTGTAGGGAGGTTTTCAACTATTGTCTCCTGGAGGATTTTCTCATGGTCTTTCTTTTGGTCTTCTTCTTCTGGGACTCCTATAATTCGAATGTTGGAGCGTTTCATATTGTCCTGGAGGTCTCTGAGATTGTCCTCATTTCTTTTAATTCGTTTTTCTTGTTTCCTCTCTGATTCATTTATTTCTACCATTCTATTTCACTAATCCTATCTTCTGCCTCTGTTATTCTACTATTTGTTGCCTCCAGAGTGTTTCTGATCTCATTTATTGAGTCATTCATTATCTATTGACTCGTTTTTATTCTTCTAGGTCCTTGTTAAACCTTTCTTGCATCTTCTCAATCCTTGTCTCCAGGCTATTTATCTGTGATTCCATTTTGATTTCAAGATTTTTGGATCACTTTCAGTATCAATATCTGGAATCCTTTCTCAGGTAGATTCCGTATGTCTTCCTCTTTTGTTTGATTTGGTGGGCATTTCTCCTGTTCTTTACCTGCTGAGTATCCCTCTGTCTCTTCATCTTGGTTATATTGCTGCGTTTGGGGTGGCCTTTCTATATTCTGGGAATTTGTGGAGTTCTCTACATTATGGAGTTTCTCCACTGTGGGTGGGGTTGTATCAGTGGCTTGTCAAGATTTCTTGGTTCGGGAGGCTTGTGTTGGAGTTCTGGTGGGCGAGGCTGGATTTCTTCTCTCTGGAGTGCAATGGAGTGACCAGTAATGTGTTATGAGACGCCAATGGTTTTGGAGTAACTTTGAGCTGCCTGTATATTGAAGCTCAGGGCTGTGTTCGTGTGTTGCTGGAGAATTTGCATGATGTGTCTGACTCTGGAACTTGTTGGCCCTTGGGTGGTGCTTGGTTTCAGTGTAGGTATGGAGGCATTTGATGAGCTGCTATCAATTAATGTTCCATGGAGTCAGGACTTCTCTGATGTTCTCAGGATTTGGACTTAAGCCTCCTGCTTCTGGTTTTCAGTTTTATTTTTACAGTAGCCTCAAGACCTCTCCACCTATACAGCACCGATGATAAGACATCTAGGTTAAAGATGAAAGGTTTACCCACAGTGAGGGGCACCCGGAGAGGTTCACTGTGTTACATGGAGGAGAGAAGAGGGAGGGGTTAGTTAGAAGTGACTGGAATAAGATGAGGTGGGGTCAAAAGAGGAGAGAGAGAGAAAAAAAAAAAAAAAAAGAGGAGAGAGCAAGCTAACCAGCAATCACATCCTTATGTGTGCTCCACCGTCTGGACCACTCAGAGGTATTCACGGAGTTATACAGGGAAGAGGAGAGGGAGGAAGTAGACAGAGGTGGCCAGGAGGATAAAAGAGGGAAATGAAAAGCGGAGAGACAGATCCAGCCAGTAACCAGTTCCTGAAGTGTTCTCCACCGTCTGGAACACGGAGATTCACAGAATTGGGTAGAGAAGAGAAGGGGGAGGGAAGAGACAGAGGCCACCTGGTGGAGAAAAAGGAGTGTCCAAAGGAGGAGAGAGTGGTCAAGCCAGTAATCTCGCTCTCAGGTAAAATTGGGTAGTGAAGTTTGGGTTTTTAAATGTACAAAATTGACAACAAATACCAAAAAGCAAAGATTAGAAATCTAGAATAGAGGTTGGATTTTAAAAAATGCAATATTAAGGAAAAGAAGAAGAAGAAAAAAAAACCACAAGAACTATTAAAACAACAACAACAACCACACAAAGACTATATACAGTGTTTGCTTTTAAAAATAGGTTTCTTTTTAAGTAATAGTAGGATATAAGAATAAAAATTAAAGGATACATAGAGGACTTAAATATTTCTAAAAGTTAAAAAAAGAAGAAGAAGAAAAAGAAAAGGAGAAAAACTACCACACAACAACATCAGCGAAAAAGAAAAAAAGAAAAAGAAATGGTCATAAAAATAGTAAAGATATTTCTGGCCCTTTCTCTGGTGTTGTGGGGTTATTTCCAAGGCGGTTCCCTCCATTTAATTTCTTCTGTTTGCTGGTATCTTCAGTGTCTGATTTCCGTCCTAATAAGGGGCGGGGGGAGGGCATGGTGGACACTTTTTATTTTTTATTTTTTTGGCTCTCTTGTTCAGTTGCACTGTGGGGAGGGAGGGATGCTGCAAAGAACTAACACCTGTGTGTGCTTTCAGTGTCTCAGTCGCACTGGGCCTGCCCCTGCTCATGGTGCACACCGCTCAGGCTCTACGTTGCTCCAGGGTCTGAGGCCGGCCTTAGGCTGCACGCACCTCCCAGGTCTAAGCCGACCTCAGGTTCGGTGCTCAGGTAAGCCCTCAGAGGCGCAGGTTCGGTTGGGACTGCCTTTTGTGTCCTTCCCACGTCCGAGTAGCTCAGGTGTGTGGTGAGCGCGGTCACTGTGACTTATCCATTGAACTGAATGGTAGTAACATTTGTAGAAGAGACACAGAGTGTAAGGTATGTCTTTTTATTAAGTGGCATAACAGCACCCATTGCGTGAGTTATTGGTTGGAGTTTAGAGACAGACTGTGTGGACTAACCTCCTTATTCCTGTTTTCAGCCCTTGAGTAATAATCAGAAGCTTTCTCTGAAGAAAGTGGGGCCAGCTGTCAGGCTCCTAAGTATCTACTGGCCAGCAGGGCTAGGATTAAATGCAGCAACTGGTAGATACGGGTTGGGGCAAGAGGTCACCTTGTCCCTTTTTTTTTTTTTTTTTTTTTTTTTTTTGCTGCCTGGAGAGATGCTTGTCCGGGTACAAGTGTGGCCAAAACTGTGTCTTTGTGGCCAGAGGATGTCTCTGAGCCTGCCTTGGGTTCTGCTAGGGTGGAGGGACAGCAAGTTCTCCCCGGTTCCTTGGCCAGAGAAGACCATGCCCCCACTTGCTCTCTGACATCCCCCCATGACTCACTCTGTATTAGGTTCTTCAGAACGGGTGTCCAGGACCCACCCCAACTCCTGGGCCTGGCTGACCAGAGCCTGCTGTGGAATGAGGCCTTGGCCATGGTGGCCCTGGAGGAGCTGCCCCTAGAGCTCTTCCTGCCACTGTTTATGGTGGCCTTTGCCGGGAGGCACACCCAGGCCCTGAAAGTGGTGGTGCAGTCCAGGCCCTTCCCCTGCCTCTGCTGGGGACCCTGATGAAGGAACACCAGCCTCATCTGGAGACCTTCCAGGCTCCACTCGATGACCTGGGCGTCGTGCTTGCTCAGAGGGTCCAACCCAGGTAAGGTCAACCTGGCAGACTGGTGGGGCCTGGGGGTGTGAGCAAGATGCAGCCAGAGCAGGAGGATGAGGGGTTCACTTGGACAGGCGTCCAGATGTACAGGACTGGTTGAGGGGCAGAAGGGACGAAAGGCGTGTGCTCCCCACCAGTGTCCCTTAAGGTAGGGACCAAGGGGGTTCCTGAAGCCAGGGGGGGCAGTGGTATATGGAGTGCAGAGCCCTCGCGTGGTCCTGGTGCCAGTCAGCCTCTGCACAGCTCAGCGTGTCTCCTGTGGCCCTGCAGGCAGTGGAAGCTGCAGCTGCTGAACTTGCACTGGAAAGCCCACCAGGACATCTGGACCATGTGATCCAGCCACACGGACAGTGTTTGCTCGTTGCTGGAGCCCGAGCCAGCCCAGTCCATGCAGAAGAGGTGCAGGGTGGAGGTGCAGGTGGGCTATAGCCGGCACAGGCCCCTGTGCAGGTGCTGCTCGACCTGTGCCTCAAGGAGGACACCCGGAACCAGACCCTCAGCTACCTGCTGAAGAAGGCCAAACAGGAGGAGCCTGCTGCACCTGAGCTGCCAGAAGCTCAGCATCTCCACCATGCCCACGCGGAGCATCAGGAGGATCCTGAAGGTGGTGCAGCTGGACTGTGTCGAGGAGGTGAATTGCACCTGGAATCGGGCCACTTTGGGCAGGTTTGTGCTCCACCTGGGCCAGATGGGCAACCTGCCCCGGCTGCCGCTCTGGCGCATCCATGTGTTGCCGCACACAGCCCCCAAACAGGAGGAGCACTGCATCACCCAGCTCACGGCCCAGTTCCTGAACCTGCCCCACCTGTAGGAGCTCTACCTGAACTCCATCTCCTTCCTCGATAGCCGCCTGCACCGGGTGCTCAGGTAAGGCATGGCGCCAGCTCCGTAGACCAGAATGGGCCTCTCTCTTTCGTTGCCGTCAGGACGTGTACTCTGTGCCTGCTGTGGACATTGCCAGGGTGCCCGGGTCACTCGAAAGTCCTCACGATGCTGCCGCTCTGTCCCCGGGCTTCTTGTCAGTCACCTTCCTGACTAGGGTCAGAGGTGTGGCCTAGGTTAGATGCTGTCAAAGCGGACTTCTTTCTGGGAGTCCGCACGGTGGCGGTCAGGTGTGATGCCCTTGGGAATTCTTTCCAAGAGAATGATGTCTTAGCTGAGGCGATCACAAATAATTAAGCAAGGAGGACATTGGTCCATCAGGCGTGAGGTTTGAAGTCCGAAACTCTGTTTCTCCCTCCCACCTGCCACATTTGTCCTGAGCTGTTTTAGGCTCCAGGTGAGCTGTGGAAAGTAGGTGATTCTCGAGATGACAAGGAGGGACCGTGAGGGGAAATTGCAGCTCCTAAGCAGTCCAGAGAAGATAAAAAGTTACATAAGCATCATTGCTGAAGTGGCTCCAATCTAAGTCCAAATTACAATTCTTGTTTTCCTCTAAGACTTCTGACTACATAGGAAATTCTCAATAGCAGGTTGTCGCTCTGCCTTGAACACAGTGATAAAAGCTGAGAGGATGCGGCCTAGTCTGTCTGTCTGAATGTGTTGCATTGATTCCCTCTTTGGTAGCTGAACTAAGTGTCCAGGAGTGAGCATCACTAGAGGAACCTTCTTCCAAGGGACCCTCACCCAGGCCCTGGACTGGAGCATTTTCCCCAGTGGATTCAGCAGATGCAAATCCTCCATCTCGTACCCTGGCGGTGCCAAAATGGGTTCACTGTGCAAAATCAGCCCCAGAGTCCTGGGTGATATTCACCCGCAGTCCACCTGGAGCCTCTGGGACCCACCAGCCCATGCCAGTTTTCCCACTGCTCAGCCGTGTCTGACTCTTTGGGACTCCATGGATTGTAAGCCGCCAGGCTTCTCTGCCTATGGAATTCTTCAGCTGAGAATACTACAGTGGGTAACAGATCTCTTTTCCGGGAGACCTTCTCAACCCAGGGATTGAACTTGGGTCTCCTGCATTGCATGCACGACTGAGCAGCCAGGCAAGCCTCCAGTTGCTAAGAGACAACCCAACATCCCCGAATCCATTGTCCAAATGTGCGTTTATGTCACTCATATCCCCACACGTTTTATTCTGTTTTTACATGAATAAACACTTTCACACACAAATATTTACTCAAAGGCTGCTGGAAATCTATTCCCGATCGTCCAAAAATGTCACTGATGAGTTCAGTATTTCAGTGTTGAGTGTAACTTGGCATTTTTCTTCTTGGTGTCATTCATCTGTAACTTTTTTTTTTTAATAAAACCTTATTCCTGAGGTATTTAGCTTAAGCCAAATGGTAAAGATAAAATTTCCTCCAAATCCTAGTTCTCTGCCAACCTGGCCGTACTAAGGCTTTTAAACTAATTCTCTTTTCCCACCAGAGCTCTTTACTGAGACCAAGTCCTCTAAGAGTCAGAGGAGATTTAGCAGCTAAACCAAACAACAGCACCCCTTCAGAGTGGTGGGCTCCAACTATACCACTTTTTGTGACCGAGAAGCTGCGACCGGCATGGACCACCAAAATTTTGCTATAGTAATGTCCTGGAAATTAGCACTGCCTTAGTTTCTGCCATGAGGGGGGTGTCATCTACATATCTGAAGTTTTTGACATTTCTCCTGGCAGTCTTGATTCCCGTTTGCATTTCTTCCAGCCACACATTTCTCTGCATAGAAGTTAAATAAGCAGGGTGACAATATATACCCTTGAGGTGCTGCTTTTCCTATTTGGAACCAGTCTGTTATTCAATGTCCAGTTCTAACTGTTGCTTCCTGAACTGTATACAGGCTTCTCAAGAGGCAGATCCGGTGGTGTGGTACTACCGTCTCTTTCAGAATTTTCCACAGTTTATTTTGATCCGTACACTCAAAGGCTTTGGCATACTCAGTAAAGCAGAACTAGAGGTTTTTCTGGAACTTGCTTGCTTATTTGTGAAGATCCAGCAGATGTTGGAAACTTGATCTTTCATTCCTCTGTATTTTCTAAAACAAGATTGAATATCTGGAAGTTCATGGTTCACATATTGCTGAAGCCTGGCTTGGAGAATTTTGAGCATTTCTTTGTTAGCATGTGAGATGAGTAAAACTGCATGGTAGTTTGAGCATTCGTTGGCATTGCCTTTTTCGAGACTGGAATGACAACTGACCATTTCCAACTGAGCCACAGCTGAGATTTTCAAATTTCTTGTCTTATTGAGTACATCACGTTCACAGCATCGTCTTTGAGGATTTGAAATAGCTCATCTGGAATCAAAGCCGTAATAGAGCCCACTAATTCCCTAATGGACACTGCATGGACTCTCAGAACAAGTGAGATCAACAGCCATCTTCTTTAACAACAACAACAAAAAGTTCTCTCAACAAGAAAACTTACACAAGCCACTGGTCCCACCACATTCACTTGGAGGAGACCACCCAATTAATAGCAATGATGGCCCTCTGGTGTGCAGAAAATAGACCTCGAAGACAGTCATCGAAACAACATGAAAAGGCAGAGACATATCCAGCAGATGAAGGAATACAATGAAAATCAACAAACCAGTGAAAGAGGAGGAGGTAGGAAGTCTACAGGAAAAACAGTTCAGCACAATAATAGTCAATGTCTTGGAAACAAATGAAACTACAGATAAATAGACTTCAGGCATGGATTGAGAAGATGAAAGGGATGTTTTAAATGGACCTGGAAGAAATCATGAGTAGTCAATCAATAATGAGCGATGAAATAACTGAGATAGAAATCACTCTGGACAACAGGAACAGTACTGTAGCTGAGGCAGAAGAAAGAATAAGTGAGCTGGAAGATCGGATATGGGAAATAAATGAAGCAGAGCAGAAAAAAAAAAAAAAGAAAGAGAGAAATGAAGACAATCACAGAGACCTATGGGACAATGTCAAATGCCCCCATATTTAAATCATAGGTTTCTCAAAGAAAGAAGACAAAAGGAAAGGGCATGAGAAAATATTTGAGGAGGAAATATTTAGAAACGTCCCTGAAATGGGAAAAAGAACAGACAACTAAAATGAAAAATCCCAGTGTGTCCCATAGGGGGAAAACCAAGACACAACATGTCAAAACACACATTAATCAAAATGAAAACAAACAAACAAATAAATATACACAATGAACAAATATTCAAGGTAACAAAGGAATCACAACAAATAACATAGAAGGGAATCCCCATAAGGATAACAGCTGATCTTACAATAGAAACTCTTCAGCTTAGAAGGGAATGGCAGGATGCACCTAAAGTGCTGAAAGGCAAAAGCCTAAAGCCAAAATTACTCTATCCAACAAGGATAGTATTCTCATTCAAAAGACAATACAAGAGCTTTACAGACAAACAAAAGCAGTTAGTGTTCAGAACCACCAAACCAGCACTTCAGCAAATGCTGAAGGATCTTTTCTAGATAGGAAGCAGAAAAGCTTATAAAAACAAAGCCACAAAATATATAGTAAGTGGTAAGAAGATCATACTTATCAACAACTACCTTAAACAGAAATGGGCTAAATGCTCCAATGAAAAGGCAAAGACTGGGTGAATGCATACAAGAATATACTGTCTGCAAGAAAACCACCTCATAACTAGGGACACATACAGACTGAAAGTGATGGCCAGGAAAAAGCTATCGATGAAAAAAGAGACTAAGGAGGTAGGAAGGGAGCTCCGTCCTGGAAAGGGAATCCCGTTCCGGGAAGGGAATCTTAAGAAGAGAGGTTTCCAAACACCAAGAAACATTCTCCCTGCCGAGTCTGTGGTGAGCTTTGGAAGCACAGAGTGCAACGTAGCAGGAAGGAAACATAAATATATAATTAAAACCTACAGATTACAAGCACAACAGTAACTCCCCCAGCAGAAAAGCAGCACAGACGCCTGCATCCGACACTAGCAAGTGGGGGCAGGGCAGGGAGGCTCAGGAGGCGCGGGCTGCATTGCTTTTTAAGAATCAGGCAGGAACGCCCCGCACATAACCACAAAGAACAAACCTGCACTGGCAAATCAGACTGTGGGACAGCTACCACGTGAAAAGCCCGAACATAAGACACCACCAGGACCGCACACAGAACAAAGGATGGAACAGAAATAGCCGGTTACAGACCATCCCCCGCCGGTGACAGGCAGCCAGAACCGTATTCGCTGGAAGGGGGCGATCGCAGCCCCGGAGAGATTTTACCTACAAAACTGCAAGCAGGCTTCTTTGCTAAGACTTCTGGGGGTTATGGACAGTCACCATCCACCTCACAAGGGGCACCAGTGGTACATCCAGAAAACTAGCAGCGTAGACAGGAAAGGCGATAAGTCACAGTGACTGCGCTCACCACACACCTGAGCTACTCGGCCGTCAGAAGGACACAAAAGTCAGTCCCAACCGAATCTGTGCCTCTGAGGGCTTACCTGAGCACCGAAGCTGAGTTCGGCTTAGACCTGGGAGGTGCGTGCAGCCTAGGGCCGGCCTCAGACCCTGGAGCAACGTAGAGCATGAGCGGTGTGCATCGTGAGCAGGGGCAGGCCCAGTGGGCCTGAAACGCTGAAAGCACACGCAGGTGTTATTTGTTTGCAGCATCCCTCCCTCCCCACAGCACAACTGAACAAGGGAGCCAAAAAAATAAAAATAAAAAGTGTCCACCATGCTCCCCCCCCCCCCTTATTAGGACGGAAATCAGACACTGAAGAGACCAGCAAACAGAAGAAATTTAATGGAGGGAACCGCCTTGGAAATAACCCCACACTGCCCACAACACCAGAGAAAGGGCCAGAAATATCTTTACTATTTTTATGACCATTTATTTTTCTTTTTTTCTTTTTTGCTAATGTTGTTGTGTGGTAGTTTATTCTTCTTTTCTTTTTCTTCTTCTTCTTTTTTTAACTTTTAGAAATATTTAAGTCCTCTATTTATCCTTTAATTTTTATTCTTATAACCTACTGTTACTTAAAAAGAAACCTATTTTTAAAAGCAAACACTGTATATAGTCTTTGTGTGGTTGTTGTTGTTGTTTTAATAGTTCTTGTGGCTTTTTTTTTTCTCTTCTTATTCTTCTTTTCCTTAATATTGCGTTTTTTAAAATCCAACCTCTATTCTAGATTTTTAATCTTTGCTTTTTGGTATTTGTTGTCAATTTTGTACATTTAAAAACCCAAACTTCACTACCCAATTTTACCTGAGACCGAGATTACTGGCTTGACCACTCTCTCCTCCTTTGGACACTCCTTTTTCTCCACCAGGTGGCCTCTGTCTCTTCCTTCCCCCTTCTCTTCTCTACCCAATTCTGTGAATCTCCGTGTTCCAGACGGTGGAGAACACTTCAGGAACTGGTTACTGGCTGGATCTGTCTCTCTGCTTTTCATTTCCCTCTTTTATCCTCCTGGCCACCTCTGTCTACTTCCTCCCTCTCCTCTTCCCTGTATAACTCTGTGAATACCTCTGAGTGGTCCAGACGGTGGAGCACACATAAGGATGTGACTGCTGGCTAGCTTTCTCTCTCCTCTTTTTTTTTCTCTCTCTCCTCTTTTGATCCCACCTCATCTCATTCCAGTCACCTCTAACTACCCCCTCCCTCTTCTTTCCTCCATGTAACTCAGTGAACCTCTCCGGGTGCCCCTCACTGTGGGTAAACCTTTCATCTTTAACCTAGATGTCTTATGATCGATGCTGTATAGGTGGAGAACTGAATTGAACTGAGACAGCATATTAAAAAGCAGAGATGATAATGTGCCAACAAAACTCCACCTAGTTAAGATTATGATTTTTCCAGTAGGCGTGTATGGATGTACCAGTGGAACTATAAAGAAAGCTGAGCACCAAAGAAGTGATGCTTTTGAACTGTGTTGTTGGAGGAGATTCTTGAGAGTCCCTTGAACCGCAAGGAGATCCAACCAGTCCATCCTAAAGGAGATCAATCACGAATATTCATTAGAAGGACTGTGGTTAAAGCTGAAACTCCAATACTTTGGCCAACTGACGTGAAGAGCTGACTCATTTGAAAAGACCCTGATGTTTGGCAAGATTGAAAGCAGGAGGAGAAGGAGACGACAGAGGATGAGACAGTTAGATGGTATCACCGACTCAAAGGACATGAATTTCAGTAAGCTGCGGGAGTTCGTGATGGACAGGAAGGCCTGATTTGCTGTAGTCCATGGGCCCACAAACAGTCATACACAACTGAACAGCTGAAGTGAATCGAACAAAGACATGCTCACAATTCTCCTGGCAAGACTTTAATAGCACATTAACCTAGAAGTTGCAAATGTTCAAATTGGATTTAGAAAAGACAGAAACCAGAGGTCAAATTGGCAACATCCATTGGATCATGGAAAAAGCAAGAATATTATTAAAAAAAAAAAAAAACTATTTCTGCTTTATTGAGTATGATAAAAATCCACTGTGTGGATCACAACAAACTGCAGAAAATTCTTAAAGACATGGAAATACCAGACTACCTACATGCCTCCTGAGAGACCTGTATCCAGGTCAAGAAACAACCAGTGAGAACCAGAAAAGGAGAACAGATGGTTTGAAATTGGGAAAAACAAACAAACAAACAAACTACTACATGTGTCACCCTGTTGATTTAACTTATATGCAGAGCACATCTTGGAAAATGCTGGGCTGGAGGAAACACAAGCTGAAATTAAGAGAAAAATAGAAATATCAATAACTTCAGATATGCAGATGACACCACCGATATAGCATCAAGCAAAGAATAACTAAAGAGCCTCTTGATGCAGGTGAAAGAGGAGAGTGAAAAAGCTGGCTTAAGACGCAACATTCAAAACACTAAAGATCCTAGCATCTGGTCCTATTATTTCATGGCAAATAGATGGGAAAACAATGGTAACAGTGAGAGACTTCTGTTTCCTTGGACTCCAAAATCATGGCAGGTGATGACTGCAGCTATGAAATTAAATGACACTTGTTTCTTGGAAGAAAAGCAGTGACAAACCTAGACTGCATGTTAAAGAGCAGAGGCATCCCTTTGCCAAGAAGCGTCCATATAGTCAGAGCTATATTTGTGTTTTTTTAAGCAGTCATGTGACGATGTAAGTTAGACCATAAAGGAGGCTGAACATTAAGGAAGTGATACTTTTGAACCACAGTCTTGGAGAAGACTCTTGTGAGTCCCTTGGGCTGCAAGGAAATCAATCCAGTCAACTGTAAAGGACATCAATCCTGAAAATTCACTGGAGGGGCTGATGCTGAGGCAGAAGCTCCAATATTATGGCTATCTGATGTGAAGAGCCAACTCGTTGGCAAAGACTCTGATGCCGCAAAAGATTGGAGCAGAAGAAGGGGACGATGGAGGACCAGATACTTGGATGGCATCACCGACCCAGTGGATTTGAGTTTGAACAAGCTCCGGGAGATGGTCAAGGGCAAGAAGGCGTGACATACTGCAGTCCATGGGATTCGAAGAGTTGGAGATGACTGAATGACTGAACAACATATAACAGCCAGCAACAACAAATCTACAGAGTGCCTTTGACCGTGAGTAGTTTCAGGAGCTCTTGAAGCATGTCACAGATCTGAAACCCAAGATAGTGGCAAACCACTGGATGTGTTTGACTTGGAGTTAGTGAAGCAGCCATTAGTATGTGCTACAACATTGAAACAATGAATGTCGATAACCTATATGGTGTATTTGTTGTGGAGTAAGTGAAGAACCACTTGAAGTGGGTTTCATGACTGAAACACTGTATGTTCACACTTCAGATGGCCTGTGTTTGATCTTGTATATAGAAAGAAGCACAAGGAGCCTGTCAAAACACTGAAACTGGATCATGGTAAATCATTGTGTATGATGAGCTGTGGTAGTTGAAAAATCAATGAAAGTATGTACTAGCCCTGAATCAACGGATGGTGATCAACTAAGAGTGTGCTCAACCTTGAGTGGACAAAGGACCTTTTGAAGCATATGCCAGAATTAACACTCTGGATTGTGATAAATTATTGGTTATGTATTTTCTGCAGAGAATGACGAAGCAGTTGAGCAGGAAACAGCCTTGAAACACTGGATGATGATAAACTTCGGGGTTTGTTTGATACATGTTGAATGAGGAGAAACTGAAAGCATGGCACAGACGAAAACATGGGACCATCATAAACTTCTGAATGCGTTTTATCTAGAATGGCCTAAAGAAGGACTTTAAACTCAGCACAGAACCGAAACAGTGTTTAGCTGCACTGAGTCAACTGGACTTCAGGAGCTGTTTAGCCATGGGGTTTGGAATGCTTCCTTTTGTTCTCTGCAGCCATGAGTCTGCAAAATTTCTCTGTTAAGGTCTAGAGAGTAACCAGGCATTAAGGGCCATTGAGGTCTCTCCCATTAGCAGGGTGAAATAGCCTCAGGCAGAGGCAAATGATCACGTCTATGTTCCAATAAAACTTTCTTTGTGACACTGAAATTTAGATATCATATAATGTTCACACGTCACAAACCTTTCCTTTGTTTTTCCCAAAATTAAACCTCAATGTAAAAAATATTAAACGTTTTTAAAAATTAAAAGAAAAAACAAACAAAAAAAAAACAATCGGGAAGCAAGCCGATTTGTCAATCCCTGTCTAAACCACTTGCCTATATAATGCAGCTAGCATGCCATTAGTGACTTGTGACATGAATGTAGTAGGCTGGATTCTGCTTATGAAAAAGAAATCTTCAATAAATCTAAGATAACATCAGCTGTAAGATACATTATTCCATTTACCTTGGCCACACCCAGTGGCATGTGGGATCACAGGTCCCTGACCAGGGATTGAAGCTGTGTCCCTGGCCTGGAAGTGAGAAGTCTTAAATACTGGAATACCAGGGAGGTCCCACAGCACTATTTTTCATACCACTATAAAATATATATTTATATACATATGTCTGCGTGTGTGTTCAGTTGCTTCAGTCATGCTTGACTTTCTGCAACCCTATGGACTGTCGCCCACGATTCTTCTCTGTCCATACGATTCTTCAGGCAGGAATACTGCAGTGGGTGGCCATGCCCTCCTCCAGGGGGTCTTCCTGACCCAGAGATGGAACCTGCATCTCTTAGGTCCTCTGCATTGGCAGGAGGGACCTTTACCGCTAGGGACATCATTTACACACAAGCAAACAAACTATGATATGCTACTGATGAAATGTGATCTGGTATCACAAATGGCCAAATGTAAACTTTAGAATGTCCTTTAATGTCTATGAAACGTGTTAATGGCATGGAAGCTATCAACAAATGTATTATATGGAGAGAAACTGTGTTACAAACCTTTAATTTCAAGGAGCACCACTGCCCCTGTCAGCATCCAGCTACATACTGGCTGACTTTCTCTCTTGCCTGATAGTTTTAATCCATTCAGATTTGGAAGTCATCAAATGCTTGGAGAAATTGCTTCTCAGCCTTTTGGCTAAGATCAAGTGTAAGTACCTGGGGAGCCAGGAATGAGTGGGCCGAGCTTGAGGTACAGGTAAATGATTGTTTAATAACAGTTACTGTTTATTTCTGCAGCAGGCATGTAGCACTGACAGACACCCCATGTTGTTCTAGAAACCAAAATACAGCAGCCCAATAGCTCTGGAGGGGAAAATGGCATGTGAGTTGGGGGAGGCTGTGATTTCTGACATCATGGTCAGGAAAGCCTGGCAGAGAAACTGTGGACCGAGGCAGCTCAGGAGTTGGGTGCTGGTAATTGAGACAGCATCCAAGGCAGGGGGAGCAGTAGAAGTCTTGAGAAGTCCCGTCCCTCCCTCCTCGGTACCCATGGGAGATTGGGTCTGGGAACCCTGCACCTGGAGACACCAAAATTAATGGGTGATCAAGTCCATTACGTAAAATGGTGCAGTCTTTGCATGTAACGTAAGGGGATACTCCCACATGTTTTAAATCATCTCCACATTCCGTATAATACCTAATACAATGTTGATGCTGTGGTAGTAGTTTCAAGCACAGAGTAAATGCTCTCCCTCTCTGAGAGAGAGAGAGAGAGAGAGAGAAATAGAGAGGGGGGGGGGGAGAGAGAGAGAGAGAGAGAGAGGGAGGAAGGGAGAGAGAGAAGGAGGGAGGGAGGGAGGGAGAGAGAGAGAGAGAATTGCCAGCATGAGGCAGGTTCAAGTCCTGCTATTAGAAATGGCTGGGATTTTAAAACAAATATTTTGGATCCATGTATAGACTATGGTGCCTTCTGGACTCGGAGAGTGGAGGGAGTGAGAGGCACCCCCAAGGGACAGCTGGGGGCTCTTTTGGACATTTTCTGTCGGTCAGCATTTCTGAGTGAGATTGTAGATCTGTAAGCAAAATGGTGCCTACCAGCTCTCCTGCAGAGTTTAACAGGAGCACGGGGGCCACCATGGGGAGTCAAGGCAAAAGTGGTGGCTGGAGAAGGAAGTTTAAAAGGGTCATGTCATTTCACTGAGTTTGAGATGTTTCCTTATGTCTAAGGGTGCTAATAGTTATCTCAATGTTTCAGCCAGTGATTAAACCAGGTACTAATTTTGTCTTTTGAAAGAAATATAATCATCACCACTTATCGGCAGAGAGTAAGTTTCAAGACCCCCAGGGGACATCGGTAACCTCACACAGTATCAAACTCTATATACACAATGGTTCTTCTATACAAACATACCTGTGATGCAGTCTACTGTATAGAGGCACAGTAAGAGATAGCTACTGCCTAAAAATAGCAGGAAAGTGAAAGTGAAGTCGCTCAGTCGTGTGCAACTCTTTGCGACCCCATGGACTGCCGCTTATTACGCTCCTCTGTCCATGGGATTTCCCAGGCAAGAATTCTGGGCTGGATTGCCATTTCCTTCTTCACAGGATCTTCCTGACCCAGGCATTGAACCTGGCTCTCCCGAATTGTAGGCAGACACTTTACCATCTGAGCCACCAGGGAAGGTGTAATAATAACATAGAACAATTATAGCAATATACTTTTATAAAAGTGTTGTGAGTCTAGTCGCTATGTAAAATATACTACTGTACTAATTGAGCGATTTTTTTCACCCTAACTAAGCACTTACTACGCTCTGTGTCCATACCTTTTGCAGTTGGAGGTTTGACAGCAAAACTAACCCAGATTTATTTTCTCTTCTTCACATTCACCACAGATATTAGCAACCTCAGCATACATTGTTTCTTTCTCTTTTATATCAAATTGAGAACTTCGATCTTTTCACTGAAAGGTAGCACTTAATGGATTTTCTCTGGCATATGTCAATGGACAGCATCCCTCCACTTACGGTTTGGGGCCATTATTGAGTAAAGTAAGGATAACTTGGTCACAAGCCCCGTGGCATCTCAACAGTCATTGTGGTAACCGAGTGACAGACGCGTGGGATGTTCAGGACTAAGGAACGATTCACATTCTGGGCAGGAGGAAGCAGGATGGTGTGAGATTCCAATCACTCTCCTCAGAATTACCTGCAGATTAAAATGCATAAGTTGTATATTTCTGGAGTTTTCCATTTAATATTCTCGGTGACCAACTGAGGGTGACCTGAAACCACAGAGACTGACACCTGAGATCAGAGGGGATGACCTTGCCTGGTGATTGCTTTTAGGGGGAGAAAAACACTAGAAGGGGCCACTTGAAGCCACAAGTGGTTGCAAAATGGCCCATCTCTTCCCGTGTGAGGAAGCACAAGCACCACCACAACCCGAGAAAAAGACCGCCGTGTCCAAATCCAGAGGTGAGGACAATGACGATGCTGAGGTCATCTTTGTTGGAGTGGAGCACGTCAAGGAGGATGCTGAAACCTTCTTTGTCAGAGTGATTTCAACTTCAAAGCCAGTCATTTCTAATGTTTTGAACAGAGTGACCAGGGACTCATCTTCAAGAAGAATGAAGGACCACGTGAATCCGGATCCCTCCTGCAGGTGGCAACCTGCAAATCTGAGGACCCCAGCATCAGAGCCAGCTGCCGTATCACCAGTTTCTCAGTGTGTATGGGGAGGAAGAGGCTGTTCTATTATTTCGGAGCCTTCATCTAAACCTGATTGGAAAACGAGCTCGCCGGAAACTGTCCTTCACAATTCAGAATTGTTCTCTCTGCGGCCACCCTGTCTCTCTGGAGCCGTTTTCTCATTAGGAGGCAAGGATGAAAGCCCTCTTAATTCAAAGCGGTGTCCCACTTCAGATGTGAATTTTAACAGTGGGAATCCCAAAAGACCCAAACTCAGCGATGGAATCCCAGGGGGACCTGCCTCCACCATGGCCCCTCCAGGTATCTCTCCTGGAAAAACACGGTTATGACCTTGGAAGATTCCCCGACCTCACCGAGCCATGTGCATGGTGGGGCATCATTTTCACGGACTCGCACCAATGGCCAGGCATGCTTCCGTCTTATGGATCCAGAAGGAACATGTAGTTTGTCAGGCCTGGAGAAAATGGACTTTCTGACTCTTGCACGTCAGAGCAAGACTGTTGATCCCATGAAAGTAAATCTGGGATCAAATTCACTGATGAGAGTAAATGTTATTTGATGGCTTTTACTTTGGAGCATACAAGAGACGGCACCAGAACAGAAGACTCACACAGCCTTCAAATGCCTCAGCTGCTTGAGTCTTCTAAAATATGTCAAGTTTATGACCCACCTGAGGAACCATCTGGAGCTTGAGAGGCAGAAGGGTGACAGCTGGGAAACCCACACTACCTGCCAGCACTGCCACCGCCAGTTTCCCACCTCGTTCCAGCTGCAGTGTCGCATGGAAAGTGTCCCTGCTTCCTGGGAGCCCTCCACGGTCTGTAATATCTGTGAATTGTCCTTCAAAACAGATCAGGTTCTCTTACAGTACCTGAAGGACAGTCACAAACCTGGCAAAATGCCCTATGTCTGCCGTGTTTGCAGTTACAGATTGTCAGCTTTTGCCAATGTAGAGGCGTATTTTAGAACATGGCATGGAAACATGAACAATTTGTTTGTCTGGTTTGCCTCAAAATGTTCAAATAGGTGACATCCTTTGTAAATCACGCTCAGAGGAACTGCAACAGGAGGGTCTTTCCATGTTGCAAGTGCTGGCTACAAAGTTTGAACGTGAAGGAAAAGACCGAGCACCAAACCAAGAATCATCAGTCATTCAAACAGCCAGAGAACTTACCAGGGTTGCCTCCTGATACAGAGGTCATGATCCAAAGTTCAGTTCAGCTGGGACTGAGAGAGACAGCATCCATCATTGTGAGGAACACTGACTCCCAAGTGCCACCCAGAAAACACACAAAAAAGATTGACTACGAGCACAAAATATTCCAGACATGCTGCAGCATGGGATCTGGCTAAAAAATTATGTTCTACCCACCTCCAGAAATTCAGAAAAGCCCCATTGAGGTTCAGCCAGCTGTACATAAAGACCCTGCCTGGCTTTTGTTGTTCAGTTGCTCAGTCGTGTCTGACACCCTGCGACCCCATGAACTTCTGTATGCCAGGCTTCCATGTCCATCATCATCCCCTGAAGCTTGCTCAAACTCATTCCGTTGGGTTGCTGATGCCACCCAATCATCTCATCCTCTGTCATGCCGTCTGCTGCTGCCTTCAATAGTTCCCAGGATCAAGGGTTTTGTTTTGTTTTGTTTTGTTTTCCCAATGAGTTGACTCTTCCCTTCAGGAGGCCAAAGTATTGGAGCTTCAGCATCAGTTTTTCCACTGAAGATTCAGGGTTGATTTCCCTTCGGATTGACTGGTTGGATCTCCTTGCAGTCCAAGGGACTCTCAAGAGTCTTCTCCATTCTCCAGCACCACAGTTTGAAAGGATCCATTCTTCAGCACTCAGCCTTCTTTATGGTGCAGCTCCTCCATCTGTACCTGACTCCTGGAAAAACCATAGCTTTGACTTTATGGACGTTTGTTGGGAAAGTAATGTCTCTTTCTTTTAAAACACTGCCTAGCTTTGTCACAACTTTTCTTCCAAGCAGTGAGCATCTTTTAATTTCGTGGCTGCAGTCACCATCTGCAGTGATTTTGGAGCTCAAGAAAATAAATTCTGTCACTGTTTCCATTGTTTCTTCATCTATTTTCCATGAAGTGATGAGACCTTTGCCTGTGTGAACCACAACAAACTCTGGAAAATTCTTAAAGAGATGGGAATACCAGACCATCTGACCTGCCTCCTGAGAAATCTGTATGCAGGGCAAGAAGCAACACTTAGAACTGGACATGGAACAAGCGACTGGTTCCAAATAGGGAAAGGAGCACGTCAGGATTATATACTGTTGCCCTGCTTATTTAACTTAAACGCAGAGTACATCATGAAAAACACTGGGCTGGATGAAGCAAAATCTGGAATCAAGATTGCTGGAGAAACAGCGACAACCTCAGATATGCAGATGATGTCACCCTAAGGGCAGAAAGTGAAGAGCCTCTTGATGGTGGCAAAAGAGGAGAGTGAAAGGCTGGCTTAAAACTCAAATTTCAAAAGACGAAGATCACAACGTCTGGTCCCATCACTTTATGGCAAAGAAATGGTGAACAACTGAAAATAACAGCACGTTTGATTGTCTTGGACTCCAAAATCACTGTGGATGGTGAATGTAGCCACAAAATCAAAGGAAGCTAGCTCCTTGGAAGAAAGCTATGGCAAATATAGACAGCATTAAAAAAGAAAAAAAAAAAAAAGCTAAGGCATCACTCTGCTGACCAAAATTCTTATAGTCAAAGCTATGGTGGTTCAGACAGTAAGGAATTCACTTGCAATGTGGGAGACCTGGGTTCATTCATGGGAAGGACATCCCTGTAGTCCGGTGGAATTACTCGGTGCTCCCAGATTAGGGCGTCCAAGTTCATTCCTTGGTCAGGGCATTAGATCCCACATACTGCAACTAAAAATACCACATGTGACAATTAAAATCCCTGCTCCCACATGCTACAATGAAGATTGAAGGGTCCTTGTGCTGGAACTAAAAACAAGCACAGCCAAGTAAATGAACAAATATTTGAAAGAAAGAAAGAAAGAGGTATGAGAATTCCCTGTTGCTTCAGTGGTTCGGACTTGATGCTTTCACTGTCAATGGCCAGGTTCAACACCTGGTTGTGGAACTAAGATCCCACAGCTTCTGTGGCATGACCAAACAAAAACCCAGAAAGATAACTGAGGAGTACAGAACTCCCAAAGTTTGAAAATGAAGCAATGACACTGCACACAGGCTGAGGATAGAGTAAGGATTGCCAGGAACCCAAAGTGCAAAAGCGGCACCTCTGCAATTCACAAGCCTCTTTAATGTTGTGGTTTAGGCTTCTCCTTCTCCTGCTTCTGAACCTAAATAACTTATTGCTCCTAAGAGAAATTGTTATGGGAAAAACATTATTTGAACTGAATGATAGTGAAAATAGCAAATTTTTGAGACAGAGCTAAAGCAGTTTCATGTGTTAATATGCATCACATTTGAAAAGAAGAAAGGTTGGAAAAACAATGACCTAAGTCAGTGCTATTCACAGACCTTTCTGCAGCAGTAGAAAACATTTTCATAATTGTTACATGTATTCCCTCATAAGGGCGATCAGCTTTTCACATATATAAATGCTTATGTTTCTTTTCTTTTCTGTGAGGTGTTCTGTTTATATCCTTTATCTGTATATTCAATGGAGTGTTCATCAGGCAGGGTTTGTTTTTTTTTTTTTTTTTTGCCTTGCTGTAAGGATTAAGGGATCTTAGATCTTCAACCAGGGATTGACTCTCTGCCCCCTGCAGTGGAAGCGCAAATCTCTAATAACCCGATCACTAAGGAATTCTCAATAAAATATATTTTCTATGTCCGTGTCTAATATGCCACTAGCACCAACTGGGAAACCTATTATCTTTACCTTAATTAATTTAACATTAAAAGATATGGCTAGAAGGACCAGATCTTCCTTACAAAGGAGTTTCAATTAACTTGTATACTCAGGAATTTGTGCATATCTTCGATAGTTTCCTCAAGATGAGATTCCATGCCCCTCCCTAAATGTAGGCTGTGTTTAGCGGCTTCTTTCCAAGAACAGAATATGTCAGCAGGAAGGAGACAACTTTATAGCAGACGAACTAGTGGTAGGTCATATTGATAGTATGAATCCTTGATGGGAGATGATGAGAAAGATATTTTGCCTTGGAGGTACAGTTCTAAAATTATATAAACCCCAGGGCAATCAGGAGAAACATCCCAAACCCATATAGAGAGTCATTCTGCAAAATGCCTGTCCCTGAAGGACTCCTGAAAACTGTCAAAAGTCTTGAAAAACAAGGAAAGTTTAAGAAACTGCTATAGACCAGAGTAAGCTAAGGGAGGTATCTGTAGCTTTTTGCTCTATATTCTCATGCAGTTCAGTATCCTATATGGGACTATGAAACTAGGAAAGAACATTTGTGGAAAAACTGGTAAAATTTGAGAAAACCCTGGAACTTAGTTAAAGGTACCCTACTGAAAGTTGCTGGAATAATTGTGAAGCATAAAGGAAGTCATTTCACATACATACATTTCAGACATTGCAAGTGTTTTCTCTACACAACACCCACTTCATTTTGACTTCACGGAGATGGAAATCTGAAGTACAGCATACTTAACGGAAATCTTCGAATACAAAGGATCAATAATATTTAGACTGTGTCATCTGACTATAATGCAATAATGAGAAATTGACCAAGAAACATCTTTGAAAATGCCATTCACTTGGAAAATAGAAATAACTATCTTAACACATAACATATATCTCTATGGAATTTTCATGCAAGAATCCTGGAGCAGATTGCCATTATTTTCTCCAGGGGATCCTCCTGACCCGGGATCGAACCCAGGCCTTTTGTGTCTCCTGCATTGGATGGAAAGCGATTTACCAGTTGAGTGACCAGGGAAGCCCATGCAACATTTAGGCTTATCTTTAGAAGAGAATATTAGGATATACTCGGACGTGAATGATAATGAACAGTCTATTCACAAAAATTGTGGGACACATTTAAAGTTGTACGGAGAAACAATGGAAAGAGTAACAGACTTTATTTTCTTGGGGTCCAAAATGATTGTGGATGGTGAATGCAGCCATGAGCTTAAAAGATATGTGGCCCTTGGAAGAAAAGCTATGACAAGCCTAGACAGCCTCTTAAAAAGCAGAGACATTTCTTTGCTGACAAAGTCCATCTAGTCACAGCTATGGTTTTTCCCACAGTCATGTATAGATGTGACAGCTGGACCGTAAAGAAGGTGGAGTGCCGAAGAACTGATGCTTTTGAACTGTGGTGTTGAAGACTCTCGAGAGTCCCTTGGACAGCAAGATTCAACCAGTCAATCCTAAGGGAAATCAACTCTGAATATTCACTGGAAGGACTGATGCTGAATCTGACGATCCAATAGTTTGGCCACCTGATGGGTAAAGCCAACTCATTGGAAACCACCTTGATGCTGGGAACGACTGAGGGCAGGAGAAGAAGTGGGTGGCGATGGATGAGATGTTCGGATGGTATCACCAACTCAATGGACATGAGTTTGAGTAAACTCCAGGAGACAGTGAAGGACAGGAAAGCCTGGTGTGATGCATGCAGTCCATGGCATTGCAAAGAGTCCAACATGACTGAGGGATTGAACAACAACAACAAATTAAGGTAACTTTATAGCATTAGATACAAGAGAAATGAGAGTTATAAACAGTTATCTCAAAAAGTTGTAAAGATGAGCAACAGAACAAACTTATAGCGATGTGAAGGAATGAAATTAGGAAAGAATGAAAAATGAATATAATAGAGAAGAAAATAATGTAACAAAACCAAAACTTTATCCTCCCATAGGAGATCTCAACGGTCTACTAGGAGACTTCCAGCAGCACAGGGCATTTAAAAAAGACTCTGTGAAGGGCCAAAAAAGAAATATTTTAGGCTTTGCGAATATGATCATTGGCGATTAAGTTTTCAGCCATAGACAACAACGAAAGAAACTGGCAAGTCCCTGTTCCAAATTTAAGGACTCCGAAAACTGAATTTCACACAATTTCCACGTCAGAAAATAAAAGTCTTTTCGGTTTTCCTCAGCCATTAAAAGTGTAAAGCTCTAAAATTAAAAAGAAGAAGAAGAAGAAAAAGTAAAGCTCATTCTCAGCTCACAATAGACAGTGCAAAAACAGGGGCAGGCTGCCCTGCCTTGATTGAAATGTAATTCCAAGAGGAGGGGAGCCAAGATGCACTGTAAGGTCAAGTTCCTTAAGCAAAGAACTGGCTTAAGGGAGGTCACACCTGAGGGCTGTGAGTGCCGGACACCATCACTGGACTCCCCTGGTAGACTCGGAGGCCGTTCTCAGCCCTGTGCCCAGGCGACTGTGCCATCTGTTTTTTCTTTCTTCGCGTTTGGTGAGCTGAGCAATCTTGACCCAATACTCTTGAGATTCAGATTCAGCCTGACCACGCCCACAGAGGGTGCTTTTACGGGGTGGGGGGAGGGGGTGGGTGTCCATCGCACGCGCATGCGCCCAACTCGGCCTGGCGGCCAATCAGATTGCAGGAGCCGACACCTGGCAGCCAATCATCGGAGGCAGCCCGCTCGCCTGTAGGAGGAGCTGAGGCGGCGCCCCTGACCTGAGGAGGCCTCATCCCCTCAGGCTCGCCTCCTCAGGCTTGATCCGGGAACTGCATAAGGCAGGTGAGCAGCAGGCAGTTCTGTCTCCTCCGTCAACGGGGGCTGGTAAGGACTGGAGCGTGGTTCAGCCAAAGCGGTGCCTGACGGCTAAAGGGAGGGTTTCTCGGGTCCCCACTCTCACGAAGCCTTGCTCGGTGGGGCGGCTGGTGAGGGCCCGCGGGCCCTCAAGAGGGAGCGTGCGGCAGGACCCACAGGCCTCAGGCTCCTTTCGCCCTCTCTCCTCTCTAGTCTGGGTGGGCTCAGCTCTCCAGCAGCTTTCCGGCCCGGGGGTTGGGTGGGACAAGCCAGCTCCAGGAAAGGGCCTCTTAGGCCCCTGGCCCCGGGCACCACCCCCAGCTCTCCTGTGGAACCTAATGATTTAAACACACACACACACACAAATCTTCACGGCCCAACCTGGTCCTGCACCCAGGCTTAGTCAGGCGAGCACAGCAAAAAAAAAAAAAGGAAAAAAATCGATCTAGTGGCCTCTTCACTGCCCTGGTGCTTTGGTCGTTTTCCTGTTTCCTCGGCCTCTCCTCAGACTCCAGGGCTGCCCCGTCCCTGGGGGCCCCGAGATTCAGGCCTTTGGTTCGGAAGTTGGCAGATGAGGTATTTGTTTGTTTGTTACTGAGAGAAGGGAGGTGGGAGGAAGAAGCTCAGGGCAAAGGAGTTCAATCACTTGGTCTGGTTGAGTGTGAGACGCCTGGTCAGCATCCATAGGGTAGGACCAGGTAGGGCCTGGGGGGATAGAATGTTCCCAGAACAGGGGACTCACCCTGGCTTTTTCCTGTGCTTGTCCCCAGGATGTGACCGTGTGCTGCCTGGGAGGTCTCAAGCGCTCAGGATTTCAGTGGGCCCCTGAGGTAAGGTGACAGACATCTTTACAACAAGGGACAAAGTTGTGGCTTTCTTACATTGTGTTTTTCTCCTTTCATTCGTCGGCTGACACGTTGCTGTTGAGAGAGAGTATTCCTGATTGGGGATTACCTGACCCTGATTGCGGGTGCTGACTTCAGGGCCATCATGGTTTCAGGTTTGCAGCTTTCTGAGTGGCAAGCTTAAAAACAGGCAGGGTGACTTGCTTTCTCCTGCCTTCTTGAAAGAAAAAAAGTAAGAGCACCATGGATCTTAAGCTGTGTAGAGCTGACTCCTACCACTTGGTGAGGCTAAAGTGGGGCAATGCACATATCCTAAGGTTTTAGCTAGCAAAGCAAAGCAATGCAGGTGTGGGGGTTCCCTGGTGGCCTGGTGATTAGGATTTTGGGCTTTCACTGCAGTGGTCTGGATTCAGTCTCTCGTCAGGGAACTGGGACCCCACAAGCCAAACAGCATGGCCAAATGAATGAATGAATCCAGTGGTTCATTCAGAGAAAATATCCTGTGATTTAACATGTTCACGTGAGATTACTTGCTCATTTCTGTACCCTTAAGGGCTTTTCTTCATTAAGTAAGTGAACTCCATTGGATGGGGGTGAGGCACCATCTGAGTTCGTTTCATGCGAGTAAACAAGATCATAGGAAGCTCTATGCCCAGCCACTTGTGCCTACAGCTGTGTTGTATACTTATCTTGCTGGTACAGCTTTGAACTTCAGAGCATGTTTTGTTTTGGTCACAACATGTGGCTTCATAGGATATTAGTTCCCCAGCCAGGGATCGAACACAGGATCCTGGCAGTGAGAGGGCTGAGTCCTAACCAAACCACTGTACTGCCAGGCAACTCCTGTGTTTCAGTGCTTTGGATAGGGGTGTGTGTGTGTGTTTGTGTGTGTGTGTGTGTGTGTGTTTTGATTTTTGCTATATTTATAGGAGAACTGTTCTGTGTGTAAGTATGATGGGAATGGTATTAGAACTTGAAATGTTAGTGTTGTACATATGATCTCAAAATGGAATAGTTTGAAAGAACTTACCACTTGTTATCTCTTGGCCTAGGATCTCTCCTGAGGTAGTAGTCAAGCTTTTGTCTGGCTTGGCAACCTCTGAAGACTTAGCTTGTTGAATCTTAGCTCTCTCACTTGTCTGTACTCTTGAAGCCTCAGTTCCTCCTTCTGTGGGCCTCTCCAAGGGGCTTATCGTGTGGAGGCTGCTGTCTTTACTCAGAATGAGTGATTCAGGAAAGTGCTTGCACCCATGATAAAGTGCAGGGTTTTTTTGAGATGTTACACATCTGCGCTTGTGTATTTGCTTAGTCTAACAGGTCTACCCTGTGATAGATTGAGAGAGAACTGCGCAGGGGTGGGAATATCAGGAGATTGAATTCGCTTGAAGGCTGGTTACCATACCCTTTAATCCACTATGCCAGCCTTTTTTTCACATGATCTCAGCTCTGTCAATGTGAGCAAATTATGTGGCTTGTGTACCCTTCTTGTGTGCTGCTACTGCTGCTAAGCCGCTTCAGTCGAGTCTGACTCTGCAGTCTCATGGACAGCCACCCACAAGGCTACCCCTTTTCTGGGATTCTCCAGGTGAGAATGCTGGAGTGGGTTGCCATTTCCTTCTCCAGTGCATGAGAGTGAAGTCGCCCAGTCGTGTCCAACCCTTCGAAACCCCATGGACTGCAGCCTACCGGGCTCCTCCGTCTGTGGGATATTCCAGGCAAGAGTACTGGTGTGGGTTTCCATTGCCTTTTCCAGCTTGTGTGCTCTTGTGGTTTGATGTACTCAATTCTTAATCTGCTCATTTCTGGACCTACTCATTTCTTGATATTCTAGCAAGTCTCCTCTTTGTCCTCCTGGATTAAGGTTTCTGTTTCTCTGGATGGTTCCCATCAGCAAACAGACTGACCATAATGTGACCTGTCGTTAAAAATCCATCTTTTGGTGACACCTCCTGCTTCTGCTGCTTTTATTTCATATTTGCTTATGATAGACCTCTGCAGAGTTGTTCCTAGACTTTGTTATCTCGAGTTCTCTCATTTTCCTATAAAGCCACTCTTGGCAAGGCCACTAGTGAATTTCAAATGAATAACTCAGGGGTCAATTTTTAGTTGTTATTTTATTTAATTTATTGGCAGCCTTTACCAGAGTGGTTCATTTCCTCCTCCCTGAAAAAAAATGTTTCACTTGGATTACAGAGTGCTTCTCTTTCATGCTTGTCTTCCACCTACAGTTCTCCCACATACATTATGTGACCTTTGTGTCCGGATTTATTCAGATGTCATATTTTCTTTTTAAATATTTATTTATTTAGCTATGTGGCATGTGGGATCTTAGTTCCCAGCCCAGGGATGGCCCCTGTGGAGAGTCTTAAACCCTGGATCTCCAGGAAAGTCCCCTCGTTGGTGTACTTTCAAGATTCATCTTTTTCATGCTTGTATAGCAGTGAATGTTTTTGTTTTATTTTTATGGCTGAATATGGTATATGAATATGGTAAATGGCTTCCGTGCAGTCCATTTTGAGCATATACCACAGTTTGTTTATCCATTCGTCAATGAATGGATAATACGTGGATGGTGTACTCTTTGTGACTATTGCGAGTAATGTTGCTGTGAACACTGATTTTGCATGGACTGAACATTTTCAGTGTTGGTGCATATATACAAAAGAGGGAAATTCCTGGATCATATCTCTACTCTACATTTAATTTTTGAGGTACTGTCCAACCACTTTTGCAAGAGTGGTTGTACCATTTTACAGCAATTACCTCAACAATATCATGAAGATTCCTTTTCTCCACATCCTCTGCAGCACTTGTTATTATTCGTCCTTTTGATTGGGTGTGAAGTAGTATGGGTGTGAAGTAGTATCTCGGTGAAACTGATTGACATTTTGCTCGGGTCTTCCCTGGTGGCTCAGAAGAGAAAGTGTCTGCCTGCAAGGTAGGAGACCTGGCATCAATTCCTGGGTGGGGAAGATCGCCTTGAGAAGGAAATGGTAATCCACTGCAGCACTCTTGCCTGGAAAATCCCATGAACGGAGGAGCCTGGTAGACTACAGTCCATGGGGTTGCAAAGAGTCGGAAATGTCTGTTCAAATTCTTTTCCTGGTTGTTAAATGCTTTTCTGTTTTTAATCGTTGTAGAAAACATCTAACTTAAACTTTTACCATTTTAACCATTTTTGCATGCTAAGTATTTTGCACACTTTCATCAGCCTTTTGGAGAAAGAAATGGCAACCCACTGCAAATCTGATGGAGAAGGGAACGTGGTGAGCTTTAGTCCATGGGGATGCAAAGTTGGGCACAACTGAGTGACTAAGACATATACACACACGTAGTCACAGTGTTGATTTGTTTTTGTTGCATTGTTTAGCTGTGTTGTGCAGCTTGTATGACAGTTCCCTGGTTGAGGATCATACCCAGGCCCCTGATAGGACACTGTGGAGTCCTAACCTCTGAACTACCAGGGAATTCCTTATCACATTGTTATGAAACAGATCTCTACACCTTTACAGCTTGCAAAATCGAAACTCTGTACCCATCACCTGTCCCATTAAACAGCAACTCTTCTTTTCTTGCCCGTTGACCTAGACCATGGACTCCATCGTTCTTTTTTGTTTCCTTTCTATTGCTTGACTGTGTTAGCTATTTCATGCAAGTAGAAACTTACAGTATTTGTCTTTTTGTAGGACTGGTTTATTGCATTTGGCTTGATGTCTGAAATGATCATGCATGTTGTAGCATGTGACAGAATTTTCTCTATATGGCTAAATAATATTTCATTATGTGTATATATCACATTTGATGGCCATTTCGATGCTTCCACCTCTTAGTTGTTGTGCTTCGTGCTGCTGTGAGCACGGCTCTGCAGATATCCCAAGACCCCATGTTAACTTCTTTTGATTTTATATCCTGAAGTGGAATTGCTGAATCATGTATCAGGTCTAGTTTTTTAGTATTTTGAGGAGCCTTTAAACTGTTTTCTGTAGCAGTTGCACCATTTTAAAATGCATCTATAACACACAAGGATCCAATTTCTGTATGTGCTTGCCAACAGTTGTCCTTTCCTTTCCTTCATATGTAAACACACACATATGCACATACAATTTTTTCATACCCTGTTCCATGATTGTTTATCACAAATTATGAATATAGTTCCTTGTGCTATACAGTACGCTCTTATTTCTCTCTTGTATATATTATAGTTTGCATCTGCTAATCACCAGCTCCCAATCTGTGCCTACCCCTACTTTCCCCTCTTGGGAATCACATAGTGTGCTCTCTATGTCTGTGAGTCTGTTTCTGTTTCATAGATAAGTTCATTTGTGTCATATTTTAGAGTCCATGGAAGTGATGCCATATGATATTTGTCTTTCTCTCCTTTTTATTATTTTTATTTTTACTTTATTTTATTTTACAACACTGTGTTGGTTTTGCCATCCATTGACATGAATCCACCACAGGTGTACAGAAGTTCCCAATCCTGACCCCCCTCCCACCTCCCACCCCATATCATCTCTCTGGATCATCCCTGTGCACCAGCCCCAAACATCCTGTATCCTGCATCAAACATAGACTGGCGACTACCTTACATGATAGTGTACATGTTTCAGTGCTATTCTCCCAAATTATCCCACCCTCTCCCGCTCCCTCAGAGTCTAAAAATCTGTTCTATACATCTGTGTCTCTTCTGCTGACTGTCATGCACGGTTATCATTACCATCCTTCCAAATTCCATATATATGTGTTAGTATACTGTATTGGTGTTTTTCTTTCTGGCTTACTTCACTGTGTATAATCGGCTCCAGTTTCATCCGTCTCATTAGAATTGATTCCTATAAAGTGTGCAAGCAATAAATGCTGGAGAGGGTGTGGAGAAAAGGGAACCCTCTTACACTGTTTGTGGGAATGCAATCTAGTGCAGCCACTATGGAGAACATTGTGGAGATTCCTTAAAAAATGGCAAATAGAACTGCCATATGACCCAGCAATCCCACCGCTGGGCATACACACTGAGGACACCAGAATTGAAAGAGACACATGTACCCCGGTGTTCTTCGCAGCACTGTTTATAATAGCCAGGACATGGAACAACCTAGATGTCCACCAATAGATAAATGGATCAGAAAGCTGTGGTACATATACACAATGGAGTATTACTCAGCCATTCAAAAGAATATATTGTCTTCCTCTTTCTGACTTCCTAAGTATTCTTTTGAATGCTAGTGTAGATTCCAGTATTTACTCAACAACATTTGTTGCTACAGTGTAAAATGTGGTTGACTTTTAAAATATTTGTCTTCTATTCTGCAAGCTTTATATTAATTCTAATACTTGTGTTTTCTTCAAGATTTTCTATATACAAAGATATGTTATCTCCAATATTTTGATTTTTCCTTTCCATTCTGAAAGCGGTTTTTTGTTTTTTCATTGTGTTGTTTTTTTTTTTTAAACTAGAGCAACAATTCTCTTTTGTTACCTGATTGCTCTGGTTGTAAAACTGCCAGTATAATGTTGAGCCAAAGTGTGTAATAGACTTCCTTGTGTTGTTCCCAGTCTTAGAGGGAAAGCTTTCAGTTTTTCATTCTTAAGTATGATGTTAGCTGTGGGTCTTTTTACAGGTGCCCTTTGATTGAGAAAGTTCTCTTCTCTTCTTAATTATTAAGTGTTCTTTTAACCCTGGTTATGAAAAGGTGCTAGATTCAAGGAAATGCTTTTTCTTCAGGCAGATGTGTTATTGGTTTTATTGTTTTAAAATGGCATAATGTTGATTGACTTTCCTATAATGAACCAACTTTGCATACCTCCCTAAATCCCACGTGATCATGGTATACAGTCTTTTTTATATGCTGTTGAATTTTGTTTGCCAGTATTTTGTTGAGGACTCTTTCACCTGTATTCATGAGGGATATCAGGTGTGTGTGTGTGTGTGTGTGTGTGTGTGTGTGTGTGAGTGATAGCTCTGTCTGATATTGGTATGAGAGAAAATCTGGCATCACTTTGCCTGCTATGTGGGGAAGAGACATGTGGCATAAAGGATGAAGCATTGTTGGATTGAAGTTTAGCCAGGATTAGAGGGAGAAATTTAGGATATATCAGTGTGGAATTGGGGTGAGATTATCAAAGAGAGCACATTCTCCTTTTCCTAGGCCTGAGTTAAGTGCTTGACATTGAATTATGCTGTTTGTTAACTAGGTATAGATAGATTATGCTTTGAATTTGCTACCTATTTTGTTTGTTAACATTTATGAAATTAGAATTTGTGGATCGGTTGTAATGTGCATTTAAGATACATTTTCTTCCATTTTTACTACAAAACAAGATGCCGTTGAATAGCTGATGCCTTTTAAAAAAGCTGTTAACCTTAAGTCTAAGAAATAAGCATGTTTGTCTTTAAGATACAGAAACACATTTAAAAGTTACAAATTTGCTCAAGAAGATGCAACTGGTGTGTGGTTAAGTTAGAATTCCAACTTAATGTCCTTTGACTCCAAAGTCCATGCTTCTAAACGCTGTAGAACAGTGCTTTTGTAAAAATACTCTCCTTTACATGTGATTTCACCTAATGATGAGTATGGCGGTTTTTTTTTTTATTTTTCCTCTTTATTTTTTGAAATAGAAGAGGTTAAAGTGAACATGCGACAAAGCTATGACTCTAGAGCCATGTAGACTTGTAGTCGTAGTTTTTTTAGCTGTCATTGAGTCTGGTTGACACTCAGTGTCTTTCTCTGTAAGATAAGAGAGTGTATAAGTACTCTAGAGTTTTTGAGATAATCAAATAGCCCATTTTTCTGTACTTAACTAATCTGTAGTATGTTTACACTTAGGTGGCAGTTTGTATAAAGGAAGCACTGGGACTTGTGGCCGCACCCTCTAAGAATAAAAAAGTATTAAAAATATGGAACTCCCATGTATGTTACATGAAGAAGAACAAGAGCCAGAAGTACGGAAAAGGGAGGGAGAGACGAAACAAGTAGATGATGATGATGATGATGATGAAGTGATCTTGGTTGGAGTGGAACATGTAAATGACGATGCTGACGAGATCTTTGTTGGGATGAGCTCAGCTTCAAAACCAGTCGATTCAAACATACTGAACAGAGATACCCCAGGTTCTTATTCAAGGAGAAAAAGGTATGGTCACTTCAGGAAAGGTAACACTCACAGATTACAGCCTGTGAGTCATGTGACTCCTACATCAGAAGCAAAGACTGTCTTGCCAGTGTCTGACTCTGACTCAAGATCAACAGGTAGTCCTATTATTATTGAACCTCCGTCTCAAGCTGATTATAAAAGTATTTCACCACAAATAGTGCCTGATTGCTTTTCGAAGGAGTTATGTTCTTCTTTGATTACTTTCACAAGTTCATTGCAGCATTCAGTAGAAACAGCAGTTTCTGCAGGAGATATGAATAAAAGTCCTCATGTATCAAAGCGAGTTTCCCCTTGTGAAACAAATCGCAGAAATCCCAGAAGGCCTAAACTCAGTGATGGCATTGTAGGGGAACATTCTTTAGGTTTTTCCCCGTCAGGTTTTTTTCATACAGAGACCACTCAGCAAAGCACACCAGACCGTGTCCATACCTCACTAAGCCATGTTCAGAATGGAGAACCTTGTCCAACACCTTTTCCAAAGGACAGTGTTCATTGCAAGCCTGTAAGACCTTTAGGGGAAAGTGGACGGACAAAAACTGATTTTCCAAGTTTGGCAAGTCCAAACAAAATTGATGATCCCACAGAAGGAAATCTGATTGTGTTACTTCGTGACTTCTACTATGGCGAGCATCAAGGAGTTGGGCAGCCAGAACCGAAGACCCACACGGCGTTTAAATGC
This sequence comes from Ovis canadensis, assembly GCF_042477335.2. NCBI lineage: Eukaryota > Metazoa > Chordata > Mammalia > Artiodactyla > Bovidae > Ovis > Ovis canadensis. The sequence continues at coordinate 19,361,914 of NC_091271.1, forward strand.
CTCAGCTGCTTGAAAGTTCTAAAAAATGTCAAGTTTATGAATCACATGAAGCACCATTTGGAACTTGAGAGGTAGAGAGGTGACAGCTGGAAAACCCACACCACCTGCCAGCACTGCCTCCGCCAGCTTCCTACTCCCTTCCAGCTGCAGTGTCACATTGAAAGTGTCCACACGCCCCAGGAGCCCTCCGCAGTCTGTCACATCTGTGAGTTGTCCTTTGAGACAGATCAGGTTCTCTTAGAGCACATGAAAGGCAATCATAAGCCTGGTGAAATGCCCTATGTATGCCAGGTTTGCAGTTACAGATCATCATTTTTTGCAGATGTGGATGCACATTTCAGAGCATACCATGGTAACACCAAGAATTTACTTTGCCCGTTTTGTCTCAAAATTTTTAAAACTGCAACAGCATACAGCCGTCATCATCGAGGGCACTGGGAAAAGAGTTTTCACCAGTGTTCCAAATGTCGGCTACAGTTTTTAACTTCCAAAGAGGAAAGGGAGCACAAGACCCAGTGTCATCAAATGTTTAAGAAGCCTAAGCAGCTAGAAGGATTGTCTCCTGAAACAAAAATTGTTATTCAGGTATCACTGGGACCCCTTCAGCCAGGATTGGTGGAAGTAGCATCCATTACTGTGAACACATCTGACTTTGAAACATCACCCCCCAAATCTAAAAGGAGGAGGTCAAAAAAAGAAAAAAAATAGTTAAGTCTGCCTTCAGTAAGTCTGAAGCCAGTATTTCAGTCAAAGTTAAAAATCCCATTAAAAACAAAAAGATCAACTTATAGCATTATTCAATAATATCAAATATAGGGAAACCGATGGGTAATTTATGTGATTTTGTTTTAAATAGAGGAAGTACAGTTTTGTTTGATCTGCATATTGAGATGTTATTTAAAAATCTATGATCTGTTTTTCGTGTAATTGTCTTAACATGTAAAAAGGATGTGTGCATGTGTCTGTGAGAGAGAGAGAATGAGAGAAGTGGAGAAAGGAAAAGTAAGAACCTATTTTGGTATTTGATGTTACTTGTAAGTTCGAAAGCTCTCCTAAACATATAATCTGTAGCGTGTTTTAGCAACGTAATTTTGAACTGTTTTCATGCCTTGAAGATCTCAGTATCAGCTATATAGCCAGATCTGAATGTCACTCTCTGAAGTGCCTCTTGGGCTGATCTAAGATAACCTGGCTGTGAAAGCGTGCAGTGGAGGTTGATGGAGAAGCTACAATGTGAGTTTGGACCAGACACGGGATTTAATCAGTGAAGAGCTGTGGCTTCTTGTCCCAGCTGAGGAAGAGGCATACATTCACTGCAGGCACAGAGCCAAGGGAGAAGGAACACTGTCTCAGAGTGCTTTTACCTAGCCCAGGGACATCTCAAGGATGCAAGCCGTTAAAATGCCTGTGTTTGGTGAGAGACGCTGGCAAGCATGAAGCAGGCCCTGTGTAGCACTGACTGCAGTTGGAGAAGCAGAGATAGTTAATAGAATGAGACCTGGTGCCTGTGGACCTCCTGTTGAGTGAGCAAAAGGGGGATTTGATTCATTCTGTCCCCTTTCCCATTTGGCTGGCCTGTAGTCACAGTGAGGTCGGCATATCTGTGTCAGACACAGTAGCAAAGCAAGTTAAAATTCCCAAAGGAAAAAGAGCCTTGACGTCCACTTTGATTTGCGCTGGACCCATAGATGTAACTGAAAAGGATCAAACACAGGAAATCTGTTCAGCTTTTGAATTGGGCTAAATTGAGTTCTCTTACCCTTAAGCTACAGTGGAGTTGTCCAAGAATGGTAAATATAGTGGATAAAAATAGTCCGGGGTGATTAAAGCCTTTTTGGAACTCTTCCTTCCATTTTCCAGTTACATGTGTCTTACCGAGTTGACCATGTGAAGATTTCGGTTCTGTCGTATCTTGCCTTGGACACGAATGTAGTACAGTTAACTGTGAATTCTTTGCATGTGTCATTTCCCATTGTATCAAACTAATTGAGTTTCCGTCTTTCTTGACACAGTCTGATGTGCAAGAATTGTCTCATGTATTTCAGTAATTATCAGGTCATAGAGTTATCCTTCCTCTAATCTATCCAACCATCTAATCTGTGATTATACTTGTGGAAACCTTCTTTCTTGCGGTCTCCAAGGGCTCTTTCACAGACCTTGGGGTACCCTCTAAGTATTGGTTCCTGAACATCAGCACACTTGGCTGCCTCTGTAGGTTCCTGGAGTTGAGTCTCCTCCTGGAGTTGAATGTCACCCCTTCTCCACTTCTGGCACGGATACCTAGCAATCTCTGTGCACCATTCCAGGAAGCTGGGATCCTGTCTGTAGACCTATGCCAGGAGCAATCTCTCCGTTTCCTCTTCCTTTCTCCTCCTCTTTGTCTCTCCCCACTCTCCCCAGTCCTCAATTTCTTTAAGTCCTCTAAGCTTTCACAAAATGCTGGAAAGAGATCATCACCAAGCGGTTAGCATCCTTCTCAGAACTGAAGAGGAAGGACTACAGATGATGAAGCTGTAGTGAATCTGTTGTCTCCATTTTAGGTAATTTTGTGAGTGTAAATTCAAATTCAAATAAATTGTGTTTATTTACTCAGAGCATGATTGTTTTCTTTGCACTTTGAATTCTTTACTAGGCCTTTCTTGTTAGTTTATTTGGGTCAAAGCACTTTGCTAAGTGTCAGCTGAAACCACTTTTAGGTGTATAAAGAGTGTGTGTGTGTTCTGGTCTCAGGTGAAAACTCTCTGTATAAATAAATATGCAGACTATTGCATTTGTATCTGCTTTCTTCGATTTCTATAGTAAAAGATACGAAATGTTTTAGTTACGTGCTTTTATTGTTGCTTAGTATTATCAACACTGTTGCTGTTAGTTGCTGTGAAGTATGCTCCTAAGGACTACAAGTTGTATTTATTGCCAAATTAAACGGTTCCCACAATATGGTCCCTGACTGCTTCTCTGTTCCATTCTCTGTCTTCTACTCTACTATTTTCCCCACTAATGTACTCTTTTTGACAACACTGGCCTTGGTTTTCCCCCATCAAATTCCATTTCTTCCCGATCCCAAGACTGCAAGTGCTGTTCTTCTGGAAATGCTCTTCCCGCAGGCCCGCATGGCTTGCTACCTCCCTTGTTTGAGCTTCACCAATGCTGTTCAAATAACACAATCAAATCTCCAACCCCCTCTCTTTCCTCCTCCTCCTTAAAGGCACTTGAAGTCTCTATCCGCTTCTTCCCTCTCCAACCTAAATTTCCTAAATTTTCACAAAAAAAGAAAAAGAAAAAAGGAAAAAAGAAGAGATAATAACATCAGGGCTTTGCTTCTTAGAATTAACTTGAGTTAGTTTCCATGCCTGCAAATCAAAGATAGTTAATAGTGAGTTGAGTTCTTTCAGGAGCTTCCTCTGTTTTTCTTTTGATACCTCTATATTTTGTTCACACAATGACACTTTGTTTTCTTTACAAATATATTGAAAATGTGTCAAGGTTACTATTTTGTTCTGTCCTTTGTGAATTCCCTTGTCTACCTTGCTTGTTCTTTCAGGTAAAATTTATTATTTTATTAATGTCATCTTACAAGACTAGAAACTTCCCAAATCAGCAAGTTTTGCTCCTGTTTTAATAAAATTTATCTTAAACATATAAAAAAAAAATTCCCTTCATGTTTTACTACAGGCAGCAAGAAGAAACCAGGAAGCACTTTTGGCTGTTTGGATGGAAATCCTCTTAGATAACTCAATTAAGTACTGTTTGTACTCCCAGCTCATTAGGTGCACTTTCTACTTTTCATGAAACTGCAGGTGTAGTGGACTTTCGTCTTCACACTCCCCAGGCTCTTTCCCCCTGCCTCTCCTTTCTGCCAAGCATCCTAGGTGCACAACAGTGATTCCGCTTAGAACATGTTTGCTCAGTGAGCAAATGGGGAGCGATTCCCTGGCTTCAGTGCTTCTGCTGGCCAGAGACTCTCTACTGTTCCCTAAGAACTTCATGATTTCGCTGTCCAACTTCTATCACCTGGCTAGGTCAGTTGCAGTAGTTCATACCTACAAGTGAACTGGCAGGGATTTCTACACGCATATGTGCAGAAACCTACATGTGTACACAGTAACATCGCTGAGGGGAAACCTGTCCTTATGCAGAAGTAAAGCTTTCTTTTCCAGGAACTTGAATTTTGGTAAGCACTCAAATTTCTGCCCGCACATGTGCACAAACATGCACGTGTACTCAGTAACATCCCTGAGAGGAAACTTGTCCATATGCAGAAGTATAAGCTTTCTTTTCCAGGAACATTAATTTTGGTAAGCACTCAAATTTCTATGTGCACATGTGCACAAATATATGCATGTACACAGTAAAATCGCTGAGAGGAAACTTGTGCTTATTCCGAAGTACAAGTTTTCTTATCCAGGAACATGAATTTTGGTAAGCATCCACATTTCTGTCCTTGTTTTTTCACTTGCTCATCGATTATGTCATGTTACACTTCTAACTCTGTGCCTTATCCTCAAAGGTTCCAAAACCGTGGAATTTGCTATTGATAGGGACAGGCCTGCAGAGCAGCAGGCAGCATTGGAAGTTCTTGCCATGAACAGCTGTATAACATGTGCCTGCCTTCTGCATTCTCCCATCACCTTGGACAGCTTCACAGTACCAGTCACGTTGGCCTGATCCATTGCCTGTGCATTCCTTCCGGGGACCAGAAAACAAGGAACTCTGAGCTCAGCTGACTTGAAGAACTGCTGCACCTGTCTAGGTCATTCCGTGTCAATGCTGTGCCCCTCTTGCTAGCCTACCACCCGTTACAGCCCCCAGCATTCTGAATGAGATCCCCTGTTCTTCCTATCTGTGGAGCGTTCTGTGTGCACCATCTACCTGTGCCCCGATGTGCTATCTCCATGTGGCAGGAAAAGGCCAGAAACGCCTGAGCCTCCAAAAGCCCCCGGAGACTGTGACAGGCCTGGTTCTGATCCAAGGTTGTGAAGAAGGTAGACATGGATAAAGGGTCTCTTCCGATAGCAAGAATGGAACCGGAGGCCATAAAAGTAAGGTGGCATCCCTACACGTCTTCCTTTCTGTTTAACCCTACCCATGCACATGGGAGTCCCCCAACAGATGATGCCCTGGGAAACCTGCAGGTTCTGGGCCCAGAGCTAATGCCTCCGTTGGACAGAAAGCAGCGTTACTATCTCAAATGGACCAAGAGGGCTTGAACCACCCATGCCTCAGTGATTTGCTAAATGCCAAGGCTCTCTTTCAGTTGCTCTCATTAGGCCCAGGTAGGACTCCCTACAGTCAGGCATCCCTGCTTCCCTACACAGCACCCGTGCCAAGGAAGCCAGTGCGCGGTTGGGCCCAGGGATATCCAAGACGGTCACCTGGAAGGCAGCATCCCTCTGTGTCACCTGGGTGCAGATCCCCTACAACGCAATCAGAGATTCTGCTCCAGCAAGACTACCAGAATCCTCCTTCAGGTACAGACGTGCACCTTTGACATTCAGGCCCCCAAAGCCAGGGGCAAGACCCCAAAGAAAAGGAGGAATTCATATCAGAACTTTCAGCACAGACCATGGGGTATCTTTGGCAGGACTGCTACTGCCTAGAGTCTGGACACTGAAGACCAGCAGGCCCTGAACTGCCCCAGGGGCTTCTCTGTCTCCACTCCCCTGAGGTCCCTTAGGACATGCAGTTTACCCACCGCCCTTGTCTTTTCTCTGTTCCCTCCCTCACAGGCATATCCAAGATAGGGTCACACAGGGAAACCCACTTGCGCATTCCTCGCCTTTGGGCCCTTCCAGGGAGGCAGGCTGGAAGTGCCCGGAGGCATGCCTTGCTTACAGACCATGTCTCTCCTAGGATGCCTGTGGTTTGGCAGATACAGCATACTTTAGCGCATCTCATGTTTTGTGTCATATCGTGCCAGTGTGTGCCACCCTCAGGGAGGGCGTGTGCTGGCTACTGGGCTGATCCGGGGCAGCACTGGTCCAGGACCTTCCCAGTTCTCCTTTTCACATGTGTGTGGAACAATCTCCAGTGCAGCAGGCAATCTATGACTCTTTCTCCTTCAGCTCTCTGCCCATCTCGGCAGGACCTTAGCCTCACCATCCCAGATCTTGCCATAGCCACGTCCCTCATTTCCAGAGGCCAGCCCGTGGCCCCACACACGGAGGGCTCCACAGGCAGTGGTTTCAAAGCCCCACCCCACGTGATTTGCTCTGTGTGAATCCTTAGACCATGAAACCCTCTTCCTGATCCAAGCACACACAACAACACGGTAGAACTGATGAGCGTGTTTTGTATCTGGTCTAATTGCAGATATCTGGAGCCACAGTCTGGAGTTATCACTGGCCATCCTTTCCTTGTTCCCATCCTGGGCAGGGTAAATGCAGAGATAAGGCGACAAACCACCTTCAGCCTGGTCGCCTCATGACTCCTCTTCTGTTTGCTCAGCACCTCCTCTCCTGCCACCTTCATCTCTGCCTCTGCCCTGGGCCGGACACACACACACACACACACACACACACACACACACAATCACAGCCAGCATAAATAAACACACGTGTGTATACACACACATGCTCAGCACGGGGACACAAATGCAAACAACGAGCATAGGTGTTTCAGGAGGTGAAGACGACCGAGGCCAGCAATGCCGGAGATGGCGACAGTAGGCACCATGTCCTGCCCTTGGGGCTCCCTGTTCACCTTCTCCACGAACTCTTCCGTATGTTCCCAAGGCAGCCTGAAGCCGCTTCCAGCGCAGCATGTTTGGTGGTTGTGAGACAGTGAGTGCTGAATGTGGAAATTCACAGAAGATCCCAAAGTCAGCACACAGGTGCACTGGGACCCTGAGAGGACAGCTTTTCAATGATAGGCCTTCCCTGGGTAAGGGGTGGGAGTGAAGTGACCAGGCAATCTCAAACTCAGTGAGCAGCAGGAGGCCAGGGGATGAAAGGACCCACAAAGGATGATTCTGACAAAGATACTTAATACACACTGCCTCTAGTATCACCTGGACTCTGGTGCTGCCACCTCAGCTGATTTGATGGAGACTTGCTTCACTCACGGACACACCAAGTCCCCAAATAAACAGTCTCAGGAGGTCACCTGCTACAAGCATGACCCAAACTCAGGCTCCACAGCCAGCTTGCATGAGTCTGAGCATCCCCATTTGGGAAAGGACAGTGTCCCTGTAGTATCACACGAGTGTCCCTTCAGGGCCCACCTTCAGACCCCATCTCCACACATGTTTCTGTCAGTTACTCTCATGGAAGAACCTTCCTGCCCAGGGTACTACTTCAGATGATCGTCACACATCTTGGCCGACAATCCGCTGGCAATACAAGCAAGGTGAGCCAGCAGCCAAGAATCCCAAAGTGAATTGCTGACTGTGTTCAGGCCCAAAGCAACCACACCTCAGCAATCCTGTTCGACTCTGAGCAGTTGTGACCTGACAACCAGCCGAGAAAGTTAAGGCTCCTGGTGTCCACGCTGCGGCTGGATGCTCCCCGTTCAAAGTCCCAGAACCAGTGGACAGGAGTGGAACAATGTGCCCTATGCCCTACAGAGAGACGGGAGATGGGTGTGGATCCCACAGGTGGACACTCCAAAACCTTGCACACCCACACTCATCACCCCAGGAACCACGTTTCACAAGTGATGTCAAGGTAATTCTACTTAGTGGTCACTGTGTTCAAGAAGTAGGGGGGTCCTGAAAGGAAAATATCAACTTGCAGTGGGACGATGGATGGCTCCGCAACAGCACTTGTCAGGATAGGGAGCAGGGAAAAGGTTCCTGCGCCGCCTCCTCTTCCTGAGCAGCAGACTTCAAAGAGCAGCAGAAAGGATACAGCTACGGCCCAGAAGCAAGGGATGCCCCAGGTGATGGCGATCCTCCAAGCCAAGTCAGGCTTCCTCCTCTGATGGTTCTTGCACATGAACTGGAGGTAGGCCCTGCAGTTCTTCTTATGCTCAGAGCTCAGTTCCACCAGCAGGGCAGCCAGTGCCTGCAGCGCATCTTGCCCTGGAAGCTCAGTAGTGCTCCCGGGCCTTTCCTGGCCCTGCTCCTCCACCGTCTTCTCAGCTCCTGGAAGAAGCCCTATTGCTGCTCCTCATCTGCCACAACCTCCATCTCCTCCATGACGTCTTCCACAAGCAGCTGGAACAACCACCCAATCCCCACCACGTCTCCGTCCACCAGGGGCTCACCGTCGTCCACCGCCTCCACCCTGCATAGCGTGGCTCCTTTGCCTGGCATGACAACTTGTGGCTGCAAGGTCCCAGCCTCAAAAAGCCTGAGGATGGCAGGCCACCAACCCCAGCGCCCTGAAACCGGAGCTCACAACTAGGAATGTCTGGGGTCCCAGGATGCTCCTGCATTCCTCTGACGGCCTTTCACACGCCTCTTGGCCCTGGTCGAGACCCCAGGCTGGGGCAGATGCGAAGGGATGGGACATAATAGCACAAGTGGTGTGCAAATGCGGCTCAGGTTTCAGTAATCCTGTGGGACCCACTAGCTCTTTGGGGGCGGGGAGTGAGGGGGATGGTAGGGAAGCGGGGGCTGGTATGTGTCCGGTGGCCTGAGGCTGAAGAAAGGGGTGGCAGACAGCACGGGACAGGGTGAACAGGCCCTGGGGAAATCAGCCGAATAGGCGGATCCCTAGGCTGTGAGCCACGCGTAGGCTGCTGGCCCAAATCTAGTCCAATGGCCGAGAGAGTGGTGGGTGGCACCCTTCTGGACACGCCCCTCAAACGTAGGGAATCTTCCACAGTTCCTGGGCTACAGCGCACCCACATGGCATATACCGCTCCAGGGAATAATGGGTTTTGCATCTGCTGATACTCCAGGCGCTGTCATTGTCCAGACTCTGGAAATCCCAACAACGGGTTCCTGCTTCACAGTCTGAACAGCTTACTCCTGTGTCCCTCAGGACCCTCAATAACTGAGAAATTTCCCTGAGGATTCAAAGAATAAACAGGGACTCCACGTGGCTGGATACTTTTTCTCCATGGGACACAGAACCTGTTGTCCGGATGCTAGGGGAGAAGGGAAAAACCACACTGTTGGCTACAGTTGATCTCCACTGTTCAGGGACACCAGAGCCTTAGGGTACAGAGCTGGCTCTGTGTCTCTTCATCTCTGCTTCTGGCATAGCACTGTTTTGGCCAATCCTTCCATGTGTGTACCAAGGGCTGGTGTCTGTTTGTCTCCATCTCTCTCAGTGGTGCTCTTGCTGTCTGTCACTCTCTGGACACCAGTGCTCATACGAGAAGTTTATATGAGAAGGCAAGCCCTGCTCCTCCTTAGTGAGTTGCACCCATGGGAGATAGGACTTTGTTAGTCCACACATTCGGAGAGTGCTTTCTCAAACTTGAAAGTCAACGGTGCGCGGTCACTGCTGAACTGCAGAAGGTGCGGTGTGACCCTCCCTCCGTCGCTGGACAGACGTGAATAGTGCAAAGGCCTCAGGTAGCTTGGCCACACTTTGCACAGATGGAGAAATGGGCCATGGCCTGGGGCCTGAGGGAACTCCCTGAACATTATTTGAATACCTGCCAGGGAGATGGTAAGGACAGCTCCCCATTAAGTTCCATGACACACTGGTGCCAGAAACATGCATGGCTGCCAATTTACCCTATCGAGGCCCTTTCTAAGCGGTTCTGTTCTCCATGTGAGAACACATTCAAGCCTGCCTGGTCACCCAAGCCTGTGTGGCTGGGAGCAGCAAGAGGATCAAGATAAGCCATCCATCCTATATTCCTGATACCAAATATATGTGTTCTGCAAGGAGTACAAAGGGTGATGATTCAGACTGGAAGACTGCAGGTAGCAGGTGCTTATGCTGCAGTTCTGGTCCATCACTGAAACCACACAAAATAGGCAAGGGTTGCTCATGCTCATGGTAAGGTCAGGGAAAGTATGCCTGGCACTTGGGAAGGATGGAAAGGCCTTTGTATCAGGGTGTTCAAAGGGCTGTGGGGTCACCCACAGTGGCTTCTGTGTCTGGAATTGCAACCTGTTCTGTGTCTCAGATCTTCTGCACTCTCACTGGTCACCCCCAGGCACTTTATTCCTGCCTCTCCTTTCTGCCAGGCATCCTTGCTGTACCACTGTGATTCCACTCAGAACTTGCTCACTCAGTGAGATAACGGGGATCAGTAAGTATGTCTACATATGTTCTGTGGGTTTGTGTATGTGTGTGTGTGCACGCGCGCACGCGTGTGTGTGACTCCCACATCTCAGTTATTTTCGGAATCATTCACCTTTACAACAATAACTGTCAGCTAAGGTGGCTCTGATGTACTGTCTCTGGTCATTTCTGACTTAGAGGCTAATCCTCCTCAGATGCAGGCCTGAAGGAGACACAGAGACTCATGGCTGCGACACTTACAGGAGTGGCCCTGCCCGGACTCTACTCAGCTGTGCCTTTGGAGCCTGCCAATTGCCCAGTACCACACTTCCTTCAGGGTCCACCATTCTGCCCCCTCGCCTCCACCCCTCCTCCTGCTCCTGCCTCCTCCCCCTCCTCCTGAGCACTGGACCACAACGAGTAGCAGAAAGGATACCACGTTGGCCCAGAAGCCAGGGATGCCCTGGATGTTGGCACTCTTCTGAGCCAAGTCACGCTTCCTCCTCTCATGACTCTTGCACATGAACCAAACGTAGGCCCTGCAGGTTTTCTCAGGCTTAGAGCTAAGTTCCACTTACAAGGTCGCCAGTGCCTGCATCACATCTAGTGCCGGGAGCTCACTCGGGCCTCCAGGCCTTTCCTGGCACTGCTCCTCCAATGTCTTCTCCTCCAGCTCCAGGGAGGACCCCTGTTTCTGTTATTCATCTGGCACAACCTCCACATCCTCAGTGATGTCCTCTGCAGGCAGCTGAAAACCCCGTCTGATCCCTGCCACCACTCCGCACCTGGGCCTCTCTGTCCTCTCCTGCCTCCACTCTGAAGAGGGCGGCATCTTCGCCTGGTGTGGTCACTGGTGGCTGCAACGTCCCAGCCATGCACAGCATCACCAGGACAGGCTGTTGCTGGCCAGATGCTAGGGAAGTAGGGAAAATCCCCACCATTTCCCACGTTGATCTCCATTGTTCAGGGACACCAAATGGGAAAGGGGACGGAATGAATCAAATTCCCCTTTAGATCACTCAACAGGAGGTCCTAGTCACCAGGTCTCATTCATGTTCCTGAAAAAGAAAGCTTGTACTTCAGCATATAGACAAGTTTCCTCTCAGCGATGTTACTGTGTACACGCATATATTTGTGTACATGTGCAGGTAGAAATTTTAGTGCTTACCAAAATTCAAGGTCCTGGGAAGGAAAGCTTGTACTTCTGCATATGGACAGGTTTCCTCTCAGCGATGTAACTGTATTCACCCATCTATTTGTGCACATGTGTGTGTAGAAATTTGAGTGCTTACCAAAATTCATGTTCCTTGAAAAGAAAGCTTGTACTTCCTCATATGGAGAAGCTTCCTCTCAGGGATGTTACTGTGTACAAGAGCGTGTTTGTGCACATATGCGTGCAGAAATTTTAGTGCTTACCAAAATTCAAGTTCCTGGAAAAGAAAGCTTGTACTTCTGCATATGGACAGGTTTCCTCTCAGCGATCTTACTGTGTACACGCATATATTTGCACACATGTGCACATAGAAATTTGAGTGCTTACCAAAATTAATGTTCCTGGAAAAGAAAGCTTGTACTTCTGCATATGGACAAGTTTCCTCTCAGGGATGTTACTGAGTACACGTGCATGTTTGTGCACATGTGCGTGCAGAAATTTGAGTGCTTACCAAAATTTATGTTCCTGGAAAAGAAAGCTTGTACTTCTGCATATGGACAGGTTTCCTCTCAGCGATGTAACTGTATTCACCAATATATTTGCGCACACGTGTGCGTAGAAATTTGAGTGCTCTCCAAAATTCATGTTCCTGGAAAAGAAAGACGTACTTCTGCATATGGACAGGTTTCCCCTCAGCGATGTTACCGTGTACACATGTATGTTTCTGCACATGTGCGCATAGAAATCCCTGCCAGTTCGCTTGTGAGTATGAGCTACTGCAACTGACCTAGCCAGGTGATAGAAGTTGGACAGCGAAATCATGAAGTTCTTAGGGAACGGTACAGAGTCTCTGGCCAGCAGAAGCACTGAAGCCAGGGAATCGCTCCCCGTTTGCTCACTGAGCAAACACGTTCTAGGCGGAATCACAGTCGTGCACCTAGGATGCTTGGCAGAAAGGAGAGGCAGGAGGAGAGAGCCTGGGGAGTGTGAAGACGAAAGTCCACTACATCTGCAGTTTATGAAAAGTAGAAAATGTACCTAATGAGCTGGGAGGACAAACTGTACTTAATTAATTGAGTTATCTAAGAGGATTTCCAACCAAACAGCCAAAAGTGCTTCCTGGTTTCTTCTTGCTGCTTGTAGTAAAACATGAAGGGAATTTTTTTTTTTTAATGTTTAACATAAAGATTATTAAAACAGGGGACAAAACTTGCTGATTTGGGAATTTTCCAGTCTTTTAAGATGATGGAAGATGTTAAAATTAATGACTCTCAAGCAAGATCATATACAGGGCATTGAGATTAGGTGGTTTAAATATAACATTTTACACCACCGATAGGCCAGTTCTTCTTCATATTATTTTTTATAAACAAAGGTGTTCTAAAGATGAGTGTGACTGTAAAATTCTTTGTTAAGCCTCAGAAAGCTGGAAGGGGATGCCTCATGGCATTATTTAGTCAGGCCAATACCCTCCAAAGAGTTTAGGGGTGTCACTCAGAGATCCTTTCAGTCACACAATAAGACTTCTACCAAGGTTCAGGGTGTTATCCCTCAGCTATCTCAGCAGAAAACCAAGACAGAGTAAGCCTTATTATGAAGACATGTGTGATTGTGGCTTTGGAGTGGGGTGCTTTGCCTTGAACACCAGTAAGAGTATCAGGAGACACACCAAGGTTTTCAGATAACATATTTAAGTTCAGCTCGGACTGAAAGGACCAGCAATAGTACAAAAGAGGAGCTCTGGACTTCTACCTTCTACAAGCAGGAAGCAGGCTAGGGAGACTGTTTCATGTAACCATATACTAGCCACCTTTCATGCAATGGCATCATGTCAGGGGGTAGAATGAAAAAATCAGAGACTGAAGCCTAGGAAGTGTCCAGGCCTTAAATACTAATCAAAGGACTGCCCGCAAGAACCCATGGGATTTCAGAACTGCTACTATTGACTCCCATCTCCCCTCCCCTTTCTGGAACAGGAGTGTCTATGAAGGTTATCTATGCCTGAACCACCACTGTATGTTGGCTGTGAAAGGGAGCAGATTAACTCATCTCTTTTGTTCACACATCCTCAGGTCTAGAGGAACTACACTTCTATAATTTGAACTGATGTGTTGCAGACTTGAGAGGCTCTTGGACTGCAAGGAGATCAAACCAGTCAATCCTAAAGTAAATCTCTCCTGCATATTCATTCGAAGGACTGATGCTGAAGCTGAAGCTCCAATACTTGGGCTATGTGATGCGAATAACCGGCTCATTGGAAAAGACCGTGATGCGGAAAAAGATGAAGGTAGGAGAAGGGGACAGCAGAGGATGGGATTGTTGGATAACATCATCGACTCAATGGACTTGAGTTTGAGCAAGCTCCTGGAGTTGATGGACAGGGATGCCTGCAGCGCTGCAGCCCATGGGGTCGCAAAGAATACGACACAACTGAGCAACAGAACACTTGAGATACTGTACACGTGGACCCTGATCCATAGCTGGACCTGACTTAGATGACAAGGTCCTGAACTTCAAGTTAATGCTGTAACAGATAAATTGTTTAAAAGCATTGGCAGGAAAAGGCATTTTGGACATACACGCATGTGAACAATTTCTGGCCATGTGTGTACCACGTGGTTTTAAATTATGTCCACGGTTCCTTCCTCCGCCCCTTCACATGTGTGGTGGGCTTAGTGGCTCACTTCTCATGTTAGAATACTGTAGAAACGAACAATGAAGCGTCTGAGACTAGGTCATAAAAGGCATTGCAGCCTCCTTGCTCATCCTCTTGGATCACTCACTCTAGAAGCCAGCTTAGTCATATCTCGAGAACACTCAGGTAGCCCTTTAGAGGCCCATGTGAAAGAACCGAGGCTTTCTCCCAACAGCCAGCAAGCAAACTGGTTTCAACAGCTATGTGAGTAAGCCATCTTGGAAGGAAATCCACCAGCGCATGTCAAGGCTTCAGAGGATGGCAATCTCATGAGACACTGAGCCACAACACTCAGCTGAATTACTCCTGGATTCCCAAGTTTCAGCAGCAGTATGAAATAATATTGTTTTAAGCTGCTAGTTTTGGCTAACTGCTTATGCAGCACTAGTTCATTAATGCACTGCCAACTTTGGGCAATGTCTTTATTCAGGGCTGCCTGTCCATCTAGTCCAATCTAATCCAGAATCTGCTACTTCAGTTTAGAAAACATAGCCCACCCTTGATCTGACCACCCTCAGTATCAGATCAAATATCATTTCACTCACCTGAATATCTTATCAGCCTTGCCTAGCCTCAGCAATGATCCTTTCAGTTGAGCCAGAGTCCACCCTCACGCTTATAGTCCTCATTTTAATAAGTTTCCATCCACTGACACCCATTCTGTTATTGTTGTCCATTGCTTTTCAGTCTCCCATCTCTGTCTGCAATCCCATGGGCCCACCCTGTTCCTCAGCTATAAATCCCAGCTGCACCCCTCCTGGAGTCACACATAAGCTCAATCTCTCTCCCATGTTATAATACGCCACTGTAGTACTCTTACCTTGAATAAAGTTTTTCTTGCCACCTTTCGGAATTGTTATGAATACTTTTTGAACATTCCCAAGTTCTGTTAGTAAGGATTACGCTCAAAGGAATCTAGTTTTATATCTTTATTCTTTATACTATATTCATTTGAGGGAACAAATTTCTAGAATTAAAACATTTCATGTTTTTACCATACACACAGAAAATATCTTTGAAAATACACTTACATATCTTAAAACATGTAGTAATCTGAAAAGGATGCGTATATAGACATGTCAGTGTATATACACACATACCCTCAGAGCTCCAAGGAAAACTTAATTCTCAATAAACAATAAATGAAAACATTCAGCCTGAAAATAGTGAACTCTTTGGAATCAACTTGCCAAAAATCTTAGACAATGAAATTTTAATTAAAAAACATGGATACATAAAAATATTTGGGATTCAGACAAAATTGCTAAATAAAGATAGGTCAACCCCTAAACCATCTATGGAAAAAAAAAAAAGAGAAAAGAAATCCTCAGTATCATGTAATAACCTATCATGGAAAAGAACCTACAAAAGAATAGATACGTATCTGCATAACTAAATCACTCTGATATACGTCTGAAATTCAACATTGTAAATCTAATATATTTACAGGAAAAAAAATTGTGAAGAAACTTCTAAAATACAAAGTTATAAAGAAAAAATAATCCTAAAGAATGTAGAAAGTATGTATGAATTGAAACAAAAATAGAAAACAAAAATAAAGCTTGTTGGGATAAGACTACAAGAGCTGCTTCTTGGAAAAAGAAAATCAGAAACATTGATACAACTGTGGCAAATCTAATAAGGGGACAGGCAGGTTAATTCCAATACTAGAAATGAGGAAAGAAATGGGATTCTGAGAGGATAACATTCAACTCTGAGTGGAATTCCTTTTGTTTCAGGAAAGGTCCAGTCAAGCAACAACCTGGGGAAAGAAAGGGAAGGAAAGAAACAGGAAGAGAGACAAGGGAAGAAAGCAAGAAAAAGAAAGGAGAGGAGAAGGAAGGAACAGTAAATGTCTCAACAAATGTTGTAAACTATCCAATAAAACAATTCTCTTCAAGATCTAAAAGCAGAAACGGAAATTTATTAAGCCAGATACTCATTGCTTTTGATGGTACTCAGAAAAGAAAGCCCACTTACACATCACTGTTTAGAACTGGCCAACACAATACGATTATTTAAAAAAAATAAAAATATGCCATGTTATTTGTAAAAAGACAGCAGAAATAATTTTTAAAACATTATTTCTACAAATACTAATTTTACTTACAATGTTTTGGCAACATTAATAAAATAATAAATTTTACCTGAAACAACAAGCAAGGCAGACAAGGGAATTCACAAAGGGCAGTAACAAAATAATAATCTTGACACATCTTCAATAATTTGTAAAGAAAACAAAGTGTCATTGTGTGAACAAAATATAGAGGTATCAAAAGAAAAACAGAGGAAGCTCCTGAAAGAATTCAACTCACTATTAACTATCTTTGATTTGCAGGCACAGAAACTGACTCAAGTTAATTCTAAGAAGCAAAGCCCTGATGCTATTATCTCTTCTCTTTTTCATTTTTCTTTTTTTTTTTTTCTTTTCTTGTGAAAATTTAGGAAATTTAGGCTGGAGAGGGAAGAAGAGGATAGAGACTACAAGTGCCTTTAAGGAGGAGGAGGAAAGACAGGGGGTTGGAGATTTGATTGTGTTATTTGAACAGCATTGGTGAAGCTCAAACAAGGGAGCCATGCAGGCCTACGGGAAGAGTATTTCCCGAAAAACAGCACTTGCAGGCTGGATCGGGAAGAAACAGAATTTGATGGAGGAAAACCAAGGCCTGTGTTGTCAAAAAGAGTACATTAGTGGGGAAAATAGTAGAGTAGAAGACAGAGAATGGAAGACAGGAAGCAGTCAGGGACCATATTGTGGGAACCTTTTAATTTGGCAATAAATACAACTTGTACTCCTTAGGGGCATACTTCACAGCAACTAACAGCAACAGTGTTGATGATACTAAGCAACAGTAAAAACACGTAACTAAAACATTTCGTATTTTTTACTATAGAAATCAAAGAAAGCAGATACAAATGCAATAGTCTGCATATTTATTTATACAGAGAGTTTTCATCTGAGACCAGAACACACACACACTCTTTATACAACTAAAAGTGGTTTCAGCTGACACTTAGCAAAGCGCTTTGGCCCAAGTAAACTAACCAGAAAGGCCTAGTAAAATATTCAAAGTGCAAATAAATCAATCAAGCTTTGAATAAACACAATTTATTTGAATTTGAATTTACACTCACGAAATTACCTAAAATGGAGACAACAGATTCACTACAGCTTCATCATCTGTAGTCCTTCCTCTTCAGTTCTGAGAAGGATGCTAACCGCTTGGTGATGATCTCTTTCCAGCATTTTGTGAAAGCTTAGAGGACTTAAAGAAATTGAGGACTGGGGAGAGTGGCGAGAGACAAAGAGGAGGAGAAAGGAAGAGGAAACGGAGAGATTGCTCCTGGCATAGGTCTACAGACAGGATCCCAGCTTCCTGGAATGGTGCACAGAGATTGCTAGGTATCCATGCCAGAAGTGGAGAAGGGGTGACATTCAACTCCAGGAGGAGACTCAACTCCAAGAACCTACAGAGGCAGCCAAGTGCGCTGATGTTCAGGCACCAATACTTAGAGGGTACCCCACAGGTCTGTGAAAGAGCCCTTGGAGACCGCAAGAAAGAAGGTTTCCACAAGTATAATCACAGATTAGATGGTTGGATACATTAGAGGAAGGGTAACTCTATGACCTGATAATTACTGAAATACATGAGACAATTCTTGCACATCAGACTGTGTCAAGAAAGACGGAAACTCAATAAGTTTGATACAATGGGAAATTAAAGACGCAAAGAATTAGCTGTTAACTGTACTACATTTGTGTCCAAGGCAAGATAAGATACAGAACCGAAATCTTCACATGGTCAACTCGGGTAAGACACATGTAACTGGAAAATGGAAGGAAGAGTTCCAAAAAGGCTTTAATCACCCTGGACTATTTTTGTCCAATATATTTACGATTCTTGGACAACTCCATTGTAGCTTAAGGGTAAGAGAACTCAATTTAGCCCAATTCAAAAGCTGAACAGATTTCCTGTGTTTGATCCTTTTCAGTTACATCTATGGGTCCAGCGCAAATCAAAGTGGACGTCAAGGCTCTTTTTCCTTTGGGAATTTTAACTTGCTTTGCTACTGTGTCTGACACAGATATGCCGACCTCACTGTGACTACAGGCCAGCCAAATGGGAAAGGGGACAGAATGAATCAAATCCCCCTTTTGCTCACTCAACAGGAGGTCCACAGGCACCAGGTCTCATTCTATTAACTATCTCTGCTTCTCCAACTGCAGTCAGTGCTACACAGGGCCTGCTTCATCCCTCCAGCGTCTCTCACCAAACACAGGCATTTTAGCGGCTTGCATCCTTGAGATGTCCCTGGGCTAGGTGAAAGCACTCTGAGACAGTGTTCCTTCTCCCTTGGCTCTGTGCCTGCAGTGAATGTATGCCTCTTCCTCAGCTGGGACAAGAAGCCACAGCTCTTCACTGATTAAATCCCGTGTCTGGTCCAAACTCACATCGTAGCTTCTCCATCAACCTCCACTGCACGCTTTCACAGCCAGGTTATCTTAGATCAGCCCAAGAGGCACTTCAGAGAGTGACATTCAGATCTGGCTATATAGCTGATACTGAGATCTGCAAGGCATGAAAACAGTTCAAAATTACGTTGCTAAAACACGCTACAGATTATATGTATAGGAGAGCTTTCGAACTTACAAGTAACATCAAATACCAAAATAGGTTCTTACTTTTCCTTTCTCCACTTCTCTCATTCTCTCTCTCTCACAGACACATGCACACATCCTTTTTACATGTTAAGACAATTACACGAAAAACAGATCATAGATTTTTAAATAACATCTCAATATGCAGATCAAACAAAACTGTACTTCCTCTATTTAAAACAAAATCACATAAATTACCCATCGGTTTCCCTATATTTGATATTATTGAATAATGCTATAAGTTGATCTTTTTGTTTTTAATGGGATTTTTAACTTTGACTGAAATACTGGCTTCAGACTTACTGAAGGCAGACTTAACTATTTTTTTTCTTTTTTTGACCTCCTCCTTTTAGATTTGGGGGGTGATGTTTCAAAGTCAGATGTGTTCACAGTAATGGATGCTACTTCCACCAATCCTGGCTGAAGGGGTCCCAGTGATACCTGAATAACAATTTTTGTTTCAGGAGACAATCCTTCTAGCTGCTTAGGCTTCTTAAACATTTGAAGACACTGGGTCTTGTGCTCCCTTTCCTCTTTGGAAGTTAAAAACTGTAGCCGACATTTGGAACACTGGTGAAAACTCTTTTCCCAGTGCCCTCGATGATGACGGCTGTATGCTGTTGCAGTTTTAAAAATTTTGAGACAAAACGGGCAAAGTAAATTCTTGGTGTTACCATGGTAGGCTCTGAAATGTGCATCCACATCTGCAAAAAATGATGATCTGTAACTGCAAACCTGGCATACATAGGGCATTTCACCAGGCTTATGATTGCCTTTCATGTGCTCTAAGAGAACCTGATCTGTCTCAAAGGACAACTCACAGATGTGACAGACTGCGGAGGGCTCCTGGGGCGTGTGGACACTTTCAATGTGACACTGCAGCTGGAAGGGAGTAGGAAGCTGGCGGAGGCAGTGCTGGCAGGTGGTGTGGGTTTTCCAGCTGTCACCTCTCTACCTCTCAAGTTCCAAATGGTGCTTCATGTGATTCATAAACTTGACATTTTTTAGAACTTTCAAGCAGCTGAGGCATTTAAACGCCGTGTGGGTCTTCGGTTCTGGCTGCCCAACTCCTTGATGCTCGCCATAGTAGAAGTCACGAAGTAACACAATCAGATTTCCTTCTGTGGGATCATCAATTTTGTTTGGACTTGCCAAACTTGGAAAATCAGTTTTTGTCCGTCCACTTTCCCCTAAAGGTCTTACAGGCTTGCAATGAACACTGTCCTTTGGAAAAGGTGTTGGACAAGGTTCTCCATTCTGAACATGGCTTAGTGAGGTATGGACACGGTCTGGTGTGCTTTGCTGAGTGGTCTCTGTATGAAAAAAACCTGACGGGGAAAAACCTAAAGAATGTTCCCCTACAATGCCATCACTGAGTTTAGGCCTTCTGGGATTTCTGCGATTTGTTTCACAAGGGGAAACTCGCTTTGATACATGAGGACTTTTATTCATATCTCCTGCAGAAACTGCTGTTTCTACTGAATGCTACAATGAACTTGTGAAAGTAATCAAAGAAGAACATAACTCCTTCGAAAAGCAATCAGGCACTATTTGTGGTGAAATACTTTTATAATCAGCTTGAGACGGAGGTTCAATAATAATAGGACTACCTGTTGATCTTGAGTCAGAGTCAGACACTGGCAAGACAGTCTTTGCTTCTGATGTAGGAGTCACATGACTCACAGGCTGTAATCTGTGAGTGTTACCTTTCCTGAAGTGACCATACCTTTTTCTCCTTGAATAAGAACCTGGGGTATCTCTGTTCAGTATGTTTGAATCGACTGGTTTTGAAGCTGAGCTCATCCCAACAAAGATCTCGTCAGCATCGTCATTTACATGTTCCACTCCAACCAAGATCACTTCATCATCATCATCATCATCATCCACTTGTTTCGTGTCTCCCTCCCTTTTCCGTACTTCTGGCTCTTGTTCTTCTTCACGTAACATAGATGGGAGTTCCATATTTTTAATACTTTTTTATTCTTAGAGGGTGCGGCCACAAGTCCCAGTGCTTCCTTTATACAAACTGCCACCTAAGTGTAAACATACTACAGATTAGTTAAGTACAGAAAAATGGGCTATTTGATTATCTCCAAAACTCTAGAGTACTTATACACACCCTTATCTTACAGACAAAGACACTGAGTGTCAACCAGACTCAATGACAGCTGAAAAAACTA
Organism: Ovis canadensis; assembly: GCF_042477335.2. Taxonomy (NCBI): domain Eukaryota; kingdom Metazoa; phylum Chordata; class Mammalia; order Artiodactyla; family Bovidae; genus Ovis; species Ovis canadensis. Next base: position 19,382,726 of record NC_091271.1, read on the forward strand.
CGACTACAAGTCTACATGGCTCTAGAGTCATAGCTTTGTCGCATGTTCACTTTAACCTCTTCTATTTCAAAAAATAAAGAGGAAAAATAAAAAAAAAAACCGCCATACTCATCATTAGGTGAAATCACATGTAAAGGAGAGTATTTTTACAAAAGCACTGTTCTACAGCGTTTAGAAGCATGGACTTTGGAGTCAAAGGACATTAAGTTGGAATTCTAACTTAACCACACACCAGTTGCATCTTCTTGAGCAAATTTGTAACTTTTAAATGTGTTTCTGTATCTTAAAGACAAACATGCTTATTTCTTAGACTTAAGGTTAACAGCTTTTTTAAAAGGCATCAGCTATTCAACGGCATCTTGTTTTGTAGTAAAAATGGAAGAAAATGTATCTTAAATGCACATTACAACCGATCCACAAATTCTAATTTCATAAATGTTAACAAACAAAATAGGTAGCAAATTCAAAGCATAATCTATCTATACCTAGTTAACAAACAGCATAATTCAATGTCAAGCACTTAACTCAGGCCTAGGAAAAGGAGAATGTGCTCTCTTTGATAATCTCACCCCAATTCCACACTGATATATCCTAAATTTCTCCCTCTAATCCTGGCTAAACTTCAATCCAACAATGCTTCATCCTTTATGCCACATGTCTCTTCCCCACATAGCAGGCAAAGTGATGCCAGATTTTCTCTCATACCAATATCAGACAGAGCTATCACTCACACACACACACACACACACACACACACACACACACACCTGATATCCCTCATGAATACAGGTGAAAGAGTCCTCAACAAAATACTGGCAAACAAAATTCAACAGCATATAAAAAAGACTGTATACCATGATCACGTGGGATTTAGGGAGGTATGCAAAGTTGGTTCATTATAGGAAAGTCAATCAACATTATGCCATTTTAAAACAATAAAACCAATAACACATCTGCCTGAAGAAAAAGCATTTCCTTGAATCTAGCACCTTTTCATAACCAGGGTTAAAAGAACACTTAATAATTAAGAAGAGAAGAGAACTTTCTCAATCAAAGGGCACCTGTAAAAAGACCCACAGCTAACATCATACTTAAGAATGAAAAACTGAAAGCTTTCCCTCTAAGACTGGGAACAACACAAGGAAGTCTATTACACACTTTGGCTCAACATTATACTGGCAGTTTTACAACCAGAGCAATCAGGTAACAAAAGAGAATTGTTGCTCTAGTTTAAAAAAAAAAAAAACAACACAATGAAAAAACAAAAAACCGCTTTCAGAATGGAAAGGAAAAATCAAAATATTGGAGATAACATATCTTTGTATATAGAAAATCTTGAAGAAAACACAAGTATTAGAATTAATATAAAGCTTGCAGAATAGAAGACAAATATTTTAAAAGTCAACCACATTTTACACTGTAGCAACAAATGTTGTTGAGTAAATACTTGAATCTACACTAGCATTCAAAAGAATACTTAGGAAGTCAGAAAGAGGAAGACAATATATTCTTTTGAATGGCTGAGTAATACTCCATTGTGTATATGTACCACAGCTTTCTGATCCATTTATCTATTGGTGGACATCTAGGTTGTTCCATGTCCTGGCTATTATAAACAGTGCTGCGATGAACACCGGGGTACATGTGTCTCTTTCAATTCTGGTGTCCTCAGTGTGTATGCCCAGCGGTGGGATTGCTGGGTCATATGGCAGTTCTATTTGCCATTTTTTAAGGAATCTCCACAATGTTCTCCATAGTGGCTGCACTAGATTGCATTCCCACAAACAGTGTAAGAGGGTTCCCTTTTCTCCACACCCTCTCCAGCATTTATTGCTTGCACACTTTATAGGAATCAATTCTAATGAGACGGATGAAACTGGAGCCGATTATACACAGTGAAGTAAGCCAGAAAGAAAAACACCAATACAGTATACTAACACATATATATGGAATTTGGAAGGATGGTAATGATAACCGTGCATGACAGTCAGCAGAAGAGACACAGATGTATAGAACAGATTTTTGGACTCTGAGGGAGCGGGAGAGGGTGGGATAATTTGGGAGAATAGCACTGAAACATGTACACTATCATGTAAGGTAGTCGCCAGTCTATGTTTGATGCAGGATACAGGATGTTTGGGGCTGGTGCACAGGGATGATCCAGAGAGATGATATGGGGTGGGAGGTGGGAGGGGGGTCAGGATTGGGAACTTCTGTACACCTGTGGTGGATTCATGTCAATGGATGGCAAAACCAACACAGTGTTGTAAAATAAAATAAAGTAAAAATAAAAATAATAAAAAGGAGAGAAAGACAAATATCATATGGCATCACTTCCATGGACTCTAAAATATGACACAAATGAACTTATCTATGAAACAGAAACAGACTCACAGACATAGAGAGCACACTATGTGATTCCCAAGAGGGGAAAGTAGGGGTAGGCACAGATTGGGAGCTGGTGATTAGCAGATGCAAACTATAATATATACAAGAGAGAAATAAGAGCGTACTGTATAGCACAAGGAACTATATTCATAATTTGTGATAAACAATCATGGAACAGGGTATGAAAAAATTGTATGTGCATATGTGTGTGTTTACATATGAAGGAAAGGAAAGGACAACTGTTGGCAAGCACATACAGAAATTGGATCCTTGTGTGTTATAGATGCATTTTAAAATGGTGCAACTGCTACAGAAAACAGTTTAAAGGCTCCTCAAAATACTAAAAAACTAGACCTGATACATGATTCAGCAATTCCACTTCAGGATATAAAATCAAAAGAAGTTAACATGGGGTCTTGGGATATCTGCAGAGCCGTGCTCACAGCAGCACGAAGCACAACAACTAAGAGGTGGAAGCATCGAAATGGCCATCAAATGTGATATATACACATAATGAAATATTATTTAGCCATATAGAGAAAATTCTGTCACATGCTACAACATGCATGATCATTTCAGACATCAAGCCAAATGCAATAAACCAGTCCTACAAAAAGACAAATACTGTAAGTTTCTACTTGCATGAAATAGCTAACACAGTCAAGCAATAGAAAGGAAACAAAAAAGAACGATGGAGTCCATGGTCTAGGTCAACGGGCAAGAAAAGAAGAGTTGCTGTTTAATGGGACAGGTGATGGGTACAGAGTTTCGATTTTGCAAGCTGTAAAGGTGTAGAGATCTGTTTCATAACAATGTGATAAGGAATTCCCTGGTAGTTCAGAGGTTAGGACTCCACAGTGTCCTATCAGGGGCCTGGGTATGATCCTCAACCAGGGAACTGTCATACAAGCTGCACAACACAGCTAAACAATGCAACAAAAACAAATCAACACTGTGACTACGTGTGTGTATATGTCTTAGTCACTCAGTTGTGCCCAACTTTGCATCCCCATGGACTAAAGCTCACCACGTTCCCTTCTCCATCAGATTTGCAGTGGGTTGCCATTTCTTTCTCCAAAAGGCTGATGAAAGTGTGCAAAATACTTAGCATGCAAAAATGGTTAAAATGGTAAAAGTTTAAGTTAGATGTTTTCTACAACGATTAAAAACAGAAAAGCATTTAACAACCAGGAAAAGAATTTGAACAGACATTTCCGACTCTTTGCAACCCCATGGACTGTAGTCTACCAGGCTCCTCCGTTCATGGGATTTTCCAGGCAAGAGTGCTGCAGTGGATTACCATTTCCTTCTCAAGGCGATCTTCCCCACCCAGGAATTGATGCCAGGTCTCCTACCTTGCAGGCAGACACTTTCTCTTCTGAGCCACCAGGGAAGACCCGAGCAAAATGTCAATCAGTTTCACCGAGATACTACTTCACACCCATACTACTTCACACCCAATCAAAAGGACGAATAATAACAAGTGCTGCAGAGGATGTGGAGAAAAGGAATCTTCATGATATTGTTGAGGTAATTGCTGTAAAATGGTACAACCACTCTTGCAAAAGTGGTTGGACAGTACCTCAAAAATTAAATGTAGAGTAGAGATATGATCCAGGAATTTCCCTCTTTTGTATATATGCACCAACACTGAAAATGTTCAGTCCATGCAAAATCAGTGTTCACAGCAACATTACTCGCAATAGTCACAAAGAGTACACCATCCACGTATTATCCATTCATTGACGAATGGATAAACAAACTGTGGTATATGCTCAAAATGGACTGCACGGAAGCCATTTACCATATTCATATACCATATTCAGCCATAAAAATAAAACAAAAACATTCACTGCTATACAAGCATGAAAAAGATGAATCTTGAAAGTACACCAACGAGGGGACTTTCCTGGAGATCCAGGGTTTAAGACTCTCCACAGGGGCCATCCCTGGGCTGGGAACTAAGATCCCACATGCCACATAGCTAAATAAATAAATATTTAAAAAGAAAATATGACATCTGAATAAATCCGGACACAAAGGTCACATAATGTATGTGGGAGAACTGTAGGTGGAAGACAAGCATGAAAGAGAAGCACTCTGTAATCCAAGTGAAACATTTTTTTTCAGGGAGGAGGAAATGAACCACTCTGGTAAAGGCTGCCAATAAATTAAATAAAATAACAACTAAAAATTGACCCCTGAGTTATTCATTTGAAATTCACTAGTGGCCTTGCCAAGAGTGGCTTTATAGGAAAATGAGAGAACTCGAGATAACAAAGTCTAGGAACAACTCTGCAGAGGTCTATCATAAGCAAATATGAAATAAAAGCAGCAGAAGCAGGAGGTGTCACCAAAAGATGGATTTTTAACGACAGGTCACATTATGGTCAGTCTGTTTGCTGATGGGAACCATCCAGAGAAACAGAAACCTTAATCCAGGAGGACAAAGAGGAGACTTGCTAGAATATCAAGAAATGAGTAGGTCCAGAAATGAGCAGATTAAGAATTGAGTACATCAAACCACAAGAGCACACAAGCTGGAAAAGGCAATGGAAACCCACACCAGTACTCTTGCCTGGAATATCCCACAGACGGAGGAGCCCGGTAGGCTGCAGTCCATGGGGTTTCGAAGGGTTGGACACGACTGGGCGACTTCACTCTCATGCACTGGAGAAGGAAATGGCAACCCACTCCAGCATTCTCACCTGGAGAATCCCAGAAAAGGGGTAGCCTTGTGGGTGGCTGTCCATGAGACTGCAGAGTCAGACTCGACTGAAGCGGCTTAGCAGCAGTAGCAGCACACAAGAAGGGTACACAAGCCACATAATTTGCTCACATTGACAGAGCTGAGATCATGTGAAAAAAAGGCTGGCATAGTGGATTAAAGGGTATGGTAACCAGCCTTCAAGCGAATTCAATCTCCTGATATTCCCACCCCTGCGCAGTTCTCTCTCAATCTATCACAGGGTAGACCTGTTAGACTAAGCAAATACACAAGCGCAGATGTGTAACATCTCAAAAAAACCCTGCACTTTATCATGGGTGCAAGCACTTTCCTGAATCACTCATTCTGAGTAAAGACAGCAGCCTCCACACGATAAGCCCCTTGGAGAGGCCCACAGAAGGAGGAACTGAGGCTTCAAGAGTACAGACAAGTGAGAGAGCTAAGATTCAACAAGCTAAGTCTTCAGAGGTTGCCAAGCCAGACAAAAGCTTGACTACTACCTCAGGAGAGATCCTAGGCCAAGAGATAACAAGTGGTAAGTTCTTTCAAACTATTCCATTTTGAGATCATATGTACAACACTAACATTTCAAGTTCTAATACCATTCCCATCATACTTACACACAGAACAGTTCTCCTATAAATATAGCAAAAATCAAAACACACACACACACACACACACAAACACACACACACACCCCTATCCAAAGCACTGAAACACAGGAGTTGCCTGGCAGTACAGTGGTTTGGTTAGGACTCAGCCCTCTCACTGCCAGGATCCTGTGTTCGATCCCTGGCTGGGGAACTAATATCCTATGAAGCCACATGTTGTGACCAAAACAAAACATGCTCTGAAGTTCAAAGCTGTACCAGCAAGATAAGTATACAACACAGCTGTAGGCACAAGTGGCTGGGCATAGAGCTTCCTATGATCTTGTTTACTCGCATGAAACGAACTCAGATGGTGCCTCACCCCCATCCAATGGAGTTCACTTACTTAATGAAGAAAAGCCCTTAAGGGTACAGAAATGAGCAAGTAATCTCACGTGAACATGTTAAATCACAGGATATTTTCTCTGAATGAACCACTGGATTCATTCATTCATTTGGCCATGCTGTTTGGCTTGTGGGGTCCCAGTTCCCTGACGAGAGACTGAATCCAGACCACTGCAGTGAAAGCCCAAAATCCTAATCACCAGGCCACCAGGGAACCCCCACACCTGCATTGCTTTGCTTTGCTAGCTAAAACCTTAGGATATGTGCATTGCCCCACTTTAGCCTCACCAAGTGGTAGGAGTCAGCTCTACACAGCTTAAGATCCATGGTGCTCTTACTTTTTTTCTTTCAAGAAGGCAGGAGAAAGCAAGTCACCCTGCCTGTTTTTAAGCTTGCCACTCAGAAAGCTGCAAACCTGAAACCATGATGGCCCTGAAGTCAGCACCCGCAATCAGGGTCAGGTAATCCCCAATCAGGAATACTCTCTCTCAACAGCAACGTGTCAGCCGACGAATGAAAGGAGAAAAACACAATGTAAGAAAGCCACAACTTTGTCCCTTGTTGTAAAGATGTCTGTCACCTTACCTCAGGGGCCCACTGAAATCCTGAGCGCTTGAGACCTCCCAGGCAGCACACGGTCACATCCTGGGGACAAGCACAGGAAAAAGCCAGGGTGAGTCCCCTGTTCTGGGAACATTCTATCCCCCCAGGCCCTACCTGGTCCTACCCTATGGATGCTGACCAGGCGTCTCACACTCAACCAGACCAAGTGATTGAACTCCTTTGCCCTGAGCTTCTTCCTCCCACCTCCCTTCTCTCAGTAACAAACAAACAAATACCTCATCTGCCAACTTCCGAACCAAAGGCCTGAATCTCGGGGCCCCCAGGGACGGGGCAGCCCTGGAGTCTGAGGAGAGGCCGAGGAAACAGGAAAACGACCAAAGCACCAGGGCAGTGAAGAGGCCACTAGATCGATTTTTTTCCTTTTTTTTTTTTTGCTGTGCTCGCCTGACTAAGCCTGGGTGCAGGACCAGGTTGGGCCGTGAAGATTTGTGTGTGTGTGTGTGTTTAAATCATTAGGTTCCACAGGAGAGCTGGGGGTGGTGCCCGGGGCCAGGGGCCTAAGAGGCCCTTTCCTGGAGCTGGCTTGTCCCACCCAACCCCCGGGCCGGAAAGCTGCTGGAGAGCTGAGCCCACCCAGACTAGAGAGGAGAGAGGGCGAAAGGAGCCTGAGGCCTGTGGGTCCTGCCGCACGCTCCCTCTTGAGGGCCCGCGGGCCCTCACCAGCCGCCCCACCGAGCAAGGCTTCGTGAGAGTGGGGACCCGAGAAACCCTCCCTTTAGCCGTCAGGCACCGCTTTGGCTGAACCACGCTCCAGTCCTTACCAGCCCCCGTTGACGGAGGAGACAGAACTGCCTGCTGCTCACCTGCCTTATGCAGTTCCCGGATCAAGCCTGAGGAGGCGAGCCTGAGGGGATGAGGCCTCCTCAGGTCAGGGGCGCCGCCTCAGCTCCTCCTACAGGCGAGCGGGCTGCCTCCGATGATTGGCTGCCAGGTGTCGGCTCCTGCAATCTGATTGGCCGCCAGGCCGAGTTGGGCGCATGCGCGTGCGATGGACACCCACCCCCTCCCCCCACCCCGTAAAAGCACCCTCTGTGGGCGTGGTCAGGCTGAATCTGAATCTCAAGAGTGTTGGGTCAAGATTGCTCAGCTCACCAAACGCGAAGAAAGAAAAAACAGATGGCACAGTCGCCTGGGCACAGGGCTGAGAACGGCCTCCGAGTCTACCAGGGGAGTCCAGTGATGGTGTCCGGCACTCACAGCCCTCAGGTGTGACCTCCCTTAAGCCAGTTCTTTGCTTAAGGAACTTGACCTTACAGTGCATCTTGGCTCCCCTCCTCTTGGAATTACATTTCAATCAAGGCAGGGCAGCCTGCCCCTGTTTTTGCACTGTCTATTGTGAGCTGAGAATGAGCTTTACTTTTTCTTCTTCTTCTTCTTTTTAATTTTAGAGCTTTACACTTTTAATGGCTGAGGAAAACCGAAAAGACTTTTATTTTCTGACGTGGAAATTGTGTGAAATTCAGTTTTCGGAGTCCTTAAATTTGGAACAGGGACTTGCCAGTTTCTTTCGTTGTTGTCTATGGCTGAAAACTTAATCGCCAATGATCATATTCGCAAAGCCTAAAATATTTCTTTTTTGGCCCTTCACAGAGTCTTTTTTAAATGCCCTGTGCTGCTGGAAGTCTCCTAGTAGACCGTTGAGATCTCCTATGGGAGGATAAAGTTTTGGTTTTGTTACATTATTTTCTTCTCTATTATATTCATTTTTCATTCTTTCCTAATTTCATTCCTTCACATCGCTATAAGTTTGTTCTGTTGCTCATCTTTACAACTTTTTGAGATAACTGTTTATAACTCTCATTTCTCTTGTATCTAATGCTATAAAGTTACCTTAATTTGTTGTTGTTGTTCAATCCCTCAGTCATGTTGGACTCTTTGCAATGCCATGGACTGCATGCATCACACCAGGCTTTCCTGTCCTTCACTGTCTCCTGGAGTTTACTCAAACTCATGTCCATTGAGTTGGTGATACCATCCGAACATCTCATCCATCGCCACCCACTTCTTCTCCTGCCCTCAGTCGTTCCCAGCATCAAGGTGGTTTCCAATGAGTTGGCTTTACCCATCAGGTGGCCAAACTATTGGATCGTCAGATTCAGCATCAGTCCTTCCAGTGAATATTCAGAGTTGATTTCCCTTAGGATTGACTGGTTGAATCTTGCTGTCCAAGGGACTCTCGAGAGTCTTCAACACCACAGTTCAAAAGCATCAGTTCTTCGGCACTCCACCTTCTTTACGGTCCAGCTGTCACATCTATACATGACTGTAGGAAAAACCATAGCTGTGACTAGATGGACTTTGTCAGCAAAGAAATGTCTCTGCTTTTTAATAGGCTGTCTAGGCTTGTCATAGCTTTTCTTCCAAGGGCCACATATCTTTTAAGCTCATGGCTGCATTCACCATCCACAATCATTTTGGACCCCAAGAAAATAAAGTCTGTTACTCTTTCCATTGTTTCTCCGTACAACTTTAACTGTGTCCCACAATTTTTGTGAATAGACTGTTCATTATCATTCACGTCCGAGTATATCCTAATATTCTCTTCTAAAGATAAGCCTAAATGTTGCATGGGCTTCCCTGGTCACTCAACTGGTAAATCGCTTTCCAGCCAATGCAGGAGACACAAAAGGCCTGGGTTCGATCCCGGGTCAGGAGGATCCCCTGGAGAAAATAATGGCAATCTGCTCCAGGATTCTTGCATGAAAATTCCATAGAGATATATGTTATGTGTTAAGATAGTTATTTCTATTTTCCAAGTGAATGGCATTTTCAAAGATGTTTCTTGGTCAATTTCTCATTATTGCATTATAGTCAGATGACACAGTCTAAATATTATTGATCCTTTGTATTCGAAGATTTCCGTTAAGTATGCCGTACTTCAGATTTCCATCTCCGTGAAGTCAAAATGAAGTGGGTGTTGTGTAGAGAAAACACTTGCAATGTCTGAAATGTATGTATGTGAAATGACTTCCTTTATGCTTCACAATTATTCCAGCAACTTTCAGTAGGGTACCTTTAACTAAGTTCCAGGGTTTTCTCAAATTTTACCAGTTTTTCCACAAATGTTCTTTCCTAGTTTCATAGTCCCATATAGGATACTGAACTGCATGAGAATATAGAGCAAAAAGCTACAGATACCTCCCTTAGCTTACTCTGGTCTATAGCAGTTTCTTAAACTTTCCTTGTTTTTCAAGACTTTTGACAGTTTTCAGGAGTCCTTCAGGGACAGGCATTTTGCAGAATGACTCTCTATATGGGTTTGGGATGTTTCTCCTGATTGCCCTGGGGTTTATATAATTTTAGAACTGTACCTCCAAGGCAAAATATCTTTCTCATCATCTCCCATCAAGGATTCATACTATCAATATGACCTACCACTAGTTCGTCTGCTATAAAGTTGTCTCCTTCCTGCTGACATATTCTGTTCTTGGAAACAAGCCGCTAAACACAGCCTACATTTAGGGAGGGGCATGGAATCTCATCTTGAGGAAACTATCGAAGATATGCACAAATTCCTGAGTATACAAGTTAATTGAAACTCCTTTGTAAGGAAGATCTGGTCCTTCTAGCCATATCTTTTAATGTTAAATTAATTAAGGTAAAGATAATAGGTTTCCCAGTTGGTGCTAGTGGCATATTAGACACGGACATAGAAAATATATTTTATTGAGAATTCCTTAGTGATCGGGTTATTAGAGATTTGCGCTTCCACTGCAGGGGGCAGAGAGTCAATCCCTGGTTGAAGATCTAAGATCCCTTAATCCTTACAGCAAGGCAAAAAAAAAAAAAAAAAAAAAACAAACCCTGCCTGATGAACACTCCATTGAATATACAGATAAAGGATATAAACAGAACACCTCACAGAAAAGAAAAGAAACATAAGCATTTATATATGTGAAAAGCTGATCGCCCTTATGAGGGAATACATGTAACAATTATGAAAATGTTTTCTACTGCTGCAGAAAGGTCTGTGAATAGCACTGACTTAGGTCATTGTTTTTCCAACCTTTCTTCTTTTCAAATGTGATGCATATTAACACATGAAACTGCTTTAGCTCTGTCTCAAAAATTTGCTATTTTCACTATCATTCAGTTCAAATAATGTTTTTCCCATAACAATTTCTCTTAGGAGCAATAAGTTATTTAGGTTCAGAAGCAGGAGAAGGAGAAGCCTAAACCACAACATTAAAGAGGCTTGTGAATTGCAGAGGTGCCGCTTTTGCACTTTGGGTTCCTGGCAATCCTTACTCTATCCTCAGCCTGTGTGCAGTGTCATTGCTTCATTTTCAAACTTTGGGAGTTCTGTACTCCTCAGTTATCTTTCTGGGGTTTTGTTTGGTCATGCCACAGAAGCTGTGGGATCTTAGTTCCACAACCAGGTGTTGAACCTGGCCATTGACAGTGAAAGCATCAAGTCCGAACCACTGAAGCAACAGGGAATTCTCATACCTCTTTCTTTCTTTCTTTCAAATATTTGTTCATTTACTTGGCTGTGCTTGTTTTTAGTTCCAGCACAAGGACCCTTCAATCTTCATTGTAGCATGTGGGAGCAGGGATTTTAATTGTCACATGTGGTATTTTTAGTTGCAGTATGTGGGATCTAATGCCCTGACCAAGGAATGAACTTGGACGCCCTAATCTGGGAGCACCGAGTAATTCCACCGGACTACAGGGATGTCCTTCCCATGAATGAACCCAGGTCTCCCACATTGCAAGTGAATTCCTTACTGTCTGAACCACCATAGCTTTGACTATAAGAATTTTGGTCAGCAGAGTGATGCCTTAGCTTTTTTTTTTTTCTTTTTTAATGCTGTCTATATTTGCCATAGCTTTCTTCCAAGGAGCTAGCTTCCTTTGATTTTGTGGCTACATTCACCATCCACAGTGATTTTGGAGTCCAAGACAATCAAACGTGCTGTTATTTTCAGTTGTTCACCATTTCTTTGCCATAAAGTGATGGGACCAGACGTTGTGATCTTCGTCTTTTGAAATTTGAGTTTTAAGCCAGCCTTTCACTCTCCTCTTTTGCCACCATCAAGAGGCTCTTCACTTTCTGCCCTTAGGGTGACATCATCTGCATATCTGAGGTTGTCGCTGTTTCTCCAGCAATCTTGATTCCAGATTTTGCTTCATCCAGCCCAGTGTTTTTCATGATGTACTCTGCGTTTAAGTTAAATAAGCAGGGCAACAGTATATAATCCTGACGTGCTCCTTTCCCTATTTGGAACCAGTCGCTTGTTCCATGTCCAGTTCTAAGTGTTGCTTCTTGCCCTGCATACAGATTTCTCAGGAGGCAGGTCAGATGGTCTGGTATTCCCATCTCTTTAAGAATTTTCCAGAGTTTGTTGTGGTTCACACAGGCAAAGGTCTCATCACTTCATGGAAAATAGATGAAGAAACAATGGAAACAGTGACAGAATTTATTTTCTTGAGCTCCAAAATCACTGCAGATGGTGACTGCAGCCACGAAATTAAAAGATGCTCACTGCTTGGAAGAAAAGTTGTGACAAAGCTAGGCAGTGTTTTAAAAGAAAGAGACATTACTTTCCCAACAAACGTCCATAAAGTCAAAGCTATGGTTTTTCCAGGAGTCAGGTACAGATGGAGGAGCTGCACCATAAAGAAGGCTGAGTGCTGAAGAATGGATCCTTTCAAACTGTGGTGCTGGAGAATGGAGAAGACTCTTGAGAGTCCCTTGGACTGCAAGGAGATCCAACCAGTCAATCCGAAGGGAAATCAACCCTGAATCTTCAGTGGAAAAACTGATGCTGAAGCTCCAATACTTTGGCCTCCTGAAGGGAAGAGTCAACTCATTGGGAAAACAAAACAAAACAAAACAAAACCCTTGATCCTGGGAACTATTGAAGGCAGCAGCAGACGGCATGACAGAGGATGAGATGATTGGGTGGCATCAGCAACCCAACGGAATGAGTTTGAGCAAGCTTCAGGGGATGATGATGGACATGGAAGCCTGGCATACAGAAGTTCATGGGGTCGCAGGGAGTCAGACACGACTGAGCAACTGAACAACAAAAGCCAGGCAGGGTCTTTATGTACAGCTGGCTGAACCTCAATGGGGCTTTTCTGAATTTCTGGAGGTGGGTAGAACATAATTTTTTAGCCAGATCCCATGCTGCAGCATGTCTGGAATATTTTGTGCTCGTAGTCAATCTTTTTTGTGTGTTTTCTGGGTGGCACTTGGGAGTCAGTGTTCCTCACAATGATGGATGCTGTCTCTCTCAGTCCCAGCTGAACTGAACTTTGGATCATGACCTCTGTATCAGGAGGCAACCCTGGCAAGTGCTCTGGCTGTTTGAATGACTGATGATTCTTGGTTTGGTGCTCGGTCTTTTCCTTCACATTCAAACTTTGTAGCCAGCACTTGCAACATGGAAAGACCCTCCTGTTGCAGTTCTTCCGAGCGTGATTTACAAAGGATGTCACCTATTTGAACATTTTGAGGCAAACCAGACAAACAAATTGTTCATGTTTCCATGCCATGTTCTAAAATACGCCTCTACATTGGCAAAAGCTGACAATCTGTAACTGCAAACACGGCAGACATAGGGCATTTTGCCAGGTTTGTGACTGTCCTTCAGGTACTGTAAGAGAACCTGATCTGTTTTGAAGGACAATTCACAGATATTACAGACCGTGGAGGGCTCCCAGGAAGCAGGGACACTTTCCATGCGACACTGCAGCTGGAACGAGGTGGGAAACTGGCGGTGGCAGTGCTGGCAGGTAGTGTGGGTTTCCCAGCTGTCACCCTTCTGCCTCTCAAGCTCCAGATGGTTCCTCAGGTGGGTCATAAACTTGACATATTTTAGAAGACTCAAGCAGCTGAGGCATTTGAAGGCTGTGTGAGTCTTCTGTTCTGGTGCCGTCTCTTGTATGCTCCAAAGTAAAAGCCATCAAATAACATTTACTCTCATCAGTGAATTTGATCCCAGATTTACTTTCATGGGATCAACAGTCTTGCTCTGACGTGCAAGAGTCAGAAAGTCCATTTTCTCCAGGCCTGACAAACTACATGTTCCTTCTGGATCCATAAGACGGAAGCATGCCTGGCCATTGGTGCGAGTCCGTGAAAATGATGCCCCACCATGCACACGGCTCGGTGAGGTCGGGGAATCTTCCAAGGTCATAACCGTGTTTTTCCAGGAGAGATACCTGGAGGGGCCATGGTGGAGGCAGGTCCCCCTGGGATTCCATCGCTGAGTTTGGGTCTTTTGGGATTCCCACTGTTAAAATTCACATCTGAAGTGGGACACCGCTTTGAATTAAGAGGGCTTTCATCCTTGCCTCCTAATGAGAGAACGGCTCCAGAGAGACAGGGTGGCCGCAGAGAGAACAATTCTGAATTGTGAAGGACAGTTTCCGGCGAGCTCGTTTTCCAATCAGGTTTAGATGAAGGCTCCGAAATAATAGAACTGCCTCTTCCTCCCCATACACACTGAGAAACTGGTGATACGGCAGCTGGCTCTGATGCTGGGGTCCTCAGATTTGCAGGTTGCCACCTGCAGGAGGGATCCGGATTCACGTGGTCCTTCATTCTTCTTGAAGATGAGTCCCTGGTCACTCTGTTCAAAACATTAGAAATGACTGGCTTTGAAGTTGAAATCACTCTGACAAAGAAGGTTTCAGCATCCTCCTTGACGTGCTCCACTCCAACAAAGATGACCTCAGCATCGTCATTGTCCTCACCTCTGGATTTGGACACGGCGGTCTTTTTCTCGGGTTGTGGTGGTGCTTGTGCTTCCTCACACGGGAAGAGATGGGCCATTTTGCAACCACTTGTGGCTTCAAGTGGCCCCTTCTAGTGTTTTTCTCCCCCTAAAAGCAATCACCAGGCAAGGTCATCCCCTCTGATCTCAGGTGTCAGTCTCTGTGGTTTCAGGTCACCCTCAGTTGGTCACCGAGAATATTAAATGGAAAACTCCAGAAATATACAACTTATGCATTTTAATCTGCAGGTAATTCTGAGGAGAGTGATTGGAATCTCACACCATCCTGCTTCCTCCTGCCCAGAATGTGAATCGTTCCTTAGTCCTGAACATCCCACGCGTCTGTCACTCGGTTACCACAATGACTGTTGAGATGCCACGGGGCTTGTGACCAAGTTATCCTTACTTTACTCAATAATGGCCCCAAACCGTAAGTGGAGGGATGCTGTCCATTGACATATGCCAGAGAAAATCCATTAAGTGCTACCTTTCAGTGAAAAGATCGAAGTTCTCAATTTGATATAAAAGAGGAAGAAACAATGTATGCTGAGGTTGCTAATATCTGTGGTGAATGTGAAGAAGAGAAAATAAATCTGGGTTAGTTTTGCTGTCAAACCTCCAACTGCAAAAGGTATGGACACAGAGCGTAGTAAGTGCTTAGTTAGGGTGAAAAAAAATCGCTCAATTAGTACAGTAGTATATTTTACATAGCGACTAGACTCACAACACTTTTATAAAAGTATATTGCTATAATTGTTCTATGTTATTATTACACCTTCCCTGGTGGCTCAGATTGTAAAGTGTCTGCCTACAATTCGGGAGAGCCAGGTTCAATGCCTGGGTCAGGAAGATCCTGTGAAGAAGGAAATGGCAATCCAGCCCAGAATTCTTGCCTGGGAAATCCCATGGACAGAGGAGCGTAATAAGCGGCAGTCCATGGGGTCGCAAAGAGTTGCACACGACTGAGCGACTTCACTTTCACTTTCCTGTTATTTTTAGGCAGTAGCTATCTCTTACTGTGCCTCTATACAGTAGACTGCATCACAGGTATGTTTGTATAGAAGAACCATTGTGTATATAGAGTTTGATACTGTGTGAGTTTACCGATGTCCCCTGGGGGTCTTGAAACTTACTCTCTGCCGATAAGTGGTGATGATTATATTTCTTTCAAAAGACAAAATTAGTACCTGGTTTAATCACTGGCTGAAACATTGAGATAACTATTAGCACCCTTAGACATAAGGAAACATCTCAAACTCAGTGAAATGACATGACCCTTTTAAACTTCCTTCTCCAGCCACCACTTTTGCCTTGACTCCCCATGGTGGCCCCCGTGCTCCTGTTAAACTCTGCAGGAGAGCTGGTAGGCACCATTTTGCTTACAGATCTACAATCTCACTCAGAAATGCTGACCGACAGAAAATGTCCAAAAGAGCCCCCAGCTGTCCCTTGGGGGTGCCTCTCACTCCCTCCACTCTCCGAGTCCAGAAGGCACCATAGTCTATACATGGATCCAAAATATTTGTTTTAAAATCCCAGCCATTTCTAATAGCAGGACTTGAACCTGCCTCATGCTGGCAATTCTCTCTCTCTCTCTCCCTCCCTCCCTCCCTCCTTCTCTCTCTCCCTTCCTCCCTCTCTCTCTCTCTCTCTCTCTCCCCCCCCCCTCTCTATTTCTCTCTCTCTCTCTCTCTCTCTCTCTCAGAGAGGGAGAGCATTTACTCTGTGCTTGAAACTACTACCACAGCATCAACATTGTATTAGGTATTATACGGAATGTGGAGATGATTTAAAACATGTGGGAGTATCCCCTTACGTTACATGCAAAGACTGCACCATTTTACGTAATGGACTTGATCACCCATTAATTTTGGTGTCTCCAGGTGCAGGGTTCCCAGACCCAATCTCCCATGGGTACCGAGGAGGGAGGGACGGGACTTCTCAAGACTTCTACTGCTCCCCCTGCCTTGGATGCTGTCTCAATTACCAGCACCCAACTCCTGAGCTGCCTCGGTCCACAGTTTCTCTGCCAGGCTTTCCTGACCATGATGTCAGAAATCACAGCCTCCCCCAACTCACATGCCATTTTCCCCTCCAGAGCTATTGGGCTGCTGTATTTTGGTTTCTAGAACAACATGGGGTGTCTGTCAGTGCTACATGCCTGCTGCAGAAATAAACAGTAACTGTTATTAAACAATCATTTACCTGTACCTCAAGCTCGGCCCACTCATTCCTGGCTCCCCAGGTACTTACACTTGATCTTAGCCAAAAGGCTGAGAAGCAATTTCTCCAAGCATTTGATGACTTCCAAATCTGAATGGATTAAAACTATCAGGCAAGAGAGAAAGTCAGCCAGTATGTAGCTGGATGCTGACAGGGGCAGTGGTGCTCCTTGAAATTAAAGGTTTGTAACACAGTTTCTCTCCATATAATACATTTGTTGATAGCTTCCATGCCATTAACACGTTTCATAGACATTAAAGGACATTCTAAAGTTTACATTTGGCCATTTGTGATACCAGATCACATTTCATCAGTAGCATATCATAGTTTGTTTGCTTGTGTGTAAATGATGTCCCTAGCGGTAAAGGTCCCTCCTGCCAATGCAGAGGACCTAAGAGATGCAGGTTCCATCTCTGGGTCAGGAAGACCCCCTGGAGGAGGGCATGGCCACCCACTGCAGTATTCCTGCCTGAAGAATCGTATGGACAGAGAAGAATCGTGGGCGACAGTCCATAGGGTTGCAGAAAGTCAAGCATGACTGAAGCAACTGAACACACACGCAGACATATGTATATAAATATATATTTTATAGTGGTATGAAAAATAGTGCTGTGGGACCTCCCTGGTATTCCAGTATTTAAGACTTCTCACTTCCAGGCCAGGGACACAGCTTCAATCCCTGGTCAGGGACCTGTGATCCCACATGCCACTGGGTGTGGCCAAGGTAAATGGAATAATGTATCTTACAGCTGATGTTATCTTAGATTTATTGAAGATTTCTATTTTTCATAAGCAGAATCCAGCCTACTACATTCATGTCACAAGTCACTAATGGCATGCTAGCTGCATTATATAGGCAAGTGGTTTAGACAGGGATTGACAAATCGGCTTGCTTCCCGATTGGTTTTTTTTTGTTTGTTTTTTCTTTTAATTTTTAAAAACGTTTAATATTTTTTACATTGAGGTTTAATTTTGGGAAAAACAAAGGAAAGGTTTGTGACGTGTGAACATTATATGATATCTAAATTTCAGTGTCACAAAGAAAGTTTTATTGGAACATAGACGTGATCATTTGCCTCTGCCTGAGGCTATTTCACCCTGCTAATGGGAGAGACCTCAATGGCCCTTAATGCCTGGTTACTCTCTAGACCTTAACAGAGAAATTTTGCAGACTCATGGCTGCAGAGAACAAAAGGAAGCATTCCAAACCCCATGGCTAAACAGCTCCTGAAGTCCAGTTGACTCAGTGCAGCTAAACACTGTTTCGGTTCTGTGCTGAGTTTAAAGTCCTTCTTTAGGCCATTCTAGATAAAACGCATTCAGAAGTTTATGATGGTCCCATGTTTTCGTCTGTGCCATGCTTTCAGTTTCTCCTCATTCAACATGTATCAAACAAACCCCGAAGTTTATCATCATCCAGTGTTTCAAGGCTGTTTCCTGCTCAACTGCTTCGTCATTCTCTGCAGAAAATACATAACCAATAATTTATCACAATCCAGAGTGTTAATTCTGGCATATGCTTCAAAAGGTCCTTTGTCCACTCAAGGTTGAGCACACTCTTAGTTGATCACCATCCGTTGATTCAGGGCTAGTACATACTTTCATTGATTTTTCAACTACCACAGCTCATCATACACAATGATTTACCATGATCCAGTTTCAGTGTTTTGACAGGCTCCTTGTGCTTCTTTCTATATACAAGATCAAACACAGGCCATCTGAAGTGTGAACATACAGTGTTTCAGTCATGAAACCCACTTCAAGTGGTTCTTCACTTACTCCACAACAAATACACCATATAGGTTATCGACATTCATTGTTTCAATGTTGTAGCACATACTAATGGCTGCTTCACTAACTCCAAGTCAAACACATCCAGTGGTTTGCCACTATCTTGGGTTTCAGATCTGTGACATGCTTCAAGAGCTCCTGAAACTACTCACGGTCAAAGGCACTCTGTAGATTTGTTGTTGCTTGCTGTTATATGTTGTTCAGTCATTCAGTCATCTCCAACTCTTCGAATCCCATGGACTGCAGTATGTCACGCCTTCTTGCCCTTGACCATCTCCCGGAGCTTGTTCAAACTCAAATCCACTGGGTCGGTGATGCCATCCAAGTATCTGGTCCTCCATCGTCCCCTTCTTCTGCTCCAATCTTTTGCGGCATCAGAGTCTTTGCCAACGAGTTGGCTCTTCACATCAGATAGCCATAATATTGGAGCTTCTGCCTCAGCATCAGCCCCTCCAGTGAATTTTCAGGATTGATGTCCTTTACAGTTGACTGGATTGATTTCCTTGCAGCCCAAGGGACTCACAAGAGTCTTCTCCAAGACTGTGGTTCAAAAGTATCACTTCCTTAATGTTCAGCCTCCTTTATGGTCTAACTTACATCGTCACATGACTGCTTAAAAAAACACAAATATAGCTCTGACTATATGGACGCTTCTTGGCAAAGGGATGCCTCTGCTCTTTAACATGCAGTCTAGGTTTGTCACTGCTTTTCTTCCAAGAAACAAGTGTCATTTAATTTCATAGCTGCAGTCATCACCTGCCATGATTTTGGAGTCCAAGGAAACAGAAGTCTCTCACTGTTACCATTGTTTTCCCATCTATTTGCCATGAAATAATAGGACCAGATGCTAGGATCTTTAGTGTTTTGAATGTTGCGTCTTAAGCCAGCTTTTTCACTCTCCTCTTTCACCTGCATCAAGAGGCTCTTTAGTTATTCTTTGCTTGATGCTATATCGGTGGTGTCATCTGCATATCTGAAGTTATTGATATTTCTATTTTTCTCTTAATTTCAGCTTGTGTTTCCTCCAGCCCAGCATTTTCCAAGATGTGCTCTGCATATAAGTTAAATCAACAGGGTGACACATGTAGTAGTTTGTTTGTTTGTTTGTTTTTCCCAATTTCAAACCATCTGTTCTCCTTTTCTGGTTCTCACTGGTTGTTTCTTGACCTGGATACAGGTCTCTCAGGAGGCATGTAGGTAGTCTGGTATTTCCATGTCTTTAAGAATTTTCTGCAGTTTGTTGTGATCCACACAGTGGATTTTTATCATACTCAATAAAGCAGAAATAGTTTTTTTTTTTTTTAATAATATTCTTGCTTTTTCCATGATCCAATGGATGTTGCCAATTTGACCTCTGGTTTCTGTCTTTTCTAAATCCAATTTGAACATTTGCAACTTCTAGGTTAATGTGCTATTAAAGTCTTGCCAGGAGAATTGTGAGCATGTCTTTGTTCGATTCACTTCAGCTGTTCAGTTGTGTATGACTGTTTGTGGGCCCATGGACTACAGCAAATCAGGCCTTCCTGTCCATCACGAACTCCCGCAGCTTACTGAAATTCATGTCCTTTGAGTCGGTGATACCATCTAACTGTCTCATCCTCTGTCGTCTCCTTCTCCTCCTGCTTTCAATCTTGCCAAACATCAGGGTCTTTTCAAATGAGTCAGCTCTTCACGTCAGTTGGCCAAAGTATTGGAGTTTCAGCTTTAACCACAGTCCTTCTAATGAATATTCGTGATTGATCTCCTTTAGGATGGACTGGTTGGATCTCCTTGCGGTTCAAGGGACTCTCAAGAATCTCCTCCAACAACACAGTTCAAAAGCATCACTTCTTTGGTGCTCAGCTTTCTTTATAGTTCCACTGGTACATCCATACACGCCTACTGGAAAAATCATAATCTTAACTAGGTGGAGTTTTGTTGGCACATTATCATCTCTGCTTTTTAATATGCTGTCTCAGTTCAATTCAGTTCTCCACCTATACAGCATCGATCATAAGACATCTAGGTTAAAGATGAAAGGTTTACCCACAGTGAGGGGCACCCGGAGAGGTTCACTGAGTTACATGGAGGAAAGAAGAGGGAGGGGGTAGTTAGAGGTGACTGGAATGAGATGAGGTGGGATCAAAAGAGGAGAGAGAGAAAAAAAAAGAGGAGAGAGAAAGCTAGCCAGCAGTCACATCCTTATGTGTGCTCCACCGTCTGGACCACTCAGAGGTATTCACAGAGTTATACAGGGAAGAGGAGAGGGAGGAAGTAGACAGAGGTGGCCAGGAGGATAAAAGAGGGAAATGAAAAGCAGAGAGACAGATCCAGCCAGTAACCAGTTCCTGAAGTGTTCTCCACCGTCTGGAACACGGAGATTCACAGAATTGGGTAGAGAAGAGAAGGGGGAAGGAAGAGACAGAGGCCACCTGGTGGAGAAAAAGGAGTGTCCAAAGGAGGAGAGAGTGGTCAAGCCAGTAATCTCGGTCTCAGGTAAAATTGGGTAGTGAAGTTTGGGTTTTTAAATGTACAAAATTGACAACAAATACCAAAAAGCAAAGATTAAAAATCTAGAATAGAGGTTGGATTTTAAAAAACGCAATATTAAGGAAAAGAAGAATAAGAAGAGAAAAAAAAAAGCCACAAGAACTATTAAAACAACAACAACAACCACACAAAGACTATATACAGTGTTTGCTTTTAAAAATAGGTTTCTTTTTAAGTAACAGTAGGTTATAAGAATAAAAATTAAAGGATAAATAGAGGACTTAAATATTTCTAAAAGTTAAAAAAAGAAGAAGAAGAAAAAGAAAAGAAGAATAAACTACCACACAACAACATTAGCAAAAAAGAAAAAAAGAAAAATAAATGGTCATAAAAATAGTAAAGATATTTCTGGCCCTTTCTCTGGTGTTGTGGGCAGTGTGGGGTTATTTCCAAGGCGGTTCCCTCCATTAAATTTCTTCTGTTTGCTGGTCTCTTCAGTGTCTGATTTCCGTCCTAATAAGGGGGGGGGGAGCATGGTGGACACTTTTTATTTTTATTTTTTTGGCTCCCTTGTTCAGTTGTGCTGTGGGGAGGGAGGGATGCTGCAAACAAATAACACCTGCGTGTGCTTTCAGCGTTTCAGGCCCACTGGGCCTGCCCCTGCTCACGATGCACACCGCTCATGCTCTACGTTGCTCCAGGGTCTGAGGCCGGCCCTAGGCTGCACGCACCTCCCAGGTCTAAGCCGAACTCAGCTTCGGTGCTCAGGTAAGCCCTCAGAGGCACAGATTCGGTTGGGACTGACTTTTGTGTCCTTCTGACGGCCGAGTAGCTCAGGTGTGTGGTGAGCGCAGTCACTGTGACTTATCGCCTTTCCTGTCTACGCTGCTAGTTTTCTGGATGTACCACTGGTGCCCCTTGTGAGGTGGATGGTGACTGTCCATAACCCCCAGAAGTCTTAGCAAAGAAGCCTGCTTGCAGTTTTGTAGGTAAAGTCTCTCCGGGGCTGCGATCGCCCCCTTCCAGCGAATACGGTTCTGGCTGCCTGTCACCGGCGGGGGATGGTCTGTAACCGGCTATTTCTGTTCCATCCTTTGTTCTGTGTGCGGTCCTGGTGGTGTCTTATGTTCGGGCTTTTCACGTGGTAGCTGTCCCACAGTCTGATTTGCCAGTGCAGGTTTGTTCTTTGTGGTTATGTGCGGGGCGTTCCTGCCTGATTCTTAAAAAGCAATGCAGCCCGCGCCTCCTGAGCCTCCCTGCCCTGCCCCCACTTGCTAGTGTCGGATGCAGGCGTCTGTGCTGCTTTTCTGCTGGGGGAGTTACTGTTGTGCTTGTAATCTGTAGGTTTTAATTATATATTTATGTTTCCTTCCTGCTACGTTGCACTCTGTGCTTCCAAAGCTCACCACAGACTCGGCAGGGAGAATGTTTCTTGGTGTTTGGAAACCTCTCTTCTTAAGATTCCCTTCCCGGAACGGGATTCCCTTTCCAGGACGGAGCTCCCTTCCTACCTCCTTAGTCTCTTTTTTCATCGATAGCTTTTTCCTGGCCATCACTTTCAGTCTGTATGTGTCCCTAGTTATGAGGTGGTTTTCTTGCAGACAGTATATTCTTGTATGCATTCACCCAGTCTTTGCCTTTTCATTGGAGCATTTAGCCCATTTCTGTTTAAGGTAGTTGTTGATAAGTATGATCTTCTTACCACTTACTATATATTTTGTGGCTTTGTTTTTATAAGCTTTTCTGCTTCCTATCTAGAAAAGATCCTTCAGCATTTGCTGAAGTGCTGGTTTGGTGGTTCTGAACACTAACTGCTTTTGTTTGTCTGTAAAGCTCTTGTATTGTCTTTTGAATGAGAATACTATCCTTGTTGGATAGAGTAATTTTGGCTTTAGGCTTTTGCCTTTCAGCACTTTAGGTGCATCCTGCCATTCCCTTCTAAGCTGAAGAGTTTCTATTGTAAGATCAGCTGTTATCCTTATGGGGATTCCCTTCTATGTTATTTGTTGTGATTCCTTTGTTACCTTGAATATTTGTTCATTGTGTATATTTATTTGTTTGTTTGTTTTCATTTTGATTAATGTGTGTTTTGACATGTTGTGTCTTGGTTTTCCCCCTATGGGACACACTGGGATTTTTCATTTTAGTTGTCTGTTCTTTTTCCCATTTCAGGGACGTTTCTAAATATTTCCTCCTCAAATATTTTCTCATGCCCTTTCCTTTTGTCTTCTTTCTTTGAGAAACCTATGATTTAAATATGGGGGCATTTGACATTGTCCCATAGGTCTCTGTGATTGTCTTCATTTCTCTCTTTCTTTTTTTTTTTTTTTCTGCTCTGCTTCATTTATTTCCCATATCCGATCTTCCAGCTCACTTATTCTTTCTTCTGCCTCAGCTACAGTACTGTTCCTGTTGTCCAGAGTGATTTCTATCTCAGTTATTTCATCGCTCATTATTGATTGACTACTCATGATTTCTTCCAGGTCCATTTAAAACATCCCTTTCATCTTCTCAATCCATGCCTGAAGTCTATTTATCTGTAGTTTCATTTGTTTCCAAGACATTGACTATTATTGTGCTGAACTGTTTTTCCTGTAGACTTCCTACCTCCTCCTCTTTCACTGGTTTGTTGATTTTCATTGTATTCCTTCATCTGCTGGATATGTCTCTGCCTTTTCATGTTGTTTCGAAGACTGTCTTCGAGGTCTATTTTCTGCACACCAGAGGGCCATCATTGCTATTAATTGGGTGGTCTCCTCCAAGTGAATGTGGTGGGACCAGTGGCTTGTGTAAATTTTCTTGTTGAGAGAACTTTTTGTTGTTGTTGTTATAGAAGATGGCTGTTGATCTCACTTGTTCTGAGAGTCCATGCAGTGTCCATTAGGGAATTAGTGGGCTCTATTACGGCTTTGATTCCAGATGAGCTATTTCAAATCCTCAAAGACGATGCTGTGAACGTGATGTACTCAATAAGACAAGAAATTTGAAAATCTCAACTGTGGCTCAGTTGGAAATGGTCAGTTGTCATTCCAGTCTCGAAAAAGGCAATGCCAATGAATGCTCAAACTACCATGCAGTTTTACTCATCTCACATGCTAACAAAGAAATGCTCAAAATTCTCCAAGCCAGGCTTCAGCAATATGTGAACCATGAACTTCCAGATATTCAATCTTGTTTTAGAAAATACAGAGGAATGAAAGATCAAGTTTCCAACATCTGCTGGATCTTCACAAATAAGCAAGCAAGTTCCAGAAAAACCTCTAGTTCTGCTTTACTGAGTATGCCAAAGCCTTTGAGTGTACGGATCAAAATAAACTGTGGAAAATTCTGAAAGAGACGGTAGTACCACACCACCGGATCTGCCTCTTGAGAAGCCTGTATACAGTTCAGGAAGCAACAGTTAGAACTGGACATTGAATAACAGACTGGTTCCAAATAGGAAAAGCAGCACCTCAAGGGTATATATTGTCACCCTGCTTATTTAACTTCTATGCAGAGAAATGTGTGGCTGGAAGAAATGCAAACGGGAATCAAGACTGCCAGGAGAAATGTCAAAAACTTCAGATATGTAGATGACACCCCCCTTATGGCAGAAACTAAAGAGGAACTGAAGAGTCTCTTGATGAAAGTGAAAGAGGAAAGTGAAGAAGTAGGCTTAAAGCTCTACATTAGGAAACCTGAGATGGCATCCTGTCCCATCCCTGCATGGCAAATAGACGGGAAAACAGTGGAAATGGTGGCAGACAGTTTTTTTTTTTTTTTTGGGGGGGGGGAGGCTCCAAAATCACTGAAGATAGTGACTGCAGCCATGAAATGAAAAGACGCTTACTCTTCCTAGACAGCATAAAACAAGACCAGAGGCTGACTGCAGCTCAGATCATGAAATCTGTATTGCCAAATTCAGACTTAAATTGAAGAAAGGAGGAAAAAACCACTAAACCATTCAGGAATGACCTATCTCAAATCCCTTATGATTACACAGTGTAAGTGAGAAATAAATGTAAGGGACTAGATCTGATAGAATGCCTGATGAACTATGGACGGAGGTTCATGACACTGTACAGGAGACAGGGATCAAGACCATTCCCAAGAAAAAAGACACGCAAAAAGGCAAAATGGCTGCCGGAGGAGGCCTTACAATTAGCTGTGAAATGAAGAGAAACGAAGCCAAAGGAGAGGAGGAAAGATATACCCATCTGAACACAGAGTTCCAAGGAAAGAGAAGAAAGCCTTCCTCGGTGATCAGTGCCAAGAAATGAAACAAAGCAATAAAGCAAAGCAATAGAATGGGGAAGACTAAAGATTTCTTCAAGAAGACCAGAGATACCAAGGGGGCATTTCATGCAAAGATGGGCACTATTAAGGACATAAAAGGAATGGACCTAACAGAAGCAATAGACATGAAGACGAAGTGGCAAAGAACACACAGAAGAACTGTACATCAAAGATCTTCACAACCCAAATAATCATGACGATGTGATCACTCACCTACATCCAGATACCTTGGGATGTGAAGTCAAGTGGGCCTTAAGAAGCATCACTATGAACAAAGTGAGTGGAAGTGATAGAATTCCAGTTGAGCTATTTGAAATCCTAAACGATTATGCTGCGGAAGTGCTTCACTCAATATGTCAGCAAATTTAAAAAACTAAGCAGCAGCTCAGGCCTGGGAAAGGTCAGTTTTCATTCCAATCCCAAACAAAGGCAATGCCAAAGAATGCTCAAACTACTGCACAATTGCACTCATCTCACACGCTAGTAGAGTAGTGCACAAAAATATCCAAGCCAAGCTTCAGCAATACACGAACCATAAACTTCCAGATGTTCAAGCTGGTTTTGGACAAGTCAGAGGAACCAGAGGTCAAATGAGTGTATGCACCACTACTTCTGATGATGCATGCAGCAACTACTGACGTTGAAATCACAAGTTTGCATTCTGCTTTTACTAAGAATTGAATTAGGACAGGTGCACTAGTTAGCTTGCACTCTGGCACATACATTACAACTCTAGAGCATAAGTATCACAACCAAGTGCGTCTGCACTCCGGACCTGGCATGCGGTAACGACTGAAAATGCAAGAAGCTTTTCACAGTTACAGACCCCTGATTTGAAACCACTGCTGCTGCTGCTGCTGCTGCTAAGTCACTTCAGTCGTATCCGACTCTGTGTGACCGCATAGATAGCAGCCCACCAGGCTCCCCTGTCCCTGGGATTCTTGAGGCAAGAATACTGGAGTGCGTTGCCACTTCCTTCTCCAATTCATGCATGCATGCTACGTCGCTTTAGTCTTATCCGACTCCGTGCGAACCTATGGACAGTAGCCCACGACGCCCCTCTGTCCACGGGATTCTCCAGGCAAGAATGTTGGGGTGGGTTGTGATTTCCTTCTCTTATGTCAAACCACACATGCTACAAACACTGAGCTTGCCCTCTGGAATACGCGCTTGTCGATACTGAGGCCACCATCTAGAGGATGCTCGCTGGAACTACTTAGTTTCCAATCTGGATCACCCTTTCTGCCACCATTGAGACTATTAACAAGCTTTAGAACAAGTGCATTGCTGTCACTGAGACTGCACAGTAGAGCATACATCCCATCACTCCTAAACCCGGGTTCTTTAGGGTATGGCCTGCCACTACTGAGCCTGTCCCTAAAACATGCCTGTTGTAAACACACATACACTTTTGGTGTATTACGCTCTGGATTCTGCATCCCTGCACTACTGAAATTGCCTTCCAGAACAAGAGTTCATCACCGGCTGACCTTTCACTCTGAAGCATGAACATCACAATCATTAGCATGTTGCTTTATAGGTAAGTCAGGCCACTACTCGACCTGCACTGTAGTTCAGGTGTGCCTAAATAGTTACTGAACTTGCACTCTGAAGTTTCCTTCTGGACACAACTGAGCCAGCACTCCTGTAGACAGAGTGAGTTTAAACACTGGAGGACATGGTACGCCTCTCCTGAGCATGAGCTCAAGTGCAGGCATCCGGGCTCTGCTGAGAACAGGCTCTAGTTGCACACATGCCAAAGTAACTGAACGTGCAGCTGTGGGTACAGATCTCATGAATACAGAGTGAGCGCATTTCATCATGGGCTTTGCACCACTGAGGCTTACTCAGAAGCATATCTTCCATCGTGACTGCGTGTGCCTTCAAGAGCCAATGTTCTGACACTACGGAGACTGTGCTGTAGAGTAAGAATGCCTGAACTACAAACTGCACACTGAATCATGCATCCCAGCAGTATAAATCCTAGCACTACAGCACACTTGTCACTTCTGAGTCCTTACACTAAGCAGGCATGGCACAGCTAGTGAGCATGTGGTCTAGAGCATATGTGTGGCCATTACTAATTTCAGACTCGGAAGCCTGTGTCTTGCCACTTGTAAGTCAGGCCCCAAAATATTCATGTTTCAGCTATTGGTTTTGCACCCTGGTACACTCCTTTATCACTGCTGAGACTGCGTTACAGAGCATGAGTTCCACCACTACTAATCTTGCTCGATGGCCTGTGTGCTTAAACCTGTGAGCCTACACTCTGCAGCTGAAAATTGCCAATGACTTGGCTTGCCCTCTGTTGCATATTTTCCCCACGCTTCTTCCTGCACTCTGGAGGACCTACTCCAGGAGGCTGCTTTCTAAAACACATATCATCTCCACGAGTGAACCGTCATTCTAGATCAACTGTGTGACCACTAGTGACCTTGAATTCTGAAGTGTTATATTACCTTCCTTGAGGTATTGCTCGAGAAGGTGTGTGCAACAATTACCCCAGTGACATTTTATACCAGCCATTTTGCTGCTAGTCACCCAGCACTCTAGACTGTGCAAGCTGTGAGTAGTGTACCTGTATATCTGTGGATGACGTGCCACCACTACAGACCTGGTGTATACTTCATACGTCCTGCCTCAATTGATCGTTCGTCACAATACACATATGCCACAACCCTTGCTCTTGCAATGTTGATGACTTCTCTTCCCGCTACTGAGCTTGTGTGGCACAGCAGGTATATAACATTTTCTGAATTTGATCTCTGGATATGCAACCAAAAATAAAAACCCAGCTTTCAAGAGAACATGTCCCTCTGCAGTCTGCACTCTTGAGCAAGGGCACTGCAACTCCTGAGACATCACTCTGAAGCACATGTAGAGCAGGCATGCTGCATCTGCTGAACTTAGCTCTTCAGCATGCCTCTCAACAGTGAAACACACTTTAGGCATACCCCTCTTAATACAGACCGATGATCTAGAGCAGGCATGCTTCACATCCTGAATCTTGGCTTTCGAGAACACGTGCTTCATCTCCTGAGATGGTGCTTTTGCGGATTCTCCCCACCACTACTAAGACTGTGCTCTAGAGGGGTGTGACACTTTGGAGCCTGCATGCCTCACTACTGCGTCTCTGCTCTAGCCTGGAAGTACTGAAACAGCTTAGCTCGCAATCCGGAGCACACGTTCTGCCACTAGTGTGCTTGCACTTTAGAGCAGGCTGTCTGAAGCCATCCCATTGGCACTGGCAACATGCGTCCAGCCACTGCTGAATGCACACTAGAGCACAGTTCCTGCCACTCTTGAGCATGTACTCTACCACAAGATGTCTAAGCTGCTCAGTTGCATTGCGGAGCATACCTCTTTCCACAAGTGAACTTGCATTCTACAGGAAATGGTACACAAACACTGACCTTGTGCTCTAGACTTGGCACACCATACATAATTTTCTTAACATTTGAAGCATATGTCTGGCCAACACTAAATCCACGCTTTAGATCAGCTGTGCTAAAATCACTGAGCTTGCCCTCAAGAGTATATCTGAACTCACATTTTATAGCACACCTACTACCACGGTGGATCCTGTGCTCTAAAACTCTCGTGAGATAGGAGAACAAGATGGTGGAGCTATAAGTGGATGTGGAGTACATCTCTCCATGGATACATCAGGCATACACCTTCAGACACAGAAGAGAAATCAGAATGTTACCGGAAAGTAGACAGGAGTACCTGACAAGTGGCAAAAATATATAGAACCATGCAAAACTCAGTCGGGCGAAAGAACTGGGGGAAAAATCAGGAGTGTTAGTAGGACTGGATCTGCCCTGAGTGGGGGAAGGAACTGAAGCTGAGGTCCAATCCCACACTGGGTCAATCGTCTGAATTGTAGAATAGACATTTAAATCTGAGAGTGAAACAGCTGATCTGTGGAAAGCTGGGTGCAATGAGAAGCAGAGGGTCCTTGCTGCAGCCGTACATACCCCGTAAAAGGACATCCGTCCCCTGAAAGGCCCCGTGGCTGGCAGCTGCAGTTTAGGGACTTTGCGGCAATTCATGGGGAGGGCTGCTGTTTCCTGGGGAGAGATGGAGAGAGGGGGTTTGAAGGAGGACACTGTGGTAGGGTATGCCTGTGGAGGAAAGCCAGGCAGCCATAAAAGCAAGGCAATAACACCGAGTCACATGTCGGGGGTGGAGCAATCACCATAGCCTCTCTCTCCCCACATGCTAGCATCAGCCGTTACTACAATAGTGAGGCTGACCCATCAAATGCTGAACACACTGAAATGCAGAGCAGGACACCACGCAGGGTCCTCCTTTAAGTGCCTGATGCACCATACTAGAGTAGAATCCCACTCAGGATGCTCCTTTAAGTGTCAGATGCACTGATTTACACAGGAGGACCCCAGCCAGGAAATTCGCTCTATGTGCTGACCCATTGAACGACAGAGAAGGATCCCAGGCAAGGAAGCCTTCTGAGTGGCCGAATAGGTGGAACTAGGGAGAAGACTGGCCAAAGAGGCCTTCTGATCACCGGATACAAGGGCTCAAAAAAGAAAAAAAAAAGGCTCTGATAGGGCCATAACTCCTGTGGTGTAGTCAGTCTGTGTCCCTGCACCCTGCCCATTTGACACCACCTGCGTCCCTCAAAGCCAAGCAGCTGCTCCACTTTCACAGTTAACTCTCACTGGAAAAAAGCTGCTACAGGTTAAAAAAAAATCATGCAACTCTTTGCACAGGATTGCTTCAGTCCTGTCTAACTCTGTTTGGAACACATTTCACCACTACAGAGAAGAAGCTCTAAAATGCATATACTGGAACAACTGATATTTTCCAGTCTTGTAGCCACTGCTGAGTTTTCCAAATTTGCTTGCATATTGAGTTCAGCACTTTCATAGCACTATCTATTAGGATTTGAAATCACTCAAGTGGAGTTCTCTGTCTCCGCTAGCTTTGTTTCTATTGATGCTTCTTGCGGCCCGCTTGACCTCACATTCCAGGATGTTTGGCTCTAGGTGAGTGATTAGATCAGTTGATTATCTGGATCATGGAGATCTTCTCTGCATAGTTCTTCAATCTTTGCTGTATAGATTTTTGCTACCTCTTCTTAATATCTTCTGCTTCTGTTCAGTCCATACAATCTCTGTCCTTTACTGTATCCACCTTTGCATGAAATGTTCCCTTGGTATCTCTAATTTTCTTGAAGAGATCTCTACTCTTTCCCATTCTGTTGCTTTCCTCTATTTTTTGCACTCATCACCGAGGAAGGCTTTCTTATCGCTCTTTGCTATTCTTTGGTACACTGTATTCATATGGGTATATCTTCCCTTTTCTCCTTTGCCTTTTGTTTCTATTCCTTTCTCAGTTATTTGTAAGGCCTCCTCAGACAACCATTTTGCCTTTTTGCATTCATTTTCTTGGGGATGGTCTTCATCACTGCCTCCTCTACAATGTCATGAATCTCCATATGTAGTTCATCAAACACTCTATTATACCTAATCCCTTAAATATTTTCTCATGTCCACTGTACCATCATAAGGGATCTGATTTAGGTCAAACCTGAATCATCGAGTGGTCTTCCCTACTGTCTTCAACTTAAGTCTAAGTCTATAGCAAATACTGAGCTTCCACTTTGAACCTTCCTTCTTACAAGTATTTGTCCACAATTTTAGAGCACTTTCACTGCATATCTTTATCTTCACTCTGAAACATACGTACCGTCACTCCTGAAAGGATGCTCAAGTTCATGCACTTAACTCCAACTCACCCTACGCTCCACAGTAGTCATGCCGATCTACTAAGCTTGCATTCTGCCGCATGCATCTTTCACTATTTAGACTATGATACTGAGGTCATGCTGCAACTGCATAGTTGCAATCTCAAGCTTACCTTCTTCGACTTTCAGCTTTTATACCAGCACACGTGTTCTGCCCCTCCAAAGCCCGCTTTCTTGAAGAGATATGAAACAACTGTTGAGGCTGTATTCTGGAGCATGTCCCTGCTATTTCTGAATGCATTCTTTTTGTATTTCTTCATATTTCTTTTAAAAAATGATTTATTTTAATTGGAATAGAATTACTGTGTATTACTGTGATGGTTTTTGACATATACATCAACATGAATCAGCCGCATGGATACATGTGTCCCTCTATCCTGAACACAACTCAAACCTCCCTTGTTACCCCATGCTTCTGGGTTCGTCCACAGCACAAGAATTGGATGCATCTTTCATGCATTGAACTTGCACTGGTCATCTCTTTTATGTATGGTAATGTACCTGTTTCAATGCTATTTTCTCAAATCATCCCATCCTTGAACTCTCCCATTGAGTCTCAGAGTCTGCTCTTTATATGTGGATCTTTTTTACTAGCCTTCATGCAGAATCATTGTTACTGTCTTCCTAAATCACATTTATACGCATTAATAAACAATATTTGCCTTTCTCTTTCTAACTTTTTTTTTACTCTGAATAATAGGCTCAGGTTGAACTGCCTTACCAAAAGTGACACAAATATGTGTTTTTCTGTAGCTAAGTAATATTCTATTCGAATATATAGCACAACGTCCTTATATTTTCATCTGCTGATGTGCATGTAGATTACGTGCATGTCATAGCTTTCGGAAAGAGAATTGTAATAAACATTGGGACACATGTGTCTCTTTTGACTGTAATCCCCTCTGGGTATATGCCATGAAGGGGGGTTGTTCAGTCATATGACAGTTGTAGTCCAAGTTTCTCAAGGAATCACCAAACTGTTCTGCATAGAGGTTGTACCAGTTTGTGTTACCACTAGCAGTGGATTAGGGTTAGCTTTTCTCCACAGCCTCCCCAGGATTTCGTGCTTGTAGAATTTCTGGTGATGGCCACTCTGAACCGTGTGATATGACGACACATTCAATTTTAAGTTTTGTTTCTCTAATGATGAATGATTTTAAGCATATTTCATGTGTTTGTTAGCCATCTGTATGTCTTCTTTAAAGAAACGTCTGTTTAGGGATTTTGCCCCCTTTTAGTGATGCTGTGAAAGTGCGTCACTCAATATGGCAGCAGATTTGGAAAACTCACCAGCGGCTAAAGGGCTGTAAAAGTTCAGTTTTCATTCCAAACCCAAAGAAAGGCAGAACCAAAGAATGCTCAAATCACGGCACAATTGCATCCATCTCACACGCTAGTAAAGTACTGCTCAAAATTCCCCAAGCCAGGCTTCAGTAATACATGAACCATGAACTGCCAGATGTTCGAGCTGGTTTTACAAAAGGCTGAGGCACCAGAGATCAAAATGCCAACATTAGCTGGATCATTGACAAAGCAAGAGAGTTCCAGAATAACATCTATTTCTGCCTTATTGACTATGCCAAAGTCTTTGACTGTGTGGATCACAATAAACTGTGGAAAATTCCGAAAGCGATGGGGATAGCAGACCACCCGACCTGCCTCTTGAGAAACCTATATGCAGGTCAGGAAGCAGCAGTTCGAACAGGACATGGAACTACAGACTGGTTCCAAATAGGAAAAGGAGTCCATCAAGGCTATGTATTGTCACTCTGCTTGTTTAACTTATATGCAGAGTATATCATGAGAAATACTGGGCTGGAAGAAGCACAAGCTGGAACAAAGACTGCCAGGAGAAATATCAATCACCTGAGATATGCAGATGATACCACCCTTACGGCAGAAAGTGAAGGGGAACTAAAAAGCTTCTTGATGAAACTGAAAGAGGAGAGTGAAAATGTTGCCTGAAAGCTCAAAATTCAGAAAACTAAGATCATGGCATCTGGTCGCATGACTTCATGGGAAATAGATGGGGAAACAGTGTCAGATTTTATTTTGGGGGGCTCCAAAATCCCTGCAGATGGTGATTGCAGCCATGAAATTAAAAGACGCTTGCCCTATGACAGGAAAGTTATGACCATCCTAGATAGAATATTCAAAAGAAGAGACATTATTTTTGCTAACAAAGTTCCAGCTAGTCAAGACTATGGATTTTCCAGTAGTCTTGTACGATATGAGAGTTGCACTATGAAGAAAGCTGAGCACTGCAGAATTGATGCTTTTGAACTGTAGTGTTGGAAAAGACTCTTGAGAGTCCCTTGGACTGCAAGGAGGTCCAGCCAGTCCATTCTAAAGAAGATCATTCCTGGGTGTTCTTTGGAAGAAATGATGCTAAAGCTGAAACTCCAGTACTTTGGTCACCTCATATGAAGAGGTGACTCACTGGAAAACTCTGAAGCTTGGAGGGATTGGAGGCAGGAGAAGGGGACGACAGAGGATGAGATGGCTGGATGGCATCACTGACTCGATGGACGTGAGTTTGCGTGAGCTCAGGGAGCTGGTGATGGACAGGGAGTCCTGGTGTGCTGCAATTTATGGGGGTTCAAAAAGTCACACACGACTGAACAGAACTGAACTGAACTCAACTGAACTGAACTGAACTGAACTGAACTGAAGCAACTGACAAAGAATTTAGCTCAAAAATATACGAACAACTCCTGAACCTCAATTCCAGGAAAATAAATGACCCCATGTTAAAATAGGCGAAGGGAGTAAACAAACATTTCTCCAAAGATGACATACAGATGGCTAACAAACACATGAAAAGATTCTCAACATCACTCACTATCAGAAAAATGCTAATCAAAACGATAATGAGGTACCATTTCACGCCAGTCAGAATGACTGCTATCCAAAAGTCTACAATCAATAAATGCTGGGGAGGGTGTGGAGAAAAGGGAACGCTCTGACACTGTTAGTGGAATTGCAAACTGGTACAGCCACTATGGAGAACACTGTGGAGATTCCTTAAACAAACAAACAAACAAACAAACAAACAAACTGTAAATAGGACTGTCATATGACGCAGCAATCCCACCGCTGTCCGTACACACCAAGGAAACCAGAATTGAAAGAGACGCGTGTACCCCATTGTTCATCACAGCACTGTTTCTAATAGCCAAGCATGGATGCAACCTAGATATCCATCTGTAGACTAATGAATAAGAAAGCTGTGGTACATATACGTGATGGAGTATTACTCAGCTACTAAAAAGAATACATTTCAGTCCGTTCTAGTGAGGTGGATGAAATTGAAGCCTATTATACAGAGTGAAGTTAGCCAGAAAGAAAAATACCAATAGAGTAAACGAGCGCATATGTGTGGAATTTAGAAAGATGGTCATGATAAACCTGTACGTGAGACAGCAAAATAGACAAAGATGTATAGAACAGTCTTTTGGACTCTGCGAGAGAGGGCGAGGGTAGGATGATTTGGGATAATGGCATTGAAGCATGTGTAATATTATTTGTCAAACGAATCGCCAGACCAGTTCGATGCGTGACACAGGATCCTCGGGGCTGGTGCACTGGGGTAACCATGAGGAATGGTTTGAGGAGGGAGGTAGCAGGGGTTTTCAGGATAGGGAACACCTGTACACCCGTGGCAGATCCATGTTAATGTATGGTAAAACCAATACAATATTGTAAAGCAATTAGACTATTAAAATAAACAAATTTATATTAGAAATAAATCAAGTCAAATTGTGTCCAACGTGAGGAAAACAACAGCATGTTTGGAACAATATCACTAAGTAAGCCTGAGTTGCAGTTTTCTGAGTTCAAGCTGCCCTCATAAGTATGAGCCCTAACTCTTATTACAGAAAGAATAGTGGAAAATGAGCTAGATGAAAGGAGAGCTTTTCAGCAACGAGATGAATGTTTCAGCCAGAAAGATATTAAGTAATGTAGGGCTTCCCAAACAGTTTACTAAGATCTTGGGAGCTAGCAATGACTGTGGTCACCTAAATAAAGTTGCCTAAAATTATATTTTGACATATATACATATATACACCTGTCTATGCATGAGTGTGTGTATGAAAAA
This sequence comes from Ovis canadensis, assembly GCF_042477335.2. NCBI lineage: Eukaryota > Metazoa > Chordata > Mammalia > Artiodactyla > Bovidae > Ovis > Ovis canadensis. The sequence continues at coordinate 19,417,815 of NC_091271.1, forward strand.
ATGTGCGATGGCTTTTAATTCATGTTAGGTGTAATAGAAATGGGAAAACAATAAAACCCAAATGTAGAATGATTCAAATTCTACTCGATTGTTGAATATTATGGAAGTTGAAATACTTCAAAATATGTTTCCTTGGCTGCATGTAACATATGAGGACTCTTTTATATCACTCACCTCTCTCCTTTTCATAAATATAGACCAATTCTCAAATGTTTGTCCAGTTTAATGACAAAATACTAACATAGACATATATATATATAATATATATAAAATAGAGATATGTTTTCATATCATAAACTGTTGATAGCAAGCCTAGATTTTAGAATTATTTCCAACTCCATGCTCCATCTCAACAGGAAAGAGCCAAAGTTGTTGCTGACTCAATCACTCCAAGAGCTGGGAAACCTGAAAAAGAAATGGAACCTGCACTGAGATTTTCTGTCATATTTATGATCGAGCTCTAAGTCCAAGACTTGTTTTCCTTTATTGTACTAAGCAGTCCCTTCTTAAGATTGAAAAGCATGGAAATCAAGAGAGAGAGGTAGGAGATTGTAGACCTCCTCATTTTCAAAAGGAATTTTAATCAGAGAAGCTAGAAAAGACAGAAATTAAGGAAAACAATCAAGTGATAGACAATAATAATGATTTAGCCACTAATCAAACTCAAGGGTCTCTAGTCCCTCCTCAAGGGCCAGCGTGGAGAAGGAAATGGCAACCCACTCCAGGGTTCTGCCCGGAAAATCCCAGGGATGGGGGAGCCTGGTGGGCTGCCATCTTTGGGGTCGCACAGAGTCGGACACGACTGAAGCGAATTAGCAGCAGCAGCAGCAAGGACCATCGATGACATTCGGAGCAATATCCTGTGAACAATTTTAGAGATGATAAGCCCAAACCAGGCTGAAATGTAAGTGCATAGTTGGATCTAGACGGTCAATGATGTGGACTCCCAATATCCTCACTAATAGGCCATTAGTAGAATGTCCCAATATTGATCACAGACCCCATGTTCCACCCTCACTCAGCCATTAAAATATTCCCCCTGAAAGTATTTGGGGATTTGCATCTTTGAAGCACCAGCTGCTAAGACACCTTACTTCGTCCTACAATAAGCACTTTCAGCCCCCCCCCCCAATGAAACCCACAGTCAATTCATAAATTTGTTTGCACAGAAGCAAGTAAACCAAGTCTGCTAGGGTAACAGTACTGAATATTAAGAATATGTGCATAGAAGGATGATAAATCACTTTTATTTCAGAAATAAAGTAGATTTATTGATGTGAGTTTTCGATAACCCTGTATGCGAGATAGCAAAAGAGACACAGATGTATGGAACAGTCTTTTGCACTCTGTGGGAGAGTGAGAGGGTGGGATGTTTTGGGAGAATGGCATTGAAACATATATAATATCATATATGAAATGGGTCTCCAGCCCAGGTTCAATGCATGATGCTGGATGCTTGGGGCTGGTGCACTGGGACGACCCAGAGGGTTGGTACGGGTTGGCAGAAGGGAAGGGGTTCAGGAAAGGGAACATGTGTACACCTGTGGTGGACATATGTTAATGTATGGCAAAATCATTACAATAATGTAAAGTAATTACCCTACAATTAAAAAATAATAAATTTATTTTAAAAAAAAGGACATCTTCCAAAAAGCTCCATACCTACATTGAAACCAAGCACCACGAATAGCTAACAAGTTCCACAGGAAGACATACCATGCAAATTCTCCAGCAACACAGGAACAGAACCTGGAGCGTCAATATACAGGTTGCCCAAACAGCAAACCCATAGACATCTCAAACCTCACTACTGGACACTTCATTGCCCTCCAGAGAGAAGAGATGCAGCTCCACCCACCGGAACACTGACAAAAGCTTCCCTAACCAGGAAACCTGACAAGCCCCTCGTCCAACCCCAGCCACAGGGAGGAACCTCCACAATAAAGAGGAACCACAAACTGCCAGAAAGAGAAAGACCATCCCAAACACAGAAACCCCCCCCCACCCAAAAAAAAAAGGCCAACTTTACTAATGAGATTTTTGCATGCTTCATGGTTTTGGTTAGTATTTCTGCCATCAGTCTGTATTTTAAGTTGATAGTGAAGTAAACACTTGGTTGAACATTACCCTTCAGTTGCTAGGAGACCAGTGACTTGGTCATGTCACAACTAACCTTCGATTGCTAGGAGACCAGTGACTTTGTGATGTCACAGCTGTTTGACTGGGAGGACCTCTGTGATTGTCCAGAGAGTTTCTCTCTGTAGGCCAGCCAAACATCATTTGAAGTTGCATTGTGTAAAAGCAGACAAATGAGAACATTATGTGAAGAAAGATTTCCCTGAGATGGCACATATTTCTTCAGAAATTCAAGATGGACCTCCTAAAGGTGAGTCCACTGGTTCAGAAAACTCCATTAGGTCTTACTGGTATGATTATACAACTGGGGACTCAGTTTTGAGATCTATGATTGAAGAATATGCTTTTCAGCCTTTGGCTGAGGATCTGGTGATCAAAAGGCCACACTACACATATTCTGTCTCTGAAACAGATGATGTGAATGATTTTCTTTCACTCACATTTCCACAAAAACTTTGGAATATAGTGGAAATGATTAGTTTGAATCTATTTGGTGGGATGAGACAGGCACATGTAGAGTGATCAATGAAGAACTCTTCAGGAAAGAAGTCTTGGAAAGAAAGGAGCCTTTCAGAAAATTTGAAACCAAGAGCATGAAAAGTTTAATTCGACAGCTTAATCTTTATGGAGTTAACAAAAACCGACAAACTGTTCAAAGATCGGCTGCACTACCGGTCTTTCTGGAAGAAGAAAACAACATCTCTCTTTTGAGAAAGGTATTCCAAAATTTTCACTTTTTGGCAATAGGTCAGATTCAATCATGTGACCTAGAAAGCATGTTCATATATGTGGCTAAAAGGGAGTTTAAACTTGAGATAACAAATTATTGAAAAAGTTGTATCTTTTTGAAGTTGAGAACAGCTGGAGGTTAGAATATTGGATGTTCAACAAACCTTCCTAGTGACTTGAAACCAGATACAAGTTCTGAAGCTACTTAAAGTGGTATTTACTGTATATATACAACATATTTTTAGTTGAGCATATACCTTCTAACATGTTACCTGTTAAAACTACCAACAGAGGTATTTTCTTTGATGTTATTTCACTGATTCCATTAAAGGAAACTTATAGTGATATGAAGGAATGAAATTAGTAAAGAATGAAAAATGAATATAATGGAGAAGTGGAGAAAAGGGAACCCTCCTCCACTGTTGGTGGGAATGCAAACTAGTACAGCCACTATGGAGAACAGTGTGGAGATTCCTTAAGAAATTGCAAATAGAACTACCTTATGACCCAGCGATCCCACTGCTGGGCATCCACACTGAGGAAACCAGAATTGAAATAGACACATGTACCCCAATGTTCATCGCAGCTCTGTTTATAATAGCCAGGACATGGAAACAACCTAGATGTCCATCAGCAGATGAATGGATAAGAAAGCTGTGGTACATATACACAATGGAGTATTACTCAGCCGTTAAAAAGAATTCATTTGAATCAGTTCTGATGAGATGGATGAAACTGGAGCCAATTATACAGAGTGAAGTAAGCCAGAAAGAAAGACACCAATACAGTGTACTAACACATATATATGGAATTTAGGAAGATGGCAATGACGACCCTGTATGCAAGACAGGAAAAAAGACACAGATGTGTATAACGGACTTTTGGACTCAGAGGGAGAGGGAGAGGGTGGGATGATTTGGGAGAATGGGAATTCTAACATGTATACTATCATGTAAGAATTGAATCACCAGTCCATGTCTGACGTAGGGTGCAGCATGCTTGGGGCTGGTGCATGGGGATGACCCAGAGAGATGTTGAGGGGAGGGTGGTGGGAGGGGGGGTCATGTTTGGGAACGCATGTAAGAATTAAAGATATTAAAATTAAAAAAAAAAAAAACCACTGGGAGGGGGGGAAATAACATGAGTTGAGGAAAATAAAGAAAAGGTAGAAAAAAAAAAAAAAAAGAAATATTGTAACAAAACCAAAACTTTATTCTCCCATATGACTACCAGGAGACTTCCAGCAGAACAGGGCATTTAAAAAACACTGTGTAAAGGGCCAAAAAAGAAATATGTTAGGCTTTGTGAATATGACCATTGGCAATTAATTAAGTTTTCAGGCATAGAGGATAACCAAAGAAGCTGGCAAGTCCCTGTTCCACCTTTAAGGACTCCAAAAATTGAACTACACACAATTTTCACGTCAGAAAATAAAATTCTTTTCTGTTTACCTCAGCCATTAAAAGTGTAAAGCTCTAAAATTAAAAAGAAGAAGAAGAAGAAAAAGTAAAGCTCATTCTCAGCTCACAATAGACAGTGCAAAAACAGGGGCAGGCTGCCCTGCCTTGATTGAAATGTAATTCCATGTCCTGGCTATTATAAACAGTGCTGCGATGAACATAAGGGAGAGGGAGAGGGTGGGATGATTTGGGAGAATGGGAATTCTAACATGTATACTATCATGTAAGAATTGAATCGCCAGTCCATGTCTGACGTAGGGTGCAGCATGCTTGGGGCTGGTGCATGGGGATGACCCAGAGAGATGTTGTGGGGAGGGAGGTGGGAGCGGGGGTCATGTTTGGGAACGCATGTAATAATTAAAGATTTTAAAATTAAAAAAATTAATTAATTAATTTAAAAAAAACTGAAAAAAATAAAAAATAAATATAAAAGAGAATATACATATACTATAAATGAAAAAAAAAAAAGAAAAAGAAATGTAATTCCAAGAGGAGGGGCGCCAAGATCCACTGTACCGTCAAGTTCCTTAAGCAAAGAACTGGCTTAAGGGAGGTCACCCCTGAGGGCTGTGAGTGCCGGACACCATCACTGGACTCCCCTGGTAGACTCGGAGGCCGTTCTCAGCCCTGAGCCCTGGCGACTGTGCCATCTGTTTTTTCTTTCTTCGCGTTTGGTGAGCTGAGCAATCTTGACCCAAGATCCTTGAGATTCAGATGCAGCCTGACCACGCCTACAGTGGGTACTTTTACGGGGTGAGCGGGTGGGGGGAGGGCTCATCGCGCGCGCATGCGCCCAACTCGGCCTCGCGGCCAATCAGATGGCTGGCGCCGACACCTGGCAGCCAATCATCGGAGGCAGCCCGCACGCCTGTAGGGGGAGCTGAGGCGGAGTCCCAGACCTGAGGAGGCCTAGTCCCCTCAGGCTCGACTCCTCAGTGTTAATCTTGGAAATGCCTAGGGCAGGTGAGCTGCCAGCAGTTCTGTCTCCTCTGTCAACGGGTTCCGGTAAGGACTGGAGCGTGGTTCAGCCAAAGCGGTGCCTGACGGCTAAAGGGAGGGTTTCTCGGGTCCCCACTAGCACGAGGCCTTGCTGGGCGGGGCGGCTGGTGAGGGCCGTGAGAGCTTCTGGCAGGATCCACAGGCTTCAGGCTCCTTTCGCCCTCTCCCCTCTCTAGTCTGGGCGGGCTCTGTTCTCCAGCAGCTTTCCTGCCCAGGGGCGGGACAAGCCAGCTCGGGGAAAGGGCCTCTTAGGCCCCTGGCCCCTGGCACCTAGCTCTCCTGTGCAACCTAATGTATTTAAACACAGATGCACAAATCTTCACGGCCCAACCCGGTTCTGCACCCAGGCACAGTCAGGCAGGAGCAGCAAAAAAACAAAAACAAAAACAAAACATCTATCTAGCAGCCTCTTCACTGCCCTGGTGCTTTAGTCGTTTTCCCGTTTCCTCTGCCTCTCCTCGGACTCCAGGGCTGCCCCGTCCCTGGGGGCCCCGAGATTCAGGCCTTTGGTTCGGGAAGTTGGCAGATGAGGTATTGTTTGTTACTGAGAGAAGGGAGATGGGAGGAAGAAGCTCAGGGCAAAGGAGTTCAATCACTTGGTCTGGTTGAGTGTGAGACGCCTGGTCAGCATCCATAGGGTAGGACCAGGTAGGGCCTGGGGGGATAGAATGTTCCCAGAACAGGGGACTCACCCTGGCCGTTTCCTCTGCTTGTCCCCAGGATGTGACCTTGTGCTGCCTGGGAGGTCTCAAGCGCTCAGGATTTCAGTGGGCCCCTGAGGTAAGGTGACAGACATCTTTACAACATGGACAAAGGTGTGGGTTTCTTACTTTGCGTTTTTCTCCTTTCATTCGTCGGCTGACACGTTGCTGTTGAGAGAGAGTATTCCTGATTGGGGATTACCTGACCCTGATTGCGGGTGCTGACTTCAGGGCCATCATGGTTTCACGTTTGCAGCTTTCTGAGTGGCAAGCTTAAAAACAGGCAGGGTGACTTGCTTTCCCCTGCATTCTTGAAAGAAAAAAAGTAAGAACACCATGGGTCTTAAGCTGTGTACAGCTGACTCCTACCACTTGGTGAGGCTAAAATGGGGCAATGCACATATCCTAAGGTTTTAGCTAGGAAAGCAAAGCAATGCAGGTGTGGGGGTTCCCTGGTGGCCTGGTGATTAGGATTCTGGGCCTCCACTGCAGTGGTCTGGGTTTAATCTCTGGTCAGGGAACTGGGACCCCACAAGCCAAACAGCATGGCCAAATGAATGAATGAATCCAGTGGTTCATTCAGAGAAAATATCCTGTGATTTAACATGTTCACGTGAGATTACTTGCTCATTTCTGTACCCTTAAGGGCTTTTCTTCATTAAGTAAGTCAGCTCCACTGGATGGGGGTGAGGCACCCTCTGAGTTCATGTCATGCGAGTAAACAAGATCATAGGAAGCTCTATGCCCAGCAACTTGTGCCTACAGCTGTGTTGTATACTTATCTTGCTGGTACAACTTTGACTTCACAGCATGTTTTTTTTTGGTCACAACATGTGGCTTCATAGGATATTAGTTCCCCAGCCAGGGATCCAACACAGGATCCTGGCAGTGAGAGGGCTGAGTCCTAACCAAACCACTGGACTGCTAGGCAACTCCTGTGTTTCGGTGCTTTGGATTGGGTGAGTGTGTGTGTGTGTGTGTTTTGATTTTAGCTATATTTATAGGAGAACTGTTCTGTGTGTACGTATGATGTGAATGGTATTAAAACTTGAAATGTTTGTGTTATACATATGATCTCAAAATGGAATAGTTTGAAAGAACTTACCACTTGTTATCTCTTGGCCTAGGATCTCTCCTGAGGTAGTTAGTAGTCAAGCTTTTGTCTGGCTTGGCAACCTCTGAAGACTTAGCTTGTTGAATCTAAGCTCTCTCACTTGTCTGTACTCATGAAGCCTCAGTTCCTCCTTCTGTGGGCCTCTCCAAGGGGCTTCTCTTGTGGAGGCTGCTGTCTTTTCTCAGAATGAGTGATTCAGGAAAGCGCTTGCACCCATGATAAAGTGCAGAGTCTTTTTTCAGATGTTACACATCTTCACTTGTGTATTTGCTTAGTCTCACAGGTCTACCCTCTGATAGATTGAGAGAGAACTACACAGGGGTGAGAATATTAGGAGATTGAATTCACTTGAAGGCTGGTTACCATACCCATTAATCCAGTATGCCAGCCTTTTTTTTAATATGATCTCAGCTCTGTCAATGTAAGCAAATTATTTGGCTTGTGTACCCTTCTTGTGTGCTGCTACTGCTGCTAAGCCACTTCAGTCGTGTCCGGCTCTGCAGTCTCATGGACAGCCACACACAAGGCTCTCCCTTATCTGGGATTCTCCAGGCAAGAACGCTGGAGTGGGTTGCCATTTCCTTCTCCAGTGCATGAGAGTGAAGTCGCTCAGTCGTGTCCGACCCTTCGAAACCGCATGGACTGCGGCCTACCAGGCTCCTCCGTCTGTGGGATATTCCAGGCAAGAGTACTGGTGTGGGTTTCCATTGCCTTCTCCAGCTTGTGTGCTCTCTGGCCTGATGTACTCAATTTTGATCTACTCAGTTCTAGACCTACTCATTTCTTGATGTTCTAGCAAGTCTCCTCTTTGCCCTGGATTAAGGTATCTGTTTCTCTGGATGGTTCCCATCAGCAAACAGACTGACTATAATGTGACCTGTCGTTAAAAATCCGTCTTTTGGTGACACATCCTGCTTCTGCTGCTTTTATTTCATATTTGCTTGTTACAGACCTCTGCAGAGATGTTCCTAGACTTTGTTATCTCGAGTTCTCTCATTTTCCTATAAAGCCACTCTTGTCAAGGCCACAGGTGAATTTCAAATATTCAAATGTCTGCCTGCAAGGTAAGAGACCTGGGATCAATTCCTGGGTGGGGAAGATCGCCTTGAGAAGGAAATGGTAATCCACTCCAGCACTCTTGCCTGGAAAACCCATGAACGGAGGAGCCTGGTAGGCTACAGTCCATGGGATTGCAAAGAGTCGGAAATGTCTATTCAAATTCTTTTCCTGGTTGTTAAATGCTTTTCTGTTTTTAATTGTTGTAGAAAACATCAAACTTAAATTTTTACCATTTTAACCATTTTTGCATGCTAAGTATTTTGCATACTTTCATCAACCTTTTGGAGAAAGAAATGGCAACCCACTGCAAATCTGATGGAGAAGGGAACGTGGTGAACTTTAGTCCTGGGGGATGCAAAGTTGGGCACAACTGAGTGACTAAGACATATACACACACATAGTGACAGTGTTGATTTGTTGTTGTTGTCATTGTTTTAGCTGTGTTGTGCAGCTTGAATGACAGTTCCCTGGTTGAGGATCATACCCAGGCCCCTGATAGGACACTGTGGAGTCCTAACCTCTGAACTACCAGGGAATTCCTTATTACATTGTTATGAAGCAGATCTCTACACCTTTACAGCTTGCAAAATCGAAACTCTGTACCCATCACTTGTCCCATTAAACAGCAACTCCTCTTTTCTTGCCCATTGACCTAGACCATGGACTCCATCATTCTTTTTTGTTTCCTTTCTATTGCTTGACTGTGTTAGCTATTTCATGCAAGTAGAAACTTACAGTATTTGTCTTTTTGTACGACTGGCTTATTGCATTTGGCTTGATGTCTGAAATGATCATGCATGTTGTAGCATGTGACAGAATTTTCTCTATATGGCTAAATAATATTTCATTGTGTGTATATATCACATTTGATGGCCATTTCGATGCTTCCACCTCTTAGTTGTTGTGCTTCGTGCTGCTGTGAGCACGGCTCTGCAGATATCCCAAGACCCCATGTTAACTTCTTTTGATTTTATATCCTAAAGTGGAATTGCTGAATCATGTGTCAGCTCTAGTTCTTTAATTTTTCGAGGAGCCTTTAAACTGTTTTCTGTAGCAGTTGCACCATTTTAAAATCTATCCGTAACACACAAGGATCCATTTTCTGTACGTGCTTGCCAACAGTTGCCCTTTCCTTTCCTTCATATGTAAACACACACATATGCACACACAATTTCTTTCATACCCTTTTCCATTATTGTTTATCTCAAATTATGAATATAGTTCCTTGTGCTATACAGTACGCTCTTGTTTGTCTATTGTATATATTATGCTTTGCATCTGCTAATCACCAGCTCCCAATCTGTCCCTGCCTTACCTTTCCCTCTTGGGAATCACATAGTCTGCTCTCTATGTCTGTGAGTCTGTTTCTCTTTCATAGATCAGTTTATTTGTGGCATATTTTAGAGTCCATGTAAGTGATACCATACGATATTTGTCTTTCTCTCTCTTTTTTTTAATTTTTATTTTTACTATATTTTATTTTACAACACTGTGTTGGTTTTGCCATACATTGACATGAATCAGCCACAGGTGTACATGAGTTCCCAATCCTCACCACCCTCCCACCGCCCACCCCATATCATCTCTCTGGATCATCCCTGTGCACCAGCGCCAAGCATCCTGTATCCTGCATCGAACATAGACTGGCGACTATCTTACATGATAGTGTACATATTTCAATGCCATTCTCCCATATTATCCCACCGTCTCCCGCTCCCTCAGAGTCCAAAAATCTGTTCTATACATCTGTGTCTCTTCTGCTGTCTCTCATACAGGGTTGTCATTACCAACTTTCTAAATTCCATATATATGTGTTAGTATACTGTGTTGGTGTTTTTTTTTCTGGCTCAATTCACTGTGTATAATCGGCTCCAGTTTCATCCATCTCATTAGAATTGTTTCCTATAAAGTCTGCAAGCAATAAATGCTGGAGAGGATGTGGAGAAAGGGAACCCTCTTACACTGTTGGTGGGAATGCAGTCTAGTACAGCCACTATGGAGAACACTGTTTATAATAGCCAGGACATGGAACAACCTAGATGTCCATCAACAGATAAATGGATCAGAAAGCTGTGGTACATATACACAGTGGAGTATTACTCAGCCATTCAAAAGAATATATTGTCTTTCTCTTTCTGACTTCCTAAGTATTCTTTTGAATGCTAGTGTAGATTCAAGTATTTACTTAACAACATTTGTTGCTACTGTATAAAATGTGGTTGACTTTTATAATATTTGTCTTCTATTCTGCAAGGTTTATATTAATTCTAATACTTGTGTTTCTTCAACATTTTCTATACTAAATTATCTTATCTCCAATATACTTTGACTTCTTCCTTTCCATTCTGAAGGCTGTTTTTTGTGTTTTTTTTTGTTTTTGTTTTTTCGTTGTTGTTTTTTTTTTTTCTTTTTTCTTTTTTTTTTTTTTGAAACTACAGCAACAATTCTCTTTTGTTACCTGATTGCTCTGGTTATAGAACTGCCAGTATAATGTTGAGCCAAAGTGTGTAATAGACTTCCTTGTGTTGTTCCCAGTCTTAGAGGGAAAGCTTTCAGTTTTTCATTCTTAAGTATGATGTTAGCTGTGGGTCTTTTTACATGTGCCCTTTGATTGAGAAAGTTCTCTTCTGTTCTTAATTATTAAGTGTTCTTTTAACCCCGGTTATGAAAAGGTGCTAGATTCAGGGAAATGCCTTTTCTTCAGGCAGATGTGTTATTTGTTTTATTGTTTTAAAATGGCATAATGTTGATTGACTTTCCTATAAGGAACCAACTTTGCATACCTCCCTAAATTGCATGTGATCATAGTGTACAGTCTTTTTTATATGCTGTTGGATTTTGTTTGCCAGTATTTTGTTGAGGACTCTTTCACCTGTATCCATAAGGGATATCAGGTGTGTGTGTGTTTGTGTGTGTGTGTGTGTGTGTGTGTGATGTCTCTTTCTAATATTGGTATGAGAGAAAGACTGGCATCACTTTGCCTGCTATGTGCGGAAGAGACATGTGACATAAAGATGAAGCATTGTTGGATTGAAGTTTAGCCAGGATTAGAGGGAGAAATTTAGGATATATCAGTGTGGATGGGGTGAGATTATCAGAGAGCTCATTCTCAGTTTCCTAGGCCTGAATTAAGTGCTTGACATTGTATTATGCTGTTTGTTAACTAGGTATAGATAGGTTATACTTTGAATTTGCTACCTATTTTGTTTGTTAACATTTACGAAATTAGAATTTATGGATCAGTTGTAATGTGCATTTAAGATACATTTTCTTCCATTTTTACTACAAAACAAGATGCCATTGAATAGCTGATGGCTTTTAAAAAAGCTGTTAACCTTAAGTCTAAGAAATAAGCATGTTTGTCTTTAAGATACAGAGACACATTTAAAAGTTACAAATTTGCCCAAGAAGAAGCAACTGGTGTGTGGTTAAGTTAGAATTCCAACTTAATCTCCTATGACTCCAAAGTCCATGCTTCGAAACGCTGTAGAACAATGCTTTTGTAAAAATACTCATCCTTTACATGTGATTTCACGTAATGATCAGTGTGGCGTTTTTTTCCCCCCTCTTTATTTTTTTAAGTAGAAGAGGTTAAAGTGAACATGCGACAAAGCTATGATTCTAGAGCCATGTAGACTTGTAGTCGTAGTTTTTTCAGCTGTCATTGAGTCTGGTTGACACTCAGTGTCTTTGTCTGTAAGATAAGGGTGTGTATAAGTACTCTAGAGTTTTGGAGATAATCAAATAGCCCATTTTTCTGTACTTAACTAATCTGTAGTATGTTTACACTTAGGTGGCAGTTTGTATAAAGGAAGCACTGGGACTTGTGGCCGCACCCTCTAAGAATAAAAAAGTATTAAAAATATGGAACTCCCATGTATGTTACGTGAAGAAGAACAAGAGCCAGAAGTACGGAAAAGGGAGGGAGAGACGAAACAAGTGGATGATGATGATGATGATGATGAAGTGATCTTGGTTGGAGTGGAACATGTAAATGACGATGCTGACGTGATCTTTGTTGGGATGAGCTCAGCTTCAAAACCAGTCGTTTCAAACATACTGAACAGAGATACCCCAGGTTCTTATTCAAGGAGAAAAAGGTATGGTCACTTCAGGAGAGGTAACGCTCACAGATTACAGCCTATTAGTCATGTGACTCCTACATCAGAAGCAAAGACTGTCTTTCCAGTGTCTGACTCTGACTCAGGATCAACAGGTAGTCCTATTATTATTGAACCTCCGTCTCAAGCTGATTATAAAAATCTTTCACCACAAATAGTGCCTGATTGCTTTTCGAAGGAGTTATGTTCTTCTTTGATTACTTTCACAAGTTCATTGTAGCATCCAGTAGAAACAGCAGTTTCTGCAGGAGATATGAATAAAAGTCCTCATGTATCAAAGCGAGTTTCCCCTTGTGAAACAAATCGCAGAAATCCCAGAAGGCCTAAACTCAGTGATGGCATTGTAGGGGAACATTCTTTAGGTTTCTCTCCGTCAGGTTTTTTTCATACAGAGACCACTCAGCAAAGCACACCAGACCGTGTCCATACCTCACTAAGCCATGTTCAGAATGGAGAACCTTGTCCAACACCTCTTCCAAACGACAGTGTTCATTGCAAGCCTGTAAGACCTTTAGGGGAAAGTGGACGGACAAAAACTGATTTTCCAAGTTTGGCAAGTCCAAACAAAATTGGTGATCCCACAGAAGGAAATCTGATTGTGTTACTTCGCGACTTCTACTATGGCGAGCATAGAGGAGTTGGGCAGCCAGAAGCGAAGACCCACACGGCGTTTAAATGCCTCAGCTGCTTGAAAGTTCTAAAAAATGTCAAGTTTATGAATCACATGAAGCACCATTTGGAACTTGAGAGGCAGAGAGGTGACAGCTGGAAAACCCACACCACCTGCCAGCACTGCCTCCGCCAGTTTCCGACTCCCTTCCAGCTGCAGTGTCACATTGAAAGTGTCCACACGGCCCAGGAGCCCTCCGCAGTCTGTCACATCTGTGAGTTGTCCTTTGAGACAGATCAGGTTCTCTTAGAGCACATGAAAGACAATCATAAGCCTGGTGAAATGCCCTATGTATGCCAGGTTTGCAGTTACAGATCATCATTTTTTGCAGATGTGGATGCACATTTCAGAGCATACCATGGTAACACCAAGAATTTACTTTGCCCATTTTGTCTCAAAAATTTTAAAACTGCAACAGCATACAGACGTCATCATCGAGGGCACTGGGAAAAGAGTTTTCACCAGTGTTCCAAATGTCGGCTACAGTTTTTAACTTCCAAAGAGGAGAGGGATCACAAGACCCAGTGTCATCAAATGTTTAAGAAGCCTAAGCAGCTAGAAGTATTGTCTCCTGAAACAAAAATTGTTATTCAGGTATCACTGGAACCCCTTCAGCCAGGATTGGTGGAAGTTGCATCCATTACTGTGAACAAATCTGATTTTGAATCATCACCCCCCAAATCTAAAAGGAGGAGGTCAAAAAAAGAAAAAAAAATAGTTAATTCTGCCTTCAGTAAGTCTGAAGCAAGTATTTCAGTCAAAGTTAAAAACCCCAATAAAAACAAAAAGATCAACTTATAGCATTATTCAATAATATCAAATATAGGGAAACCGATGGGTAATTTATGTGATTTTGTTTTAAATAGAGGAAGTACAGTTTTGTTTGATCTTCATATTGAGCTGCTATTTAAAAATCTATGATCTGTTTTTCGTGTAATTGTCTTAACATGTAAAAAGGATGTGTGCATGTGTCTGTGAGAGAGAGAGAATGAGAGAAGTTGAGAAAGGAAAAGTAAGAACCTATTTTGGTATTTGATGTTACTTGTAAGTTCGAAAGCTCTACTATACATATAATCTGTAGAGTGTTTTAGCAACGTAATTTTGAAGTGTTTTCATGCCTTGAAGATCTCAGTATCAGCTATATAGCCAGACTTGAATGTCACTCTCTGAAGTGCCTCTTGGGCTGATCTAAGATAACCTGGCTCTGAAAGCGTGCAGTGGAGGTTGATGGAGAAGCTACGATGTGAGTTTGGACCAGACACGGGATTTAATCAGTGAAGAGCTGTGGCTTCTTGTCCCAGCTGAGGAAGAGGCATACATTCACTGCAGGTACAGAGCCAAGGGAGAAGGAACACTGTCTCAGAGTGCTTTTACCTAGCCCAGGGACATCTCAAGGAAGCCAGCAGTTAAAATGCCTGTGTTTGGTGAGAGACCCTGGCAAGCATGAAGCAGGCCCTGTGTAGCACTGACTGCAGTTGGAGAAGCAGAGATAGTTAATGAGACCTGGTGCCTGTGGACCTCCTGTTGAGTGATCAAAAGGGGGATTTGATTCATTCTGTCCCCTTTCCCATTTGGCTGGCCTGTAGTCACAGTGAGGTCGGCATATCTGTGTCAGACACAGTAGCAAAGCAAGTTAAAATTCCCAAAGGAAAAAGAGCCTTGACGTCCACTTTGATTTGCGCTGGACCCATAGTTGTAGCTGAAAAGGATCAAACACAGGAAATCTGTTCAGCTTTTGAATTGGGCTAAATTGAGTTCTCTTACCCTTAAGCTACAATGGAGTTGTCCAAGAATCATAAATATAGTGGATGAAAATAGTCCAGGGTGATTAAAGCCTTTTTGGAACTCTTCCTTCCATTTTCCAGTTACATGTGTCTTACCCGAGTTGACCATGTGAAGATTTCTGTTCTGTATCTTATCTTGCCTTGCACACAAATGTAGTACAGTTAACAGCTAATTCTTTGCATATGTAATTTCCCATTGTATCAAACTTATTGAGTTTCCGTCTTTCTTGACACAGTCTGATGTGCAAGAATTGTCTCATGTATTTCAGTAATTATCAGGTCATAGAGTTATCCTTCCTCTAATCTATCCAACCATCTAATCTGTGATTATACTTGTGGAAACCTTCTTTCTTGCGGTCTCCAATGGCTCTTTCACAGACCTGTGGGGTACCCTCTAAGTATTGGTTCCTGAACATCAGCACACTTGGCTGCCTCTGTAGGTTCTTGGAGTTGAGTCTCCTCCTGGAGTTGAATGTCACCCCTTCTCCACTTCTGGCACGGATACTTAGCAATCTCTGTGCACCATTCCAGGAAGCTGGGATCCTGTCTGTAGACCTATGCCAGGAGCAATCTCTCCGTTTCCTCTTCCTTTCTCCTCCTCTTTGTCTCTCGCCACTCTCCCCAGGCCTCAGTTTCTTTAAGTCCTCTAAGCTTTCACAAAATGCTGGAAAGAGAACATCACCAAGCGGTTAGCATCCTTCTCAGAACTGAAGAGGAAGGACTACAGATGATGAAACTGTTGTGAATCTGTTGTCTCCATTTTAGGTAATTTCGTGAGTGTAAATTCAAATTCAAATAAATTGTGTTTATTTACTCAGAGCATGATTGATTTATTTGCACTTCGAATACTTTACTAGGCCTTTCTCGTTAGTTTATTTGGGCCAAAGCACTTTGCTAAGTGTCAGCTGAAACCACTTTTAGGTGTATAAAGAGTGTGTGTGTGTTCTGGTCTCAGGTGAAAACTCTCTGTATAAATAAATATGCAGACTATTGCATTTGTATCTGCTTTCTTCGATTTCTATAGTAAAAGATACGAAATGCTTTAGTTACGTGCTTTTATTGTTGCTTAGTGTTATCAACACTGTTGCTGTTAGTTGCTGTGAAGTATGCTCCTAAGGAGTACAAGTTGTATTTATTGCCAAATTAAAAGGTTCCCGCAATATGGTCCCTGACTGCTCCTCTCTTCCATTCTCTGTCTTCTACTCTATTGTTTTCCCCACTAATGTACTCTTTTTGACAACACCTGCCTTGGTTTTCCCCCATCAAATTCCAGTTCTTCCCGATCCCAAGACTGTAAGTGCTGTTCTTCTGGAAATGCTCTTCCCGCAGGCCCGCATGGCTTGCTACCTCCCTTGTTTGAGCTTCACCAATGCTGTTCAAATAACACAATCAAATCTCCAACCCCCTGTCTTTCCTCCTCCTCTTTAAAGGCACTTGAAGTCTCTATCCTCTTCTTCCCTCTCCAGCCTAAATTTCCTAAGTTTTCACAAAAAAAGAAAAAGAAAAAAGGAAAAAAGAAGAGATAATAACATCAGGGCTTTGCTTCTTAGAATTAACTTGAGTCAGTTTCCGTGCCTGCAAATCAAAGATAGTTAATAGTGAGTTGAGTTCTTTCAGGAGCTTCCTCTGTTTTTCTTTTGATACCTCTATATTTTGTTCACATAATGACACTTTGTTTTCTTTACAAATATATTGAAGATGTGTCAAGATTACTATTTTGTTACTGTCCTTTGTGAATTCCCTTGTCTGCCTTGCTTGTTCTTTCAGGTAAAATTTATTATTTAATTAATGTCATATTAAAAGCCTGGAAACTTCCCAAACCAGCAAGTTTTGTCCCCTGTTTTAATAATCTTTATCTTAAACATTAAAAAAAAATTCCGTTCATGTTTTACTACAAGCAGCAAGAAAAAACCAGGAAGCACTTTTGGCTGTTTGGATGGAAATCCTCTTAGATAACTCAATTAAGTACTGTTTGTACTCCCAGCTCATTAGGTGCATTTTCTACTTTTCATAAAACTGCAGATGTAGTGGACTTTCGTCTTCACACTCCCCAGGCTCTTTCCTCCTGCCTCTCCTTTCTGCCAAGCATCCTAGGTGCACGACTGTGATTCCACTTAGAACGTGTTTGCTCAGTGAGCAAACGGGGAGCGATTCCCTGGCTTCAGTGCTTCTGCTGGCCAGAGACTCTGTACCGTTCCCTAAGAACTTCATGGTTTCGCTGTTCAACTTCTATCACCTGGCTAGGTCAGTTGCAGTAGTTCATACTCACAAGTGAACTGGCAGGGATTTCTACACGCACATGTGCAGAAACCTACATGTGTACACAGTAACATCGCTGAGGGGAAACCTGTCCATATGCAGAAGTAAAGCTTTCCTTTCCAGGAACTTGAATTTTGGTAAGCACTCAAATTTCTGCACGCACATGTGCACAAACATGCACGTGTACTCAGTAACATCCCTGAGAGGAAACTTGTCCATATGCAGAAGTACAAGCTTTCTTTTCCAGGAGCATTAATTTTGGTAAGCACTCAAATTTCTATGTGCACATGTGCACAAATATATGCATGCACAAAGTAAGATCGCTGAGAGGAAACTTGTCCATATTCCGAAGTACAAGTTTTCTTTTCCAGGAACATGAATTTTGGTAAGCATCCACATTTCTGTCCTTGTTTTTTCACTTGCTCATCGATTATGTCATGTTACACTTCTAACTCTGTGCCTTATCCTCAAAGGTTCCAAAACCTTGGCATTTGCTATTGATAGGGACTGGCCTGCAGAGCAGCAGGCAGCATTGGAAGTTCTTGCCATGAACAGCTGTATAACATGTGCCTGCCTTCTGCATTCTCCCATCACCTTGGACAGCTTCACAGTACCAGTCACGTTGGCCTGATCCATTGCCTGTGCATTCCTTCAGGGGACCAGAAAGCAAGGACCTCTGAGCTCAGCTGACTTGAAGAACTGCTTTCTCGGTGTGCACCTGTCTAGGTCATTCCGTGTCAATGCTGTGCCCCTCTTGCTAGCCTACCACCCGTTACAGCCCCCAGCATTCTGAATGAGGCCCCCTGTTCTTCCTATCTGTGGAGCGTTCTGTGTGCACCATCTACCTGTGCCCCGATGTGCTCTCTCCATGTGGCAGGAAAAGGCCAGAAACGCCTGAGCCTCCAAAAGCCCCCGGAGACTGTGACAGGGCTGTTTCTGATCCAAGATTGTGAAGAAGGTACACATGGATAGAGGGTCTCTTCCGATAGCAAGAATGGAACCGGAGGCCATAAAAGTAAGGTGGCATCCCTACACGTCTTCCTTTCTGTTTAACACTACCCATGCACATGGGAGTCCCCCAACAGATGATGCCCTGGGGAACCTGCAGGTTCTGGGCCCAGAGCTAATGCCTCCGTTGGACAGAAAGCAGCGTTACTATCTCAAATGGACCAAGAGGGCTTGAACCACCCATGCCTCAGTGATTTGCTAAATGCCAAGGCTCTCTTTCAGGTGCTCTCATTAGCCCAGGTAGGACTCCCTACAGTCAGGCATCCCTGCTTCCCTACACAGTACCCGTGCCAAGGAAGCCAGTGCGCGGTTGGGCCCAGGGATATCCAAGACGGTCACCTGGAAGGCAGCATCCCTCTGTGTCACCTGGGTGCAGATTGCCTACAACACAATCAGAGATTCTGCTCCAGCAAGACTACCAGAATCCTCCTTCAGGTACAGACGTGCACCTTTGACACTCAGGCCCCCAAAGCCAGGGGCAAGACCCCAAAGAAAAGGAGGAATTCATATCAGAACTTTCAGCACAGACCATGGGGTATCTTTGGCAGGACCGCTACTGCCTAGAGTCTGGACCCTGAAAACCAGCAGGCCCTGAACTGCCCCAGGGGCTTCTCTGTCTCCACTCCCCTGAGGTCCCTTAGGACATGCAGTTTACCCACCGCCCTTGTCTTTTCTCTGTTCCCTCCCTCACAGGCATATCCAAGATAGGGTCACACAGGGAAACCCACTTACCCATTCTTAGCCTTTGGGCACTTCCAGGGAGGCAGGCTGGAAGTGCCTGGAGGCATGCCTTGCTTACAGACCATGTCTCTCCTAGGATGCCTGTGCTTTGGCAGATACAGCATACTTTAGCGCATCTCATGTTTTGTGTCATATTGTGCCAGTGTGTGCCACCCTCAGGGAGGGCGTGTGCTGGCTGCTGGGCTGATCCAGGGAAGCACTGGTCCAGGACCTTCCCAGTTCTCCTTTTCACATGTGTGTGGAACAATCTCCAGTGCAGCAGGCAATCTATGACTCTTTCTCCTTCAGCTCTCTGCGCATCTCGGCAGGACCTTATCCTCACCATCCCAGATCTTGCCATAGCCACGTCCCTCATTTCCAGAGGCCAGCCCATGGCCCCACACACGGAGGGCTCCACAGGCAGTGGTTTCAAAGCCCCACCCCACGTGATTTGCTCTGTGTGAATCCTTAGACCATGAAACCCTCTTCCTGATCCAAGCACACACAACAACACGGTAGAACTGATGAGCGTGTTTTGTATCTGGTCTAATTGCAGATATCTGGAGCCACAGTCTGGAGTTATCACTGGCCATCCTTTCCTTGTTCCCATCCTGGGCAGGGTCAATGCAGAGATGAGGCGACAAACCACCTTCAGCCTGGTCGCCTCATGACTCCTCTTCTGTTTGCTCAGCACCTCCTCTCCTGCCACCTTCATCTCTGCCTCTGCCCTGGGCCGGACACAAACACACACACACACACACACACACACACACACACACACACAATCACAGCCAGCATAAATAAGCACACGTGTGTATACCCACACATGCTCAGCACGGGGACACAGATGCAAACAACGAGCATAGGTGTTTAAGGAGGTGAAGACAACCGAGGCCAGCAATGTCGGGGGTGGCGACAGTAGGCACCAAGTCCTGCCCTTGGGGCTCCCTGTTCACCTTCTCCACGAACTCTTCCATATGTTCCCAAGGCAGCCTGAAGCCGCTTCCAGCGCAGCATGTTTGGTGGTTGTGAGACAGTGAGTGCTGAATGTGGAAATTCACAGAAGATCCCAAAGTCAGCACACAGGTGCACTGGGACCCCGGAGAGGACAGCTTTTCAATGATAGGCCTTCCCTGGGTAAGGGGCGGGAGTGAAGTGCCCAGGCAATCTCAAACTCAGTGAGCAGCAGGAGGCCAGGTGATGAAAGGACCCACAAAGGATGAGTCTGACAAAGATACTTAATACACACTGCCTCTAGTAGTATCACCTGGACTCTGGTGCTGCCACCTCAGCTGATTTGGTGGAGACTTGCTTCACTCACGGACACACCAAGTCCCCAAATAAACAGTCTCAGGAGGTCACCTGCTACAAGTACGATCCAAACTCAAGCTCCACAGCCAGCTTGCATGAGTCTGAGCATCCCCATTTTGGAAAGGACAGTGTCCCTGTAGTATCACACGAGTGTCCCTTCAGGGCCCACCTTCAGACCCCATCTCCACACATGTTTCTGTCAGTTACTCTCATGGAAGAACCTTCCTGCCCAGGGTACTACTTCAGGCGATCCTCCCACACATCTTGGCCAACAATCCGCTGGCAATACGAGCAAGGTGAGCCAGCAGCCAAGAATCCCAAAGTGAATTGCTGACTGTGTTCAGGCCCTAAGCAACCACACCTCAGCAATCCTGTTTGACTCTGAGCAGTTGTGACCTGACAACCAGCCGAGAAAGTTAAGGCTCCTGGTGTCCACGCTGCGGCTGGATGCTCCCCATTCAAAGTCCCAGAACCAGTGGACAGGAGTGGAACAACGTGCCCTATGCCCTACAGAGAGACGGGAGATGGGTGTGGATCCCACAGGTGGACACTCCACAACCTTGCACACCCACACTCATCACCCCAGGAACCACGTTTCACAAGTGATGTCAAGGTAATTCTACTTAGTGGTCACTGTGTTCAAGAAGTAGGGGGGTCCTGAAAGGAAAATATCAACTTGCAGTGGGACGATGGATGGCTCCGCAACAGCACCTGTCAGGATAGGGAGCAGGGAAAAGGTTCCTGCGCCGCCTCCTCTTCCTGAGCAGCAGACTTCAAAGAGCAGCAGAAAGGATACAGCTACGGCCCAGAAGCAAGGGATGCCCCAGGTGATGGCGATCCTCCAAGCCAAGTCAGGCTTCCTCCTCTGATGGTTCTTGCACATGAACTGGAAGTAGGCCCTGCAGTTCTTCTTATGCTCAGAGCTCAGTTCCACCAGCAGGGCAGCCAGTGCCTGCAGCG
Organism: Ovis canadensis; assembly: GCF_042477335.2. NCBI lineage: Eukaryota > Metazoa > Chordata > Mammalia > Artiodactyla > Bovidae > Ovis > Ovis canadensis. The sequence goes on from NC_091271.1 coordinate 19,438,846, forward strand.
CATCTTGCCCTGGAAGCTCAGTAGCGCTCCCGGGCCTTTCCTGGCCCTGCTCCTCCACCGTCTTCTCAGCTCCTGGAAGAACCCCTATTGCTGCTCCTCATCTGCCACAACCTCCATCTCCTCCATGACGTCTTCCGCAAGCAGCTGGAACAACCACCCAATCCCCACCACGTCTCCGTCCACCAGGGGCTCACCGTCGTCCACCGCCTCCACCCTGCATAGCGTGGCTCCTTTGCCTGGCATGACAACTTGTGGCTGCAAGGTCCCAGCCTCAAAAAGCCTGAGGATGGCTGGCCACCAACCCCAGCGCCCTGAAACCGGAGCTCACAACTAGGAAGGTCTGGGGTCCCAGGATGCTCCTGCATTCCTCTGACGGCCTTTCACACTCCTCTTGGCCCTGGTCGTGACCCCAGGCTGGGGCAGATGCCAAGGGATGCGACATAATAGCACAAGTGGTGTGCAAATGCGGCTCAGGTTTCAGTAATCCTGTGGGACCCACTAGCTCTTTGGGGGCGAGGAGTGAGGGGGATGGTAGGGAAGCGGGGGCTGGTGTGTGTCCGGTGGCCTGAGGCTGAAGAAAGGGGTGGCAGACAGCACGGGACAGGGTGAACAGGCCCTGGGGAAATCAGCCGAATAGGCGGATCCCTAGGCTGTGAGCCACGCGTAGGCTGCTGGCCCAAATCTAGTCCAATGGCCGAGAGAGTGGTGGGTGGCACCCTTCTGGATACGCCCCTCAAACGTAGGGAATCTTCCACAGTTCCTGGGCTATAGCGCACCCACATGGCATATACCGCTCCAGGGAGTAATGGGTTTTGCATCTGCTGATACTCCAGGCGCTGTCATTGTCCGGACTCTGGAAATCCCAATGACGGGTTTCTGCTTCACAGTCTGAACAGCTTACTCCTGTGTCCCTCAGGACCCTCAATAACTGAGAAATTTCCCTGAGGATTCAAAGCATAAACAGGGACTCCACGTGGCTGGATACTTTTTCTCCATGGGACACAGAACCTGTTGTCCGGATGCTAGGGGAGAAGGGAAAAACCACACTGTTGGCTACAGTTGATCTCCACTGTTCAGGGACACCAGAGCCTTAGGGTACAGAGCTGGCTCTGTGTCTCTTCATCTCTGCTTCTGGCATAGCACTGTTTTGGCCAATCCTTCCATGTGTGTACCAAGGGCTGGTGTCTGTTTGTCTCCATCTCTCTCAGTGGTGCTCTTGCTGTCTGTCACTCTCTGCACACCAGTGCTCATACGAGAAGTTTATATGAGAAGGCAAGCCCTGCTCCTCCTTAGAGAGTTGCACCCATGGGAGATAGGACTTTGTTAGTCCACACATTCGGAGAGTGCTTTCTCAAACTTGAAAGTCAACGGTGCGCGGTCACTGCTGAACTGCAGAAGGTGCGGTGTGACCCTCCCTCCGTCGCTGGACAGACGTGAATAGTGCAAAGGCCTCAGGTAGCTTGGCCACACTTTGCACAGATGGAGAAATGGGCCATGGCCTGGGGCCTGAGGGAACTCCCTGAACATTATTTGAATACCTGCCAGGGAGATGGTAAGGACAGCTCCCCATTAAGTTCCATGACACACTGGTGCCAGAAACATGCATGGCTGCCAATTTACCCTATCGAGGCCCTTTCTAAGCGGTTCTGTTCTCCATGTGAGAACACATTCAAGCCTGCCTGGTCACCCAAGCCTGTGTGGCTGGGAGCAGCAAGAGGATCAAGATAAGCCATCCATCCTATATTCCTGATACCAAATATATGTGTTCTGCAAGGAGTACAAAGGGTGATGATTCAGACTGGAAGACTGCAGGTAGCAGGTGCTTATGCTGCAGTTCTGGTCCATCACTGAAACCACACAAAATAGGCAAGGGTTGTTCATGCTCATGGTAAGGTCAGGGAAAATATGCCTGGCACTTGGGAAGGATGGAAAGGCCCTTGTATCAGGGTTTTCAAAGGGCTGTGGGGTCACCCACCGTGGCTTCTGTGTCTGGGATTGCAACCTGTTCTGTGTCTCAGATCTTCTGCACTCTCACTGGTCACCCCCAGGCACTTTATTCCTGCCTCTCCTTTCTGCCAGGCATCCTTGCTGTACCACTGTGATTCCACTCAGAACTTGCTCACTCAGTGAGATAACGGGGATCAGAAAGTATGCCTACATATGTTCTGTGGGTTTGTGTATGTGTGTGTGTGCACGCGCGCACGTGTGTGTGTGACTCCCACATCTAAGTTATTTTCGGAATCATTCACCTTTACAACAATAACTGTCAGCTAAGGTGGCTCTGATGTACTGTCTCTGGTCATTTCTGACTTAGAGGCTAATCCTCCTCAGATGCAGGCCTGAAGGAGACACACAGAGTCATGGCTGCGACACTTACAGGAGTGGCCCTGCCCGGACTCTACTCAGCTGTGCCTTTGGAGCCTGCCAATTGCCCAGTACCACACTTCCTTCAGGGTCCACCATTCTGCCCCCTCGCCTCCACCCCTCCTCCTGCTCCTGCCTCCTCCCCCTCCTCCTGAGCACTGGACCACAACGAGTAGCCGAAAGGATACCACGTTGGCCCAGAAGCCAGGGATGCCCTGGATGTTGGCACTCTTCTGAGCCAAGTCACGCTTCCTCCTCTCATGACTCTTGCACATGAACCAAACGTAGGCCCTGCAGGTTTTCTCAGGCTTAGAGCTAAGTTCCACTTACAAGGTCGCCAGTGCCTGCATCACATCTAGTGCTGGGAGCTCACTCGGGCCTCCAGGCCTTTCCTGGCACTGCTCCTCCAATGTCTTCTCCTCCAGCTCCAGGGAGGACCCCTGTTTCTGTTATTCATCTGGCACAACCTCCACATCCTCAGTGATGTCCTCTGCAAGCAGCTGGAAACCCCGTCTGATCCCTGCCACCACTCTGTCCACCTGGGCCTCGCTGTCCTCTCCTGCCTCCACTCTGAAGAGGGTGGCATCTTCGCCTGGTGTGGCCACTGGTGGCTGCAACGTCCCAGCCATTCACAGCATCACCAGGACAGGCTGTTGCTGGCCAGATGCTAGGGGAGCAGGGAAAAACCCCACCGTTTGCCACGTTGTTCTCCATTGTTCACGGACACCAAATGGGAAAGGGGACGGAATGAATCAAATTCCCCTTTTGATCACTCAACAGGAGGTCCTAGTCACCAGGTCCCATTCATGTTCCTGAAAAAGAAAGCTTGTACTTCAGCACATAGACAAGTTTCCTCTCAGCGATGTTACTGTGTACACGCATATATTTGTGCACATGTGCACGTAGAAATTTTAGTGCTTACCAAAATTCAAGGTCTTGGGAAAGAAAGCTTGTACTTCTGCATATGGACAGGTTTCCCATCAGCGATGTAACTGTATTCACCCATCTATTTGTGCACATGTGTGTGTAGAAACTTGAGTGCTTACCAAAATTCATGTTTCTTGAAAAGAAAGCTTGTACTTCCGCATATGGAGAAGCTTCCTCTCAGGGATGTTACTGTGTACACGAGCGTGTTTGTGCACATATGCGTGCAGAAATTTTAGTGCTTTCCAAAATTCAAGTTCCTTGAAAAGAAAGCTTGTACTTCTGCATATGGACAGGTTTCCCCTCAGCGATGTAACTGTATTCACCAATATATTTGCGCACATGTGTGCGTAGAAATTTGAGTGCTTACCAAAATTCATGTTCCTGGAAAAGAAAGCGTGTACTTCTGCATATGGACAAGTTTCCTCTCAGGGATGTTACTGAGTACACATGCATGTTTGTGCACATGTGCGTGCAGAAATTTGAGTGCTTACCAAAATTCAAGTTCCTGGAAAAGAAAGCTTTACTTCTGCATATGGACAGGTTTTCTCTCAGCGATGTAACTGTATCCACCAATATATTTGCGCACATGTATGCGTAGAAATTTGAGCGCTTACCAAAATTCATGTTCCTGGAAAAGAAAGCTGTATTTCTGCATATGGACAGGTTTCCCCTCAGCGATGTTACCGTGTACACATGTATGTTTCTGCCCATGTGCGTGTAGAAATCCCTGCCAGTTCGCTTGTGAGTATGAGCTACTGCAACTGACCTAGCCAGGTGATAGAAGTTGGACAGCGAAACCATGAAGTTCTTAGGGAACGGTACAGAGTCTCTGGCCAGCAGAAGCACTGAAGCCAGGGAATCGCTCCCCGTTTGCTCACTGAGCAAACACGTTCTAGGCGGAATCACAGTCGTGCACCTAGGATGCTTGGCAGAAAGGAGAGGCAGGAGGAGAGAGCCTGGGGAGTGTGAAGACGAAAGTCCACTACATCTGCAGTTTATGAAAAGTAGAAAATGTATCTAATGAGCTGGGAGGACAAACTGTACTTAATTAATTGAGTTATCTAAGAGGATTTCCATCCAAACAGCCAAAAGTGCTTCCTGGTTTTTTCTTGCTGCCTGTAGTAAAACATGAAGGGAATTTTTTTTTTAATGTTTAATATAAAGATTATTAAAACAGGGGACAAAAATTGCTGATTTGGGAACTTTCCAGTCATTTAAGATGACAGAAGTTGTTAAAATTAATGACTCTCAAGCAAGATCATATCCAGGGCATTGAGATTAGGTGGTCTAAATACAACATTTTACACCACCGATAGGCCAGTTCTTCTTCATATTATTTTTTATAAACAAAGGTGTTCTAAAGACGAGTGTGACTGTAAAATTCTTTGTTAAGCCTCAGAAAGCTGGAAGGGGATGCCTCATGGCATTATTTAGTCAGGCCAATACCCTCCAAAGAGTTTAGGGGTGTCACTCAGAGATCCTTTCAGTCACACAATAAGACTTCTACCAAGGTTCAGGGTGTTATCCCTCAGCTATCTCAGCAGAAAACCAAGACAGAGTAAGCCTTATTATGAAGACATGTGTGATTGTGGCTTTGGAGTGGGGTGCTTTGCCTTGAACACCAGTAAGAGTATCAGGAGACACACCAAGGTTTTCAGATAACATATTTAAGTTCAGCTCGGACTGAAAGGACCAGCAATAGTACAAAATAGGAGCTCTGGACTTCTACCTTCTACAAGCAGGAAGCAGGCTAGGGAGACTGTTTCATGTAACCATATACTAGCCACCTTTCATGCAATGGCATCATGTCAGGGGGTAGAATGAAAAAATCAGAGACTGAAGCCTAGGAAGTGTCCAGGCCTTAAATACTAATCAAAGGACTGCCCGCAAGAACCCATGGGATTTCACAACTGCTACTATTGACTCCCATCTCCCCTCCCCTTTCTGGAACAGGAATGTCTATGAAGGTTATCTATGCCTGAACCACCACTGTATGTTGGCTGTGAAAGGGAGCAGATTAACTCATCTCTTTTGTTCACACATCCTCAAGTCTAGAGGAACTAAACTTCTATAATTTGAACTGATGTGTTGCAGACTTGAGAGGCTCTTGGACTGCAAGGAGATCAAACCAGTCAATCCTAAAGTAAATCTCTCCTGCATATTCATTCGAAGGACTGATGCTGAAGCTGAAGCTCCAATACTTGGGCTATGTGATGCGAATAACCGTCTCTTTGGAAAAGACCGTGATGCGGAAAAAGATAAAGGTAGGAGAAGGGGACAGCAGAGGATGGGATTGTTGGATAGCATCATCGACTCAATGGACTTGAGTTTGAGCAAGCTCCTGGAGTTGATGGACAGGGAAGCCTGCAGCGCTGCAGCCCATGGGGTCGCCAAGAATACGACACAACTGAGCAACAGAACACGAGATACTGTACACGTGGACCCTGATCCATAGCTGGACCTGACTTAGATGACAAGGTCCTGAACTTCAAGTTAATGCTGTAACAGATAAATTGTTTAAAAGCATTGGCAGGAAAAGGCATTTTGGACATACACGCATGTGAACAATTTCTGGCCATGTGTGTACCACGTGGTTTTAAATTATGTCCACGGTTCCTTCCTCCGCCCCTTCACATGTGTGGTGGGCTTAGTGGCTCACTTCTCATGTTAGAATACGGTAGAAACGAACAATGAAGCGTCTGAGACTAGGTCATAAAAGGCACTGCAGCCTCCTTGCTCATCCTCTTGGATCACTCACTCTAGAAGCCAGCTTAGTCATATCTCGAGAACACTCAGGTAGCCCTTTAGAGGCCCATGTGAAAGAACCGAGGCTTTCTCCCAACAGCCAGGAAGCAAACTGGTTTCATCAGCTATGTAAGTAAGCCATCTTGGAAGGAAATCCACCAGCGCATGTCAAGGCTTCAGAGGATGGCAATCTCATGAGACACTGAGCCACAACACTCAGCTGAATTACTCCAGGATTCCCAACTTTCAGCAGCAGTATGAAATAATATTGTTTTAAGCTGCTAGTTTTGGCTAACTGCTTATGCAGCACTAGTTCATTAATGCACTGCCAACTTTGGGCAATGTCTTTATTCAGGGCTGCCTGTCCATCTAGTCCAATCTAATCCAGAATCTGCTACTTCAGTTTAGAAAACATAGCCCACCCTTGATCTGACCACCCTCAGCATCAGATCAAATATCATTTCACTCACCTGAATATCTTATCAGCCTTGCCTAGCCTCAGCAATGATCCTCTCAGTTGAGCCAGAGTCCACCCTCACCCTTATAGTCCTCATTTTAATACGTTTCCATCCACTGACACCCATTCTGTTATTGTTGTCCATTGCTTTTCAGTCTCCCATCTCTGTCTGCAATCCCATGGGCCCACCCTGTTCCTTAGCTATAAATCCCAGCTGCACCCCTCCTGGAGTCACACATAAGCTCAATCTCTATCCCATGTTATAATACGCCACTGTAGTACTCTTACCTTGAATAAAGTTTTTCTTGCCACCTTTCGTAAGTGTTATGAGTACTTTTTGAACATTCCCAAGTTCTGTTAGTAAGGATTGCTCTCAAAGGAATCTAGTTTTATATCTTTATTCTTTATACTATATTCATTTGGGGGGACAAATTTCTAGAATTAAAACATTTCATGTTTTTACCATACAAACAGAAAATATCTTTGAAAATACATTTACATATCTTAAAACATGTAGTAATCTGAAAAGGATGCGTATATAGACATGTCAGTGTATATACACACATACCCTCAGAGCTCCAAGGAAAACTTAATTCTCAGTAAACAATAAATGAAAACATTCAGCCTGAAAATAGTGAACTCTTTGGATTCAACTTGCCAAAAATCTTAGACAATGAAATTTTAATTAAAAAACATGGATACATAAAAATACTTGGGATTCAGACAAAATTGCTAAATAAAGATAGGTTAACCCCTAAATCATCTATGGAAAAAAAAAGAAAAGAAATCCTCAGTATCATGTATAACCTATAATGGAAAAGGACCTACAAAAAATAGATACGTATCTGCATAACTAAATCAATCTGATATACATATGAAATTCAACATTGTAAATCTAATATATTTACAGGAAAAAAATTCTGAAGAAACTTCTAAAATACAACGTTATAAAGAAAAAAAATCCTAAAGAATGTAGAAAGTAGCTATGAATTGAAACAAAAATAGAAAACAAAAATAAAGCTTGTTGGGATAAGACGACAAGAGCTGCTTCTTGGAAAAAGAAAATCAGAAACATTGATACAACTGTGGCAAATCTAATAAGGGGACAGGGAGGTTAATTCCAATACTAGAAATGAGGAACGAAATGGGATTCTGAGAGGATAACATTCAACTCTGAGTGGAATTCCTTTTGTTTCAGGAAAGGTCCAGTCAAGCAACAACCTGGGGAAAGAAAGGGAAGGAAAGAAAGAGGAAGAGAGACAAGGGAAGAAAGCAAGAAAAAGAAAGGAGAGGAGAAGGAAGGGACAGTAAATGTCTCAACAAATGTTGTAAACTATCCAATAAAACAATACTCTTCAAGATCTAAAAGCAGAAACAGAAATTTATTAAGCCAGATACTCATTGCTTTTGATGGTACTCAGAACAAGAGAGCCCACTTACACATCACTGTTTAGAAGTTTAGAACTGGCCAACATAATACGATTATTTAAAAAAAATAAAAATATGCCATGTTATTTGTAAAAAGACAGCAGAAATAATTTTTAAAACATTATTTCTACAAATACTAATTTTACTCACAATGTTTTGGCAACATTAATAAAATAATAAATTTTACCTGAAACAACAAGCAAGGCAGACAAGGGAATTCACAAAGGGCAGTAACAAAATAGTAATCTTGACACATCTTCAATAATTTGTAAAGAAAACAAAGTGTCATTGTGTGAACAAAATATAGAGGTATCAAAAGAAAAACAGAGGAAGCTCCTGAAAGAATTCAACTCACTATTAACTATCTTTGATTTGCAGGCACAGAAACTGACTCAAGTTAATTCTAAGAAGCAAAGCCCTGATGTTATTATCTCTTCTCTTTTTCATTTTTCTTTTTCTTTTTTTTTTTTCTTTTCTTGTGAAAATTTAGGAAATTTAGGTTGGAGAGGGAAGAAGAGGATAGAGACTACAAGTGCCTTTAAGGAGGAGGAGGAAAGAGAGGGGGTTGGAGATTTGATTGTGTTATTTGAACAGCATTGGTGAAGCTCAAACAAGGGAGCCATGCAGGCCTACGGGAAGAGTATTTCCAGAAGAACAGCACTTGCAGTCTGGATCGGGAAGAAACAGAATTTGAAGGAGGAAAACCAAGGCCTGTGTTGTCAAAAAGAGTACATTAGTGGGGAAAATAGTAGAGTAGAAGACAGAGAATGGAAGAGAGGAAGCAGTCAGGGACCATATTGTGGGAACCTTTTAATTTGGCAATAAATACAACTTGTACTCCTTAGGAGCATACTTCACAGCAACTAACAGCAACCGTGTTGATGATACTAAGCAACAGTAAAAACACGTAACTAAAACATTTCGTATTTTTTACTATAGAAATCGAAGAAAGGAGATATGAATGCAATAGTCTGCATATTTATTTATACAGAGAGTTTTCACCTGAGACCAGAACACACACACACTCTTTATACAACTAAAAGTGGTTTCAGCTGACACTTAGCAAAGCGCTTTGGCCCAAGTAAACTAACCAGAAAGGCCTAGTAAAATATTCAAAGTGCAAATAAATCAATCAAGCTTTGAATAAATAAACACAATTTATTTGAATTTGAATTTACACTCACGAATTACCTAAAATGGAGACAACAGATTCACTACAGCTTCATCATCTGTAGTCCTTCCTCTTCAGTTCTGAGAAGGATGCTAACCGCTTGGTGATGATCTCTTTCCAGCATTTTGTGAAAGCTTAGAGGACTTAAAGAAATTGAGGACTGGGGAGAGTGGCGAGAGACAAAGAGGAGGAGAAAGGAAGAGGAAACGGAGAGATTGCTCCTGGCATAGGTCTACAGACAGGATCCCAGCTTCCTGGAATGGTGCACAGAGATTGCTAGGTATCCATGCCAGAAGTGGAGAAGGGGTGACATTCAACTCCAGGAGGAGACTCAACTCCAAGAACCTACAGAGGCAGCCAAGTGCGCTGATGTTCAGGCACCAATACTTAGAGGGTACCCCACAGGTCTGTGAAAGAGCCCTTGGAGACCGCAGGAAAGAAGGTTTCCACAAGTATAATCACAGATTAGATGGTTGGATACATTAGAGGAAGGGTAACTCTATGACCTGATAATTACTGAAATACATGAGACAATTCTTGCACATCAGACTGTGTCAAGAAAGACGGAAACTCAATAAGTTTGATACAATGGGAAATTACACACGCAAAGAATTAGCTGTTAACTGTACTACATTTGTGTCCAAGGCAAGATAAGATACAGAACCGAAATCTTCACATGGTCAACTCGGGTAAGACACATGTAACTGGAAAATGGAAGGAAGAGTTCCAAAAAGGCTTTAATCACCCTGGACTATTTTTGTCCAATATATTTATGATTCTTGGACAACTCCATTGTAGCTTAAGGGTAAGAGAACTCAATTTAGCCCAATTCAAAAGCTGAACAGATTTCCTGTGTTTGATCCTTTTCAGTTACATCTATGGGTCCAGCGCAAATCAAAGTGGACGTCAAGGCTCTTTTTCCTTTGGGAATTTTAACTTGCTTTGCTACTGTGTCTGACACTGATATGCCAACCTCACTGTGACTACAGGCCAGCCAAATGGGAAATGGGACAGAATGAATCAAATCCCCCTTTTGATCACTCAACAGGAGGTCCACAGGCACCAGGTCTCATTCTATTAACTATCTCTGCTTCTCCAACTGCAGTCAGTGCTACACAGGGCCTGCTTCATGCTTGCCAGCGTCTCTCACCAAACACAGGCATTTTAGCGGCTGGCATCCTTGAGATGTCCCTGGGCTAGGTGAAAGCACTCTGAGACAGTGTTCCTTCTCCCTTGGCTCTGTGCCTGCAGTGAATGTATGCCTCTTCCTCAGCTGGGACAAGAAGCCACAGCTCTTCACTGATTAAATCCCGTGTCTGGTCCAAACTCACATCGTAGCTTCTCCATCAACCTCCACTGCACGCTTTCACAGCCAGGTTGTCTTAGATCAGCCCAAGAGGCACTTCAGAGAGTGACATTCAGATCTGGCTATATAGCTGATACTGAGATCTGCAAGGCATGAAAACACTTCAAAATTACGTTGCTAAAACACTCTACAGATTATATGTATAGGAGAGCTTTCGAACTTACAAGTAACATCAAATACCAAAATAGGTTCTTACTTTTCCTTTCTCCTCTTCTCTCATTCTCTCTCTCTCACACACACATGCACACATCCTTTTTACATGTTAAGACAATTACACGAAAAACAGATCATAGATTTTTAAATAACATCTCAATATGCAGATCAAACAAAACTGTACTTCCTCTATTTAAAACAAAATCACATAAATTACCCATCGGTTTCCCTATATTTGATATTACTGAATAATGCTATAAGTTGATCTTTTTGTTTTTAATGGGATTTTTAACTTTGACTGAAATACTGGCTTCAGACTTACTGAAGGCAGAATTAATCATTTTTTTTCTTTTTTTGACCTCCTCCTTTTAGATTTGGGGGGTGATGATTCAAAATCAGATGTGTTCACAGTAATGGATGCTACTTCCACCAATCCTGGCTGAAGGGGTTCCAGTGATACCTGAATAACAATTTTTGTTTCAGGAGACAATCCTTCTAGCTGCTTAGGCTTCTTAAACATTTGATGACACTGGGTCTTGTGCTCCCTTTCCTCTTTGGAAGTTAAAATCTGTAGCCGACATTTGGAACACTGGTGAAAACTCTTTTCCCAGTGCCCTCGATGATGACGGCTGTATGCTGTTGCAGTTTTAAAAATTTTGAGACAAAACGGGCAAAGTAAATTCTTACTGTTACCATGGTATGCTCTGAAATGTGCATCCACATCTGCAAAAAATGATGATCTGTAACTGCAAACCTGGCATACATAGGGCATTTCACCAGGCTTATGATTGTCTTTCATGTGCTCTAAGAGAACCTGATCTGTCTCAAAGGACAACTCACAGATGTGACAGACTGCGGAGGGCTCCTGGGCCGTGTGGACACTTTCAATGTGACACTGCAGCTGGAAGGGAGTCGGAAACTGGCGGAGGCAGTGCTGGCAGGTGGTGTGGGTTTTCCAGCTGTCACCTCTCTGCCTCTCAAGTTCCAAATGGTGCTTCATGTGATTCATAAACTTGACATTTTTTAGAACTTTCAAGCAGCTGAGGCATTTAAACGCCGTGTGGGTCTTCGCTTCTGGCTGCCCAACTCCTCTATGCTCGCCATAGTAGAAGTCGCGAAGTAACACAATCAGATTTCCTTCTGTGGGATCATCAATTTTCTTTGGACTTGCCAAACTTGGAAAATCAGTTTTTGTCCGTCCACTTTCCCCTAAAGGTCTTACAGGCTTGCAATGAACACTGTCCTTTGGAAGAGGTGTTGGACAAGGTTCTCCATTCTGAACATGGCTTAGTGAGGTATGGACACGGTCTGGTGTGCTTTGCTGAGTGGTCTCTGTATGAAAAAAACCTGACGGGGAGAAACCTAAAGAATGTTCCCCTACAATGCCATCGCTGAGTTTAGGCCTTCTGGGATTTCTGCGATTTGTTTCACAAGGGGAAACTCGCTTTGATACATGAGGACTTTTATTCATATCTCCTGCAGAAACTGCTGTTTCTACTGGATGCTGCAATGAATCTGTGAAGGTAATCAAAGAAGAACATAACTCCTTCGAAAAGCAATCAGGCACTATTTGTGGTGAAAGATTTTTATAATCAGCTTGAGATGGAGGTTCAATAATAATAGGACTACCTGTTGATCTTGAGTCAGAGTCAGACACTGGCAAGACAGTCTTTGCTTCTGATGTAGGAGTCACATGACTAACAGGCTGTAATCTGTGAGCGTTACCTCTCTTGAAGTGACCATACCTTTTTCTCCTTGAATAAGAATCTGGGGTATCTCTGTTCAGTATGTTTGAAACGACTGGTTTTGAAGCTGAGCTCATCCCAACAAAGATCACGTCAGCATCTTCATTTACATGTTCCACTCCAACCAAGATCACTTCATCATCATCATCATCATCATCTACTTGTTTCGTCTCTCCCTCCCTTTTCCGTACTTCTGGCTCTTGTTCTTCTTCACGTAACATACATGGGAGTTCCATATTTTTAATACTTTTTTATTCTTAGAGGGTGCGGCCACAAGTCCCAGTGCTTCCTTTATACAAACTGCCACCTAAGTGTAAACATACTACAGATTAGTTAAGTACAGAAAAATGGGCTATTTGATTATCTCAAAATCTCTAGAGTACTTATACACACCCTTATCTTACAGACAAAGACACTGAGTGTCAACCAGACTCAATGACAGCTAAAAAATCTACGACTACAAGTCTACATGGCTCTAGAATCATAGCTTTGTCGCATGTTCACTTTAACCTCTTCTACTTAAAAAAATAAAGAGGGGGAAAAAAAAACAAAACGCCACACTGATCATTACGTGAAATCACATGTAAAGGATGAGTATTTTTACAAAAGCATTGTTCTACAGCGTTTCGAAGCATGGACTTTGGAGTCATAGGAGATTAAGTTGGAATTCTAACTTAACCACACACCAGTTGCGTCTTCTTGGGCAAATTTGTAACTTTTAAATGTGTTTCTGTATCTTAAAGACAAACATGCTTATTTCTTAGACTTAAGGTTAACAGCTTTTTTAAAAGCCATCAGCTATTCAATGGCATCTTGTTTTGTAGTAAAAATGGAAGAAAATGTATCTTAAATGCACATTACAACCGATCCACAAATTCTAATTTTGTAAATGTTAACAAACAAAATAGGTAGCAAATTCAAAGTATAATCTATCTATACCTAGTTAACAAACAGCATAATACAATGTCAAGCACTTAACACAGGCCTAGGAAAAGGAGAATGGGCTCTCTTTGATAATCTCACCCCAATTCCACACTGCTATATCCTAAATTTCTCCCTCTAATCCTGGCTAAACTTCAATCCAACAATGCTTCATCCTTTATGCCACATGTCTCTTCACCACATAGCAGGCAAAGTGATGCCAGTCTTTCTCTCATACCAATATCAGACAGAGATATCACACACACACACACACACACACACAAACACACACACACCTGATATCCCTCATGAATACAGGTGAAAGAGTCCTCAACAAAATACTGGCAAACAAAATCCAACAGCATATAAACAAGACTGTATACCATGATCACATGGGATTTAGGGACGTATGCAAAGTTGGTTCATTATAGGAAAGTCAACCAACATTATGCCATTTTAAAACAATAAAACAAATAACACATCTGCCTGAAGAAAAAGCATTTCCTTGAATCTAGCACCTTTTCATAACCAGGGTTAAAAGAACACTTAATAATTAAGAAGAGAAGAGAACTTTCTCAATCAAAGGGCACCTGTAAAAAGACCCACAGCTAACATCATACTTAAGAATGAAAAACTGAAAGCTTTCCCTCTAAGACTGGGAACAACACAAGGAAGTCTATTACACACTTTGGCTCAACATTATACTGGCAGTTTTACAACCAGAGCAATCAGGTAACAAAAGAGAATTGTTGCTGTAGTTTAAAAAAAAAAACAACAAAATGAAAAAACAAAAAACCGCTTTCAGAATGGAAAGGAAAAATCAAAATATTGGAGATAACATACCTTTGTATATAGAAAATCTTGAAGAAAACACAAGTATTAGAATTAATATATAGCTTGCAGAATAGAAGACAAATATTTTAAAAGTCAACCACATTTTACAGTGTAGCAACAAATGTTGTTGAGTAAATACTTGAATCTACACTAGCATTCAAAAGAATACTTAGGAAGTCAGAAAGAGGAAGACAATATATTCTTTCGAATGGCTGAGTAATACTCCATTGTGTATATGTACCACAGCTTTCTGATCCATTTATCTGTTGATGGACATCTAGGTTGTTCCATGTCCTGGCTATTATAAACAGTGCTGCGATGAACACCGGGGTACATGTGTCTCTTTCAATTCTGGTTTCCTCAGTGTGTATGCCCAGCGGTGGGATTGCTGGGTCATATGGCAGTTCTATTTGCCATTTTTTAAGGAATCTCCACACTGTTCTACATAGTGGCTGCACTAGATTGCATTCCCACCAACAGTGTAAGAGGGTTCCCTTTTCTCCACACCCTCTCCAGCATTTATTGCTTCCAGACTTTATAGGAATCAATTCTAATGAGACGGAGGAAACTGGAGCCGATTATAAACAGTGAAGTAAGCCAGAAAGAAAAACACCAATACAGTATACTAACACATATATATGGAATTTAGAGAGATGGTAATGATAACCCTGCATGAGAGACAGCAGAAGAGACACAGATGTATAGAACAGATTTTTGGACTCTGAGGGAGCGGGAGAGGGTGGGATAATTTGGGAGAATAGCACCGAAACATGTACACTATCATGTAAGGTAGTCGCCAGTCTATGTTTGATGCAGGATACAGGATGTTTGGGGCGGTGCACAGGGATGATCCAGAGAGATGATATGGGGTGGGAGGTGGGAGGGGGGTCAGGATTGGGAACTTATGTACACCTGTGGTGGATTCATGTCAATGTATGGCAAAACCAACACAGTGTTGTAAAATAAAATAAAGTAAAAATAAAAATAATAAAAAGGAGAGAAAGACAAATATCATATGGTATCACTTACATGGACTCTAAAATATGACACAAATGAACTTATCTATGAAACAGAAACAGACTCACAGACATAGAGAGCACACTATGTGATTCCCAAGAGGGGAAAGTCGGGGTAGGCACAGATTGGGAGCTGGTGATTAGCAGATGCAAACTATAATATATACAAGAGAGAAATAAGAGCGTACTGTATAGCACAAAAAACTATATTCATACTTTGTGATAAACAATTATGGAACAGGGTATGAAAAAATTGTATGTGCATATGTGTGTGTTTACATATGAAGGAAAGGAAAGGACAACTGTTGGCAAGCACATACAGAAATTGGATCCTTGTGTGTTATAGATAGATTTTAAAATGGTGCAACTGCTACAGAAAACAGTTTAAAGGCTTCTCAAAAAACTAAAAAACTAGACCCGATACATGATTCAGCAGTTCCACTTCCGGATATAAAATCAAAAGAAGTTAACATGGGGCCTTGGGATATCTGCAGAGCCGTGCTCACAGCAGCACGAAGCACAACAACTAAGAAGTGGAAGCATCGAAATGTCCATCAAATGTGATATATACACACAATGAAATATTATTTAGCCATATAGAGAAAATTCTGTCACATGCTACAACATGCATGATCATTTCAGACATCAAGCCAAATGCAATAAGCCAGTCGTACAAAAAGACAAATACTGTAAGTTTCTACTTGCAAGAAATAGCTAACACAGTCAAGCAATAGAAAGGAAACAAAAAAGAACGATGGAGTCCATGGTAGGTCAACGGGCAAGAAAAGAGGAGTTGCTGTTTAATGGGACAGGTGATGGGTACAGAGTTTCGATTTTGCAAGCTGTAAAGGTGTAGAGATCTGTTTCATAACAATGTGATAAGGAATTCCCTCGTAGTTCAGAGGTTAGGACTCCACAGTGTCCTATCAGGGGCCTGGGTATGATCCTCAACCAGGGAACTGTCATTCAAGCTGCACAACACAGCTAAAACAATGACAACAACAACAAATCAACACTGTGACTATGTGTGTGTATATGTCTTAGTCACTCAGTTGTGACCAACTTTGCATCCCCAGGGACTAAAGCTCACCACGTTCCCTTCTCCATCAGATTTGCAGTGGGTTGCCATTTCTTTCTCCAAAAGGCTGATGAAAGTGTGCAAAATACTTAGCATGCAAAAATGGTTAAAATGGTAACAATTTAACTTAGATGTTTTCTACAACAATTAAAAACAGAAAAGCATTTAATAACCAGGAAAAGAATTTGAATAGACATTTCCGACTCTTTGAAACCCCATGGACTGTAGTCTACCAGGCTCCTCCGTTCATGGGATTTTCCAGGCAAGAGTGCTGCAGTGGATTACCATTTCCTTCTCAAGGCGATCTTCCCCACCCAGGAATTGATCCCAGGTCTCCTACCTTGCAGGCAGACACTTTCTCTTCTGAGCCACCAGGGAAGCCCTGAGCAAAATGTCAATCAGTCTCACTGAGATACTACTTCACACCCATACTACTTCACACCCAATCAAAAGGACGAATAGTAACAAGTGCTGCAGAGGATGTGGAGAAAAGGAATCTTCATGATATTGTTGAGGTAATTGCTGTAAAATGGTACAACCACTCTTGCAAAAGTGGTTGGACAGTACCTCAAAAATTAAATGTAGAGTAGAGATATGATCCAGGAATTTCCCTCTTTTGTATATATGCACCAACACTGAAAATGTTCAGTCCATGCAAAATCAGTGTTCACAGCAACATTACTCGCAATAGTCACAAAGAGTACACCATCCACGTATTATCCATTCATTGACGAATGGATAAACAAACTGTGGTATATGCTCAAAATGGACTGCATGGAAGCCATTTACCATATTCATATACCATATTCAGCCATAAAAATAAAACAAAAACATTCACTGCTATACAAGCACGAACACGATGAATCTTGAAAGTACACCAACGAGGGGACTTTCCTGGAGATCCAGGGTTTAAGACTCTCCACAGGGGCCATCCCTGGGCTGGGAACTAAGATCCCACATGCCACATAGCTAAATAAATAAATATTTAAAAAGAAAATACAACATCTGAATAAAGCCGGACACAAAGGTCACACATTGTATGTGGGAGAACTGTAGGTGGAAGACAAGCAGGAAAGAGAAGCACTCTGTAATCCAAGTGAAACATTTTTTTTCAGGGAGGAGGAAATGAACCACTCTGGTAAAGGCTGCCAATAAATTAAATAAAATAACAACTAAAAATTGACCCCTGAGTTATTCATTTGAAATTCACTAGTGGCCTTGCCAAGAGTGGCTTTATAGGAAAATGAGAGAACTCGAGATAACAAAGTCTAGGAACAACTCTGCAGAGGTCTATCATAAGCAAATATGAAATAAAAGCAGCAGAAGCAGGAGGTGTCACCAAAAGATGGATTTTTAACGACAGGTCACATTATGGTCAGTCTGTTTGCTGATGGGAACCATCCAGAGAAACAGAAACCTTAATCCAGGAGGACAAAAAGGAGACTTGCTAGAATATCAAGAAATGAGTAAGTCTAGAAATGAGCAGATCTAGAATTGAGTACATCAAACCACAAGAGCACACAAGCTGGAGAAGGCAATGGAAACCCAAACCAGTACTCTTGCCTGGAATATCCCACAGACGGAGGAGCCTGGTAGGCCGCAGTCCATGGGGTTTCGAAGGGTTGGACATGACTGGGCGACTTCACTCTCATGCACTGGAGAAGGAAATGGCAACCCACTCCAGCGTTCTCGCCTGGAGAATCCCAGAAAAGGGGGAGCCTTGTGGGTGGCTGTCCATGAGACTGCAGAGTCAGACTTGACTGAAGCGGCTTAGCAGCAGTAGCAGCACACAAGAAGGGTACACAAGCCACATAATTTGCTCACATTGACAGAGCTGAGATCATGTGAAAAAAAGGCTGGCATAGTGGATTAATGGGTATGGTAACCAGCCTTAAAGCGAATTCAATCTCCTGATATTCCCACCCCTGTGTAGTTCTCGCTCAATCTATCACAGGGTAGACCTGTGAGACTAAGCAAATACACAAGTGAAGATGTGTAACATCTGAAACAAACTCTGCACTTTATCATGGGTGCAAGCGCTTTCCTGAATCACTCATTCTGAGTAAAGACAGCAGCCTCCACAAGAGAAGCCCCTTGGAGAGGCCCACAGTAGGAGGAACTGAGGCTTCAAGAGTACAAACAAGTGAGAGAGCTAAGATTCAACAAGCTAAGTCTTCAGAGGTTGCCAAGCCAGACAAAAGCTTGACTACTACCTCAGGAGAGATGCTAGGCCAAGAGATAACAAGTGGTAAGTTCTTTCAAACTATTCCATTTTGAGATCATATGTACAACACAAACATTTCAAGTTCTAATACCATTCACATCATACTTACACACAGAACAGTTCTCCTATAAATATAGCAAAAATCAAAACACACACAGACACACACACACACACACACACACACAGAGACACACACACACACACACACACACCCCTATCCACAGCACCGAAACACGGGAGTTGCCTGGCAGTACAGTGGTTTGGTTAGGACTCAGCCCTCTCACTGCCAGGATCCTGTGTTTGATCCCTGGCTGGGGAACTAATATCCTATGATGCCACATGTTGTGACCAAAACAAAACATGCGGTGAAGTTCAAAGCTGTACCAGCAAGATAAGTATACAACACAGCTGTAGGCACAAGTTGCTGGGCATAGAGCTCCTATGATCTTGTTTACCCGCATGAAATGAACTCAGATGGTGCCTCACCCCCATCCAGTGGAGTTCACTTACTTAATGAAGAAAAGCCCTTAAGGGTACAGAAATGAGCAAGTAATCTCACGTGAACATGTTAAATCACAGGATATTTTCTCTGAATGAACCACTGGATTCATTCCTTCATTTGGCCATGCTGTTTGGCTTGTGGGGTCACAGTTCCCTGACGAGAGACTGAATCCAGACCACTGCAGTGAAAGCCCAAAATCCTAATCACCAGGCCACCAGGGAACCCCACACCTGCATTGCTTTGCTTTCCTAGCTAAAACCTTAGGATATGTGCATTGCCCCATTTTAGCCTCACCAAGTGGTACGAGTCAGCTCTACACAGCTTAAGACCCATGGTGCTCTTACTTTTTTTCTTTCAAGAAGGCAGGAGAAAGCAAGTCACCCTGCCTGTTTTTAAGCTTGCCACTCAGAAAGCTGCAAACCTGAAACCATGATGGCCCTGAAGTCAGCACCCGCAATCAGGGTCAGGTAATCCCCAATCAGGAATACTCTCTCTCAACAGCACCGTGTTAGCCGACGAATGAAAGGAGAAAAACACAAAGTAAGAAAGCCACAACTTTGTCCCTTGTTGTAAAGATGTCTGTCACCTTACCTCAGGGGCCCACTGAAATCCTGAGCGCTTGAGACCTCCCAGGCAGCACACGGTCACATCCTGGGGACAAGCAGAGGAAACGGCCAGGGTGAGTCCCCTGTTCCGGGAACATTTTATCCCCCCAGGCCCTACCTGGTCCTACCCTACGGATGCTGACCAGGCGTCTCACACTCAACCAGACCAAGTGATTGAACTCCTTTGCCCTGAGCTTCTTCCTCACACCTCCCTTCTCTCAGTAACAAACAAATACCTCATCTGCCAACTTCCCGAACCAAAGGCCTGAATCTCAGGGCCCCCAGGGATGGGGCAGCCCTGGAGTCTGAGGAGAGGCCGAGGAAACAGGAAAACGACCAAAGCACCAGGGCAGTGAAGAGGCCATTAGATCGATTTTTTTTTTTTTTTTTTGCTGCGCTCGTCTGACTATGCCTGGGTGCAGGATGGGGTTGGGCCGTGAAGATTTGTGTTTGTGTGTGTTTAAATCATTAGGTTCCACAGGAGAGCTGGGGGTGGTGCCCGGAGCCAGGGGCCTAAGAGGCCCTTTCCTGGAGCTGGCTTGTCCCACCCGCCTCCCGGGCCGGAAAGCTGCTGGAGAGCTGAGCCCGCCCAGACTAGAGAGGAGAGAGGGCGAAAGGCACCTGAGGCCTGTGGGTCCTGCCGCACGCTCCCTCTTGAGGGCCCGCGGGCCCTCACCAGCCGCCCCACCGAGCAAGGCCTCGTGAGAGTGGGGACCCGAGAAACCCTCCCTTTAGCCGTCAGGCACCTCTTTGGCTGAACCACGCTCCAGTCCTTACCAGCCCCCGTTGACGGAGGAGACAGAACTGCCTGCGGCTCACCTGCCTTAGGCAGTTCCCGGATCAAGCCTGAGGAGGCGAGCCCGAGGGGATGAGGCCTCCTCAGGTCAGGGGCGCCGCCTCAGCTCCCCCTATAGGCGAGCGGGCTGCCTCCGATGATTGGCTGCCAGGTGTCGGCTCCTGCAATCTGATTGGCCGCGAGGCCGAGTTGGGCGCATGCGCGCAAGATAGACACCCACCCCCTCCCCCCACCCCATAAAAGCACCCCCTGTGGGCGTGGTCAGGCTGAATCTGAATCTCAAGAGTATTGGGTCAAGATTGCTCAGCTCACCAAACGCGAAGAAAGAAAAAACAGATGGCACAGTCGCCAGGGCTCAGGGCTGAGAATGGCCTCCGAGTCTACCAGGGGAGTCCAGTGATGGTGTCCGGCACTCACAGCCCTCAGGGGTGACCTCCCTTAAGCCAGTTCTTTGCTTAAGGAGCTTGACCTTACAGTGCATCTTGGCGCCCCTCCTCTTGGAATTACATTTCAATCAAGGCAGGGCAGCCTGCCCCTGTTTTTGCACTGTCTATTGTGAGCTGAGAATGAGCTTTACTTTTTCTTCTTCTTCTTCTTCTTTTTAATTTTAGAGCTTTACGCTTTTAATGGCTGAGGAAAACCGAAAAGAATTTTATTTTCTGATGTGGAAATTGTGTGAAATTCAGTTTTCGGAGTCCTTAAATTTGGAACAGGGACTTGCCAGTTTCTTTCGTTGTTGTCTATGGCTGAAAACTTAATCGCCAATGATCATATTTGCAAAGCCTAAAATATTTCTTTTTTGGCCCTTCATAGAGTCTTTTTGAAATGCCCTGTGCTGCTGGAAGTCTCCTAGTAGACCGTTGAGATCTCCTATGGGAGGATAAAGTTTTGGTTTTGTTACATTATTTTCTTCTCTAATATATTCATTTTTCATTCTTTCCTAATTTCATTCCTTCACATCGCTATAAGTTTGTTCTGTTGCTCATCTTTACAACTATTTGAGATAACTGTTAGTAACTCTCATTTCTCTTGTATCTAATGCTATAAATTTACCTTAATTTGTTGTTGTTGTTCAGTCCCTCAGTCATGTTGGACTCTTTGCAAAGCCATGGACTGCATGCAGCACACCAGGCTTTCCTGTCCTTCACTGTCTCCTGGAGTTTGCTCAAACTCATGTCCATTGAGTTGGTGATACCATCCGAACATCTCATCCATCGCCGCCCACTTCTTCTCCTGCCCTCAGTCGTTCCCAGCATCAAGGTGGTTTCCAATGAGTTGGCTTTTCCCATCAGGTGGCCAAACTATTGGATCGTCAGATTCAGCATCAGTCCTTCCAGTGAATATTCAGAGTTGATTTCCCTTAGGATTGACTGGTTGAAGCTTGCTGTCCAAGGGACTCTCGAGAGTCTTCAACACCACAGTTCAAAAGCACCAGTTCTTCGGCACTCCACCTTCTTTACGGTCCAGCTGTCACATCCATACATGACTGTGGGGAAAACCATAGCTGTGACTAGATGGACTTTGTCAGCAAAGAAATGTCTCTGCTTTTTAAGAGGCTGTCTAGGCTTGTCATAGCTTTTCTTCCAAGGGCCACATATCTTTTAAGCTCATGGCTGCATTCACCATCCACAATCATTTTGGACCCCAAGAAAATAAAGTCTGTTACTCTTTCCATTGTTTCTCCGTACAACTTTAACTGTGTCCCGCAATTTTTGCGAATAGACTGTTCATTATCATTCACGTCCGAGTATATCCTAATATTCTCTTCTGAAGACAAGCCTAAATATTGCATGGGCTTCCCTGGTCACTCAACTGGTAAATCGCTTTCCAGCCAATGCAGGAGACACAAAAGGCCTGGGTTCGATCCCGGGTCAGGAGGATCCCCTGGAGAAAATAATGGCAATCTGCTCCAGGATTCTTGCATGAAAATTCCATAGAGATATGTGTTAAGATAGTTATTTCTATTTTCCAAGTGAATGGCATTTTCAAAGATGTTTCTTGGTCAATTTCTCATTATTGCATTATAGTCAGATGACACAGTCTAAATATTATTGATCCTTTGTATTCGAAGATTTCCGTTAAGTATGCCGTACTTCAGATTTCCATCTCCGTGAAGTCAAAATGAAGTGGGTGTTGTGTAGAGAAAACACTTGCAATGTCTGAAATGTATGTATGTGAAATGACTTCCTTTATGCTTCACAATTATTCCAGCATCTTTCAGTAGGGTACCTTTAACTAAGTTCCAGGGTTTTCTCAAATTTTACCAGTTTTTCCACAAATGTTCTTTCCTAGTTTCATAGTCCCATATAGGATACTGAACTGCATGAGAATATAGAGCAAAAAGCTACAGATACCTCCCTTAGCTTACTCTGGTCTATAGCAGTTTCTTAAACTTTCCTTGTTTTTCAAGACTTTTGACAGTTTTCAGGAGTCCTTCAGGGACAGGTATTTTGCAGAATGACTCTCTATATGGGTTTGGGATGTTTCTCCTGATTGCCCTGGGGTTTATATAATTTTAGAACTGTACCTCCAAGGCAAAATATCTTTCTCATCATCTCCCATCAAGGATTCATACTATCAATATGACCTACCACTAGTTCGTCTGCTATAAAGTTGTCTCCTTCCTGCTGACATATTCTGTTCTTGGAAACAAGCCGCTAAACACAGCCTACATTTAGGGAGGGGCATGGAATCTCATCTTGAGGAAAATATCGAAGACATAGACAAATTACTGAGTATACAAGTTAATTGAAACTCCTTTGTAAGGAAGATCTGGTCCTTCTAGCCATATCTTTTAATGTTAAATTAATTAAAGATTTAATAGGTTTCCAGTTGGTGCTAGTGGTAAAGTACCTGCCTGCCAATACAGGAGATGTAAAAGATGTGGGTTCAGAGGAGTCTGGTGCGCTACACTGATGGGGTCGCAAAGAGTTGGACAGACTGAAGCCGCTGAACACACACAAAGATTTAATACCGCAGTCACACTGGCTACATTTTAACATTTGCAAAGTGGCATATTAGACACGGACATAGAAAATATCTTTTACTGAGAATTCCTTAATGATCGGGTTGTTAGAGATTTGTGCTTCCACTGCAGGGGGCAGAGAGTCAATCCCTGGTTGAAGATCTAAGATCCCTTAATCCTCACCGCCAGGCAAAAAAAAAAAAAAAAAGAAAGAAAGAAAACAAACCCTGCCGGATGAACACTCCATCTGAATATACAGATAAAGGATATAAACAGAACACCTCACAGAAAAGAAAAAAAACATAAGCATTTATATATGTGAAAAGCTGATCGCCCTTATGAGGGAATACATGTAACAATTATGAAAATGTTTTCTATTGCTGCAGAAAGGTCTGTGAATAGCACTGACTTAGGTCATTGTTTTTCCAACCTTTCTTCTTTTCAAATGTGATGCATATTAACACATGAAACTGCTTTAGCTCTGTCTCAAAAATTTGCTATTTTCACTATCATTCAGTTCAAATAATGTTTTTCCCATAACAATTTCTCTTAGGAGCAATAAGTTATTTAGGTTCAGAAGCAGGAGAAGGAGAAGCCTAAACCACAACATTAAAGAGGCTTGTGAATTGCAGAGGTGCCGCTTTTGCACTTTGGGTTCCTGGCAATCCTTACTCTATCCTCAGCCTGTGTGCAGTGCCATTGCTTCATTTTCAAACTTTGGGAGTTCTGTACTCCTCAGTTATCTTTCTGGGGTTTTGTTTGGTCATGCCACAGAAGCTGTGGGATCTTAGTTCCACAACCAGGTGTTGAACCTGGCCATTGACAGTGAAAGCATCAAGTCCGAACCACTGAAGCAACAGGGAATTCTCATACCTCTTTCTTTCTTTCTTTCAAAGATTTGTTCATTTACTTGGCTGTGTTTGTTTTTAGTTCCAGCACAAGGACCCTTCAATCTTCATTGTAGCATGTGGGAGCAGGAATTTTAATTGTCACATGTGGTATTTTTAGTTGCAGTATGTGGGATCTAATGCCCTGACCAAGGAATGAACTTGGACGCCCTAATCTGGGAGCACTGAGTATTTCCACCGGACTACAGGGACGTCCTTCCCATGAATGAACCCAGGTCTCCCACATTGCAAGTGAATTCCTTACTGTCTGAACCACCATAGCTTTGACTATAAGAATTTTGGTCAGCAGAGTGATGCCTTAGCTTTTTTTTTTTTTTTTTTCTTTTTTGATGCTGTCTATGTTTGCCATAGCTTTCTTCCAAGGAGCTAGCTTCCTTTAATTTTGTGGCTACATTCACCATCCACAGTGATTTTGGAGTCCAAGAAAATCAAACGTGCTGTTATTTTCAATTGTTCACCATTTCTTTGCCATAAAGTGATGGGACCAGACGTGATCTTCGTTTTTTGAAATTTGAGTTTTAAGCCAGTCTTTCACTCTCCTCTTTTGCCACCATCAAGAGGCTCTTCACTTTCTGCCCTTAGGGTGACATCATCTGCATATCTGAGGTTGTCGCTGTTTCTCCAGCAATCTTGATTCCAGATTGTGCTTCATCCGGCCCAGTGTTTTTCATGATGTACTCTGCGTTTAAGTTAAATAAGCAGGGCAACAGTATATAATCCTGACGTGCTCCTTTCCCTATTTGGAAACAGTCGCTTGTTCCATGTCCAGTTCTAAGTGTTGCTTCTTGCCCTGCATACAGATTTCTCAGGAGGCAGGTCAGATGGTCTGGTATTCCCATCTCTTTAAGAATTTTCCAGAGTTTGTTGTGGTTCACACAGGCAAAGGCCTCATCACTTCATGGAAAATAGATGAAGAAACAATGGAAACAGTGACAGAATTTATTTTCTTGAGCTCCAAAATCACTGCAGATGGTGACTGCAGCCACGAAATTAAAAGATGCTCACTGCTTGGAAGAAAAGTTGTGACAAAGCTAGGCAGTGTTTTAAAAGAAAGAGACATTACTTTCCCAACAAACGTCCATAAAGTCAAAGCTATGGTTTTTCCAGGAGTCAGGTACAGATGGAGGAGCTGCACCATAAAGAAGGTTGAGTGCTGAAGAATGGATCCTTTCAAACTGTGGTGCTGGAGAATGGAGAAGACTCTTGAGAGTCCCTTGGACTGCAAGGAGATCCAACCAGTCAATCCGAAGGGAAATCAACCCTGAATCTTCAGTGGAAAAACTGATGCTGAAGCTCCAATACTTTGGCCTCCTGAAGGGAAGAGTCAACTCATTGGGAAAACAAAACAAAACAAAACAAAACCCTTGATCCTGGGAACTATTGAAGGTAGCAGCAGAAGGCATGACAGAGGATGAGATGATTGGGTGGCATCAGCAACCCAACGGAATGAGTTTGAGCAAGCTTCAGGGGATGAGGATGGACATGGAAGCGTGGCATACAGAAGTTCATGGGGTCACAGGGAGTCAGACACGACTGAGCAACTGAACAACAAAAGCCAGGCAGGGTCTTTATGTACAGCTGGCTGAACCTCAATGGGGCTTTTCTGAATTTCTGGAGGTGGGTAGAACATAATTTTTTAGCCAGATCCCATGCTGCAGCATGTCTGGAATATTTTGTGCTCATAGTCAATCTTTTTTGTGTGTTTTCTGGGTGGCACCTGGGAGTCAGTGTTCCTCACAATGATGGATGCTGTCTCTCTCAGTCCCAGCTGAACTGAACTTTGGATCATGACCTCTGTTTCAGCAGGCAACCCTGGCAAGTTCTCTGGCTGTTTGAATGACTGATGATTCTTGGTTTGGTGCTCGGTCTTTTCCTTCACGTTCAAACTTTGTAGCCAGCACTTGCAACATGGAAAGACCCTCCTGTTGCAGTTCCTCTGAGCGTGATTTACAAAGGATGTCACCTATTTGAACATTTTGAGGCAAACCAGACAAACAAATTGTTCATGTTTCCATGCCATGTTCTAAAATACACCTCTACATTGGCAAAAGCTGACAATCTGTAACTGCAAACACGGCAGACATAGGGCATTTTGCCAGGTTTGTGACTGTCCTTCAGGTACTGTAAGAGAACCTGATCTGTTTTGAAGGACAATTCACAGATATTACAGACCGTGGAGGGCTCCCAGGAAGCAGGGACACTTTCCATGCGACACTGCAGCTGGAACGAGGTGGGAAACTGGCGGTGGCAGTGCTGGCAGGTAGTGTGGGTTTCCCAGCTGTCACCCTTCTGCCTCTCAAGCTCCAGATGGTTCCTCACGTGGGTCATAAACTTGACATATTTTAGAAGACTCAAGCAGCTGAGGCATTTGAAGGCTGTGTGAGTCTTCTGTTCTGGTGCTGTCTCTTGTATGCTCCAAAGTAAAAGCCATCAAATAACATTTACTCTCATCAGTGAATTTGATCCCAGATTTACTTTCATGGGATCAACAGTCTTGCTCTGACGTGCAAGAGTCAGAAAGTCCATTTTCTCCAGGCCTGACAAACTACATGTTCCTTCTGGATCCATAAGACGGAAGCATGCCTGGCCATTGGTGCGAGTCCGTGAAAATGATGCCCCACCATGCACACGGCTCGGTGAGGTCGGGGAATCTTCCAAGGTCATAACCGTGTTTTTCCAGGAGAGATACCTGGAGGGGCCATGGTGGAGGCAGGTCCCCCTGGGATTCCATCGCTGAGTTTGGGTCTTTTGGGATTCCCACTGTTAAAATTCACATCTGAAGTGGGACACCGCTTTGAATTAAGAGGGCTTTCATCCTTGCCTCCTAATGAGAGAACGGCTCCAGAGAGACAGGGAGGCCGCAGAGAGAACAATTCTGAATTGTGAAGGACAGTTTCCGGCGAGCTCGTTTTCTAATCAGGTTTAGATGAAGGCTCCGAAATAATAGAACTGCCTCTTCCTCCCCATGCACACTGAGAAACTGGTGATACGGCAGCTGGCTCTGATGCTGGGGTCCTCAGATTTGCAGGTTGCCACCTGCAGGAGGGATCCGGATTCACGTGGTCCTTCATTCTTCTTGAAGATGAGTCCCTGGTCACTCTGTTCAAAACATTAGAAATGACTGGCTTTGAAGTTGAAATCACTCTGACAAAGAAGGTTTCAGCATCCTCCTTGACGTGCTCCACTCCAACAAAGATGACCTCAGCATCGTCATTGTCCTCACCTCTGGATTTGGACACGGCGGTCTTTTTCTCGGGTTGTGGTGGTGCTTGTGCTTCCTCACACGGGAAGAGATGGGCCATTTTGCAACCACTTGTGGCTTCAAGTGGCCCCTTCTAGTGTTTTTCTCCCCCTAAAAGCAATCACCAGGCAAGGTCATCCCCTCTGATCTCAGGTGTCAGTCTCTGTGGTTTCAGGTCACCCTCAGTTGGTCACCGAGAATATTAAATGGAAAACTCCAGAAATATACAACTTATGCATTTTAATCTGCAGGTAATTCTGAGGAGAGTGATTGGAATCTCACACCATCCTGCTTCCTCCTGCCCAGAATGTGAATCGTTCCTTAGTCCTGAACATCCCACGCGTCTGTCACTCGGTTACCACAATGACTGTTGAGATGCCACAGGGCTTGTGACCAAGTTATCCTTACTTTACTCAATAATGGCCCCAAACCGTAAGTGGAGGGATGCTGTCCATTGACATATGCCAGAGAAAATCCATTAAGTGCTACCTTTCAGTGAAAAGATCGAAGTTCTCAATTTGATATAAAAGAGAAAGAAACAATGTATGCTGAGGTTGCTAATATCTGTGGTGAATGTGAAGAAGAGAAAATAAATCTGGGTTAGTTTTGCTGTCAAACCTCCAACTGCAAAAGGTATGGACACAGAGCGTAGTAAGTGCTTAGTTAGGGTGAAAAAAAATCGCTCAATTAGTACAGTAGTATATTTTACATAGCGACTAGACTCACAACACTTTTATAAAAGTATATTGTTATAATTGTTCTATGTTATTATTACACCTTCCCTGGTGGCTCAGATGGTAAAGTGTCTGCCTACAATTCGGGAGAGCCAGGTTCAATGCCTGGGTCAGGAAGATCCTGTGAAGAAGGAAATGGCAATCCAGCCCAGAATTCTTGCCTGGGAAATCCCATGGACAGAGGAGCGTAATAAGCGGCAGTCCATGGGGTCGCAAAGAGTTGCACACGACTGAGCGACTTCACTTTCACTTTCCTGCTATTTTTAGGCAGTAGCTATCTCTTACTGTGCCTCTATACAGTAGACTGCATCACAGGTATGTTTGTATAGAAGAACCATTGTGTATATAGAGTTTGATACTGTGTGAGGTTACCGATGTCCCCTGGGGGTCTTGAAACTTACTCTCTGCCGATAAGTGGTGATGATTATATTTCTTTCAAAAGACAAAATTAGTACCTGGTTTAATCACTGGCTGAAACATTGAGATAACTATTAGCACCCTTAGACATAAGGAAACATCTCAAACTCAGTGAAATGACATGACCCTTTTAAACTTCCTTCTCCAGCCACCACTTTTGCCTTGACTCCCCATGGTGGCCCCCGTGCTCCTGTTAAACTCTGCAGGAGAGCTGGTAGGCACCATTTTGCTTACAGATCTACAATCTCACTCAGAAATGCTGACCGACAGAAAATGTCCAAAAGAGCCCCCAGCTGTCCCTTGGGGGTGCCTCTCACTCCCTCCACTCTCCGAGTCCAGAAGGCACCATAGTCTATACATGGATCCAAAATATTTGTTTTAAAATCCCAGCCATTTCTAATAGCAGGACTTGAACCTGCCTCATGCTGGCAATTCTCTCTCTCTCTCTCCCTCCCTCCCTCCCTCCTTCTCTCTCTCCCTTCCTCCCTCTCTCTCTCTCTCTCTCTCTCCCCCCCCCCCTCTCTATTTCTCTCTCTCTCTCTCTCTCTCTCAGAGAGGGAGAGCATTTACTCTGTGCTTGAAACTACTACCACAGCATCAACATTGTATTAGGTATTATACGGAATGTGGAGATGATTTAAAACATGTGGGAGTATCCCCTTACGTTACATGCAAAGACTGCACCATTTTACGTAATGGACTTGATCACCCATTAATTTTGGTGTCTCCAGGTGCAGGGTTCCCAGACCCAATCTCCCATGGGTACCGAGGAGGGAGGGACGGGACTTCTCAAGACTTCTACTGCTCCCCCTGCCTTGGATGCTGTCTCAATTACCAGCACCCAACTCCTGAGCTGCCTCGGTCCACAGTTTCTCTGCCAGGCTTTCCTGACCATGATGTCAGAAATCACAGCCTCCCCCAACTCACATGCCATTTTCCCCTCCAGAGCTATTGGGCTGCTGTATTTTGGTTTCTAGAACAACATGGGGTGTCTGTCAGTGCTACATGCCTGCTGCAGAAATAAACAGTAACTGTTATTAAACAATCATTTACCTGTACCTCAAGCTCGGCCCACTCATTCCTGGCTCCCCAGGTACTTACACTTGATCTTAGCCAAAAGGCTGAGAAGCAATTTCTCCAAGCATTTGATGACTTCCAAATCTGAATGGATTAAAACTATCAGGCAAGAGAGAAAGTCAGCCAGTATGTAGCTGGATGCTGACAGGGGCAGTGGTGCTCCTTGAAATTAAAGGTTTGTAACACAGTTTCTCTCCATATAATACATTTGTTGATAGCTTCCATGCCATTAACACGTTTCATAGACATTAAAGGACATTCTAAAGTTTACATTTGGCCATTTGTGATACCAGATCACATTTCATCAGTAGCATATCATAGTTTGTTTGCTTGTGTGTAAATGATGTCCCTAGCGGTAAAGGTCCCTCCTGCCAATGCAGAGGACCTAAGAGATGCAGGTTCCATCTCTGGGTCAGGAAGACCCCCTGGAGGAGGGCATGGCCACCCACTGCAGTATTCCTGCCTGAAGAATCGTATGGACAGAGAAGAATCGTGGGCGACAGTCCATAGGGTTGCAGAAAGTCAAGCATGACTGAAGCAACTGAACACACACGCAGACATATGTATATAAACATATATTTTATAGTGGTATGAAAAATAGTGCTGTGGGACCTCCCTGGTATTCCAGTATTTAAGACTTCTCACTTCCAGGCCAGGGACACAGCTTCAATCCCTGGTCAGGGACCTGTGATCCCACATGCCACTGGGTGTGGCCAAGGTAAATGGAATAATGTATCTTACAGCTGATGTTATCTTAGATTTAATGAAGATTTCTATTTTTCATAAGCAGAATCCAGCCTACTACATTCATGTCACAAGTCACTAATGGCATGCTAGCTGCATTATATAGGCAAGTGGTTTAGACAGGGATTGACAAATCGGCTTGCTTCCCGATTGTTTTTTTTTTTTTTCTTTTAATTTTTAAAAACGTTTAATATTTTTTACATTGAGGTTTAATTTCGGGAAAAACAAAGGAAAGGTTTGTGACATGTGAACATTATATGATATCTAAATTTCAGTGTCACAAAGAAAGTTTTATTGGAACACAGATGTGATCATTTGCCTCTGCCTGAGGCTATTTCACCCTGCTAATGGGAGAGACCTCATGGCCCTTAATGCCTGGTTACTCTCTAGCCCTTAGCAGAGAAATTTTGCAGACTCATGGCTGCAGAGAACAAAAGGAAGCATTCCAAACCCCATGGCTCACAAGCTCCTGAAGTCCAGTTGACTCAGTGCAGCTAAACACTTCCTACTCTGAGACCAAGTGGAGGGTGAAGCTGGAGTGTCTTTGTCTCCACGTCCCAGAAAGATTTCTCTGGGAATAGCAGCACCGCTTCCTGGGTCCAGTGTCCGTGAAACTCCTACCTGGCTCTCCAAAAGCCTTTTCCCAGTGAGGCGGCATCAGGAGATTCCACGCCTTTTAAAGCCCATTCTAGTCCAATCCATAGTACCCAAACCAGGCTCCAATCAGGTTTCTGAACCAGTTTTTCCCCATAGGATCTTTCAACTAGAAACCTTTCTAGCAAAATGTTGGAGAGGGGAAAGAATCTGAGTGGGGCTTCAGGGCCCCTCCCAGGGGCTATTTTCCAGGTCTCAGTGTGGTGAGTCCCCACTTGCATCTCCGGCATCCAGAGGCCCACCACCTTATCTCCAGTTTATCTGAGTCTTTAGATATTTGGGGTTCAATAGCTCAAGGGCAAGGGAAGGTGGTCCACACAGCTATTCCAACAGGGCATGGGCTGATGTCAGGAACCTAAAAAGTCAGGAGTTCTCTTCCAATGGCAAAAAATTCTCCAGCTGCAAACAGCGAACCCCTGTCCTCTTCCGAGGGCAAGGGGGTGGGTTGGGGAGGAGGCAGGGTGAGGAGGGCAGGAAGCAAGCTTACTCCCAAGTGATCTGCACTTGAAGGCTCAGCACCCGCTGGATTCCCAGGGTCCTCACTGTGAATCTACATGCTGAACCCCAGGAGCTTTTTCTAGGCGGGGGCTCATGCGTTCTTAAACCACGTCAGGGGTGTCAGGACACACCCTCACCGCCCTCCTGCACCCTTCCCCCCTGACTCGCCCTCTTCTCTGTCCTCCTTTGCAGCACCTAGATTATATCTCAAGCTTTCCCTCCCACTGCCTTTCCAGCCCTGTGCACACAGATTCGTGGGTTTCAGAGAGGGTTTCAGAGAAGAAATACGTGTATTTCCATTCATTATAAGGTAATAGAGTCACTGAATTAGAACAAAAATGATGTCCACTCATGAACGTGATCTCAAATGCTGTGATCAGATACAACATCAAAGACACCATTATCATCAAATCAACATGTTCTCCCCTTAAACTTACAGAAGGTATGTCCATTACATCTCAATGAACCAGGGAAAAAAGAAGAAAAACTCACCATTAGAAAGAGCTCGTTTTAGACTCTTTTAAGAAGCATGATGGCCGGTGCTGTGCCTAGGAGCTCAGCTGTGTCTGACTTTTTGCGACCCCATGGACTGCAGCCAGCCAGCCTCCTCTACCCGTGAGTGCACCAGGGAAAAATGCTGGAGTGGGTTGCCATGTCCTCCAATGTCGGTGAGTATCAGAATCCAGGGCTAGGGATTTCCTGGCGGTCCAGTGGTTGAGGATCTGCCTTCCAATGCTGGGAATGTGAGTTTAATAGGTGGTGGGTAAGATCCCACATGCCAGAGGGCCGTAGAACGGACAAAGGATCCTGCATGACACGGCTAAGCCCCGAAGAAGCCAAATAAGTGAATAAAACTGAATATTTTTAAAACTCTATGCTCTTTACATTCTTCTGGATATGTTTGAAAGCACGATATTAACAGTTTTATTTATTTATGGACACACCATGAGACTTCCTGCAGGAGCTTAGTTTCCTGACCAGGGGCTGAACCCCGGTCACCAGACTGAAAGCGTTGAACACGAAGTGCTGGCTTGCCAGGGAATTCCTAGTTTGATGTACTTAAAACGGTTTATTTTTATTGTATGCCAAAAGGTACATCCTTTGCAGTGTTTACACTTACAACAGAAACATTTTGGGTGTCAGTTTTAAAATGTTTGCAAAAACTTAGGAGAGAGGAAGAAACATTTTGACTACCGATTTATGCTTCTAGGCATCCCTGATGGCTCAGAGAGTAAAACATCTGCCTGCAGTACAGGAGACCAGGGTTTAATCCCTGTGTCAGGAAGATCTCCTGGAGAAGGAAATGGCTCTCCACTCAAGTATGCTTGCCTGGGGAATTCCATGGACAGAGGAGCCTGGTGAGCTACTATCCATGGTTTGGCAAAGTGTCAGACACAACTGGATAACTAACACTTTCACTTTCATATGCTTCTGAAGATTGCTCAAATCTCAGAATCACCTGGGACATTAATAAACACAGAGATTCCAGGGCTGCATATCACACCTAAGAAATTCAAATTGCCCTAGGAGAGGGCCTGCAAACCTGAAAATTCAAAGCTCACCTCACTTGATTCTGAACTGAAGTGAATCCCACGGTGTAAAGTCATCCAACACTTTGGGAAAGATTGATCTCTGGTGGCTCAGCAGTAAAGAATCCACCTCTTAATGCAGGAGACCTGGGTACAGTCTCTGGGTCGGAAAGCTCTCCTGGAGGAAGAAATGGCAACCACGCCAGGATTCTTGCCTGAGAAATCCCATGGACAGAGGAGCCTGGCAGGCTACAGTCTATGGGGTCACAAAAGACTCAGACACACAACTTAGCAACTCTGCCGCAACAGTGAAAGTGAGAGGTGCTCAGTTGTGTCCAACCCTTTGTGACCGCGTGGACCATATGCAGTCCATGGAATCTTGCAGGCTAGAATACTGGTGTGGGTAGCCTTTCCTGTCTCCAGGGGATCTTCCCAACCCAGGGATCAAACCCAGGTCTCCCGCATTGCAGGCAGATTCTTTACCAGATGGGGCGCAATGGGAGCCCAAGCAACAATAAGAACAAGCTTAAAATGCCCAAGAATATACGCCTTCAGGAGACCCTAAGGGTTGAGGGTCAGGAATGCATTTTTTCCTTCATGTGACACACTGAGCACCTGCCTTGGGAGGAGCAGGTTATTGGCAATTCAATAAACTAAAGAGATGTAGCTTGAGCTGGGAGCTTCATCCTCCCCACCACCCTTCAGAGATTCTAGGAGCTCCACACCCTCTTTGGGGGCTTCTGGAGGTCCTTCGTATTGAAGGAAGTTAGGATATAATCAAAGCTGAGAGATCTGGATGCAAACATCTCCGTTTGGGCCACACTTTCAAATCTCCTGGGCTGTGCTTCTTCACCGTCAGTGAATCTAAGGAATTGCCTATGTGTCTTGTGCAAAAACACATTCTCATCCAACAGTTGTGGGTGGGGCCTGAGAGTCTGAGTTTCTCCCAAGCTCCAGGTGTTGCCCAGGCTGCTTAAGGTGTCCATATTAAACAGTGAGTACTAGAGAGCTTTTGAAAAGTACGGACGTTCTGATTGATTCTGTCAAGCTGACTCCCTGCCCACAGACTCAGTGTCTCCAGGAATGGGACCAGGGAGTCAACGTTATTAAAGGTCTCAGGTATTTCTAAGGAGCAGATAGGGTGCAAATGTGTAGCCAGGCAAATCACCCTACCATCAACCCTGTTTTGGGCTTCATTGTGTCCTGCAAAATCCATATGTTGCAGGGACTTTCCCAAAGGTCCAGTGGCTACAACTCTCCACTCCCAGTGCAGGGGGCTGGGCTTCTGTCCGTGGTCAGGGAACTAGATCCCACGTGCTGCCAGGAAGACCGAAGACCCCACGTACCACAACTAACACCTGGTGCCGTCAAATAAATTAATTCATTAAAAAAATCTGTAGAATATCTAAGCCCCAACACTTTGGAATGTAATCCTCTTTGTAGATTCTGCCTTTAATGAGGTGATTAAGTTACAACGAGGTCACTAGGGTGGGCCCTAGTCCAAGCTGATGGTTCTCTATATAAAAAGAAAGAGGGAAATTCCCTGGAAGGCCAGTGGTTAGGGCTCAGATCTTTCACTGCCAAGGGCCCAACTTCAATCCCTGGTCTGGAAACTAAGACCCAGAAGAAAAGCAGCATGGCTGGAAAATAAAGAGGAAATTAGGACACACAAGACATCAAGGATGCATGGACATAAAGGGACAGGAGGACACGAGAATGCGGGTGCCTGCTCATCAAGGAAAGAGACCTCCAGAGACACCATACTGTCAACACCTTAATCCTGGATTTCTAGCCTCCAGAACTGGGAGAAAACAATTTCCTGTTCTTTAACTCTCATGTATTTCTGGTGGCCACCTGAGAACATTAACGTGTTCTTTAGATCAGGAGTCCCTAGAGAGGGTTCACCTCAAGGACAGTAGGGGGTATGTAGGTGATGACTCGGCTTCCAGCTGACTCCCAAACATCAACAAATGCCGCCCACCCAGATCTTCCAGGACGCAGCCTGCTCCTGGGACCCCATCTTGCAGACCACTACTGCTAAACGTCCCCACACAAATCTCTTTCTGCCCCGCCCCCTTTGTTTGTTTCTTTGTTTGACTTCTCTCCTAGACTCTGAGGGACAGAACCTTGAGAACAGAGTGAGGCCTGTGCTCACACCATCCTGGATGTGAAGGAGAGTATGTGTTTTAACCGCCCCCCCCCCAAAAAAAAAAAACAACAACAACAACAACAAAAGGAAGAAAACCCAAAGCTGTCAAGCAGAAGCTTGTCACCAAGTGTACAGAAAAGCCTTCACATGATAGGTTAGGAAGAAGCAGAGGACATGATTTCAACCTCTTCTTCAAGGAAGGTTTCCGGGAAGGAGGATAGCATGCTTTCTGTAGATGGACTGAGGGCAGATGAATTTATTGGAAGGCATTGGGTAGCCAGGAAAGGAATATGAGTGGAGAGGGGTATGTCATCCATTCTGTCAAGTTCCAGAAGTTTCTATGATACGGGCCACGGTCACAGGTCTCCCAGAGGTCAGGGAGAAAGGAACGTTTGGTGACCTCATCAAAGCCTGGCCCATAGAAGCCTGGCTCTCGGCAGCCAACATCAGGATTCCAGGGCATCCACCGGGCTCAGGAAATGACCTACTGGGAACTCTCTGGTAGTCCTGGGGTGGTTAGGACTCTGCACTTTCACTGCTGAGGGCATGGATTCTATCCTTAGTTGGGGAACTAAGATCCTGCAAGCTGTTTTGGCTGGCCAACAAAAGAAACCAAAAAAGAAAGACAGACATGACCTATTCCTGCCTTTCATTCCGCGGACAACCCCAAGGCCAACTCCGGTCCGGGTTCATTGCTGTGGTCAAGGAGGAAGCTCCCTGGGGCTTGTGGCCGTGGAGTGATATGTGGTCAGCCTGAGTGTCCACCAACAAGGCTGATCATCTCACACCAACTGAGAAGCTGGTACCCAGGAGGAGATCAGGCCCCTGGGACAGGGCCGTGTGAGAAGTGGGCTCTACAAGGTGTCCAAAGGGCACACCTTTCAAGACAGCACTAATCCAGGTGGCTAGCCTCTATCCACTTCCTCCATCTCTAGGGGAGAGCTTGGCCCTTCCATTGTTCTCACAAATCTTTTCCTCTTCTACTCTCCCTGGAACAGCTTCATCTTAAGAAATTGTTGTTGTTCTTTTGCTCGGTTATATCTGCAACCCCAGGGACTTTAGCGCACCAGACCTCCCTGTCCCTCACCGTTTCCTGAAGTTTGCTCCACTTCATGTCTAGTGCATTGGTGATGCCATCCAGCCATCTTATTCTCTGTTGCCCTCTTCTTCTGCCCTCAATCTTGTCCAGCATCAGGGACTTTCCCAGTGAATCAGCGGCTTATACCGCATGACCAATATAGTGGACCTTCAGCTTCAGCATCAACCCTTCTAACAAGTACTCAGGGTTGATCTCCCTTAAGATTGACTGGTTTGAACTCCTTGCTGTCCAAAGGACTTCCAGGAGTGTTCAGCAGCACCGCAACTCGAAGGCAACAATTCTTTGGTGCTCTGCCTTCTTTGTGGTCCAGCTCTCACAACCGTACATGACCACTTGGAAGACCATAGCCTTGACTCTACAGACCTTTGTTGGCAGAGTAACGTCTCTGCGTTTCAACACACTGTCTAGGTTTGTCATAGCTTTCCTGCCAAGAAGCAACCGTCTTTTGATCTCATGGTTGCAATCACCATTGCAGTGATTGTACAGCCCAAGAAGAGGAAATCTGTCAGTACTTCCACCTTTTTGCTTCTATTTACCATGGAGTAATGGGGCTAGATGCCATGATCTTAGTATTTTGAGTATGTAGGTTTAAGCTGGCTCTTTCACCCTCCTCCTTCATCCTCACCTAATCAGTGCAGAGCGTCTGGCTTCTTGCTGCTTCTTCCCTCAGTTCGAATTCCCTGAGTAAGAAATCATAAAGGGATGGTTTTGTAGCTTCAATGCAAGGGTGGGACAGACAGGGACCAAAACATGGGATCATGACACATTGAGAAACTCAACCAATGACGACTTGCACCACCTGCTTACCTACAGGATTAAAGGTGACGTGAACGTGTTAGTCAGTCCTATCTGATGCTTTATGACTTCATGTACTGTAACCCAACAGGCTCCTCTATGGAACTCTCCAGGAAAGAATACTGGAGTGGATTGCCACTCCCTTCTCCCAGGGGATCTTCCTGATTCAGGGACTGAATTCTGAGCCTCCTGCATTGCAGGTGGACTCATTACCACCTGAATCACCAGGAAATCTCAAACCAAGGCAGTGCTAATTTCCAGGACATTACTATAGCAAAATTTTGGTGGTCCATGCCGGTCGCAGCTTCTCGGTCACAAAAAGTGGTATAGTTGGAGCCCACCACTCTGAAGGGGTGCTGTTGTTTGGTTTAGCTGCTAAATCTCCTCTGACTCTTAGAGGACTTGGTCTCAGTAAAGAGCTCTGGTGGGAAAAGAGAATTAGTTTAAAAGCCTTAGTACGGCCAGGTTGGCAGAGAACTAGGATTTGGAGGAAATTTTATCTTTACCATTTGGCTTAAGCTAAATACCTCAGGAATAAGGTTTTATTAAAAAAAAAAAAGTTACAGATGAATGACACCAAGAAGAAAAATGCCAAGTTACACTCAACACTGAAATACTGAACTCATCAGTGACATTTTTGGACGATCGGGAATAGATTTCCAGCAGCCTTTGAGTAAATATTTGT
Organism: Ovis canadensis; assembly: GCF_042477335.2. NCBI lineage: Eukaryota > Metazoa > Chordata > Mammalia > Artiodactyla > Bovidae > Ovis > Ovis canadensis. Next base: position 19,476,673 of record NC_091271.1, read on the forward strand.
GTGTGAAAGTGTTTATTCATGTAAAAACAGAATAAAACGTGTGGGGATATGAGTGACATAAACGCACATTTGGACAATGGATTCGGGGATGTTGGGTTGTCTCTTAGCAACTGGAGGCTTGCCTGGCTGCTCAGTTGTGCATGCAATGCAGGAGACCCAAGTTCAATCCCTGGGTTGAGAAGGTCTCCCGGAAAAGAGATCTGTTACCCACTGTAGTATTCTCAGCTGAAGAATTCCATAGGCAGAGAAGCCTGGCAGCTTACAATCCATGGAGTCCCAAAGAGTCAGACACGGCTGAGCAGTGGGAAAACTGGCATGGGCTGGTGGGTCCCAGAGGCTCCAGGTGGACTGCGGGTGAATATCACCCAGGACTCTGGGGCTGATTTTGCACAGTGAACCCATTTTGGCACCGCCAGGGTACGAGATGGAGGATTTGCATCTGCTGAATCCACTGGGGAAAATGCTCCAGTCCAGGGCCTGGGTGAGGGTCCCTTGGAAGAAGGTTCCTCTAGTGATGCTCACTCCTGGACACTTAGTTCAGCTACCAAAGAGGGAATCAATGCAACACATTCAGACAGACAGACTAGGCCGCATCCTCTCAGCTTTTATCACTGTGTTCAAGGCAGAGCGACAACCTGCTATTGAGAATTTCCTTGTAGTCAGAAGTCTTAGAGGAAAACAAGAATTGTAATTTGGACTTAGATTGGAGCCACTTCAGCAATGATGCTTATGTAACTTTTTATCTTCTCTGGACTGCTTAGGAGCTGCAATTTCCCCTCACGGTCCCTCCTTGTCATCTCGAGAATCACCTACTTTCCACAGCTCACCTGGAGCCTAAAACAGCTCAGGACAAATGTGGCAGGTGGGAGGGAGAAACAGAGCTTCGGACTTCAAACCTCACGCCTGATGGACCAATGTCCTCCTTGCTTAATTATTTGTGATCGCCTCAGCTAAGACATCATTCTCTCGGAAAGAATTCCCAAGGGCATCACACCTGACCGCCACCGTGCGGACTCCCAGAAAGAAGTCCGCTTTGACAGCATCTAACCTAGGCCACACCTCTGACCCTAGTCAGGAAGGTGACTGACAAGAAGCCCGGGGACAGAGCGGCAGCATCGTGAGGACTTTCGAGTGACCCGGGCACCCTGGCAATGTCCACAGCAGGCACAGAGTACACATCCTGACGGCAACGAAAGAGAGAGGCCCATTCTGGTCTACGGAGCTGGCGCCATGCCTTACCTGAGCACCCGGTGCAGGCGGCTATCGAGGAAGGAGATGGAGTTCAGGTAGAGCTCCTACAGGTGGGGCAGGTTCAGGAACTGGGCCGTGAGCTGGGTGATGCAGTGCTCCTCCTGTTTGGGGGCTGTGTGCGGCAACACATGGATGCGCCAGAGCGGCAGCCGGGGCAGGTTGCCCATCTGGCCCAGGTGGAGCACAAACCTGCCCAAAGTGGCCCGATTCCAGGTGCAATTCACCTCCAAGTCCTCGACACAGTCCAGCTGCAACACCTTCAGGATCCTCCTGATGTTCCGTGTGGGCATGGTGGAGATGCTGAGCTTCTGGCAGCTCAGGTGCAGCAGGCTCCTCCTGTTTGGCCTTCTTCAGCAGGTAGCTGAGGGTCTGGTTCCAGGTGTCCTCCTTGAGGCACAGGTCGAGCAGCACCTGCACAGGGGCCTGTGCCGGCTATAGCCCACCTGCACCTCCACCCTGCACCTCTTCTGCATGGACTGGGCTGGCTCGGGCTCCAGCAACGAGCAAACACTGTCCGTGTGGCTGGATCACATGGTCCAGATGTCCTGGTGGGCTTTCCAGTGCAAGTTCAGCAGCTGCAGCTTCCACTGCCTGCAGGGCCACAGGAGACACGCTGAGCTGTGCAGAGGCTGACTGGCACCAGGACCACGCGAGGGCTCTGCACTCCATATACCACTGCCCCCCCTGGCTTCAGGAACCCCCTTGGTCCCTACCTTAAGGGACACTGGTGGGGAGCACACGCCTTTCGTCCCTTCTGCCCCTCAACCAGTCCTGTACATCTGGACGCCTGTCCAAGTGAACCCCTCATCCTCCTGCTCTGGCTGCATCTTGCTCACACCCCCAGGCCCCACCAGTCTGCCAGGTTGACCTTACCTGGGTTGGACCCTCTGAGCAAGCACGACGTCCAGGTCATCGAGTGGAGCCTGGAAGGTCTCCAGATGAGGCTGGTGTTCCTTCATCAGGGTCCCCAGCAGAGGCAGGGGAAGGGCCTGGACTGCACCACCACTTTCAGGGCCTGGGTGTGCCTCCCGGCAAAGGCCACCATAAACAGTGGCGGGAAGAGCTCTAGGGGCAGCTCCTCCAGGGCCACCATGGCCAAGGCCTCATTCCACAGCAGGCTCTGGCCCGCCAGGCCCAGGAGTTGGGGTGGGCCCTGGACACCCGTTCTGAAGAACCTAATACAGAGTGAGTCATGGGGGGATGTCAGAGAGCAAGTGGGGGCATGGTCTTCTCTGGTCAAGGAACCGGGGAGAACTTGCTGTCCCTCCACCCTAGCAGAACCCAAGGCAGGCTCAGAGACATCCTCTGGCCACAAAGACACAGTTTTGGCCACACTTGTACCCGGAGAAGCATCTCTCCAGGCAGCAAAAAAAAAAAAAAAAAAAAAGGGACAAGGTGACCTCTTGCCCCAACCCGTATCTACCAGTTGCTGCATTTAATCCTAGCCCTGCTGGCCAGTAGATACTTAGGAGCCTGACAGCTGGCCCCACTTTCTTCAGAGAAAGCTTCTGATTATTACTCAAGGGCTGAAAACAGGAATAAGGAGGTTAATCCACACAGTCTGTCTCTAAACTCCAACCAATAACTCACGCAATGGGTGCTGTTATGCCACTTAATAAAAAGACATACCTTACACTCTGTGTCTCTTCTACAAATGTTACTACCATTCAGCTCAATGGAGCAAAACATCCACATGCAGAAAAAAGCCGCCACTATTTAATATATTCTACAGATTGTTTTTAATTCCATGGAATTAAAAAACAGTTTTCAGCTTTTAAAACAAAAAGAAACCCCCCAAAATTTTAAGCTAGTAAAATCACAAACCTATAAAATGATATGAACTATAATCACTGGTAACACACTACAATGTAAAATGTCACCAGATCCTAATTAGGTATCTTTCATTAAATCAATTCCTGGAACTTCCCCGGCAGTTCAGTGAGGAGGACTCTGTGCTTTCACTGCAGGGGCATGAGCTCTATTCCCATTAGGGAACTATGACCCCAGATTCTATTTGGTGTGACCGTATCCCCTCACTCTCACCATACGCTATGCCATGCCCCCCCTGCGCACCCCCTGCCAAATTTCTGCTGTCTTTTTACAAATAACATGGCATATTTTTATTTTTTTAAATAATCGTATTGTGTTGGCCAGTTCTAAACTTCTAAACAGTGATGTGTAAATGGGCTTTCTTGTTCTGAGTACCATCAAAAGCAATGAGTATCTGGCTTAGTAAATTTCCGTTTCTGGTTTTAGATCTTGAAGAGAATTGTTTTATTGGATAGTTTACAACATTTGTTGAGACATTTACTGTTCCTTCCTTCTCCTCTCCTTTCTTTTTCTTGATTTCTTCCCTTGTCTTTCTTCCTCTTTCTTTCCTTCCTTTTCTTTCCCCAGGTTGTTGCTTGACTGGACCTTTCCTGAAACAAATGAATTCCACTCAGAGTTGAATGTTATCCTCTCAGAATCCCATTTCGTTCCTCATTTCTAGTATTGGAATTAACCTCCCTGTCCCCTTATTAGATTTGCCACAGTTGTATCAATGTTTCTGATTTTCTTTTTCCAAGAAGCAGCAGCTCTTGTCGTCTTATCCCAACAAGATTTATTTTTGTGTTCTATTTTTGTTTCAATTCATAGATACTTCCTACATTCTTTAGGATTTTTTCCTTTTCTTTATAACTTTGTATTTTAGAAGTTTCTTCAGAATTTTTTTCCTGTAAATATATTAGATTTACAATGTTGAATTTCAGACGTATATCAGAGTGATTTAGTTATGCAGCTATGTATCTATTCTTTTGTAGGTCCTTTTCCATTATAGGTTATACATGATACTGAGGATTTCTTTTCTTTTCTTTTTTTTTTCCAGAGATGGTTTAGGGGTTAACCTATCTTTATTTAGCAATTTTGTCTGAATCCCAAATATTTTTATGTATCCATGTTTTTAATTAAAATTTCATTGTCTAAGATTTTTGGCAAGTTGATTCCAAAGAGTTCACTATTTTCAGGCTGAATGTTTTCATTTATTGTTTACTGAGAATTAAGTTTTCATTGGAGCTCTGAGGGTATGTGTGTATATACACTGACATGTCTATATACACATCCTTTTCAGATTACTACATGTTTTAAGATATGTAAATGTATTTTCAAAGATATTTTCTGTTTGTATGGTAAAAACATGAAATGTTTTAATTCTAGAAATTTATCCCCCCAAATGAATATAGTATAAAGAATAAAGATATAAAACTAGATTCCTTTGAGAGTCATCCTTGCTAACAGAACTTGGGAATGTTCAAAAAGTATTCATAACACTTACGAAAGGTGGCAAGAAAAACTTTATTCAAGGTAAGAGTACTACAGTGGCGTATTATAACATGGGAGAGAGACTGAGCTTGTGTCTGACTCCAGGAGGGGTGCAGCTGGGATTTATAGCTAAGGAACAGGGTGGGCCCATGGGATTGCAGAGATGGGAGACTGAAAAGCAATGGACAACAATAACAGAATGGGTGTCAGTGGATGGAAACGTATTAAAATGAGGACTATAAGGGTGAGGGTGGACTCTGGCTCAACTGAGAGGATCATTGCTGAGGCTAGGCAAGGCTGATAAGATATTCAGGTGAGTGAAATGACATTTGATCTGATACTGAGGGTGGTCAGATCAAGGGTGGGCTATGTTTTCTAAACTGAAGTAGCAGATTCTGGATTAGATTGGACTAGATGGACAGGCAGCCCTGAATAAAGACATTGCCCAAAGTTGGCAGTGCATTAATGAACTAGTGCTGCATAACCAATTAGCCAAAACTAGCAGCTTAAAACAATATTATTTCATACTGCTGCTGAAACTTGGGAATCCAGGAGTAATTCAGCTGAGTGTTGTGGCTCAGTGTCTCATGAGATTGCCATCCTCTGAAGCCTTGACATGCGCTGGTGGATTTCCTTCCAAGATGGCTTACTCACATAGCTGTTGAAACCAGTTTGCTTGCTGGCTGTTGGGAGAAAGCCTCGGTTCTTTCACATGGGCCTCTCTAAAGGGCTACCCGAGTGTTCTCGAGATATGACTAAGCTGGCTTCTAGAGTGAGTGATCCAAGAGAATGAGCAAGGAGGCTGCAGTGCCTTTTATGACCTAGTCTCAGACGCTTCATTGTTCGTTTCTACCGTATTCTAACATGAGAAGTGAGCCACTAAGTCCACCACACATGTGAAGGGGCGGAGGAAGGAACCGTGGACATAATTTAAAACCATGTGGTACACACATGGCCAGAAATTGTTCACATGCGTGTATGTCCAAAATGCCTTTTCCTGCCAATGCTTTTAAACAATTTATCTGTTACAGCATTAACTTGAAGTTCAGGACCTTGTCATCTAAGTCAGGTCCAGCTATGGATCAGGGTCCACGTGTACAGTATCTCGTGTTCTGTTGCTCAGTTGTGTCTTATTCTTTGCGACCCCATGGGCTGCAGTGCTGCAGGCTTCCCTGTCCATCAACTCCAGGAGCTTGCTCAAACTCAAGTGCATTGAGTCGATGATGCTATCCAACAATCCCATCCTCTGCTGTCCCCTTCTCCTACCTTCATCTTTTTCCGCATCACGGTCTTTTCCAATGAGACGGTTATTCCCATCACATAGCCCAAGTATTGGAGCTTCAGCTTCAGCATCAGTCCTTCGAATGAATATGCAGGAGAGATTTACTTTAGGATTGACTGGTTTGATCTCCTTGCAGTCCAAGAGCCTCTCAAGTCTGCAACACATCAGTTCAAATTATAGAAGTGTAGTTCCTCTAGACCTGAGGATGTGTGAACAAAAGAGACGAGTTAATCTGCTCCCTTTCACAGCCAACATACAGTGGTGGTTCAGGCATAGATAACCTTCATAGACACTCCTGTTCCTGAAAGGGGAGGTGCAGGGAGCCAGTGTGAGGAATCCCGCCCGTGACAAGGTCATGAGGAAGGAAGCTGACATACGCAAGGCGTGCTCAGACTTCAGGGACCCCTCTGGATATTCCTAAGCATGTACCCCAACAAAAATCTGCCGGTTTTTGTGCTCTGCTTTTCTACTCTTCTGATATTTTCTGGAAAAAGTCAATTCAGGGCTTTAGTCTTCTGCATTTAAAAGAGTGTTTCAATCCAAAAAACCCTCTGATGGCTTTCTAGCCTGCCTGCAGGACTCCTACAGCTGCGCGTGTGATTGTTTGAGGCCTCCTGACCGCAGGAGGCACAGGAAGCTTAAAACATCCTAGGAATGTAGGAGCTTCCGAGGAGTCAAAATCTTTTTAGGACTAATTAAATGTTTCATTTGTTGAATCAATATTTGCTGCCAAATTTTCACATCCTTTAGTTGTAGATATAGTTAAAATAACAAGTAGTAGACTTTGTGTTAGCAACATTAGATCTTTGAGTTAAAGTACCTTCTTTGTTGTGTCCCACTGCACCTTTGTTCTATAGAGATGTAACTTTAATGCTAATGCTTTAAGGAGATGTAGATTAAAGAAAAACACTTCAGGGGAAACAAGATTAACATTCATTAAGGAAGAGAGCCAAAAAGTGTTAACAAGCCTCTTGGCCAGAAGATAATGTAAATCACCTGAGACCTTTTGTATACCCAATGATGTATAGAAAGAGCCTGAGCTGCAAACGCTACATAATCTTGTGTTACCCATTGATCTCTGTGTTTTATCAAAAGTATAAAAGGCCTTCTGAACAATAAAGGATGGGGCCAGCTTCCCGGGGCCAGGGGCCAGGGGCCGGGGGCCAGCTTCTTGGACCAGCTTCTCTAACTAGTCTCCCGGCCTGGTTTCTTGGCACTCTGGCTCCCCCCCGTGTCTCTCTCTCTCTCTTTCTTCTTCTCTCTTCTTTCCCTCTCTCTGCTCTTTATTTTAACTTCAGGCTGAATCTCCACCTGGGGTGCGGAGGCTCGCCAGGTCTACTTACTTGCCCCGGCTGTTAAAGACCCGCGAGAAAGGGAGCTTAAGGCGAGGCACCCTTAGATATTCAAGCGGGCGCCGGTGGCCCAACGTAGATGGTGCAAATTCCTTGTCTGGAATTTTATTGGCCTTCCGCGTAAACCAAGCTATTCAGCCTTCTTTCTCCACTTAATCTTCTTACTACACTATAGCTTCTTAATCTAATCTTTCATTAATAAATAAACAAGTCTTTCCACGCCGACGCCGTCCACCCTTCGAATTCCCTGGATCCACCGGGGCTGGACCCCGGTAGGGAGGGGAGATGGGAGTCAATAGTAGCAGTTCTGAAATCCCATGGGTTCTTGCGGGCAGTCCTTTGATTAGTATTTAAGGCCTGGACACTTCCTAGGCTTCAGTCTCTGATTTTTTCATTCTACCCCCTGACATGATGCCATTGCATGAAAGGTGGCTAGTATATGGTTACATGAAACAGTCTCCCTAGCCTGCTTCCTGCTTGTAGAAGGTAGAAGTCCAGAGCTCCTATTTTGTACTATTGCTGGTCCTTTCAGTCTGAGCTGAACTTAAATATGTTATCTTAAAACCTTGGTGTGTCTCCTGATACTCTTACTGGTGTTCATGGCAAAGCACCCCACTCCAAAGCCACAATCACACATGTCTTCATAATAAGGCTTACTCTGTCTTGGTTTTCTGCTGAGATAGCTGAGGGATAACACCCTGAACCTTGGTAGAAGTCTTATTGTGTGACTGAAAGGATCTCTGAGTGACACCCCTAAACTCTTTGGAGGGTATTGGCCTGACTAAATAATGCCATGAGGCATCCCCTTCCAGCTTTCTGAGGCTTAACAAAGAATTTTACAGTCACACTCGTCTTTAGAACACCTTTGTTTATAAAAAATAATATGAAGAAGAACTGGCCTATCGGTGGTGTAAAATGTTGTATTTAGACCACCTAATCTCAATGCCCTGGATATGATCTTGCTTGAGAGTCATTAATTTTAACAACTTCCGTCATCTTAAAAGACTGGAAAATTCCCAAATCAGCAAGTTTTGTCCCCTGGTTTAATAATCTTTATGTTAAACATTAAAAAAAAAAAAATTCCCTTCATGTTTTACTACAGGCAGCAAGAAGAAACCAGGAAGCACTTTTGGCTGTTTGGATGGAAATCCTCTTAGATAACTCAATTAATTAAGTACAGTTTGTCCTCCCAGCTCATTAGGTACATTTTCTACTTTTCATAAACTGCAGATGTAATGGACTTTCGACTTCACAATCCCCAGTCTCTTTCCTCCTGCCTCTCCTTTCTGCCAAGCATCCTAGGTGCACGACTGTGATTCCGCCTAGAACGTGTTTGCTTAGTGAGCAAACGGGGAGCGATTCCCTGGCTTCAGTGCTTCTGCTGGCCAGAGACTCTGTACCGTTCCCTAAGAACTTCATGGTTTCGCTGTCCAACTTCTATCACCTGTCTAGGTCAGTTGCAGTAGCTCATACTCACAAGCGAACTTGCAGGGATTTCTACACGCACATGTGCAGAAACATACATGTGTATACGGTAACATCGCTGAGGGGAAACCTGTCCATATGCAGAAGTACAGCTTTCTTTTCCAGGAACATGAATTTTGGTAAGCACTCAAATTTCTACGCACACATGTGCACAAATATATTGGTGAATACAGTTACATCGCTGAGAGGAAACCTGTCCATATGCAGAAGTACAAGCTTTCTTTTCCAGGAACATAAATTTTGGTAAGCACTCAAATTTCTGCACGCACATGTGCACAAACATGCATGTGTACTCAGTAACATCCCTGAGAGGAAACTTGTCCATATGCAGAAGTACAAGCTTTCTTTTCCAGGAACATTAATTTTGGTAAGCACTCAAATTTCTATGTGCACATGTGCACAAATATATCCGTGTACACAGTAAGATCACTGAGGGGAAACCTGTCCATATGCAGAAGTACAAGCTTTCTTTTCCAGGAACTTGAATTTTGGTAAGCACTAAAATTTCTGCACGCATATGTGCACAAACACACTCGTGTACACAGTAACATCCCTGAGAGGAAGCTTCTCCATATGCGGAAGTACAAGCTTTCTTTTCAAGGAACATGAATTTTGGTAAGCACTCAAATTTCTACACACACATGTGCACAAATAGATGGGTGAATACAGTTACATCGCTGAGAGGAAACCTGTCCATATGCAGAAGTACAAGCTTTCTTTCCCAGGACCTTGAATTTTGGTAAGCACTAAAATTTCTACGTGCACATGTACACAAATATATGCGTGTACACATTAACATCGCTGAGAGGAAACTTGTGTATATGCTGAAGTACAAACTTTCTTTTTCAGGAACATGAATGAGACCTGGTGACTAGGACCTCCTGTTGAGTGATCAAAAGGGGAATTTGATTCATTCCGTCCCCTTTCCCATTTGGTGTCCCTGAACAATGGAGATCAACGTGGCAAACGGTGGGGTTTTTCCTACTTCCCTAGCATCTGGCCAGCAACAGCCTGTCCTGGTGATGCTGTGCATGGCTGGGACGTTGCAGCCACCAGTGGCCACACCAGGCGAAGATGCCACCCTCTTCAGAGTGGAGGCAGGAGAGGACAGCGAGGCCCAGGTGCGGAGTCGTGGCAGGGATCAGACGGGGTTTCCAGCTGCTTGCAGAGGACATCACTGAGGATGTGGAGGTTGTGCCAGATGAATAACAGAAACAGGGTCCTCCCTGGAGCTGGAGGAGAAGACATTGGAGGAGCAGTGCCAGGAAAGGCCTGGAGGCCCGAGTGAGCTCCCGGCACTAGATGTGATGCAGGCACTGGCGACCTTGTAAGTGGAACTTAGCTCTAAGCCTGAGAAAACCTGCAGGGCCTACGTTTGGTTCATGTGCAAGAGTCATGAGAGGAGGAAGCGTGACTTGGCTCAGAAGAGTGCCAACATCCAGGGCATCCCTGGCTTCTGGGCCAACGTGGTATCCTTTCTGCTACTCGTTGTGGTCCAGTGCTCAGGAGGAGGGGGAGGTGCAGAGGCAGGAGCAGGAGGAGGGGTGGAGGCGAGGGGGCAGAATGGTGGACCCTGAAGGAAGTGTGGTACTGGGCAATTGGCAGGCTCCAAAGGCACAGCTGAGTAGAGTCCGGGCAGGGCCACTCCTGTAAGTGTCGCAGCCATGACTCTCTGTGTCTCCTTCAGGCCTGCATCTGAGGAGGATTAGCCTCTAAGTCAGAAATGACCAGAGACAGTACATCAGAGCCACCTTAGCTGACAGTTATTGTTGTAAAGGTGAATGATTCCGAAAATAACTGAGATGTGGGAGTCACACACACGCATGCGCGCGTGCACACACACACATACACAAACCCACAGAACATATGTAGACATACTTACTGATCCCCGTTATCTCACTGAGTGAGCAAGTTCTGAGTGGAATCACAGTGGTACAGCAAGGATGCCTGGCAGAAAGGAGAGGCAGGAATAAAGTGCCTGGGGGTGACCAGTGAGAGTGCAGAAGATCTGAGACACAGAACAGGTTGCAATCTCAGACACAGAAGCCACGGTGGGTGACCCCACAGCCCTTTGAACACCCTGATACAAGGGCCTTTTCATCCTTCCAAAGTGCCAGGCATACTTTCCCTGACCTTACCATGAGCATGAGCAACCCTTGCCTATTTTGTGTGGTTTCAGTGATGGACCAGAACTGCAGCATAAGCACCTGCTACCTGCAGTCTTCCAGTCTGAATCATCACTCTTTGTACTCTTTGCAGAACACATATATTGGGTATCAGGACTATAGGATGGATGGCTTATCTTGATCCTCTTGCTGCTCCCAGCCCCACAGGCTTGGGTGACCGGGCAGGCTTGAATGTGTTCTCACATGGAGAACAGAACCACTTTGAAAGGATAAATTGGCAGCCATGCATGTTTCTGGCACCAGTGTGTCATGGAACTTAATGGGGAGCTGTCCTTACCATCTCCCTGGCAGGTATTCAAATAATGTTCAGGGAGTTCCCTCAGGCCCCAGGCCATGGCCCATTTCTCCATCTGTGCAAAGTGTGGCCAAGCTACCTGAGGCCTTTGCACTATTCACGTCTGTCCAGCGACGGAGGGAGGGTCACACCGCACCTTCTGCAGTTCAGCAGTGACCGCACACTGTGGACTTTCAAGTTTGAGAAAGCACTCTCTGAATGTGTGGACTAACAAAGTCTGATCTCCCATGGGTGCAACTCACTAAGAAGGAGCAGGGCTTGCCTTCTCATATTAACTTCTCGTATGAGCACTGGTGTCCAGAGAGTGACAGACAGCAAGAGCACCACTTAGAGAGATGGAGACAAACAGACACAAGCCCTTGGTACACACATGGAAGGGTTGCCCAAAACAGTGCTATGCCAGAAGCAGAGATGAAGAGACACAGAACCAGCTCTGTACCCTAAGGCTCTGGTGTCCCTGAACAGTGGAGATCAACTGTAGCCAACATTGTGGTTTTTCCCTTCTTCCCTAGCATCCGGACAACAGGTTCTGTGTCCCATGGAGAAAAAGTATCCAGCCACGTGGAGTCCCTGTTTATCCTTTGAATCCTCAGGGAAATTTCTCAGTTATTGAGGGTCCTGAGGGACACAGGAGTAAGCTGTTCAGACTGAGAAGCAGAAACCCGTCGTTGGGATTTCCAGAGTCCGGACAATGACAGCGCCTGGAGTATCAGCAGATGCAAAACCCATTACTCCCTGGAGCGGTATATGCCATGTGGGTGCGCTGTAGCCCAGGAACTGTGGAAGATTCCCTACGTTTGAGGGGCGTGTCCAGAAGGGTGCCACCCACCACTCTCTCGGCCATTGGACTAGATTTGGGCCAGCAGCCTACGCGTGGCTCACAGCCTAGGGATCCGCCTATTCGGCTGATTTCCCCAGGGCCTGTTCACCCTGTCCCGTGCTGTCTGTCACCCCTTTCTTCAGCCTCAGGCCACCGGACACACACCAGCCCCCGCTTCCCTACCATCCCCCTCACTCCCCGCCCCCAAAGAGCTAGTGGGTCCCACAGGATTACTGAAACCTGAGCCACATTTGCACACCACTTGTGCTATTATGTCCCATCCCTTCGCATCTGCCCCAGCCTGGGGTCACGACCAGGGCCAAGAGGCATGTGAAAGGCCGTCAGAGGAATGCAGGAGAATCCTGGGACCCCAGACCTTCCTAGTTGTGAGCTCCGGTTTCAGGGCGCTGGGGTTGGTGGCCTGCCATCCTCAGGCTTTTTGAGGCTGGGACCTTGCAGCCACAAGTTGTCATGCCAGGCAAAGGAGCCACGCTATGCAGGGTGGAGGCGGTGGACGACGGTGAGCCCCTGGTGGACGGAGACGTGGTGGGGATTGGGTGGTTGTTCCAGCTGCTTGCGGAAGACGTCATGGAGGAGGTGGAGGTTGTGGCAGATGAGGAGCAGCAATAGGGGTTCTTCCAGGAGCTGAGAAGACAGTGGAGGAGCAGGGCCAGGGAAGGCCCGGGAGCACTACTGAGCTTCCAGGGCAAGATGCGCTGCAGGCACTGGCTGCCCTGCTGGTGGAACTGAGCTCTGAGCCTAAGAAGAACTGCAGGGCCTACTTCCAGTTCATGTGCAAGAACCATCAGAGGAGGAAGCCTGACTTGGCTTGGAGGATCGCCATCACCTGGGGCATCCCTTGCTTCTGGGCCGTAGCTGTATCCTTTCTGCTGCTCTTTGAAGTCTGCTGCTCAGGAAGAGGAGGCGGCGCAGGAACCTTTTCCCTGCTCCCTATCCTGACAGGTGCTGTTGCGGAGCCATCCATCGTCCCACTGCAAGTTGATATTTTCCTTTCAGGACCCCCCTACTTCTTGAACACAGTGACCACTAAGTAGAATTACCTTGACATCACTTGTGAAACGTGGTTCCTGGGGTGATGAGTGTGGGTGTGCAAGGTTGTGGAGTGTCCACCTGTGGGATCCACACCCATCTCCCGTCTCTCTGTAGGGCATAGGGCACGTTGTTCCACTCCTGTCCACTGGTTCTGGGACTTTGAACGGGGAGCATCCAGCCGCAGCGTGGACACCAGGAGCCTTAACTTTCTCGGCTGGTTGTCAGGTCACAACTGCTCAGAGTCGAACAGGATTGCTGAGGTGTGGTTGCTTTGGGCCTGAACACAGTCAGCAATTCACTTTGGGATTCTTGGCTGCTGGCTCACCTTGCTCGTATTGCCAGCGGACTGTCGGCCAAGATGTGTGGGACGATCCCCTGAAGTAGTACCCTGGGCAGGAAGGTTCTTCCATGAGAGTAACTGACATGTGTGGAGATGGGGTCTGAAGGTGGGCCCTGAAGGGACACTCGTGTGATACTTCAGGGACACTGTCCTTTCCCAAATGGGGATGCTCAGACTCATGCAAGCTGGCTGTGGAGCCTGAGTTTGGGTCGTGCTTGTAGCAGGTGACCTCCTGAGACTGTTTATTTGGGGACTTGGTGTGTCCGTGAGTGAAGCAAGTCTCCATCAAATCAGCTGAGGTGGCAGCACCAGAGTCCAGGTGATACTACTAGAGGCAGTGTGTATTAAGTATCTTTGTCAGACTCATCCTTTGTGGGTCCTTTCATCACCTGGCCTCCTGCTGCTCACTGAGTTTGAGATTGCCTGGGCACTTCACTCCCGCCCCTTACCCAGGGAAGGCCTATCATTGAAAAGCTGTCTTCTCCGGGGTCCCAGTGCACCTGTGTGCTGACTTTGGGATCTTCTGTGAATTTCCACATTCAGCAATCAGTGTCTCACAACCACCAAACATGCTGCGCTGGAAGCGGCTTCAGGTTGCCTTGGGAACATATGGAAGAGTTCGTGGAGAAGGTGAACAGGGAGCCCCAAGGGCAGGACATGGTGCCTACTGTCGCCATCCCTGGCATTGCTGGCCTCGGTCGTCTTCACCTCCTGAAACACCTATGCTCGTTGTTTGCATCTGTGTCCCCGTGCTGAGCATGTGTGTGTATACACACGTGTGCTTATTTATGCTGGCTGTGATTGTGTGTGTGTGTGTGTGTCCGGCCCAGGGCAGAGGCAGAGATGAAGGTGGCAGGAGAGGAGGTGCTGAGCAACCAGAAGAGGAGTCATGAGGCGACCAGGCTGAAGGTGGTTTGTCGCCTCATCTCTGCATTGACCCTGCCCAGGATGGGAACAAGGAAAGGATGGCCAGTGATAACTCCAGACTGTGGCTCCAGATATCTGCAATTAGACCAGATACAAAACACGCTCATCAGTTCTACCGTGTTGTTGTGTGTGCTTGGATCAGGAAGAGGGTTTCATGGTCTAAGGATTCACACAGAGCAAATCACGTGGGGTGGGGCTTTGAAACCACTGCCTGTGGAGCCCTCCGTGTGTGGGGCCACGGGCTGGCCTCTGGAAATGAGGGACGTGGCTATGGCAAGATCTGGGATGGTGAGGCTAAGGTCCTGCCGAGATGGGCAGAGAGCTGAAGGAGAAAGAGTCATAGATTGCCTGCTGCACTGGAGATTGTTCCACACACATGTGAAAAGGAGAACTGGGAAGGTCCTGGGCCAGTGCTGCCCCGGATCAGCCCAGCAGCCAGCACACGCCCTCCCTGAGGGTGGCACACACTGGCACGATATGACACAAAACATGAGATGTGCTAAAGTATGCTGTATCTGCCAAACCACAGGCATCCTAGGAGAGACATGGTCTGTAAGCAAGGCATGCCTCCAGGCACTTCCAGCCTGCCTCCCTGGCAGTGCCCAAAGGCGACGAATGCGCAAGTGGGTTTCCCTGTGTGACCCTATCCAGGATATGCCTGTGAGGGAGGGCACAGAGAAAAGACAAGGGCGGTGGGTGAACTGCATGTCCTAAGGGACCTCAGGGGAGTGGAGACAGAGAAGCCCCTGGGGCAGTTCAGGGCCTGCTGGTCTTCAGTGTCCAGACTCTAGGCAGTAGCGGTCCTGCCAAAGATACCCCATGGTCTGTGCTGAAAGTTCTGATATGAATTCCTCCTTTTCTTTGCGGTCTTGCCCCTGGCTTTGGGGGCCTGTGTGTCAAAGGTGCATGTCTGCACCTGAAGGAGGATTCTGGTAGTCTTGCTGGAGCAGAATCTCTGATTGCGTTGTAGGGGATCTGCACCCAGGTGACACAGAGGGATGCTGCCATCCAGGTGACCGTCTTGGATATCCCTGGGCCCAACCGCGCACTGGCTTCCTTGGCATGGGTGCTGTGTAGGGAAGCAGGGATGCCTGACTGTAGGGAGTCCTACCTGGGCTAATGAGAGCAACTGAAAGAGCCTTGGCATTTAGCAAATAACTGAGGCATGGGTGGTTCAAGCCCTCTTGGTCCATTTGAGATAGTAACGCTGCTTTCTGTCCAACAGAGGCATTAGCTCTGGGCCCAGAACCTGCAGGTTTCCCAGGGCATCATCTGTTGGGGGACTCCCATGTGCATGGGTAGTGTTAAACAGAAAGGAAGACGTGTAGGGATGCCACCTTGCTTTTATGGCCTCCGGTTCCATTCTTGCTATCGGAAGAGACCCTGTATCCATGTGTAACTTCTTCACAACCTTGGATCAGAACCAGGCCTGTCACAGTCTCCGGGGGCTTTTGGAGGCGCAGGCGTTTCTGGCCTTTTCCTGCCACATGGAGAGAGCACATCGGGGCACAGGTAGATGGTGCACACAGAACGCTCCACAGATAGGAAGAACAGGGGGCCTCATTCAGAATGCTGGGGGCTGTAACGGGTGGTAGGCTAGCAAGAGGGGCACAACATTGACACGGAATGACCTAGACAGGTGCACACCGAGAAAGCAGTTCTTCATGTCAGCTGAGCTCGGAGGTCCTTGTTTTCTGGTCCCCTGAAGGAATGCACAGGCAATGGATCAGGCCAACGTGACGGGTACTGTGAAGCTGTCCAAGGTGATGGGAGAATGCAGAAGGCAGGCACATGTTATACAGCTGTTCATGGCAAGAACTTCCAACGCTGCCTGCTGCTCTGCAGGCTAGTCCCTATCAATAGCAAATTCCACGGTTTTGGAATCTTTGAAGATAAGGCACAGAGTTAGAAGTGTAACATGACATAATCAATGAGCAAGTGAAAAAACAAGGACAGAAATGTGGATGCTTACCAAAATTAATATTCCTGGAAAAGAAAGCTTGAACTCTGCATATGGACAAGTTTCCTCTCAGGGATGTTACTGAGTATACGTGTATGTTTGTGCACATGTGCGTGCAGAAATTTGAGTGCTTAACAAAATTCAAGTTCCTGGAAAAGAAAGCTTTACTTCTGCATATGGACAGGTTTCCCCTCAGCGATGTTACTGTGTACACATGTAGGTTTCTGCACATGTGCATGTAGAAATCCCTGCCAGTTCGCTTGTGAGTATGAACTACTGCAACTGACCTAGACAGGTGATAGAAGTTGGACAGCGAAACCATGAAGTTCTTAGGGAACGGTACAGAGTCTCTGGCCAGCAGAAGCACTGAGGCCAGGGGATCGCTCCCCGTTTGCTCACTGAGCAAACACGTTCTAAGTGGAATCACAGTCGTGCACCTAGAATGCTTGGCAGAAAGGAGAGTCAGGAGGAAAGAGCCTGGGGAGTGTGAAGACGAAAGTCCATTACACCTGCAGTTTTATGAAAAGTAGAAAATGCACCTAATGAGCTGGGAGGACAAACTGTACTTAATTAATTGAGTTATCTAAGAGGATTTCCATCCGGACAGCCAAAAGTGCTTCCTGGTTTTCTCTTGCTGCCTGTAGTAAAACATGAAGGGATTTTTTTTTAATGTTTAACATAAAGATTATTAAAACAGGGGACAAAACTTGCTGATTTGGGAATTTTCCAGTCTTTTAAGATGACATTAATAAAATAATAAATTTTACCTGAAAGAACAAGCAAGGCAGACAAGGGAATTCACAAAGGGCAGTAACAAAATAGTAATCTTGACACATCTTCAATATATTTGTAAAGAAAACAAAGTGTCATTGTGTGAACAAAATATAGAGATATCAAAAGAAAAACAGAGGAAGTTCCTGAAAGAACTCAACTCACTATTAACTATCTTTGATTTGCAGGCACGGAAACTGACTCAAGTTAATTCTAAGAAGCAAAGCCCTGATGTTATTATCTCCTTTTTTCCTTTTTTCCTTTTCTTTTTTTGTGAAAATTTAGGAAATTTAGGCTGGAGAGGGAAGAAGAGGATAGAGACTACAAGTGCCTTTAAGGAGGAGGAGGAAAGAGAGGGGGTTGGAGATTTGATTGTGTTATTTGAACAGCATTGGTGAAGCTCAAACAAGGGAGGTAGCAAGCCATGCGGGCCTGCGGGAAGAGCATTTCCAGAAGAACAGCACTCGCAGTCTTGGGATCGGGAAGAAATGGAATTTGATGGGGGAAAACCAAGGCCAGTGTTGTCAAAAAGAGTACATTAGTGGGGAAAATAGTAGAGTAGAAGACAGAGAATGGAAGAGAGGAGCAGTCAGGGACCATATTGCGGGAACCTTTTAATTTGGCAATAAATACAACTTGTAGTCCTTAGGAGCATACTTCACAGCAACTAACAGCAACAGTGTTGATAATACTAAGCAACAATAAAATCACGTAACTAAAACATTTCCTATTTTTTACTATAGAAATCGAAGAAAGCAGATACAAATGCAATAGTCTGCATATTTATTTATACAGAGAGTTTTCACCTGAGACCAGAACACACACACACTCTTTATACAACTAAAAGTGGTTTCAGCTGACACTTAGCAAAGCGCTTTGGCCCAAATAAACTAACCAGAAAGGCCTAGCAAAGTATTCGAAGTGCAAATAAATCAATCAAGCTTTGAGTAAATAAACACAATTTATTTGAATTTGAATTTACACTCACGAAATTACCTAAAATGGAGACAACAGATTCACTACAGCTTCATCATCTGTAGTCCTTCCTCTTCAGTTCTGAGAAGGATGCTAACCACTTGGTGATGATCTCTTTCCAGCATTTTGTGAAAGCTTAGAGGACTTAAAGAAATTGAGGACTGGGGAGAGTGGGGAGAGACAAAGAGGAGGAGAAAGGAAGAGGAAACGGAGAAATTTCTCCTGGCATAGGTCTACAGAAAAGATCCCAGCTTCCTGGAATGGTACACAGAGATTGCTAGGTATCCGTGCCAGAAGTGGAGAAGGGGTGACATTCAACTCCAGGAGGAGACTCAACTCCAAGAACCTACAGAGGCAGCCAAGTGTGCTGATGTTCAGGCACCAATACTTAGAGGGTACCCCACAGGTCTGTGAAAGAGCCCTTGGAGACAGCAAGAAAGAAGGTTTCCACAAGTATATTCACAGATTAGATGGTTGGATAGATTAGAGGAAGGATAACTCTATGACCTGATAATTACTGAAATACATGAGACAATTCTTGCACATCAGACTGTGTCAAGAAAGACAGAACCTCAATTACTTTGATACAATGGGAAATTACACACGCAAAGAATTAGCTGTTAACTGTACTACATTTGTGTCCAAGGCAAGATAAGATACAGAACCGAAATCTTCACATGGTCAACTCGGGTAAGACACATGTAACTGGAAAATGGAAGGAAGAGTTCCAAAAAGGCTTTAATCACCCTGGACTATTTTTATCCACTATATTTACGATTCTTGGACAACTCCATTGTAGCTTAAGGGTAAGAGAACTCAATTTAGCCCAATTCAAAATCTGAACAGATTTCCTGTGTTTGATCCTTTTCAGCTACAACTATGGGTCCAGCGCAAATCAAAGTGGGCGTCAAGGCTCTTTTTCCTTTGGGAATTTTAACTTGCTTTGCTACTGTGTCTGACACTGATATGCCGACCTCACTGTGACTACAGGGCAGCCAAATGGGAAAGGGGACAGAATGAATCAAATTCCCCTTTTGATCACTCAACAGGAGGTCCACAGGCACCAGGTCTCATTCTACTAACTATCTCTGCTTCTCCAACTGCAGTCAGTACTACACAGGGCCTGCTTCATGCTTGCCAGGGTCTCTCACCAAACACAGGCATTTTAGCGGCATTTATCATTGTCTGTTGATGGATATCTAGGTTGTTCCATGTCCTGGCTATTATAAACAGTGCTGCGAAGAACACCGGGGTACATGCATCTCTTTCAATTCTGGTTTCCTCAGTGTGTATGCCCAGAAGTGGGTTGCTGGTCATACGGCAGCTCTATTTGCCATTTTTTAAGGAATCGCCACACTGTTCTCCATAGTGGCTGTACTAGACTGCATTCCCACCAACAGTGTAAGAGGGCTCCCTTTTCTCCACACCCTCTCCAGCATTTATTGCTTGCAGACTTTATAGGAATCAATTCTAATGAGACGGATGAAACTGGAGCCGATTATACACAGTGAAGTGAGCCAGAAAAAAAAAAAAAAACACCAACACAGTATACTCACACATATATATGGAATTTAGAATGATGGAAATGATAACCCTGTATGAGAGACAGCAGAAGAGACACAGATGTACAGAACAGATTTTGGACTCTGAGGGAGTGGGAGAGGGTGGGATAATTTGGGAGAATGGCACTGAAATATGTACACTATCATGTAAGATAGTCGCCAGTCTATGTTCGATGCAGGATACAGGATTTTTGGCGCTGGTGCACAGGGATGATCCAGAGAGATGATATGGGGTGGGAGGTGAGAGGGGGGTGAGGATTGGGAACTCATGTACACCTGTGGCGGATTCATGTCAATGTATGGCAAAACCAACACAGTGTTGTAAAATAAAATAAAGTAAAAATAAAAATTAAAAAAAGGAGAGAGAAAGACAAATATCGTATGGTATCACTTACATGGACTCTAAAATATGCCACAAATAAACTGATCTATGAACGAGAAACAGACCCACAGACATAGAGAGCAGACTATGTGATTCCCAAGAGGGGAAAGGTACGGCAGGCACAGATTGGGAACTGGTGATTAGCAGATGCAAAGTATAATGTATACAATAGACAAACAAGAGCGTACTGTATCGCACAAGGAACTATATCCATAATTTGTGATAAACAATAATGGAAAAGGGTATGAAAGAAATTGTATGTGCATATGTGTGTGTTTACATATGAAGGAAAGGAAAGGACAACTGTTGGCAAGCACGTACAGAAACTGGATCCTTGTGTGTTATACATAGATTTTAAAATGGTGTAACTGCTACAGAAAACAGTTTAAATGCTCCTCGAAAAATTAAAGAACTAGAGCTGACACATGATTCAGCAATTCCACTTCAGGATATAAATTCAAAAGAAGTTAACATGGGATATCTGCAGAGCTGTGCTCACAGCAGCACGAAGCACAACAACTAAGAGGTGGAAGCATCGAAATGTCCATCAAATGTGATATATACACACAATGAAATATTATTTAGCCATATAGAGAAAATTCTGTCACATGCTACAACCTGCATGATCATTTCAGACATCAAGCCAAATGCAATAAGCCAGTCCTACAAAAAGACAAATACTGTAAGTTTCTACTTGCATGAAATAGTTAACACAGTCAAGCAATAGAAAGGAAACAAAAAAGAATGATGGAGTCCATGGTCTAGGTCAATGGGCAAGAAAAGAGGACTTGCTGTTTAATGGGACAAGTGATGGGTACAGAGTTTCAATTTTGCAAGCTGTAAAGGTGTAGAGATCTGCTTCATAACAATGTGATAAGGAATTCCCTCGTAGTTCAGAGGTTAGGACTCCATAGTGTCCTATCAGGGGCCTGGGTATGATCCTCAACCAGGGAACTGTCATTCAAGCTGCACAACACAGCTAAAACAATGACAACAACAACAAATCAACACTGTGACTAAGTGTGTGTCTATGTCTTAGTCACTCAGTTGTGCCCAACTTTGCATCCCCAGGGACTAAAGCTCACCACGTTCCCTTCTCCATCGGATTTGCAGTGGGTTGCCATTTCTTTCTCCAAAAGGCTGATGAAAGTGTGCAAACTACTTAGCATGCAAAAATGGTTAAAATGGAAAAAATTTAACTTAGATGCTTTCTACAACAATTAAAAACAGAAAAGCATTTAACATCCAGGTAAAGAATTTGAATAGACATTTCCGACTCTTTGCAACCCCATGGACTGTAGCCTACCAGGCTCCTCCGTTCATGGGATTTTCCAGGGAAGAGTGCTGGAGTGGATTACCATTTCCTTCTCAAGGCGATCTTCCCCACCCAGGAATTGAACCCAGGTCTCCTACCTTGCAGGCAGACATTTGAACATTTGAAATTCACCTGTGGCCTTGACAAAAGTGGCTTTATAGGAAAATGAGAGAACTCGAGATAACAAAGTCTAGGAACAACTCTGCAGAGGTCTGTAACAAGCAAATATGAAATAAAAGCAGCAGAAACAGGAGGTGTCACCAAAAGTTGGATTTTTAACGACAGGTCACATTATAGTCAGTCTGGTTGCTGATGGGAACCATCCAAAGAAACAGAAACCTTAATCCAGGACAAAGAGGAGACTTGCTAGAACATCAAGAAATGAGTAGGTCTAGAACTGAGTAGATCAAAATTGAGTACCTCAGGCCAGAGAGCACACAAGCTGGAGAAGGCAATGGAAACCCACACCAGTACTCTTGCCTGGAATATCCCACAGATGGAGGAGCCTGGTAGGTCGCAGTCCATGTGGTTTCAAAGGGTCGGACACGACTGAGCGACTTCACTCTCATACACTGAAGAAGGAAATGGCAACCCACTCCAGCGTTCTTGCCTGGAGAATCCCAGATAAGGGAGAGCCTTGTGGGTGGCTGTCCCTGAGACTGCAGAGTCGGACACGACTGAAGCGGCTTAGCAGCAGTAGCAGCACACAAGAAGGGTACACAAACCAAATAATTTGCTCACATTGAGAGAGCTGAGATCATATAAAAAAAAGGCTGGCATAGTGGATTAATGGGTATGGTAACCAGCCTTCAAGTGAATTCAATCTCCTAATATTCCCACCCCTGTGTAGTTCTCTCTCAATCTATCACAGGGTAGACCTGTGAGACTAAGCAAATACACAAGTGAAGATGTGTAACATCTGAAAAAAGACTCTGCACTTTATCACGGATGCAAGCGCTTTCCTGAATCACTCATTCTGAGTAAAGACAGCAGCCTCCACAAGAGAAGCCCCTTGGAGAGGCCCACAGAAGGAGGAACTGAGGCTTCATGAGTACAGACAAGTGAGAGAACATAGATTCAACAAGCTAAGTCTTCAGAGCTTGCCAAGCCAGACAAAAGCTTGACTACTACCTCAGGGGAGATCCTAGACCAAGAGATAACAAGTGGTAAGTTCTTTCAAACTATTCCATTTTGAGATCATATGTATAACACAAACATTTCAAGTTCTAATACCATTCACATCATACTTACACACAGAACAGTTCTCCTATAAATATAGCAAAAATCAAAACACACACACACACACACACACACACACACACACACTCACCCAATCCAAAGCTCCAAAACACAAGAGTTGCCTAGCAGTCCAGGGGTTTGGTGAGGACTCAGCCCTCTCAATGCCAGGATCCTGTGTTCGATCCCTGGCTGGGGAACTAATATCCTATGAAGCCACATGTTGTGACCAAAACAAAGCATGCAGTGAAGTTCAAAGCTGTACCAGCAAGATAAGTATACAACACAGCTGTAGGCACAAGTTGCTGGGCATAGAGCTTCCTATGATCTTGTTTACTTGCATGAAATGAACTCAGATGGTGCCTCACCCCCATCCAGTGGAGCTGACTTACTTAATGAAGAAAAGCCCTTAAGGGTACAGAAATGAGCAAGTAATCTCACGTGAACATGTTAAATCACAGGATATTTTCTCTGAATGAACCACTGGATTCATTCATTCATTTGGCCATGCTGTTTGGCTTGTGGGGTCCCAGTTCCCTGATCAGAGATTGAATCCAGACCACTGCAGTGAAAGCCCAGAATCCTAATCACCAGGCCACCAGGGAACCCCCACACCTGCATTGCTTTGCTTTCCTAGCTAAAACCTTAGGATATGTGCATTGCCCCATTTTAGCCTCACCAAGTGGTACGAGTCAGCTCTACACAGCTTAAGACCCATGGTGCTCTTACTTTTTTTCTTTCAAGAAGGCAGGGGAAAGCAAGCCACCCTGCCTGTGTTTAAGCTTGCCACTCAGAAAGCTGCAAACCTGAAACCATGAGGGCCCTGAAGTCAGCACCCGCAATCAGGGTCAGGTAATCCCCAATCAGGAATACTCTCTCTCAACAGCAACGTGTCAGCCGACGAATGAAAGGAGAAAAAAGCAAAGTAAGAAAGCCACACCTTTGTCCCTTGTTGTAAAGATGTCTGTCACCTTACTTCAGGGGCCCACTGAAATCCTGAGCGCTTGAGACCTCCCAGGCAGCACACGGTCACATCCTGGGGACAAGCACAGGAAACGGCCAGGGTGAGTTCCCTGTTCTGGGAAC
This sequence comes from Ovis canadensis, assembly GCF_042477335.2. Classification (NCBI taxonomy): domain Eukaryota; kingdom Metazoa; phylum Chordata; class Mammalia; order Artiodactyla; family Bovidae; genus Ovis; species Ovis canadensis. The sequence goes on from NC_091271.1 coordinate 19,500,251, forward strand.
ATTCTATCCCCCCAGGCCCTACCTGGTCCTACCCTACGGATGCTAACCAGGCGTCTCACACTCAACCAGACCAAGTGATTGTACTCCTTTCCCCTGAGCTTCTTCCTCCCACCTCCCTTCTCTCAGTAACAAACAAACAAATACCTCATCTGCCAACTTCCCGAACCAAAGGCCTGAATCTCCGGGCCCCCAGGGACGGGACAGCCCTGGAGTCTGAGGAGAGGCAGAGGAAACAGGAAAACGACTAAAGCACCAGGGCAGTGAAGAGGCTGCTAGATAGATGTTTTTTTTTTTTTTTTTTTTTTTTCTGCTCCTGCCTGACTGTGCCTGGGTGCAGAACCGGGTTGGGCCGTGAAGATTTGTGCATCTGTGTTTAAATACATTAGGTTCCACAGGAGAGCTGGGGGTGGTGCCAGGAGCCAGGGGCCTAAGAGGCCCTTTCCGTGAGCTGGCTTGTCCCACCCCTGGGCAGGAAAGCTGCTGGAGAGCAGAGCCCGCCCAGACTAGAGAGGGGAGAGGGCGAAAGGAGCCTGAGGCCTGTGGATCCTGCCAGAAGCTCTCACCGCCCTCACCAGCCGCCCCGCCCAGCAAGGCCTAGTGCGAGTGGGGACCCGAGAAACCCTCCCTTTAGCCGTCAGGCACTGCTTTGGCTGAACCACGCTCCAGTCCTTACCGGAACCCTTGACGGATGAGACAGAACTGCTGGCAACTCAGCTGCCCTAGGCAGTTCCAAGATTAACCCTGAGCAGTCGAGCCTGAGGGGATGAGGCCTCCTCAGGTCTGGGGCGCCGCCTCAGCTCCCCCTACAGGCCTGCTGGCTGCCTCCGATGATTGGCTGCCAGGTGTCGGCGCCTGCAATCTGATTGGCCGCAAGGCCGAATTGGGCGCATGCGCGCGCGATGAGCCCTCCCCCCACCCCTCACCCCGTAAAAGCAGCCACTGTAGGCGTGGTCAGGCTGAATCTGAATCTCAAGGATCTTGGGTCTAGATTGCTCAGCTCACCAAACGTGAAGAAGGAAAAAACAGACGGCACAGTCGCCAGGGCACAGGGCTGAGAACGGCTTCCGAGTCTACCAGGGGAGTCCAGTGATGGTGTCCGGCACTCACAGCCCTCAGGGGTGACCTCCCTTAAGCCAGTTCTTTGCTTAAGGACTTGACCTTACAGTGAATATGGCGCCCCTCCTCTTGCAATTACATTTCAATCAAGGCAGGGCAGCCTGCCCCTGTTTTTGCACTGTCTATTGTGAGCTGAGAATGAGCTTTACTTTTTCTTCTTCTTCTTCTTCTTTTTAATTTTAGAGCTTTACACTTTTAATGGCTGAGGAAAACCGAAAAGAATTTTATTTTCTGACCTGAAAATTGTGTGTAATTCATTTTTCGGAGTCTTTAAAAGTGGAACAGAGAGTTGCCAGCTTCTTTGGTTACCCTCTATGCCTGAAAACTTAATTAATTGCCAATGATCATTTTCGCAAAGCCTAACGTATTTCTTTTTTAGCCCTTTACAGAGTGTTTTTTAAATGCGCTGTTCTGCTGGAAGTCTCCTAATAGTCATATGGGAGAATAAAGTTTTGGTTTTGTTACAATATTTCTTCTCCATTATATTCATTTTTCATTTTTTACTAATTTCATTCCTTCATATCACTATAAGTTTCCTTTAATGGAAGCAATGAAATAACATCAAAGAAAATACCTCTGTTGGTAGTTTTAACAGGTAACATGTTAGAAGGTATATGCTCAACTAAAAATATGTTGTATATATACAGTAAATACCACTTTAGGTGGCTTCAGAACTTGTATCTTGTTTCAAGTCACTAGGAAGGTTTGTTGAACATCCAATATTGTAACCTCCAGCTGTTCTCAACTTCAAAAAGATACAACTTTTTCAATAATTTGTTATCTCAAGTTTAAACTCCCTTTTAGCCACATATATGAACATGCTTTCTAGGTCACATGATTGAATCTGACCTATTGCCAAAAAGTGAAAATTTTGGAATACCTTTCTCAAAAGAGAGATGTTGTTTTCTTCTTCCAGAAAGACCGGTAGTGCAGCCGATCTTTGAACAGTTTGTCGGTTTTTGTTAACTCCATAAAGATTAAGCTGTCGAATTAAACTTTTCATGCTCTTGGTTTCAAATTTTCTGAAAGGCTCCTTTCTTTCCAAGACTTCTTTCCTGAAGAGTTCTTCATTGATCACTCTACAGGTGCCTGTCTCATCCCACCAAATAGATTCAAACTGATCACTTTCCACTATATTCCAAAGTTTTTGTGGAAATGTGAGTGAAAGAAAATCATTCACATCATCTGTTTCAGAGACAGAATATGTGTAGTGTGGCCTTTTGATCACCAGATCCTCAGACAAAGCCTGAAAAGCATATTCTTCAATCATAGATCTCAAAACTGAGTCCCCAGTTGTATAATCATACCAATAAAATCTAATGGAGGTTTCTGAACCAGTGGACTCACCTTTAGGAGGTCCATCTTGATTTTCTGAAGAAATATGTGCCATCTCAAGGAAATCTTTCTTCAGATAATTTTCTCATTTGTCTGCTTTTACACAATGCAACTTTAAATGATGTTTGGCTGGCCTACAGAGAGAAACTCTCTGGACTATCACAGAGGTCCTCCCAGTCAAACAGCTGTGACATCACAAAATCACTGGTCTCCTAGCAATCGAAGTTTAGTTGTGACATGACAAAGTCACTGGTCTCCTAGCAATTGAAGGGTAATGTCCAACCAAGTGTTTACTTCAGCATCAACTTAAAATACCGACTGCTGGCAGAAATAGTAACCAAAACCATGAAGAATGCTAAATCTCATTAGTAAAGTTGGCCTTTTTTGGGGGGGTGGGGTGGGGGGGGAGTTCCTGTGTTTGGGATGGTCTTTCTCTTTCTGGCAGTTTGTGGTTCCTCTTTATTGTGGAGGTTCCTCCCTGTGGCTGGGGTTTGACGAGTGGCTTGTCAGGTTTCCTGGTTAGGGAAGCTTGTGTCAGTGTTCCGGTTGGTGGAGCTGCATCTCTTCTCTCTGGAGGGCAATGAAGTGTCCAGTAGTGAGGTTTGAAATGTCTATGGGTTTGGTGTTTGGACAACCTGTATATTGAAGCTCCAGGCTCTGTTCCTGTGTTGCTGGAGAATTTGCATGGCATGTCTTCCTCTGGAACTTGTTGGCTCTTGGTGGTGCTTGGTTTCAATGTAGGTATGCAGCTTTTTGGAAGATTTCCTTTTTTTAAAATAAATTTATTATTTTAATTGTAGGTTAATTATTTTACATTATCGTAATGATTTTGCCATACATTAACATATGTCCACCACAGGTGTACACATGTTCCCTTTCCTGAACCCCTTCCCCTCTGCCAACCCGTACCATCCCTCTGGGTCGTCCCAGTGCACCAGCCCCAAGCATCCAGTATCATGCATTCAACCTGGCCTGGTGACCCATTTCATATATGATATTATACATGTTTCAATGCCATTCTCCCAAAACATCCCACCCTCTCACTCTCCCACAGAGTGCAAAAGACTGTTCTATACATCTGTGTCTCTTTTTCTATCTCACATACAGGGTTATCGAAAACTCACATCAATAAATCCACTTTATTTCTGAAATAAAAGTGATTTATCATCCTTCTATGCACACATTCTTATTATTCAGTACTGTTACCCTAGCAGACTTGGTCTACTTGTTTCTGTGCAAACAAATTTATGAATTTACTGTGGGTTTCAGTTGGGGGGGAAAAAAAGTGCTTATTGTAGGACGAAGCAAGTTGTCTTAGCAGCTGGTGCTTCAAAAACGCAAATCCCCAAATACTTTCAGGGGAAATATTTTAATGGCTGAGTGAGGGTGGAACATGGGGTCTGTGATCAATATTGAGACATTCTACTAATGGCCTATTAGTGAGGATATTGGGAGTCCACATCATTGACCGTCTAGTTTCAACTATGCACTTACATTTCAGCCTGGTTTGGGCTTTAGCATCTCTAAAATTGTTCACAGGATATTGCTCAGAATGTCATCGATGGTCCTTGCTGCTGCTGCTGCTAATTCACTTCAGTCGTGTCTGACTCTGTAAGACTCCAAAGATGGCAGCCCACCAGGCTCCCCCATCCCTGGGATTCTCCAGGCAGAACACTGGAGTGGGTTGCCATTTCCTTCGCCACGCTGGCCCTTGAGGAGGGACTAAAGACCCTTGAGTTTGATTAGTGACTAAATCATTATTATTGTCTATCACTTGATTGTTTTCCTTAGTTTCTGTCTTTTCTAGCTTCTCTGATTAAAATTCCTTTTGAACATGAGGAGGTCTACAATCTCCTACCTCTCTCGATTTCTATGCTTTTCAATCTTAAGAAGGGACTGCTTAGTACAATAAAGGAAAACAAGTCTTGGTGTTAGAGCTCGATCATAAATATGACAGAAAATCTCAATGCAGGTTCCCTTTCTTTTTCAGGTTTTCCAGCTCTTGGAGTGATTGAGTCAGCAACAACTTTGGCTCTTTCCTGTTGAGATGGAGCATGGAGGTGGAAATAATTCTAAAATCTAGGCTTGCTATCAACAGTTTATGATATGAAAACATATCTCTCTATTTTATATATATTTTATATATATATATATATGTCTACATCAGTATTTTATCATTAAATTGGACAAACATTTGAAAATTGGTCTATATTTATGAAAAGGAGAGAGGTGAGTGATATAAAAGAGTTCTCATATGTTACATGCAGCCAAGGAAACATATTTTGAAGTATTTCAACTTCCATAATATTCAACAATCGAGTAGAATTTGAATCATTCTACATTTGGGTTTTATTGTTTTCCCATTTCTATTACACCTAACATGAATTAAAAGCCATTGCACTTTTTTTCATACACACACTCATGCATAGACAGGTGTATATATGTATATACGTCAAAATATAATTTTAGGCAACTTTATTTAGGTGACCACACTCATTGCTAGCTCCCAATATCTTAATAAACTGTTTGGGAAGCCCTACATTACTTAATATCTTTCTGGCTGAAACATTCATCTCGTTGCTGAAAAGCTCTCCTTTCATCTAGCTCATTTTCCACTATTCTTTCTGTAATAAGGGTTAGGGCTCATACTTATGAGGGCACCTTGAACCCAGAAAACTGCAACTCAAGCTTACTTAGTGATATTGTTCCAAACATGCTGTTGTTTTCCTCACGTTGGACCCAATTTGACTTGATTTATTTCTAATATAAATTTGTTTATTTTCATAGTAGTCTAATTGCTTTACAATATTGTATTGGTTTTGCCATACATTAACATGGATCTGCCACAGGTGTACACGTGTTCCCTATCCTGAAAACCCCTGCTACCTCCCTCCTCAAACCATTCTTCATGGTTAACCCAGTGCACCAGCCCCGAGGATCCTGTATCACGCATCGAACTGGTCTGGCGATTCGTTTGACAAATAATATTACACATGTTTCAATGCCATTATCCCAAATCATCCCACCCTCGCCCTCTCTCACAGAGTCCAAAAGACTGTTCTATACATCTGTGTCTATTTTGCTGTCTCACGTACAGGTTTATCATGACCATCTTTCTAAATTCCACACATATGCGCTAGTTTACTCTATTGGTATTTTTCTTTCTGGCTAACTTCACTCTGTATAATAGGCTTCAATTTCATCCACCTCACTAGAACGGACTGAAATGTATTCTTTTTAGTGGCTGAGTAATACTCCATCGTGTATATGTACCACAGCTTTCTTATCCATTAGTCTACTGATGGGCATCTAGGTTGCATCCATGCCTTGGTTATTAGAAATAGTGCTGTGATGAACAATGGGGTACACGTGTCTCTTTCAATTCTGGTTTCCTTGGTGTGTATGGCCAGCGGTGGGATTGCTGCGTCATATGACAGTCCTATTTACAGTTTGTTTGTTTGTTTAAGGAATCTCCACAGTGTTCTCCATAGTGGCTGTACCAGTTTGCAATTCCACTAACAGTGTCAGAGCGTTCCCTTTTCTCCACACCCTCCCCAGCATTTATTGCTTGTAGACTTTTGGATAGCAGTCATTCTGTCTGGCGTGAAATGGTACCTCATTATCGTTTTGATTAGCATTTTTCTGATAGTGAGTGATGTTGAGAATCTTTTCATGTGTTTGTTAGCCATGTGTATGTCGTCTTTGGAGAAATGTTTGTTTACTCCTTTCGCCTATTTTATCATGGGGTCGTTTATTTTCCTGGAATTGAGGTTCAGGAATTGTTCGTATATATTTGAGATAAATTCTTTGTCAGTTGCTTCAGTTCAGTTCAGTTCAGTTCAGTTCAGTTCAGTTCAGTCGTGTGTGACTTTTTGAAACCCCATAAATTGCAGCAAACCAGGACTCCCAGTCCATCACCAGCTCCCTGAGCTCACGCAAACTCACGTCCATCAAGTCAGTGATGCCATCCAGCCATCTCATCCGCTGTCATCCCCTTCTCCTGCCTCCAATCCCTCCAAGCTTCAGAGTTTTCCAGTGAGTCACCTCTTCATATGAGGTGACCAAAATACTGGAGTTTCAGCTTTAGCATCATTTCTTCCAAAGAACACCCAGGAGTGATCTCCTTTAGAATGGACTGGCTGGACCTCCTTGCAGTCCAAGGGACTCTCAAGAGTCTTTTCCAACACTGCAGTTCAAAAGCATCAATTATGCAGTGCTCAGCTTTCTTCATAGTGCAACTCTCATATCCTAACAAGACTACTGGAAAAACCATAGTCTTGACTAGATGGAACCTTGGTGGAAAAAATAATGTCTCTGCTTTTGAATATGCTATCTAGGATGGTCATAACTTTCCTGTCATAGGGCAAGCGTCTTTTAATTTCATGGCTGCAGTCACCATCTGCAGGGATTTTGGAGCCCCCCCCCCCCAAATAAATCTGACACAGTTTCCCCATCTATTTCCCATGAAGTCATGCGACCAGATGCCATGGTCTTAGTTTTCTGAATTTTGAGCTTTCAGCCAACATTTTCACTCTCCTCTTTCAGTTTCTTCAAGAAGCTTTTTAGTTCCTCTTCACTTTCTGCCATAAGGGTGGTGTCATCTGCATATCTCAGGTGATTGATATTTCTCCTGGCAGTCTTTGTTCCAGCTTGTGCTTCTTCCAGCCCAGTATTCCTCATGATATACACTGCATATAAATTAAACAAGCCGAGTGACAATACATAGCCTTGATGGACTCCTTTTCCTACTTGGAACCACTCTGTAGTTCCATGTCCTGTTCGAACTGCTGCTTCCTGACCTGCATATAGGTTTCTCAAGAGGCAGGTCGGGTGGTCTGCTATCTCCATCGCTTTCCGAATTTTCCACAGTTTATTGTGATCCACACAGTCAAAGACTTTGGCATAGTCAATAAGGCAGAAATAGATGTTATTCTGGAACTCTCTTGCTTTGTCAATGATCCAGCTAATGTTGGCATTTTGATCTCTGGTGCCTCAGCCTTTTGTAAAACCAGCTCGAACATCTGGCAGTTCATGGTTCATGTATTACTGAAGCCTGGCTTGGGGAATTTTGAGCAGTACTTTACTAGCGTGTGAGATGGATGCAATTGTGTCGTGATTTGAGCAATCTTTGGTTCTGCCTTTCCTTGGGATTGGAATGAAAACTGACCTTTTCCAGCCCTTTAGCCGCTGGTGAGTTTTCCAAATGTGCTGCCATATTGAGTGACGCACTTTCACAGCATCACTAAAAGGGGGCAAAATCCCTAAACAGACGTGTCTTTAAAGAAGACATACAGATGGCTAACAAACACATGAAATATGCTTAAAATCATTCATCATTAGAGAAACAAAAATTAAAATTGAATGTGTCGTCATATCACACGGTTCAGAGTGGCCATCACCAGAAATTCTACAAGCACGAAATCCTGGGGAGGCTGTGGAGAAAAGCTAACCCTAATACACTGCTAGTGGTAACACAAACTGTTACAACCTGTATGCAGAACAGTTTGGTGATTCCTTGAGAAACTTGGACTACAACTGTCATATGACTGAACAACCCCCCTTCTTGGCGTATACCCAGAGGGGATTACAGTCAAAAGAGACACATGTGCCCCAATGTTTATTACAATTCTCTTTCCAAATGCTATGACATGCACGTAATCTAGATGCACATCAGCAGATGAAAATATAAGGAAGTTGCGCTATATATTCAAATAGAATATTACTTAGCTACAGAAAAACACATATTTGTGTCACTTTTGGTAAGGCAGTTCAACCTGCAGCCTATTATTCAGAGTAAAAAAAAAAGTTAGAAAAAGGCAAATATTGTTTATTAATGCATATAAATGGGATTTAGGAGGACAGTAACAATGATTCTGCATGAAGGCCAGTAAAAAAGTTCCACATATAAAGAACAGACACTCAGACTCAATGGGAGAGTTCAAGGATGGGATGATTTGAGAAAATAGCATTGAAACAGGTACATTACCATACATAAAAGAGATGACCAGTGCAAGTTCAATGCATGAAAGATGCATCTAACTCTTGTACTGTGGACGAACCCAGAAGCATGGGGTAACAAGGGAGGTTTGAGTTGTGTTCAGGATAGGGGGACACATGTTTCCATGCGCTGATTCATGTTGATGTGTATGTCAAAAACCATCACAGTAATACACAGTAATTCTATTCCAATTAAAATAAATCACTTTTTAAAAGAAATATGAAGAAATACAAAAAGAATGCATTCAGAAATAGCAGGGACATGCTCCAGAATACAACCTCAACAGTTGTTTCATATCTATTCAAGAAAGTGGGGTTAGGAGGGGCAGAACATGTGTGCTGGTATAAAAGCTGAAAGTCGAAGAAGGTAAACTTGAGATTGCAACTATGCAGTTGCAGCATGACCTCAGTATCATAGTCTAAATAGTGAAAGATGCATGTGGCAGAATGCAAGCTTAATAGATTGGCATGACTACTGTGGAGCGTAGGCTCAGTAGGAGTTCAATGCATGCACTTGAGCATCCTTTCAGGAGTGACAGTACATATGTTTCAGAGTGAAGATAAAGAGATGCAGCAAAAGTGCTCTAAAATGGTGGACAAATACTTGTAAGAAGGAAGGTTCAGAGTGGAAGCTCAGCATTTGCTATAGACTTAGACTTAAGTTGAAGACAGTAGGGAAGACCACTCGATGATTCAGGTTTGACCTAAATCAGATCCCTTATGATGGTACAGTGGACATGAGAAAATATTTAAGGGATTAGGCATAATAGAGTGTTTGAAGAACTACATATGGAGGTTCATGACATTGTAGAGGAGGCAGTGATGAAGACCATCCCCAAGAAAATGAATGCAAAAAGGCAAAATGGTTGTCTGAGGAGGCCTTACAAATAACTGAGAAAGGAATAGAAACAAAAGGCAAAGGAGAAAAGGGAAGATATACCCATATGAATACAGTGCACCAAAGAATAGCAAAGAGTGATAAGAAAGCCTTCCTCGGTGATGAGTGCAAAAAATAGAGGAAAGCAACAGAATGGGAAAGAGTAGAGATCTCTTGAAGAAAATTAGAGATACCAAGGGAACATTTCATGCAAAGGTGGATACAGTAAAGGACAGAGATTGTATGGACTGAACAGAAGCAGAAGATATTAAGAAGAGGTAGCAAAAATCTATACAGCAAAGATTGAAGAACTATGCAGAGAAGATCTCCATGATCCAGATAATCAACTGATCTAATCACTCACCTAGAGCCAAACATCCTGGAATGTGAGGTCAAGCGGGCCGCAAGAAGCATCAATAGAAACAAAGCTAGCGGAGACAGAGAATTCCACTTGAGTGATTTCAAATCCTAATAGATAGTGCTATGAAAGTGCTGAACTCAATATGCAAGCAAATTTGGAAAACTCAGCAGTGGCTACAAGACTGGAAAAGATCAGTTGTTCCAGTATATGCATTTTAGAGCTTCTTCTCTGTAGTGGTGAAATGTGTTCCACACATAGTTAGACAGGACTGAAGCAATCCTGTGCAAAGAGTTGCATGATTTTTTTTTAACCTGTAGCAGCTTTTTTCCAATGAGAGTTAACTGTGAAGGTGGAGCAGCTGCTTGGCTTTGAGGGACGCAGGTTGTGTCAAATGGGCAGGGTGCAGGGACACAGACTGACTACACCACAGGAGTTATGGCCCTATCAGAGCCTTTTTGTTTTGTTTTGTTTTGTTTTGAGCTCTTGTATCCAGTGATCAGAAGGCCTCTTTGGCCAGTCTTCTCTCTAGTTCCACCTATTCAGCCATTCACAAGGCTTCCTTGCCTGGGATCCTTCTCTGTCGTTCAATGGGTCAGCACATAAGCGAATTTCCAGGCTGGGATCCTCCTGTGTAAATCAGTGCATCTGACACTTAAAGGAGCATCTTGAGTGGGATTCTACTCTAGTATGGTGCATCAGGCACTTAAAGGATGACCCTGCATGGTGTCCTGCTCTGCATTTCAGTGTGTTCAGCATTTGATGGGTCAGCCTCACTATTGTAGTAACTGCTGATGCTAGCATGTGGGGAGAGAGAGGCTATGGTGATTGCTCCACCCCCGACATGTGACTCGGTGTTATTGCCTCGCTTTCATGGCTGCCTGGCTTTCCTCCACAGGCATACCCTACCACAGTGTCCTCCTTCAAACCCCCTCTCTCCATCTCTCCCAAGGAAACAGCAGCCCTCCCCATGAATTGCCGCAAAGTCCCTAAACTGCAGCTGCCAGCCACGGGGCCTTTCAGGGGACAGATGTCCTTGTACGGGGTATGTACGGCTGCAGCAAGGACCCTCTGCTTCTCATTGCACCCAGCTTTCCACAGATCAGCTGTTTCACTCTCAGCTTTAAATGTCTATTCTACACTTCAGACGATTGACCTAATGTGGGATTGGACCTCAGCTTCAGTTCTTTCCCCCACTCAGGGCAGATCCAGTCCTACTAACACTCCTGATTTTTCCCCCAGTTCTTTCGCCCGACTGAGTTTTGCGTGGTTCTATATATTATTTTCCACTTGTCAGGTACTCCTGTCTGCTTTCCGGTAATATTCTGATTTCTCTTCTGTGTCTGAAGGTGTATGCCTGATGTATCCATGGAGAGATGTACTCCACATCCACTTATAGCTCCACCATCTTGTTCTCCTATCTCACGAGAGTTTTAGAGCACAGGATCCACCGTGGTAGTAGGTGTGCTATAAAATGTGAGTTCAGATATACTCTTGCGGGCAAGCTCAGTGATTTGAGCACAGCAAATCCAAAGCGTGGATTTAGTGTTGGCCAGACATATGCTTCAAATGTTAAGAAAATTATGTATGGTGTGCCAATTCTAGAGCACAAGGTCAGTGTGTGTGTACCATTTCCTGTAGAATGCAAGTTCAGTTGTGGAAAGAGGCATGCTCCGCAATGCAACTGAGCAGTTTTAGACATCTTGTGGTAGAGTACATGCTCAATAGTGGCAGGAACTGTGCTCTAGTGTGCATTCAGCAGTGGCTGGACGCATGTTGCCAGTGCCAATGGGATGGCTTCAGACAGCCTGCTCTAAAGTGCAAGCACACTAGTGGCAGAACGTGTGCTCTGGATTGCGAGCTAAGCTGTTTCAGTACTTCCAGGCTAGAGCAGAGACACAGTAGTGAGGCACGCAGGCTCCAAAGTGTCACACCCGCTCTAGAGCACAGATTTAGTAGTGGTGGGGAGAATCCGCAAAAGCACCATCTCAGGAGATGAAGCACGTGTTCTCGAAAGCCAAGATTCAGGATGTGAAGCATGCCTGCTCTAGATCATGGGTCTGTATTAAGAGGGGTATGCCTAAAGTGTGTTTCACTGTTGAGGGGCATGCTGAAGAGCTAAGTTCAGCAGATGCAGCATGCCTGCTCTACATGTGCTTCAGAGTGTTGTCTCAGGAGTTGCAGTGCGCTTGCTCAAGGGTGCAGACTGCAGAGGGACATGTTCTCTTGAAAGCTGGGTTTTTATTTTTGGTTGCATATCCAGAGATCAAATTCAGAAAATGTGATATACCTGCTGTGCCACACAAGCTCAGTAGCGGGAAGACAAGCCCTCAACAGTGCAAGCGCAAGGGTTGTGGCATATGTGTATTGTGACGCACGATCAATTGATGCAGGACATATGAAGTATACACCAGGTCTGTAGTGATGGCACGTCATCCACAGATATACAGGTACGCTACTCACAGCTTGCACAGTCTAGAGTGCTGGGTGACTAGCAGCAAAATGACTGGTATAAAATGTCACGGGGGTAATTGTTGCACACACATTCTCGAGCAATACCTCAAGGAAGTTAATATAACACTTCAGAATTCAAGGTCACTAGTGGTCACACAGTTGATCTAGAATGACGGTTCACTCGTGGAGATGATATGTGTTTTAGAAAGCAGCCTCCTGGAGTAGGTCCTCCAGAGTGCAGGAAGAAGTTGGGGAAAATATGCAACAGAGGGCAAGCCAAGTCATTGGCAATTTTCAGCTGCAGAGTGTAGGCTCACAGGTTTAAGCACCCAGGCCATCGGGCAAGAATAGTAGTAGTGGAACTCATGCTCTGTAACGCAGGCTCAGCAGTGATAAAGGAGTGTACCAGGGTGCAAAACCAGTAGCTGAAACATGAATATTTGGGGGCCTGGGCTTACAAGTGGCAAGACACAGGCTTCCGAGTCTGAAATTAGTAATGGCCACACATGTGCTCTAGACCACATGCTCACTAGCTGTGCCATGCCTGCTTAGTGTAAGGACTCAGAAGTGACAAGTGTGCTGTAGTGCTAGGGTTTATACTGCTGGGATGCATGATTCAGTGTGCAGTTGTGTAGTTCAGGCATTCTTACTCTACAGCACAGTCTCCGTAGTGTCAGAACATTGGCTCTTGAAGGCACATGCAGTCACAATGGAAGATATGCTTCTGAGTAAACCTCAGAAGCACAAAACCCATGATGAAATGCGCTCACTCTGTATTCATGAGATCTGTACCCCCAGCTGCACGTTCAGTTACTTTGGCATGTGTGCAACTAGAGCACGTTCTCAGCAGAGCCCGGATGCCTGCGCTTGAGCTCATGCTCAGGAGAGGCGTACCATGTCCTCCAGTGTTTAAAATCACTCTGTCTACAGGAGTGCTGGCTCAGTTGTGTCCAGAAGGAAACTTCAGAGTGCAAGTTCAGTAACTATTTAGGCACACCTGAACTACAGTGCAGGTCGAGTAGTGGCCTGACTTACCTATAAAGCAACAAGCTGATGATTGTGATGTTCATGCTTCAGAGTGAAAGTTCAGCCGGTGATGAACTCTTGTTCTGGAAGGCAATTTCAGTAGTGCAGGGATGCAGAATCCAGAGCGTAATACACCAAAAGTGTATATGAGTTTACAACAGGCATGTTTTAGGGACAGGCTCAGTAGTGGCAGGCCATATCCTAAAGAACCCGGGTTTAGGAGTGATGGGATGTATGCTCTACTGTGCAGTCTCAGTGACAGCAATGCACTTGTCTGAAGCTTGTTAATAGTCTCAATAGTGGCAGAAAGTGTGATCCAGATTGTAAACTAAGTAGTTTCTGGGAGCGTTCTCTAGATGGCGGCCTCAGTATCCACAAGCGCGTATTCCAGAGGGCAAGCTCAGTGTTTGTAGCATCTGTGGTTTGACATAAGAGAAGGAAATGGCAATCCACCCAAACATTCTTGCCTGGAGAATCCTGTGGACAGAGGGGCGTCGTGGGCTACTGTCCATAGGTTCGCACGGTGTCGGATAAGACTAAAGCGACTTAGCATGCATGCATGCATTGGAGAAGGAAGTGGCAACGCACTCCAGTATTCTTGCCCCAAGAATCCCAGGGACAGGGGAACCTGGTGGGCTGCTATCTATGTGGTCACACAGAGTCACACACGACTGAAGTGACTTAGCAGCAGCAGCAGTGGTTTCAAATCAGGGGTCAGTAACTGTGAAAAGCTTCTTGCATTTTTCAGTAGTTACCGCATGCCAGGTCCGGACTGCAGACGCACGTGGTTGTGATACTTATGCTCTAGAGTTGTAATGTATGTGCCAGAGTGCAAGCTAAGTAGTGCACCTGTCCTAATTCAATTCTTAGTAAAAGCAGAATGCAAACTCGTGATTTCAACCTCAGTAGTTGCTGCATGCATCATCAGGAGTAGTGGTGCATACACTCATTTGACCTCTGGTTCCTCTGACTTGTCCAAAACCAGCTTGAACATCTGGAAGTTTATGGTTCGTGTATTGCTGAAGCTTGGCTTGGATATTTTTGTGCATTACTCTGCTAGCGTGTGAGATGAGTGCAATTGTGCAGTAGTTTGAGCATTCTTTGGCATTGCCTTTGTTTGGGATTGGAATGAAAACTGACCTTTCCCAGTCCTGAGCCGCTGCTTAGTTTTTTAAATTTGCTGACATATTGAGTGAAGCACTTCCGCAGCATAATCATTTAGGATTTCAAATAGCTCAACTGGAATTCCATCACTTCCACTCACTTTGTTCATAGTGATGCTTCTTAAGGCCCACTTGACTTCACATTCCAAGGTATCTGGATGTAGGTGAGTGATCACATCGTCATGATTATTTGGGTTGTGAAGACCTTTGATGTACAGTTCTTCTGTGTGTTCTTTGCCACCTCGTCTTCATGTCTATTGCTTCTGTTAGGTCCTTACCATTTATGTCCTTAATAGTGCCCATCTTTGCATGAAATGCCCCCTTGGTATCTCCGGTCTTCTTGAAGAAATCTTTAGTCTTCCCCATTCTATTGCTTTGCTTTATTACTTTGCTTTATTTCTTGGCACTGATCACCGAGGAAGGCTTTCTTCTCTCTCCTTGGAACTCTGTGTTCAGATCGGTATCTTTCCTCCTCTCCTTTGGCTTCATTTCTCTTCATTTCACAGCTAATTGTAAGGCCTCCTCCAGCAGCCATTTTGCCTTTTTGCGTGTCTATTTTCTTGGGAATGGTCTTGATCCCTGTCTCCCGTACAATGTCATGAACCTCCGTCCATAGTTCATCAGGCATTCTATCAGTTCTAGTCCCTTACATTTATTTCTCACTTACACTGTGTAATCATAAGGGAGTTGAGATAGGTCATTCCTGAATGGTTTAGTGGTTTTTTCCTCCTTTCTTCAATTTAAGTCTGAATTTGGCAATACAGATTTCATGATCTGAGCTGCAGTCAGCCTCTGGTCTTGTTTTATGCTGTCTAGGAAGAGTAAGCGTTTTTTCATTTCATGGCTGCAGTCACTTTCTTCAGTGATTTTGGAACCTCCACGCCCTCCCCCAAAAAACAGTCTGACACCATTTCCACTGTTTTCCCATCTATTTTTCATGCAGTGATGGGACAGGATGCCATCTCAGGTTTCCTAATGTAGAGCTTTAAGCCTACTTCTTCACTTTCCGCTTTCACTTTCATCAAGAGACTCTTCAGTTCCTCTTTAGTTTCTGTCATAAGGGGGGTGTCATCTACATATCTGAAGTTTTTGACATTTCTCCTGGCAGTCTTGATTCCCGTTTGCATTTCTTCCAGCCACACATTTCTCTGCATAGAAGTTAAATAAGTAGGGTGACAATATATACCCTTGAGGTGCTGCTTTTCCAATTTGAACCAGTCTGTTATTCAATGTCCAGTTCTAACTGTTGCTTCCTAAACTGCATACAGGCTTCTCAAGAGGCAGATCCGGTGGTGTGGTAGTACCGTCTCTTTCAGAATTTTCCACAGTTTATTTTGATCCGTACACTCAAAGGTTTTGGCATACTTAGTAAAGCAACACTAGATGTTTTTTTCTGGAACTTGCTTGCTTTTTTTTGAAGATCCAGCAGATGTTGGGAATTTAATCTGTGTTTCCTCTGTATGTTCTAAAACAAGATTGAATATCTGGAAGTTCATGGTTCACAGATTGCTGAAGCCTGGCTTGGAGAATTTTGAGCATTTCTTTGTTAGCATGTGAGATGAGTAAAATTGCATGGTAGTTTGAGCATTCGTTGGCATTGCCTTTTTCGAGACGGGAATGACAACTGACCATTTCCAACTGAGCCACAGCTGAGATTTTCAAATTTCTTGTCTTATTGAGTACATCACTTTCATAGCATCGGGTTTGAGGATTTGAAATAGCTCATCTGGAATCAAAGCCGTAATAGAGCCTGCTAATTCCCTAATGAAAACTGTATGGACTCTCATAACAAGTGAGATCAACAGCCATCTTCTTTAACAACAACAACAAAAAGTTCTCTCAACAAGAAAACTTACACAAGCCACTGGTCCGACCACATTCACTTGGAGGAGACCACCCAATTAATAGCAATGATGGCCCTCTGGTGTGCAGAAAATAGACCTCGAAGACAGTCATCGAAACAACATGAAAAGGCAGAGACATATCCAGCAGATGAAGGAATACAATGAAAATCAACAAACCAGTGAAAGAGGAGGAGGTAGGAAGTCTACAGGAAGAACAGTTCAGCACAATATTAGTCAATGTCTTGGAAACAAATGGATCTACAGATAAATAGACTTCAGGCATGGATTGAGAAGATGAAAGGGATGTTTTAAATGGACCTGGAAGAAATCATGAGTAGTCAATCATAATGAGCGATGAAATAACTGAGGTAGAAATCACTCTGGACAACAGGAACAGTACTGTAACTGAGGCAGAAGAAAGACTAAGTGAGCTGGAAGATCGGATATGGGAAATAAATGAAGCATACCAGGAAAAAAAAAAAAAGAGAGAGAGAAATGAAGACAATCACAGAGACCTATGGGACAATGTCAAATGCCCCCATATTTAAATCATAGGTTTCTCAAAGAAAGAAGACAAAAGGAAAGGGCATGAGAAAATATTTGAGGAGGAAATATTTAGAAACGTCCCTGAAATGGGAAAAAGAACAGACAACTAAAATGAAAAATCCCAGTGTGTCCCATAGGGGGAAAACCCAGACACAACATATCAAAACACACATTAATCAAAATGAAAACAAACAAACAAATAAATATACAATGAACAAATATTCAAGGTAACAAAGGAATCACAACAAATAACATAGAAGGGAATCCCCATAAGGATAACAGATGATCTTAAATTAGAAACTCTTCAGCTTAGAGGGAATGGCAGGATGCACCTAAAGTGCTGAAAGGCAAAAGTCTAACATTGTTGGATAGGGTTAGGGTTAGTGTTAGTGTTAGGGTTAGGGTTAGGGTTAGGGTTAGGGTTACTCTATCCAACAAGGATAGTATTCTCATTCAAAAGACAAAACAAGAGCTTTACAGACAAACAAAAGCAGTTAGTGTTCAGAACCACCAAACCAGCACTTCAGCAAATGCTGAAGGATCTTCTCTAGATAGGAAACAGGAAAGCTTATAAAAACAAAGCCATAAAATATATAGTAAATGGTAAGAAGATCATACTTATCAACAAGTACCTTAAACAGAAATGGGCTAAATGCTCCAATGAAAAGGCAAAGACTGGGTGAATGCATACAACAATACACTGTCTGCAAGAAAACCACCTCATACCTAGGGACACATACAGCCTGAAAGTGATGGCCAGGAAAAAGGTATCGATGAAAAAAGAGAAAGGAGGTAAGAAGGGAGCTCCGTCCCAGGAAGGGAATCCCGTTCTGGGAAGGGAATCTTAAGAAGAGAGGTTTCCAAACACCAAGAAACATTCTCCCTGCCGAGTCTGTGGCGAGCTTTGGAAGCACAGAGGGCAACGTAGCAGGAAGGAAACATAAATATATAATTACAACCAACAGATTACAAGCCCAACAGTAACTCCCCAAGCAGAAAAGCAGCACAGACGCCTGCATCCGACACTAGCAAGTGGGGGCAGGGCAGGGAGGCGCAGGAGGCGCGGGCTGCAGTGCTTTTTAAGAATCAGGCAGGAACGCCCCGCACATAACCTCAACGAATGAACCTGCGCTAGCAAACCAGACTGTGGGACAGCTACCACGTGAAAAGCCCGAACATAAGACACCACCAGGACCGCACACAGAACAAAGGACGGAACAGAAATAGCCGGTTACAGACCATCCCCCGCCGGTGACAGGCAGCCAGAACCGTATGGGCTGGAAGGGGGTGATCACAGCCCGGGAGAGACTTTACCTACAAAACTGCAAGCAGGCTTCTTTGCTAAGACTTCTGGGGGTTCTGGACAGTCACCATCCACCTCACAAGGGGCACCAGTGGTACATTCAGAAAACTAGCAGCGTAGACGGGAAAGGCGATAAGTCACAGTGACCGCGCTCACCACACACCTGAGCTACTCGGACGTGGGAAGGACACAAAAGGCAGTCCCAACCGAATCTGCGCCTCTGAGGGCTTTCCTGAGCACCGAACCTGAGTGGCTTAGACCTGGGAGGTGCGTGCAGCCTAGGGCCGGCCTCAGACCCTGGAGCAACTTAGAGCCTGACAGGTGTGCATCGTGAGCAGGGGCAGGCCCAGTGGGCCTGGGACACTGAAAGCAAATGCAGGTGTTATTTGTTTGCAGGATTCCTCCCTCCCCACAGCGCAACTGAACAAGGGAGCCAAAAAATAAAAATAAAAAGTGTCCACCATGGCCCCCTCCCCCTTATTAGGACGGAAATCAGACACTGAAGATACCAGCAAACAGAAGAAATTAAATGGAGGGAACCGCCTTGGAAATAACCCCACACTGCCCACAACACCAGAGAAAGGGCCAGAAATATCTTTACTATTTTTATGACCATTTCTTTTTCTTTTTTTCTTTTTTGCTGATGTTGTTGTGTGGTAGTTTTTTCTTCTTTTCTTTTTCTTCTTCTTTTTTTAACTTTTAGAAATATTTAAGTCCTCCATTTATCCTTTAATTGTTATTCTTATAACCTACTATTACTTAAAAAGAAACATATTTTTAAAAGCAAACACTGTATATAGTCTTTGTGTGGTTGTTGTTGTTGTTTTAATAGTTTTTGTGGCTTTTTTTTTCTTCATCTTCTTCTTCTTTTCCTTAATATTGCATTTTTTAAAATCCAACCTCTATTCTGGATTTTTAATCTTTGCTTTTTGGTATTTGTTGTCAATTTTGTACATTTAAAACCCCAAACTTCACTACCCAATTTTACCTGAGAGTGAGATTACTGGCTTGACCACTCTCTCCTCCTTTGGACACTCCTTTTTCTCCACCAGGTGGCCTCTGTCTCTTCCCTCACCCTTCTCTTCTCTACCCAATTCTGTGAATCTCCGTGTTCCAGACGGTGGAGAACACTTCAGGAACTGGTTACTGGCTGGATCTGTCTCTCTGCTTTTCATTTCCCTCTTTTATCCTCCTGGCCACCTCTGTCTACTTCCTCCCTCTCCTCTTCCCTGTATAACTCCATGAATACCTCTGAGTGGTCCACACGGTGGAGCACACATAAGGATGTGATTGCTGGCTAGCTTTCTCTCTCCTCTTTTTTTTCTCTCTCTCCTCTTTTGATCCCACCTCATCTCATTCCAGTCACCTCTAACTACCCCCTCCCTCTTCTCTCCTCCATGTAACTCAGTGAACCTCTCCAGGTGCCCCTCACTGTGGGTAAACCTTTCATCTTTAACCTAGATGTCTTATCATCGGTGCTGTATAGGTGGAGAGGTCTTGAGGCTACTGTAAAAATAAAACTGAAAACCAGAAGCAGGAGGCTTAAGTCCAAATCCTGAGAACATCAGACAAGTCCTGACTCCAGGGAACATTAATTGATAGCAGCTCATCAAATGCCTCCATACCTACACTGAAACCAAGCACCACCCAAGGGCCAACAAGTTCCAGAGTCAGACACATCATGCAAATTCTCCAGCAACACACGAACACAGCCCTGAGCTTCAATATACAGGCAGCTCAAAGTTACTCCAAAACCATTGTCGTCTCATAACACATTACTGGTCACTCCATTGCACTCCAGAGAGAAGAAATCCAGCCTCGCCCACCAGAACTCCAACACAAGCCTCCTGAACCAAGAAATCTTGACAAGCCACTGATACAACCCCACCCACAGTGGAGAAACTCCATAATGTAGAGAACTCCACAAATTCCCAGAATATAGAAGGCCACCCCAAACGCAGCAATAGAACCAAGATGAAGAGACAGAGGGATACTCAGCAGGTAAAGAACAGGAGAAATGCCCACCAAATCAAACAAAAGAGGAAGAGATAGGGAATCTACCTGAGAAAGGATTCCAGATATTGATACTGAAAGTGATCCAAAATCTTGAAATCAAAATGGAATCACAGATAAATAGCCTGGAGACAAGGATTGAGAAGATGCAAGAAAGGTTTAACAAGGACCTAGAAGAATAAAAACGAGTCAATAGATAATGAATGACTCAATAAATGAGATCAGAAACACTCTGGAGGCAACAAATAGTAGAATAACAGAGGCAGAAGATAGGATTAGTGAAATAGAATGGTAGAAATAAATGAATCAGAGAGGAAACAAGAAAAATGAGTTAAAAGAAATGAGGACAATCTCAGAGACCTCCAGGACAATATGAAACGCTCCAACATTCGAATTATAGGAGTCCCAGAAGAAGAAGACCAAAAGAAAGACCATGAGAAAATCCTCCAGGAGACAATAGTTGAAAACCTCCCTACAGTGGGCATGGAAAGAATCACCCAGTCCCAAGAAAACCAGAGAGTCCCAAACAGGATAAACCCAAGGCAAAACACCCCAAGACACATATTAATCAAATTAACAAAGAGCAAACACGAGAACAAATATTAAAAGCAGCATGGGAAAAACAAGAAATAACACATGAGGGGATTCCCATAACGGTAACAGCTGATCTTTCCAAAGAAACTCTTCAGGCCAGGAAGGA
Organism: Ovis canadensis; assembly: GCF_042477335.2. NCBI lineage: Eukaryota > Metazoa > Chordata > Mammalia > Artiodactyla > Bovidae > Ovis > Ovis canadensis. The sequence continues at coordinate 19,520,983 of NC_091271.1, forward strand.
ATGGCAAGACATACTTAAAGTGAAGAAAGAGAATAACCTACAGCCCAGATTACTGTACCCAGCAAGGATCTCACTCAAACACGAAGGAGAGATCAAAAGCTTTACAGACAAGCAAAAGCTGAGAGAACTCAGCACCACGAAACCAGCTCTCCAACAAATGCTAAAGGATATTCTGCACACAGGAAACACAAAAAGGGTGTTTAAAGCCAAACCCCAAACAATAAAGGAAATGGCAACGGGATCATAATTATCAGTAATTACCTTAAACGTGCTTAGTCACAGCTCCAGAAAGCTATTCTCTTTTCCTTCTAAGGACAGGCTTACCTCTGTGGCGTTTGGTATTTAAGTATTCCCTTTGGTTAGATTCCTTGCCTTCAACCCCAGCTCAGCGCTGACAACCTTCAGGTCTCAAATAGCATACTATGCAACTGGTGCATTTTACATTCTTACCAAAGAAAGTAAGTGTCAGTTGTATCTCCACAGTATTAATTTAGCCACAAGGAATCTTCGGCAAAACTAAACAAAACGTTAGAGAGATGACAGCACTTCTACGAAATATGTTGTCAGCTTTACAAACGACCTATAAACTACAAAGTCATCACGAAATAGACATCTACTTAATACACATTTCATTATTAGATTCTTTCTTTGTATATAACCATTTTATACTTTCAGATTTGCAACTGATACTTTTTCAAATAAAACTGGTGCTTTTTTTTTGCTTGTTTTTAAGCCAAGATTTAACTGATGTCTTTAAGATGTTCATTTCAACATTGACATCATTCAAAACTCCAAATACATAAAAGATGATGACAAAAACATCATAAATACAAAAAATAAAAATGTAGTTATATTATTATAGCCTCTGATAAATGATAGTAAAACTGGAACAGAAGCATTTTAAAAACACTTAGTGATGTTTCAACATTTTTCTAATCTTTTTTGATTTCATATTTCTCATGTGCTTTAGAATGCATTACAACATCAGTAGAGTATTGGGCTTCCGTGGTGGCTCAGAGGGTAAAGCTCCATGCTTGAAATGGAGCCCTGGGTTCTAATCCTGGGTTAGGAAGATCCCCTGAAGAAGGAAATGGCAACCCATTCCAGTATTCCTGCCTGAGAATCCTATAGATGGAGGAGCCTGTAAGGCTACAGTCCATGGGGTTGCAAAGGGTCGGTCGGGCACGACTGAACGGCTCCACTTTCACGTTCGTCCAGTATTGTCATATGTTTAAAAATCTATAAAAATATGGTAAATAATACTGGTACAAATTTCATCATTAAACATACATATTCAGCTGTTTTAATGCATGATGAGAGAACTCTGAAACAACTTGCGTTTTCATTGTTATTGGTGAAAATGCCTGACCTGCCTCTTGAGAAATCTATGTGCAGGTCAGGAAGCAACATTTAGAACTGGACATGGAAAAACAGACTGGTTCCAAATAGGAAAAGGAGTACATCAGCTGTAAAATGTCACCCTGCTTATTTAACTTGTATGCAGAGTACATCATGAGAAATGCTAGACTGGACGAAACACAAGCTGGAATCAAGATTGCCGGGAGAAATTTCAAGAACTTCCGATATGCAGATGACAACACCCTTATGGCAGAAAGTGAAGAGGAACTAAAAAGCCTCTTGATGCAAGTGAAAGAGGAGAGTGAAGAAGTTGGCTTAAAGCTCACCTTTCAGAAAATGAAGATCATGGCTTCCGGTCCCATCACTTCATGGGAAATAGATGGGGAAACAGTGGAAACAGTGCCAGACTTTATTTTTTGGGCTCCAAAATCCCTGCAGATGGTGACTGCAGCCATGAAATTAAAAGACACTTACTCCTTGAAAGAAAAGTTATGACTAACCTAGATAGCACGTTCAAAAGGAGAAACATTACTTTGCCGACGAAGGTCCGTCTAGTCCAGGCTATGGTGTTTCCTGCAGTCATGTATGGATGTGAGTTGTACTGTGAAGAAAGCTGAGCACCGAAGAATTGATGCTTTTGAACTATGGTGCTGGAGAAGACTCTTGAGAGTGCCTTGGACTGCGAGGAGATCCAACCAGTCCATTCTGAAGGAGATCAGCCCTGGGACTTCTTTGGAAGGAATGATGCTAAAGCGGAAACTCCAGTAGTTTGGCCACCTCATGTGAAGAGTTGACTCATTGGAAAAGAACTCTGATGCTGGGAGGGATTGGGGGCAGGAGGAGAAGGATACGACAGAGGATGAGATGGCTGGATGGCATCACTGACTCGATGGACGTGAGTCTGAGTGAACTTTGGGAGTTGGTGACAGGCAGGGAGGCCTGGCGTGCTGCATTTCATGGGGTCACAAAGAGTCAGACACAACTGAGTGACTGAACGGAACTGAACTGAACAGAACTGAAGCTAGGGACTGTTGGTGGCAGAGGTAGAGGCCCTAGTCTGTGTATCCAATGTTCGAGTATTGGAATACAGTTAAAGTGACTGTAAACATAGGGAATTTAGAAAGATGGTAACGATAACCCTGTATGCGAGACAGCAAAAGAGACACAGATGAATAGAACAGTCTTTTGGACTCTGTGGGAAAGGGAGAGGGTGGGATGATTTGCGAGAATGGCATTGAAACATGTATAATGTCATATAAGAAAAGAATCGCCAGTCTAGCTTCAATGTAGGAGAGGATGCTTGGGACTGTTGCACGGGGTTGACCCAGAGGGATGGTAAGGGGAGGGCGGAGGGAGGGGGTTTAGGATTGGGAACACGTCTACACCCGTGGAGGGTTCATGTTGGTGTCTGACAAAACCAATGCACTATTGTAAAGTACAATATAAATAAATAAAGTGACTGTTACCAAAGAAACAGAAAAGAGTTTCTCTTCAGAAATAAAATGTTCAGAATTGATTTTCATACTGAGGGAAGACCTTTTCACCTACTAAGTATTAGTGAACATTCTAGCTAGATATAGTTTTGCTTGAACTTTATGCTAGGCAGCCTATTTTTGACCTGGGAAACACATATTGTACATCTGCTTTAACCACGGAGGATAGTCACTGGGTATTCACTTGAATGGGAAAGTAAAAATCTGTTGCAGTTGTCTTTCATCAGTGTACCCTCTGGGGAAGTCAGGATATGAAAATGAGATTGTGCATTTCTGTGCTTTGGAGTTATGTGTTCCTAGTTAGTGAAGATAATTAAGAAGTGTAATGATTCCAGATTCTCGCCTAGGAAAACACTAACATCACTCTTGTCAGACCTGTATTTTGTGGTTAACAGGATCCTTTTCCCACGAGATATGTTTCATTCATGTACTTTCAACTTTAAAGAATTTTCTCTGTGTCCTGGCTCTGCCCCTACAGCTTCAGAACACTCCTCTTTAAACTGTACGGAAGACCATTTCCCAGGCTATGGTCCTTGAGTTTATTTTTATTTTTCTCCTAATTTTAGTATATATAATTTATTGGGTATTTTTATCATTATGGCATAATTTTCTTCAAACTTCGTACTGAAAGTTGCCTCCTATTTAATCATGACATATGATCAGTGAGTCCACATACTAAGGAACGACAATTGGCACTTTTTAGCAGAAACCAGGGCTTCCCTGGGAGGTAACCTGCCTAAGAATCTGATACAATGCAGGAGACCCCAGTTTGATTTCTGGTTTGGGAGGATGCTCTGGAGAAGCAACAGGCCACTCCCTCCAGGGTTCTTTAGGCTTCCCTGGTGGTTTAGATAGCAAACAATCCATCTGCTATGAGAGAGCCACTGGAAGAGTGGCCTATCAACCCAGTCCAGTATTCTTGCCTGAAGAAACCCCATGGACAGAGGAGCTTGATGGGCTATATTCCAGACACTCACAAAGAACCAGACACGACTGTGAGAATGAGCAGACCAGAAACCAAAATATATTTTTAAGAAATCCTTGAAAACCTTGAAATTTGGAAGTGTTCCTTAGAAAGAGCATGTTAACCTTGAAAAAAAAAAAAAAACCACCATAAAGCAATGAACTTTACTCCTCTCTTTTCCCTATAAGATCAGAAGAGAAATGGAGTGCCATTTCCCTTTTTAGAAGCTAGTTGTTCTTGTAGAAACTATGAAATGATTAAATAAATTATTGAAACCTACTGAAATGCTGCTTTCAAATTAAATAAATAAATAAATAAATAAAACCTAATTCAAGATGGATACCAAAGCAAGAACATAATCGAAATCACTTGCTGTTGTGAGACATTGCTTCAAAAGAGAACCAAATTAATGTATATAATGGCTGGCTAAATTCTGGCAATACGTTATAACAATTTACAGTCAACATCGAAAGGGATTTTTACACACAATAAAATAAAAATGCCTTTGACTGATGCATACTTTTAATAATCAAAAGCACTGACTACTTTTCAGACATTCCAGGCCAAGGACATTTAAACAAACTATCTACTTTATCTGCCAAAACAACATGGTGGTGGTGGTCATGATTAGCTGCTAAGTCATTTCCGTCTCTTCATCTCCATGGACCATAGACCACCAGGCTCCTCTGCCCGTGGGATTTCCCAGGCAAGAATACTGAGTCTGGTTTTCATTCTCTCTTCCGGAAGATCTATCTTCCCAACTCAGGGATTTCTCAACCCTGGGTCATCTACATTGGGAAGTGGCCTCTTACCAATGAGCCACCAGGAGAATACCCCAAAGAAAAACAATATCTACTTAAGTCCTTCTTGGCTTTCATATGTACGGTATCAACCTTCCAGCCTATATAGTCTGTGTTGAACTACCCTAGTGATCCATCGATTAATAGTCAGCCTCCCAGTGATTCTTGTCTGGGAAGATCCCACATGCTGAAGTGGAACTAAGCTCATGGGCCACAACTCAGGAGCTCATGTGCCGAAACTAGAGCCAGTGTTCTCCAACAAAAGAAACATCACAATGGGAAGGCGATGCAGCATAGTGAAGTGCACCATACCACTTGCCTCAGCTAGAGAAAGCCCTTGAACATCCATGACTACCTGGCCCCGCCAAAATAAATGCAGTTTTAAAAATAACAAATATTCATGTCAATGTATGGGAAAACCAATAAAGTATTGTAAAGTAAAGTAAAAATTAAAGAAAAAATTAATAAAATGGAAAAATAAATACATAAATAAGATCTTAAGGGAAAAAAACAAACAAAAACAAAACAAAAACAAAAACAAAAAAAAACCCCAAAAAACAGTGAGTTTAGCAGAGAAGTTAGTTACATATATTTAGCAACAAGCAAATATAATTTGCATGTTGAAAGTGCAAAAATACTTATTTTTCAAAACGTGATAGAATGATACTGATTAGAAGAAATCTATCACAGAATAAAAATATTCTAGGCAATAGTTCAGCAGGATGAGAGGTAAGGGTATCCCAGCCATCAGAGTTCACATTTGTGGTGTGAATGCCGAAAAGCCTATGAAACATCATGTTGGTCAAATAATTCGAGTATCCATATATCCACTTAAGCTCTTAGCTATCTCTCCTGCACCTTTATATTTCATTCTGAGGCCATTTGGATTTTCTGAAAGAATGTGTAGATTTGTTTTGTTTTAGTTTCTGAGGAGACTTCTCATTCTGCCCACATGCTAGGAAACTTTTACTATATTTTCCATTAATACAATTCAAGTTTCATCTACTCTAACCTTTCATACCATTAATCCCATATTGATTTCTTTTAGCAGGCTCTAGTGATGTTCTTCAAGCTCTTTTAGCCATTCTTTCACTTGGGTATAATGCTCACTGATTTGAATAGCAAATTAACACTTTTCTAATGTGCTTTTAGAGTGTGGTGAGCTGCTCTGTTTCAGGCTTTTGGTTGGAAAACCCTGCCTTATTGTCAGGGCTGCAGTATCTTCTGATACCAAAGGAAAGACTACAAATATTCCAAACAAATTTGATTATGGTAATTAACATTTTCTAAAGAATTAAAGAGTTCCTCATCAAAATATTTATTCCCATGGAAAAAATACCCCCAGCTCCTTAAGTACATCATGATTTTATTAAGGGAATCTGTGAGAACTGCCATGTCTCTGTGCATCGTGACTTCATCAACACACCTCTCTGAGGTGAAAAAACAAGTTAGAATTCACATACTTCAGGAAAGCCATATTTAAATATGGAAAAACCTTGTTTCAATAAGAGTAAAAATGGCTGCATGAGAAGTGGATTGATATTGTTTCTCTATTTTTCTCTGAGCATCTTCCTGTAAGTTGCGTCTTCACTTCTTACTGAAATGGTTGATTCTGCTGTTGTTCAGTTGCTCAGGCATAGTAACTCTCTGCAACATAATAAGGCATGTTATGCTCCTTATTATGCAGCACACCACGCCTCACTGTGCATCACTAACTCCCAGAGTTTGCTCAAAGTCATGTGCCTCAAATTAGTTGTACCATCCAACCATCTCATCGTCTGCTAGGCCCTTCTCCTTCTGCACTCAAGCTTTCCCAGCATCAGGGTCTTTTCCTATAGTTAGCTCTTTGCATCGGGTGGCAAAAGTACCAGAGTTTCAGCTTCAGCAAAAGTACTTCCAATGAATATTCAGGGCTGATTTCCATCAGGATTGACTGCTTTGATCTCCTTGCAGTCCAAGGGACTCGCAAGAGTCTTCTCCAACACCACAGTTCAAAATCATCAATGATTCCATGCGCAACTCTCTGTATAGTCCAACTCTCCCATCCATACATGAGTAATGGAAACTCCATAGGTATGACCTGATAGACCATTAATTGCAAAGTAATGCCTCTGCTTTTGCATATGCTCTTTAGGTGGTTGCAGCTTTTCTTCATAGGATCTAGCACCTTTTAATTCCGCGGCTGCCCTCACCATCTGCAGTGATTTTGGAGCCCGAGAAAATAAAGTCTATCACTGTTTCCATTTTTCCCCGTGATTTCCCTATTTGATGTGAAGTCACGGGGCCAGATGCCATGATCTTCATGGTTTCAACATTGAGTTTTAAGCAAGGTTCTTCACTCTCTTCTTTCTTTCCATCAATACGCTCTTTATTTATTCTCCACTTTCTGTCATATATGTGGTGTCAACTGCAAATCTGTGGTTATTGATAGTTCTCCAAGCAATCTTGATTCTAGTTGGGCTTCATCCAGCCTGGCATTTCACAGGACGTGCTGAATATAAGTTAAATAAGCCACATGACAATATACAGCCTTGATGTGCTCCTTTCCCAACTTGAAGCTAGCGCATTGTTCTATGTCCAAGTGTTGCTTCTTGACATGCCTACAGATTTCTCAGCAGGCAGCTAAAGAGGTCTGGTATTTGCATCTTTCCAGGAATTTCCCATAGCTTGTTGTCATCCACACAGTCGAAACCTTTGGCATAGTCCAAATCAGATGTCGATGTTTTTCTTGAACTCCTTTGCTTTTGCTCTGATCCAATGGATGCTGGCAATTTGATCTCTGGTTTCTCTGACTTTTCTAAATCCAGCTTTAACATCTGGAAGTTCTCGGTTCATGTACTGCTGAAGCCTAGCTTGAAGAACTTTGAACATGACTGTGCTTACATGTGAGATGTGTGTAATTGTGTGTTAGTTTAAACAATCTTTGGCCTAGCTTTTCTTGAGGATTGGAGTTTAAACTAACCTTTCCAAGTTCTGCGGCCAGTGCCGAGCTTTTCAAATTTGCTGGCATATTGCGTGCAGGATTGTAATGTCATAATCTGGTAGGACTTGAAATTCCACAACTGGAAACACATTACCTCTAGTAACTTTGTTCATAGTTATGTACTAAGGGCTGCTTGACTTCACATTCCAGGATGTATGGTTCTGGGTGAGTAAAGACACCTTCACGGTTATGTGGGTCATTAAGACCTTCTTCTTCTTCTTCCCTTTTTTTTTTTTTCTAAGTTCAGATCTTCTGTGTATTCTTGCCACCACTTCTTAATATATCTGCTTCTGTTAGGTCCATATATTTTGTCTCCTTTATTGTGCCCATCTTTGCATGAAATGTTCCCTTGGTATCTGTATCATTCCTGAGGTAATCTTTGGTCTTTGCCATCCTATTGTGTTTCTCTGTTTCTTTGCATTGATCCCTGAGGAAGGCTTTTCTTATCTCTCCTTGCTATTCTTAAGAAAACTGCATTCAAATGGATTATCTTTCTTTTTCTCCTATGCCATTAGCTTCTCTTCTTTTCTAAGTTATTTGTAAGGCCTCCTCAGACAAACCTTTTGCCTTTTTGCATTTCTTTTTCTTGGGTAGGTTTTGTTCATTGTCTCATGCAGAATGTCATGACCCTTGGTCCATAGTTCTCCAAGCAGTCTGTCTATAAGATCTAATCCCTCAAATCTATTTGTCACATCCACTGCATAATCATAAGAGATTGATTTTGGCCAACCCAAATGGTCTAGCGGTTTTCCATACTTTCTTCAACTTAAGTCTGAAGTTTTCTTTAAGGCATTCCTGATCTGAGCCATGTCACTGCTCAGTCTTGGGTTTTTTTTTTTTTTTTTCTGACTGCATAGAGCTTCTCCATCTTCGGCTACAAAGAACAGAATCAATCTGATTTCAGCATTGACCATCTCAAGAGTCATCTCTTGTGTTGTTGGAAGAGGGTGTTTTCTGTGAATGGTGAGTTCTCTTAGGGAATTCTGTTAGCCTTTGCCATACTTCATATGTACTCCAAGGTCCAACTTGCCTGTTATTCCAGGTATCTCTTGACTTCCTACTTTCTCTAGGAGGCAATGAACGTGGGCAGTATAAGCCCTCATTCCTCTGCCTTTTCTAAATCCATCGCATATATTTGGAAGTTCTTGGTTCAAATACTTTGAAGCCTAGCACAAAGGATTTTGAGCCTTATCTTGCTTAGTATGTGAAATGAGCACAAGAGTGCAGTACTTTGACAAATTTTCAGCATTACCCTTTGATGTGGGGATCAGTACGTTGTCATGTGTACACTAGAGCTTGCTCAGTAGTGGCATAATGTGTATTCCATAGTGCAAACTCAGAAGTTGGAACATGTATGGCATATAATGTTGACTCAGTAGAGGTAGGATGATACTTTCAGAGTGCAAGCTCAGTAGTTGTGCTAAGCCTTCTGTAGAACACTGATTCAGCAAAGGTAAGATGTGTGTTCTAGAATACAGGGTCAATAGTGTTGTCACATTTCCTCCAGAGTTTAGCCACTGCAGAAGTGGCATGTGTGCTTAGAATGGGGTCTTAATAGTGGTGAGATGCATGCTCTACATCTCAGTCTCAGTAGAAGAGAGGTATGTTCTCTAGAGTGCAAGCTAGTAGTTACAAGACACTTGGTGTGCTGACCTGTAGTAGACAAAGAAGCAGTGGAAGTTGTCACAGCACTGAAACACTGACTGGTGAAAAACTCCTCGGTGTGTTTGACCCACAGTAGATAAAGAAGCATTCCAAGAATGTTTTACCTATGAGTTACAGGATGGTGGTAATTATTGAGTGCGTTCCACCTAATGTAGATGGAGATGCGCTTAAGCCATGTCATAAAACTCAACCAGTGATAGTTACAATCTCTTAGTCTTGCCTGAGCTATTTGGATGCAGAAACACTTAAAAAATTCATAGCACTGAAGCACTGGAATTCGACAAATTATTGGCTGTGTCTTCCAAGAATGGATGATGAAGCACTTGAACTGTATCACGTAGCTGAAAGACTGGATGTTGACGAATACTGGGTGTATTTCACCTGGGGTAAGAAGGGGACTCATTTAACCATATGACAGCCCTAAAACACAGGATGGAGAAAAATGTATGCGTGTTTATGAACTGGTACGTACAGAAACAATTGAGACATATCACAGAACTCAACAGTTGATGGTGAACAACTTCTAGGTGTATTTGAACCAGAGTATATGAAACAAGACTTGAAGAATGTAACAGAACTGAAACAACTGATGGTGATAAACTATTGCATGCGTTCAGCATGGCGTAGAAGAAGAAGGACTTGAAACATGGCACAGCACTGAAACACCAATGGTCATAAGCTACTGGGTATGTTTCAGCTCAAGTGGATTAGAGAACCATTTGAAGCATGTTGCACAACTGAAACATTGCATGCTTATGAACGACTGCATGTACTTGATATGGAGTGAATGAAGAAAGCACTTGAAGCATGTGACATCACTGAAGCACTGGTTGAGAATATGGACTATGTTTGAGCCGGAATGGACACAGAGGCTTCAGAATCATTTCATAGTACTGAACACTAGCACTAGATGGGGAAAAAACCACTGAGTTCGTTTGACACAGGAATGGATGAAGAAGCAGTTGACATTATGTCACAGCAGTGAAACAAGATGGTTATAAATGGTGAGTGTATTGACGTTAGTGGGACCAAGAACATATTTAATCTTATCAAAGTCCTGAAACACTGGAGCATGGCGAACTGCTGGCTGTGTATGCCTCAGTGTGCACAGACAACATTTCAAATCATGTCACAGCACTGAAACGCTTGTATGGAGACGACAGACTGACTGTCTAGATCTGGGGTGGATGAGGAAGCTCTTTAAGCATGTCACTTCATGTATACACTAGATGGCGACAAACTACGGAGTTGGTGTATGGGTGAGCATGAAGAAGCCATTGGGTCGTGCTGCAAAGTAAAACACTGGCCATTTATAACTACTAGAAATTTTACACCAGGATTAATGTAGAAGCATTTGAAGACTGTCAGTGTACTGAAGCAATGGATGGTGATAAAGGACTATGTTAACCTGGAGTGGGTGAGGAAGTACTCGAATCCAGGGGCAGCCATGGAACACTGTGTATTGATAAACTCCGGGATGTTTTATTTAGTCACTTGGTTAAGGAAGAATTGAAATTGGTCATATGTCACAGCACTGGACACTGGTTGGTACCACTTATTGACTATGACTGAGCAGAGTGGGAAGAGAGCCTTTGAATTGTGCCACACCCACTGCACTAAAGAAATAGAGGAAACAATAGAATGGGAAAGACTAGGGATCTCCTCAAAAACTTAGAGATACCAAGCAAACATTTCTTGCAAAGATAGGCTGAATAAAGGACAGAAGTCGTATGGGCCTAACAGAAGCAGAAGATATTAAGAAGAGGTAGCAAAAATACACAGAAGAACTGTACATAAAAGATAGTCATGACGCAGATAATCATGATGATGTGATCATTCACCTAGAACCAGACATCCAGGAATGTAAACTCAAGTGGGTCTTAGGAAGCATCACTACAAAGAAAGCTAGTGGAGGGGATAGAATTCCAGTTGAGCTAGTTCAAATCCCAAAGGACCATGCTATGAAAGGGTTGCACTTAACATGGCACCAAATGTGGAAAATTCAGCACTGGCCACAGGACTGGAAAGGGGCAGTTTTCACTCCCATCCCAAAGAAAGGCAACGCCAAAGAATTCTCCAACTACTACACAGTTGCACTCATCTCATATGCTACTAAATTAATGGGCAAAATTATCCAAGCCATGCTTTAGCAATACAGCAACCAGGAACTTCCAGCTATTCGAGTTGGTTTTCCAAAAGGCAGAGCAACCAAGATCAAATTGCCAACATCTGCTGCATCATTGAAAAACCAGGAGAGTTCCAAAAGAAGATCTACTTCTGTTTTATTGACACTTTGACTATGTGGATCACAATAAACTTTGGGAAATTCTGAAAGAGATGGGACTACCAGACAACCTGACTTGCCTCTTGGTAAACTTGTATGCAGGTCAGGAAGCAACAATTAGAACTGGAAATAGAACAACAGACTGGCTCCAAAAAGGAAAAGGAGTACCCCGAGGCTGTATAATTGCCACCTTGCTTATTTAACTTCTACACAGACTACATAACGAGAAACATTGGGCTGGAGGAATCTCAAGGTGGAAACAAGATTGACAGAGAAATATCAATCATCTGAAATATGCAGATGACACCAGCCTTATGGCAGAAAGTGAAGAACTAAAGAGCCTCTTGATAAAAGTGACACGAGAGAGTGAATAAGTTGGCTTAATGCTCAACATTCAAAAAACAAAGATCATGGCATCGGATGCCGCCACGTTATGGCAAATAGGTGGGGAAACAGTGGAAACAGAAGATGACTTTATACTTCTGGGCTCCAAAATCGCTGCAGATGTTGACTGCAGCCATGAAATTAAGAGACGCTTCGTCCTTAGAAGCAAACTTATGACCAACCTAGATGATTAATTATCATTATTTATTATTGCTGATAATTGATTATTATTGATTATTATATTCATATTGAAAAACAGAGGCTTTACTTTGTCAAGAAAGGTCCATTTAGTCAACGCGACGGTTTTTCCAGTAGTCATATGTGGATGTAAGTTTTGGAATATAAAGAAGGCTGAGCACTGAAGAATTGATGCTTTTGAACTGGGTGTTTAAGAAGACTCTTGAGAGTCCCTTGGACTGCTAGGAGATCCAACCAGTCCATCCTAAAGGAAATCAGTCCTTAGTGTTCATTGGCAGGACTGATGTTGAAGCTGAAACTCCAATAATTTGGCCCCGTGATGTGAAGTGCTGGCTCATTTGAAAGCATCTTGTTGCTGGAAATGATTGAGGGCAGGAAGAGAAGGGGACGTCAGAAGTTGAGATGGATGGATGGTATCACCGACTCAATGGACATGGGTTTGGGTTACCCATGGGAGTTGATGATGAACAGGGAGGCCTGGCTTGCAGCGGTTCATGGGATAACAAAGAGCTGGACATGAATGAGTGACTCAACTGAACTGATCACCCCTTAAAGAGTGATTTTTTTTCTTTCTTTTCCTTTTTCTTTTACATAATCTTGGGCACATTTGACTGAAGCATGCCATGCAATGAAACGTTAAATGGTCAGTAACTACCAGCTGGGCTTGACATTGGATGGACGGAGAAGCACTGCAGGCATGTCACTGAACTTCAACACTGTATGATGATAGCCTAGTGAATGCTTTTAAACGGGGAGAATGAACACACCATTGAAGTGGATCTTGGCATTGGAACTGGAGGTGGTGAATGTTATGGATGTGTTTGACTTGTGATAATGAGGAAGAATTGAGGAATGTCACACACAGTAAAACATTGGATGGTGTTAATGTTTGAGTGTGTTTGGCCTGGTGAGGATGGAAACGTCCTGGAATCTGCCATAAAATGGAAATACTCAATGGTCATAAGCTACTGCATGTGGCTTCACCTAGAGAGGATGAAGAAGCACATGAAGCATGCTACAGGACTGAAACAATGGATGGTGATAATCCACTGGGTATGTTTTGTCTGGGGTTGTGAAGAAGCACTTGAGGCAAGTCCTCGAACTGAGGCATGGGATGCTGATAAACTGTTGGCTACTTCTGAACAGTGGTGTGTGGCAAAATTCTTGAAATATGTTACAGTACGGAAACATGGATGTTGCTAAACTACTGGTGTGTTTGATCCAGGATAGGCAAGAAGCACTTGATGCATGTCAAAAACCTGAAACAGGTGATAAACAACAGAGTGTGTATGACCCAGAGTGCATGGGGAAGTATCTGAACCTTGTCACCAACATGAAACACTGGATGGTGACAAACTGTTGAGTGTGCTTGATTCAGGGTGGACAGGAAGCACATGATCCATTTCACAGAACTCAAACGTGGACGGGGCAAGAGACTTGGAATGTTTGACCCAGGGAGAAAAAGAAGCTCTGGAAGCATGCTGTAACCCTGAAACACTGGATAGTGAGAAACCACTTGGTGTGATGACCTGAGGGAATGAAGAAACCCAGAAGCATGTTGCAGAACTGAAACATTGGATAACGACACACTACTGGGTGTCTTTGACCCAGTGTACACAAAGGAGCACTTGAAGCATGTCACAGAACTTGAGCACTGGATGGTGAAAAACTCCTGGGAGTGCTTGACTGGGTGGATGAAGACGCTCCTCAAGCAGGTCTCTGCACTAAGACACTGGATGATGAGTGTGTTTTAGCGTCAGAAAATGAAGCACTTGACCTGTGTAACAGCACTAAAATAGAGTATGGCACTAATACCACTGGGTGATTAGTCCCAGGTGACAGGGAAACACCGGAAAGTGTCGCATGTTAATGCACTGAATACTCTACGGGGATAAAGTACTGAATGTGTTTGATCAGGGGTTGAGAAGAAGCAGGTAAAGCAGGTCCCTGGGGTGACACAAGGGATTCTGATACACTACTGGGAGTGTAGGAATTCAAGTGGAATAAGAAGCACTGGAAGCATGTCACATCCATGAAACAATAAATGTTGCTAAACTACTGAGTGGGAATGAGAGCCTGGGAAAGACTAGAGATCTCTTCAGGAAAATAAGAGGTATCAAGGGGGTATTTCATGCACATATGTGTATAATAAAGGGCCGAAAATGTGTGAACCTAAAAGAAGTGGACGATATTAAGGAGTGCTGGCATGATTACATAGAAGAACTATCCAAAAAGTTCCCGATGACCTAGATAACCATGATGGGGTGATCACTCGCCTACAGCTAGACATCTTGGAGTGTGAAATCCAGTGGCTCTTAGAAAGCATCACTACCAACAAAGATAGTGGAGGTGATGGAACACCAGCTGAGCTATTTCAAATTTTAAAAGATGATATTGTTGAAGTGCTGCACTCAGTATGCCAGAAAACTTGGGAAACTCAGCAGTGGCTGCAGGACTGGAAAAGGTCAGTTTTTCGTTTGAAATCCAAGGAAGGGCAACACCACATGATGTTCCAAATATCACACAACGGCCATTATTTTACGCACTAACTCCTTTGAAGACAATTTATGAACAACTGAGATAGCTGGATGACGTCACTGACTCGATGGACGTGAGTCTGAGTGAACTAAGAGAGTTGGTGATGGACAGGGAGGCTTGGCTTGTGGCGATTCATGAGGTCGCAAAGAGTCGGACACGGCTGAACTGAATTGAACTGAGACAGCATATTAAAAAGCAGAGATGTTAATGTGCCAACAAAGCTCCACCTAGTTAAGATTATGATTTTTCCAGTAGGCGTGTATGGATGTACCAGTGGAACTGTAAAGAAAGCTGAGCACCAAAGAAGTGATGCTTTTGAACTGTGTTGTTGGAGGAGATTCTTGAGAGTCCCTTGAACTGCAAGGAGATCCAACCAGTCCATCCGAAAGGAGATCAATCACGAGTATTCATTAAAAGTACTGAGGTTAAAGCTGAAACTCCAATACTTTGGCCAACTGATGTGAAGAGCTCACTCATTTGAAAAGACCCTGATGTTTGGCCAGATTGAAAGCAGGAGGAGAAGGAGACGACAGAGGATGAGACAGTTAGATGGTATCACCGACTCAAAGGACATGAATTTCAGTAAACTGCGGGAGTTGCTGATGGACAGGAAGGCCTGATTTGCTGTAGTCCATGGGCTCACAAACAGTCATACACAACTGAGCAGCTGAAGTGAATCGAACAAAGACATGCTCACAATTCTCCTGGCAAGACTTTAACAGCACATTCACCTAGAAGTTGCAAATGTTCAAACTGGATTTAGAAAAGACAGAAACCAGAGGTCAAATTGGCAACATCCATTGGATCATGGAAAAAGCAAGAATATTATTTAAAAAAAAACAAACAAACTATGTCTGCTTTACTGAGTATGATAAAAATCCACTGTGTGGATCACAACAAACTGCAGAAAATTCTTAAAGACATGGAAATACCAGACTACTACATGCCTCCTGAGAGACCTGTATTCAGGTCAAGAAACAACCAGTGAGAACCAGATAAAGAAGAACAGATGGTTTGAAATTGGGAAAAACAAACAAACAAACAAACTACTACATGTGTCATCCTGTTGATTTAACTTATATGCAGAGCACATCTTGGAAAATGCTGGGCTGGAGGAAACACAAGCTGAAATTAAGAGAAAAATAGAAATATCAATAACTTCAGATATGCAGATGACACCACCGATATAGCATCAAGCAAAGAATAACTAAAGAGCCTCTTGATGCAGGTGAAAGAGGAGAGTGAAAAAGCTGGCTTAAGACGCAACATTCAAAACACTAAGATCCTAGCATCTGGTCCTATTATTTCATGGCAAATAGATGGGAAAACAATGGTAACAGTGAGAGACTTCTGTTTCCTTGGACTCCAAAATCATGGCAGGTGATGACTGCAGCTATGAAATTAAATGACACTTGTTTCTTGGAAGAAAAGCAGTGACAAACCTAGACTGCATGTTAAAGAGCAGAGGCATCCCTTTGCCAAGAAGCGTCCATATAGTCAGAGCTATATTTGTGTTTTTTTAAGCAGTCATGTGACGATGTAAGTTAGACCATAAAGGAGGCTGAACATTAAGGAAGTGATACTTTTGAACCACAGTCTTGGAGAAGACTCTTGTGAGTCCCTCGGGCTGCAAGGAAATCAATCCAGTCAACTGTAAAGGACATCAATCCTGAAAATTCACTGGAGGGGCTGATGCTGAGGCAGAAGCTCCAATATTATGGCTATCTGATGTGAAGAGCCAACTCGTTGGCAAAGACTCTGATGCCGCAAAAGATTGGAGCAGAAGAAGGGGACGATGGAGGACCAGATACTTGGATGGCATCACCGACCCAGTGGATTTGAGTTTGAACACGCTCCGGGAGATGGTCAAGGGCAAGAAGGCGTGACATACTGCAGTCCATGGGATTTGAAGAGTTGGAGATGACTGAATGACTGAACAACATATAACAGCCAGCAACAACAAATCTACAGAGTGCCTTTGACCGTGAGTAGTTTCAGAAGCTCTTGAAGCATGTCACAGATCTGAAACCCAAGATAGTGGCAAACCACTGAAGGTGTTTGACTTGGAGTTAGTGAAGCAGCCATTAGTATGTGCTACAACATTGAAACAATGAATGTCGATAACCTATATGGTGTATTTGTTGTGGAGTAAGTGAAGAACCACTTGAAGTGGGTTTCATGACTGAAACACTGTATGTTCACACTTCAGATGGTCTGTGTTTGATCTTGTACATAGAAAGAAGCACAAGGAGCCTGTCACAACACTGAAACTGGATCATGGTAAATCATTGTGTATGATGAGCTGTGGTAGTTGAAAAATCAATGAAAGTATGTACTAGCCCTGAATCAATGGATGGTGATCAACTAAGAGTGTGCTCAACCTTGAGTGGACAAAGGACCTTTTGAAGCATATGCCAGAATTAACACTCTGGATTGTGATAAATTATTGGTTATGTATTTTCTGCAGAGAATGATGAAGCAGTTGAGCAGGAAACAACCTTGAAACACTGGGTGATGATAAACTACGGGGTTTGTTTGATACATGTTGAATGAGGAGAAACTGAAAGCATGGCACAGAAGAAAACATGGGACCATCATAAACTTCTGAATGCGTTTTATCTAGAATGGCCTAAAGGA
The DNA here is from genome assembly GCF_042477335.2 of Ovis canadensis. Lineage (NCBI taxonomy): Eukaryota > Metazoa > Chordata > Mammalia > Artiodactyla > Bovidae > Ovis > Ovis canadensis. The sequence goes on from NC_091271.1 coordinate 19,538,288, forward strand.
GGACTTTAAACTCAGCACAGAACCGAAACAGGAATTGTGATAAGCTACCTACCATATTTTATTTGGAGAGGATAAAGAAGTACATGAGGCATGCCACAGTACTGGAACACTGGATAGTGGTAAACGACAGGGAGTGTTTGACTAAATGAGACAAAGGGACCCTTCAAGCCGGTAATAGCGCAGCATCAACGAATGATGAAAATGTACAGGGTGTGTTTTACCTGGAGGGGATGGAGGAGGCTCAAAACATGTCACAGTACAGAAAAAATGGATGGTGATAGCTGTCACATTAGTTTCTTCTGGAGTGGATTAAAAGCCACTTGAAGCATACCTAAACTTACACACTGGATGGGGATATAATATTGTGTGTATTTAATGCCAGTAAGAAATAGAGGGAACAATAAAATAGGAAAGACGAGAAATCTTGCCCAGAAACTGAGAGACTGCAAGGGAATATTTCATGCACACATGGGCACAATCCAGGACAGAAGGGGTATGAACCTAGCAGAAGGAGAAAATGTGATGGAGTGCTGGCAAGAGTATAAGAGAAGAGCTGTACCAAAGCAAGGTCTTAATCACCTGCTGCTGCTGCTGCTGCTGGTGGTGCTATGTCGCTTCTCTCGTGTCCAACTCTTAGTGACCCCATGGACAGCTCACTACCAGGCTCCTCTGTCCATGGGATTTTCCAGGCAAGAATATTGGAGTGGGGTGCCATCACCTTCTCTGCTTAATCACCCACATAACCATAATGGTGTGATCACTCACGTAGAGCAGACAACCTGGGGTGTGAATTCAAGTGGATCTTAGGCAGAAATACCACAGACAATGCTAGTCAAGATGATAGACTTGAAGCTCAGCTATTTCTAATTGTAAATGATAATGCTGTTAAAATGCTGCACTCAATGTGCCAGGACATTTGGAAAACTCCTCAATGACCACAGGACAGGGAAAGGTCAGATTCACTCTGATCCCAAAAAGGGGCATTGTGAAGGCATGCTCAAACTGCTGCCCAGTCGTTCTCACTTCATATGCTGGCTGGGTAATGCTCCAAATGCCTCCATCTAGGTTTCAACAGTATGTGAACTGAGAACTTTCAAATGTACAAATTGGATTACGAAAGGCAGAGAAACCAGAGATCAAAGTGCCAACATTCATTGGATCATAGAAAAAGCAGGGAGTTCCAGAAAATGACCTACTTCTGCTTCATTCACTATGCTAAAGCCTTTGACTGTGGGGGTCACAGAAACTGCGGAAAATTCTTAAAGAGGTGGGTATACTAGACCACTTTACCTGGCTCCTGAGAAACCTGTATGCAGGTCACGAAGTAACAGAATCAGGCAGGAACAATGGAGTTGTCAGAATTGGTAACGGAGTAGGTCAAGGCTGTCTTGTTGTCACGCCACTTATTTAACTTACATACACAGTATATCACGCAAAATGTCAGACTGGATGAAGCACAAAGTGGAATCGAAATTGCTGGGAGAAACATAAATAAACTCAGACATGCCCATGACAGAAAGCAGACGAGGGATTAGAGCTCTTTGCTGAGATAAAAGTGGAGATTTAAAACGTTGACTTAAACCTCGACATTCAATAAATTAAAATCATGTCATCCAGTCCCACCTCTTGATAGCAAATAAATCAGGACACAATGGAAACTGTGAAAGAGTTTTATTTTCATGAGTTCCAAAACTACTGTATGTATTTGAAAGAGGATAGTTGAGGAAGCACTTGTGCATTAATCAGCACTGAAAGAACGGATGTGTGTATTAACCCAGAGCAGTTAAGGAAACACTGTAGTATGTCACAGCACTGATAGAATAAATAACGAAAAAACAGTTGTTGAGTTTCACCTCTGGGGATCAAACAAGCGCCTACTAAATGCCACAAGTTACGGGCCTGAAACCTTGGCTAATGATAAAATGCTGGGAATGTTCAACTGATGTGGACTAGTAAGCACTTGAAGCATATCACTGTACTGAATATTGGATGATGATACACTAATGAGTATGTTTTCAGGAGAAGATGAAGCACATGAAGCACATTACAGCACTGAAGCACTGAAGGGTGGTAAACTCCAAGAGGTGACGGGCCAGGATTGACAAAGGAGCATGCGCAGTGATTCACAGTACTGAGATACAGATGTTGGAAAACTATTGAGTATTTGACACCAGGTGGACAAAGAAGCATTCGGAGCATGTCCTCTGTCAAGGCACTGAGCACTGCATGGTGATAAACTACAGAGTGTGTTTTTGCAGAGAGTGGATGAATAGGCACTTGAATCACGTCATAGCACTGAAACACTGACTTTAGTAAAGTACCGGATGTATTTTTCCAGTCTGGATGATACAGCAGTTTGTGTCACAGCTTGGAAGTGCTGGATGGTGATAAACTGCTGGTGTGTTTGATAAAGATGCACTTGAACTTGTGACAGCAGTGAAAAGCAGCAAGGGATAAGCTGGTGAGGCTATTTTACCTGGGGTGGAGAAAGATGTAGCTGAACCTCCTCTCTGAAGTGTGGATAATAAGCGACTTAGTATGTTTGACCTGGGGTGGATGGAGAAACACTGAAAGCATGTCACAGCAGTGCAACACTGGATGGATATACACAACAGGATGTGTTTGACCCAGGGTGCATGAAGAATAACTCGAGGTGTCACTGCACTGAAGCAGTAGACGATGATAATCTATTGGATACGTTCAGCCAGTAATCAATGAAGAAGCACATGGAATGGCACTACATTGTGATAAACACCTGCTTGTATTTGACCAGTGTGGATGAAGAAGTTCCTGAAGCATGTCCAATCTTTGCAACCCTGGATGCTGATATGTTCCCATCAAGTAATGTGTCTCTTTCATATGAGGTGTAAAAGCAGGCACTTAGAGCATGTCACAGGGCCTCTCCTGGTGGTCCAGCGGTTAAGCATCCACCTTGTAGTGTAGGGGATGAAGGTTCAATCCCCGATTGGGAAAGTAACATCCCATATGCTACAGAGTAACTAAACCTGCATAGCTGCAAATACTGAAGTTCTCACACTCCCGAGACTTCATGCTATGGTTAGAGTTGGCTTGTCTCAAGGACTATCTTTCGTGACACAACTAAGACCCAGCACAGCCAACTACATAAATGAAGAAGAATCACGTCTCAGGTGAAACACTGGTGACAAACTGCTGAGTGTGCTTTACCTGGAGGAAATGAAGAAACGCTTGAATCATCTCTCTGCACTGAAACATGGGATAGTGATAAGCTACTGGGTACGTTTGACATGGGGTGCATGAAGAAGACTTGTGGGATGTTCCGCAGTTAAAACATTGGATGATGATAATCTACTGAGTGTGTTAGACCTGGAGTGGATAGAAGCCCGTCACAAAATGAAACACTAAGGGTGGTAACCTACTGTTGTGTTTAACTAGGGGAGGATGAAGAAACACTGAACCTGTCACAGCACTGAATACTAGATATGTTTGTCCCGGAGTGAGTTGAACAAGCACTCGAAACAGGTTACAGAACTGAGAGAAACACTGGATGGTGGTAAGCAACACAGAGTGATGACCAGAGATGAAGAAGCAATGGGAACATGTCATGACAGTGAAACACTAGCTGATGATGAACAGTATTATCAGTGGCAAGATGCCTGCTCCAGAGTTCAGGTTCAAGACGCAGCATGTTTGCACTAGAATGCGGGCTTAGTAAGTTTGTGATGCCCCCCTTAAAGTGCAAATTCAGCATTTACCACAGCCTACCCTGGATCGTGATGTCAGAAGGGGTAAAAGGAGAGCTGGAGGCTGCAAGCTCAGAATGTGCACGACGTGCACTAGAATGAGGGCTCCTTGGTGGCTGATGCATGCATTAGATTGCAAGTTCAGAAGTTGTGACATGGGTATCCCATATCACCCATGTTGTAAAACCTCACACTGGTCTTCTATTTTTTACATATGGTACCGTACCCATTTAAATGCACTTTTCTCAAGGCATCCCACCTTCACCTTCTCCCACTGAGTCAAACGTCTGTTCTTGAGATCCTTGTCTCTTCTCCTTGCCTGCGTAGAGCCCATCTTTCTAAATTCCACATCTGTGCATTAATATACAGTTTTGTCTCTCTCTTTCTTAGTTCCGTCATTCTGTGTAATAGATTTCGTGCTCTTCCCACTCATTAGAACTGACTCAAATGCATGACTTCTTATACCTGAGTAATACTTCATATGTATATGTAGCAAAACTTCCTTAACCATTCATCTGCTGATGGACCTCGTGGTCACTTTCACATCCTTGGTATTGCAAACAGTGCTTCAATAAACATTGGAGTACTGTTTCTTACCATTCTCGTTTCCTTGATGTTCATGCCTAAGAGCGGGATCGCTGGGTCATATGGTATTTCTCTTTCCAACTTTCTAAGGAGTCTCCATAATGGTTGTACCAGTTTGCATTCCCATCCACAGTGTAAAATGTTCCCTTTTCTCCACACCCTCTCCAGCAGTTATATTGTAGATATTTTAATGATGGCCAATCTGACCAGTGTGAAATGATACCTCAATGTGGTTTTGATTTGCATTTCTCTTATAATGAGTGATGCTGAGCAACGTTTCTGTGTCTCTTAGTAATCTGTGTCTCTTCTTTGCAGAGGGCTTTTACCTATGTTTTGATTGGTGGTTTGTTTTACTGAGTAGTATTTGTAGCTGAGTATTGAGATGCGTGAGGAGCTTGCATATTTTGGAGACGAATTTTTTGTTAGCTTTTCAGTTGCTATTCAGTTCAGTTTAGTTCAGTCGCTCAGTCGTGTCCGTCTCTTTGCGACGCCATGAATCGCAGCACGCCAGGCTTCCCTGTCCATCGTCAACTCCCGGAGTTGACTCAGAGTTGCTCTTATTTTCTCCCAATTCTGAAGCTACATAGTCACCTTAATTATAGTTTCCTTCATTGTACAAAAGCTATAGACTTTAATTAGGTTCCTTTTTTTAAAACATTTTTATTTCCTTTAGGCAATGGGCCACAGAGGACCTTGCTGTGACTTATTTTGTGGTGGTTATACCTATATTGTACTCTGAGGATGGTATATTTTCTGGTCTTACTTTTCCACCTGTAATCCATTTTGAGTTTATTTTTGAACATGATGTTTGATAGCGTTCTAGCTTCTACACAGAGTTGTCCACTTTTCACATAACACTTTTTTGAAGAAAATGTCTTTTTCTGTTGCGCATTTTTGCCTGCATCGTCAAAGATAATGGGGGCAGGAATCTATCATTGGACTTCATATTTTTTTCCCATTGGTCTATATTTCTATATTTGTGCAAGTTTCATACTCTCTTGATATCTTTGTAGTGTAGTCTGAAGCTAGAAAATTTGACTCCTCTCGTTCCATTCTTCTTTCTCAAAACTGCTTTGGCTCTTCGAGGTCTTATGTGTTTCCATGCAAATCGTAAAATAATTTGTTCTAGTTTATGAAAAATACTGTCGGTAGTTTGAGAGGTATTGTATTGAATCTATTGATTGTTTTGGCTAGTATATTGATTTTAACTCTATCAGTTAGTCCAATCCAAGAACATGATATCTGTCTCCATCTATATATGTTTTGATTTCTTTCCTCAGTGCTTTCTTTTATCCTTCTGGGAAAGTGAAAGTTGCTCAGTCACGTCTGACTCTTTGCAATCCCATGGGCTATACAGTGTATGGAATTTGAAATTCTCCACGCCAGAATACTGGAATGGGTAGCTTTCCCTTCTCCAGAGGATCTTCCCAACCCAGTCCTCAAACGCAGGTCTCACACATTGCAGGAGGATTTGTCACCAGCTGGGGCCACAAGGGAAGCCCAAGAACACCATAGTGGCTAGCCTATCCCTTCTTCAGGGGGTCTTTGTGACCCGGGAAACAAACAGGAGTCTCCTGCATTGCAGGCAGCTTCTTTACCAATTGAGCCATAGGGGACGTCCTTTGTCTCTTTATGCAAACTTATTTCTAGTTGTTTTATTCCTTTCATTGCAATGGGGAACAGGATTGTTCCTTAATTTCTCTTTCTGATTTTTCATTGTGAATGTGCAGGACTATAAGGGTTTCTGTGTATTAGTTTTATACCCTGCACGTTTACTGTATTCATTGATAAACTCCAGGAATTTTCTGGTGGCATCTCTTGGGTTTTCTTTGTAAAGGGTAATAGCATGTGCAAATAGACAGTTATACCTCTTCTTTTCAAATGAGGATTCTGTTCATATCTTTTTCTTCTTTGAAAACTGTGGCTAGAATTCCCAGAACGAGTACTGATGAGTGTGGGCACATTGTCTTCATGCTGACTTTTAAGGAAAATTTTTCAGCTTTTCATTATTGACAATAATGTTTACAATGGTTTTGTCATATTTGGCTTTCATTATGTTGAGGTATGTTCCACCTATGACTACTTTGGCAGAGGTTTGTTTGTTTGTTTGTTTTTTCATAAAAACTCTGGATTTTGTTGAATTCAAATGTGAATTTTGGGGGTTTTAGCCTCCAAATTATTTGTGTTTCCTCTAGTTGTTGTTGTTGTTGTCGTTTTCCTGTGGTTGATATCTGATCAAACAACATTGTGATCAGAAATTATGCTTGCAAATATTACAATATCTTGAAGTTTATTAAGGTTAGATGTGATCTAACCTTGGGTGTTATCTGTCCTAAGATAATGTTCCATTTGCACGTGAGAAAAAGGAGGAAAGAAGGAGAAACAGGTGAAATCTGTTCTTTGGCGGTGGGATGACCTGTTGATATCAATTAGCTCAAACTGCTCTAATGTATCTTCTAAAACCTGAGTTTCCCTTACTTCATTTTCTGTCTGGATGATCTGTTCATGTTATGAGTGAAGTATTAAAATCACCCAATACTATTGGTTAGTGTCTATTTCTGCTCTACTAGTTGTTGGCATTTGCCTCTTGTATTGAGGTGCTCCTACATTGGGTGCATGTAGCTTCTTCTTGGATTGATACCTTGAATGTTCTGTAATGCAACCTTTTTTGTCTCCTATAGTGGTCTTTAGGTAAAGTCCATTTATCTGATATGAATATCGCTCCTCCCACTTTTGCTCTCCATTTTCACAAGATAGGTTTTTCCTGGCCATCACTTTCAGGCTGTATGTGTCCCTAGGTATGAGGTGGTTTTCTTGCAGACAGTACATTCTTGTATGCATTCACCCAGTCTTTGCCTTTTCGTTGGAGCATTTAGCCCATTTCTGTTTAAGGTAGTTGTTGATAAGTATGATCTTCTTACCATTTACTATATATTTTGTGGCTTTGTTTTTATAAGCTTTTCTGTTTCCTATCTAGAGAAGACCCTTCAGCGTTTGCTGAAGTGCTGGTTTGGTGGTTCTGAACACTAACTGCTTTTGCTTGTCTGTAAAGCTCTTGTTTTGTCATTTGAATGAGAATACTATTCTTGTCGGATACAGTAATTTTGGCTTTAGGCTTTTGCCTTTCATCACTTTAGGTGCATCCTGCCATTCCCTTCTAAGCTGAAGAGTTTCTATTGTAAGATCAGCTGTTATCCTTATGGGGATTCCTTCTATGTTATTTGTTGTGATTCCTTTGTTACCTTGAATATTTGTTCATTGTGTATATTTATTTGTTTGTATGTTTTTATTTTGATTAATGTGTGTTTTGACATGTTGTGTCTTGGTTTACCCCTATGGGACACACTGGGTTTTTTCATTTTAGTTGTCTGTTCTTTTTCCCATTTCAGGGACGTTTCTAAATATTTCCTCCTCAAATATTTTCTCATGCCCTTTCCTTTTGTCTTCTTTCTTTGAGAAACCTATGATTTAAATATGGGGGCATTTGACATTGCCCCATAGTTCTCTGTGATTGTCTTCATTTCTCTCTTTCTTTTTTTTTTTTCTGCTCTGCTTCATTTATTTCCCATATCCGATCTTCCAGCTCACTTAGTCTTTCTTCTGCCTCAGCTACAGTACTGTTCCTGTTGTCCAGAGTGATTTCTATCTCAGTTATTTCATCGCTCATTATTGATTGACTACTCATGATTTCTTCCAGGTCCATTTAAAACATCCCTTTCATCTTCTCAATCCATGCGTGAAGTCTATTTATCTGTAGATTCATTTGTTTCCAAGACATTGACTATTATTGTGCTGAACTGTTTTTCCTGTAGACTTCCTACCTCCTCCTCTTTCATTGGTTTGTTGATTTTCATTGTATTCCTTCATCTGCTGGATATGTCTCTGCCTTTTCATGTTGTTTCGATGACTGTCTTCGAGGTCTAATTTCTGCACACCAGGGGGCCATCATTGCTATTAATTGGGTGGTCTCCTCCAAGTGAATGTGGTGGGACCAGTGGCTTGTGTAAGTTTTCTTGTTGAGAGAACTTTTTGTTGTTGTTGTTATAGAAGATGGCTGTTGATCTCACTTGTTCTGAGAGTCCATGCAGTGTCCATTAGGGAATTAGCGGGCTCTATTACGGCTTTGATTCCAGATGAGCTATTTCAAATCCTCAAACCCGATGCTGTGAAAGTGATGTACTCAATAAGACAAGAAATTTGAAAATCTCAGCTGTGGCTCAGTTGGAAATGGTCAGTTGTCATTCCAGTCTCGAAAAAGGCAATGCCAACGAATGCTCAAACTACCATGCAGTTTTACTCATCTCACATGCTAACAAAGAAATGCTCAAAATTCTCCAAGCCAGGCTTCAGCAATATGTGAACCATGAACTTCCAGATATTCAATCTTGTTTTAGAAAATACAGAGGAATGAAAGGTCAAATTCCCAACATCTGCTGGATCTTCACAAAAAAGCAAGCAAGTTCCAGAAAAACCTCTAGTTCTGCTTTACTGAGTATGCCAAAGCCTTTGAGTGTACGGATCAAAATAAACTGTGGAAAATTCTGAAAGAGACGGTAGTACCACACCACCGGATCTGCCTCTTGAGAAGCCTGATACAGTTCAGGAAGCAACAGTTAGAACTGGACATTGAATAACAGAATGGTTCCAAATAGGAAAAGCAGCACCTCAAGGGTATATATTGTCACCCTACTTATTTAACTTCTATGCAGAGAAATGTGTGGCTGGAAGAAATGCAAACGGGAATCAAGACTGCCAGGAGAAATGTCAAAAACTTCAGATATGTAGATGACACCCCCCTTATGACAGAAACTAAAGAGGAACTGAAGAGTCTCTTGATGAAAGTGAAAGCGGAAAGTGAAGAAGTAGGCTTAAAGCTCTACATTAGGAAACCTGAGATGGCATCCTGTCCCATCACTGCATGGCAAATAGATGGGAAAACAGTGGAAATGGTGGCAGACTGTTTTTTTTTTTTTGGGGGGGGGCTCCAAAATCACTGAAGATAGTGACTGCAGCCATGAAATGAAAAGATGCTTACTCTTCCTAGACAGCATAAAACAAGACCAGAGGCTGACTGCAGCTCAGATCATGAAATCAGTATTGCCAAATTCAGACTTAAATTGTAGAAAGTAGGAAAAAACCAATAAACCATTCAGGAACGACCTATCTCAAATCCCTTATAATTATACAGTGTAAGTGAGAAATAAATGTAAGGGACTAGATCTGATAGAATGCCTGATGAACTATGGACGGAGGTTCATGACACTGTACAGGAGACAGGGATCAAGACCATTCCCAAGAAAAAAGAAATGCAAAAAGGCAAAATGGCTACCTGAGGAGGCCTTAAAATTAGCTGTGAAATGAAGAGAAATGAAGGCAAAGGAGAGAAGGAAAGATATACCTATTTGAACACAGAGTTCCAAGGAGAGAGAAGAAAGCCTTCCTCGGTGATCAGTGCCAAGAAATAAAGCAAAGCAATAAAGCAAAGCAATAGAATGGGGAAGACTAAAGATTTCTTCAAGAAGACCGGAGATACCAAGGGGGCATTTCATGCAAAGATGGGCACTATTAAGGACATAAATGGTATGGACCTAACAGAAGCAATAGACATGAAGACGAGGTGGCAAAGAACACACAGAACTGTACATCAAAGATCTTCACAACCCAAATAATCATGACGATGTGATCACTCACCTACATCCAGATACCTTGGAATGTGAAGTCAAGTGGGCCTTAAGAAGCATCACTATGAACAAAGTGAGTGGAAGTGATGGAATTCCAGTTGAGCTATTTGAAATCCTAAACGATTATGCTGCAGAAGTGCTTCACTCAATATGTCAGCAAATTTAAAAAACTAAGCAGCAGCTCAGGACTGGGAAAGGTCAGTTTTCATTCCAATCCCAAACAAAGGCAATGCCAAAGAATGCTCAAACTACTGCACAATTGCACTCATCTCACACGCTAGTAGAGTAATGCACAAAAATATCCAAGCCAAGCTTCAGCAATACTTGAACCATAAACTTCCAGATGTTCAAGCTGGTTTTGGACAAGTCAGAGGAACCAGAGATCAAATGAGTGTATGCACCACTACTTCTGATGATGCATGCAGCAACTACTGAGGTTGAAATCACGAGTTTGCATTCTGCTTTTACTAAGAATTGAATTAGGACAGGTGCACCAGTTAGCTTGCACTCTGGCACATACATTACAACTCTAGAGCATAAGTATCACAACCACGTGCGTCTGCAGTCCGGACCTGGCATGCGGTAACGACTGAAAATGCAAGAAGCTTTTCACAGTTACTGACCCCTGATTTGAAACCACTGCTGCCGCTGCTGCTGCTAAGTCACTTCAGTCGTGTCCGACTCTGTGTGACCGCATAGATAGCAGCCCACCAGGCTCCCCTGTCCCTGGGATTCTTGGGGCAAGAATACTGGAGTGCGTTGCCACTTCCTTCTCCAATGCATGCATGCATGCTAAGTCGCTTTAGTCTTATCCGACTCCGTGCGAACCTATGGACAGTAGCCCACGACGCGCCTCTGTCCACGGGATTCTCCAGGCAAGAATATTGGGGTGGGTTGCCATTTCCTTCTCTTATGTCAAACCACACATGCTAGAAACACTGAGCTTGCCCTCTGGAATACGTGCTTGTGGATACTGAGGCCGCCATCTAAAGGATGCTCGCTGGAACTACTTAGTTTCCAATCTGGATAACCCTTTCTGCCACCATTGAGACTATTAACAAGCTTTAGAACAAGTGCATTGCTGTCACTGAGACTGCACAGTAGAGCATACATCCCATCACTCCTAAACCCGGGTTCTTTAGGATATGGCGTGCCACTACTGAGCCTGTCCTTAAAACATGCCTGTTGTAAGTATACATACACTTTTGGTGTATTACACTCTGGATTCTGCATCCCTGCACTACTGAAATTGCCTTCCAGAATAAGAGTTCATCACCGGCTGAACTTTCACTCTGAAGCATGAACATCACAATCATTAGCTTGCTGCTTTATAGGTAAGTCAGGCCACTACTCGACCTGCACTCTAGTTCAGGTGTGCCTAAATAGTTACTGAACTTGCACTCTGAAGTTTCCTTCTGGACACAACTGAGCCAACACTCCTGTAGACAGAGTGAGTTTAAACACTGGAGGACATGGTACACCTCTCCTGAGCATGAGCTCAAGTGCAGGCATCCGGGCTCTGCTGAGAACATGCTCTAGTTGCACACATGCCAAAGTAACTGAACGTGCAGCTGTGGGTACAGATCTCATGAATACAGAGTGAGCGCATTTCATCATGGGTTTTGCACTACTGAGGCTTACTCAGAAGCATATCTTCCATCGTGACTGCGTGTGCCTTCAAGAGCCAATGTTCTGACACTACGGAGACTGTGCTGTAGAGTAAGAATGCCTGAACTACACAACTGCACACTGAATCATGCATCCCAGCAGTATAAATCCTAGCACTACAGCACACTTGTCACTTCTGAGTCCTTACACTAAGCAAGCATGGCACAGCTAGTGAGCACGTGGTCTAGAGTCTATGTGTGGCCATTACTAATTTCAGACTCGGCAGCCTGTGTCTTGCCACTTGTAAGCCCAGGCCCCCAAATATTCATGTTCCAGCTACTGGTTTTGCACCCTGGTACACTCCTTTATCACTGCTGAGCCTGCGTTACAGAGCATGAGTTCCACCACTACTAATCTTGCTCGATGGCCTGGGTGCTTAAACCTGTGAGCCTACACTCTGCAGCTGAAAATTGCCAATGACTTGGCTTGCCCTCTGTTGCATATTTTCCCCATGCTTCTTCCTGCACTCTGGAGGACCTACTCCAGGAGGCTGCTTTCTAAAACACATATCATCTCCACGAGTGAACCGTCATTCTAGATCAACTGTGTGACCCTAGTGACCTTAAATTCTGAAGTGTTATATTAACTTCCTTGAGGTATTGCTCGAGAAGGTGTGTGCAACAATTACACCCGTGACATTTTATACCAGCCATTTTGCTGCTAGACACCCAGCACTCTAGACTGTGCAAGCTGTGAGTAGTGTACCTGTATATCTGTGGATGACGTGCCACCACTACAGACCTGGTGTATACTTCATATGTCCTGCCTCAATTGATCATGCGTCACAATACACATATGCCACAACCCTTGCTCTTGCAATGTTGAGGGCTTCTCTTCCCGCTACTGAGCTTGTGTGGCACAGCAGGTATATCACATTTTCTGAATTTGATCTCTGGATATGCAACCAAAAATAAAAACCCAGCTTTCAAGAGAACATGTCCCTCTGCAGTCTGCACTCTTGAGCAAGGGCACTGCAACTCCTGAGACAACACTCTGAAGCACATGTAGAGCAGGCATGCTGCATCTGCTGAACTTAGCTCTTCAGCATGCCTCTCAACAGTGAAACACACTTTAGGCATACCCCTCTTAATACAGACCCATGATCTAGAGCAGGCATGCTTCAAATCCTGAATCTTGGCTTTCGAGAATACGTGCTTCATCTCCTGAGATGGTGCTTTTGCGGATTCTCCCCACCGCTACTAAGACTGTGCTCTAGAGTGGGTGTGACACTTCGGAGCCTGCGTGCCTCACTACTGAGTCTCTCCTCTAGCCTGGAAGTACTGAAACAGCTTAGCTCGCAATCCGGAGCACACGTTCTGCCACTAGTGTGCTTGCACTTTAGAGCAGGCTGTCTGAAGCCATCCCATTGGCACTGGCAACATGCGTCCAGCCACTGCTGAATGCACACTAGAGCACAGTTCCTGCCACTATTGAGCATGTACTCTACCACAAGATGTCTAAAACTGCTCAGTTGCATTGCGGAGCATACCTCTTTCCACAACTGAACTTGCATTCTACAGGAAATGGTACACAAACACTGACCTTGTGCTCTAGAATTGGCACACCATACATAATTTTCTTAACATTTGAAGCATATGTCTGGCCAACACTAAATCCACGCTTTAGATCAGCTGTGCTAAAATCACTGAGCTTGCCCTCAAGAGTATATCTGAACTCACATTTTATAGCACACCTACTACCACGGTGGATTCTGTGCTCTAAAACTCTCGTGAGATGACAGAGCAAGATGGTGGATCTATAAGTGGATGTGGAGTACCTCTCTCCATGGATACATCAGGCATACACCTTCAGACACAGGAGAGTAATCAGAATGTTACCGGAAAGTAGACAGGAGTACCTGACAAGTGGCAAAAATATATAGAACCACGCAAAACTCAGTCGGGGGAAAGAACTGGGGGAAAAATCAGGAGTGTTAGTAGGACTGGATCTGCCCTGAGTGGGGGAAGGAACTGAAGCTGAGGTCCAATCCCACACTGGGTCAATCGTCTGAATTGTAGAATAGACATTTAAAGCTGAGAGTGAAACAGCTGATCTGTGGAAAGCTGGGTGCAATGAGAAGCAGAGGGTCCTTGCTGCAGCCGTACATACCCCATACAAGGACATCCGTCCCCTGAAAGGCCCCGTGGCTGGCAGCTGCAGTTTAGGGACTTTGCGGCAATTCATGGGGAGGGCTGCTGTTTCCTGGAGAGAGATGGAGAGAGGGGGTTTGAAGGAGGACACTGTGGTAGGGTATGCCTGTGGAGGAAAGCCAGGCAGCCATGAAAGCAAGGCAATAACACCGAGTCACATGTCGGGGGTGGAGCAATCACCATAGCCTCTCTCTCCCCACATGCTAGCATCAGCAGTTACTACAATAGTGAGGGTGACCCATCAAATGCTGAACACACTGAAATGCAGAGCAGGACACCATGCAGGGTCATCCTTTAAGTGCCTGATGCACCATACTAGAGTAGAATCCCACTCAGGATGCTCCTTTAATTGTCAGATGCACTGATTTACACCGGAGGACCCCAGCCAGGAAATTCGCTCTATGTGCTGACCCATTGAACGACAGAGAAGGATCCCAGGCAAGGAAGCCTTCTGAGTGGCCGAATAGGTGGAACTAGGGAGAAGACTGGCCAAAGAGGCCTTCTGATCACCGGATACAAGGGCTCAAAAAAGAAAAAAAAAGGCTCTGATAGGGCCATAACTCCTGTGGTGTAGTCAGTCTGTGTCCCTGCACCCTGCCCATTTGACACCACCTGCGTCCCTCAAAGCCAAGCAGCTGCTCCACTTTCACAGTTAACTCTCATTGGAAAAAAACTGCTACAGGTTAAAAAAAAAAATCGTGCAACTATTTGCACAGGATTGCTTCAGTCCTGTCTAACTATGTGTGGAACGCATTTCACCACTACAGAGAAGAAGCTCTAAAATGCATATACTGGAACAACTGATCTTTTCCAGTCTTGTAGCCACTGCTGAGTTTTCTAAATTTGCTTGCATATTGAGTTCAGCAGTTTCATAGCACTCACTATCTATTAGGATTTGAAATCACTCAAGTGGAGTTCTCTATCTCCACTAGCTTTGTTTCTATTGATGCTTCTTGCGGCCCGCCTGACCTCACATTCCAGGATGTTTGGCTCTAGGTGAGTGATTAGATCATGATGATTATCTGGATCATGGAGATCTTTTCTGCATAGTTCTTCAATCTTTGCTGTATACATTTTTGCTACCTCTTCTTAATATCTTCTGCTTCTGTTCAGTCCATACAATCTCTGTCCTTTACTGTATCCACCTTTGCATGAAATGTTCCCTTGGTATCTCTAATTTTCTTCAAGAGATCTCTACTCTTTCCCATTCTGTTGCTTTCCTCTATTTTTTGCACTCATCACCAAGGAAGGCTTTCTTATCGCTCTTTGCTATTCTTTGGTACACTGTATTCATATGGGTATATCTTCCCTTTTCTCCTTTGCCTTTTGTTTCTATTCCTTTCTCAGTTATTTGTAAGGCCTCCTCAGACAACCTTTTTGCCTTTTTGCGTTCATTTTCTTGGGGATGGTCTTCATCACTGCCTCCTCTACAATGTCATGAATCTCCATATGTAGTTCATCAAACACTCTATTATACCTAATCCCTTAAACATTTTCTCATGTCCACTGTACCATCAAAAGGGATCTGATTTAGGTCATACCTGAATCATCGAGTGGTCTTCCCTACTGTCTTCAACTTAAGTCTAAGTCTATAGCAAATACTGAGCTTCCACTCTGAACCTTCCTTCTTACAAGTATTTGTCCACCATTTTAGAGCACTTTCGCTGCATATCTTTATCTTCACTCTGAAACATACGTACCGTCAGTCCTGAAAGGATGCTCAAGTGCATGCACTTAACTCCTACTGAGCCTACGCTCCACAGTAGTCATGCCGATCTACTAAGCTTGCATTCTGCCACATGCATCTTTCACTATTTAGACTATGATACTGAGGTCATGCTGCAACTGCATAGTTGCAATCTCAAGCTTACCTTCTTCGACTTTCAGCTTTTATACCAGCACACATGTTCTGCCCCTCCTAACCCCACTTTCTTGAAGAGATATGAAAGAACTGTTGAGGTTGTATTCTGGAGCATGTCCCTGCTATTTCTGAATGCATTCTTTTTGTATTTCTTCATATTTCTTTTAAAAAATGATTTATTATAATTGGAATAGAATTACTGTGTATTACTGTGATGGTATTTGACATACACATCAACATGAATCAGCGCATGGAAACATGTGTCCCCCTATCCTGAACACAACTCAAACCTCCCTTATTAGCCACGCTTCTGGGTTCGTCCACAGCACAAGAGTTGGATGCATCTTTCATGCATTGAACTTGCACTGGTCATCTCTTTTATGTATGGTAATGTACCTGTTTCAATGCTATTTTCTCAAATCATCCCATCCTTGAACTCTCCCATTGAGTCTCAGAGTCTGCTCTTTATATGTGGATCTTTTTTACTAGCCTTCATGCAGAATCATTGTTGCTGTCTTCCTAAATCACATTTATATGCATTAATAAGCAATATTTGCCTTTCTCTTTCTAACTTTTTTTTTACTCTGAATAATAGGCTGCAGGTTGAACTGCCTTACCAAAAGTGACACTAATATGTGTTTTTCTGTAGCTAAGTAATATTCTATTCGAATATATAGCACAACGTCCTTATATTTTCATCTGCTGATGTGCATCTAGATTACGTGCATGTCATAGCTTTCGGAAAGAGAATTGTAATAAACATTGGGTCACATGTGTCTCTTTTGATAGTAATCCCCTCTGGGTATACGCCAAGAAGGGGGGTTGTTCAGTCATATGACAGTTGTAGTCCAAGTTTCTCAAGGAATCACCAAACTGTTCTGCATAGAGGTTGTACCAGTTTGTGTTACCACTAGCAGTGGATTAGGGTTAGCTTTTCTCCACAGCCTCCCCAGGATTTCGTGCTTGTAGAATTTCTGGTGATGGCCACTCTGAACCGTGTGATATGACGACACATTCAATTTTAAGTTTTGTTTCTCTAATGATGAATGATTTTAAGCATATTTCATGTGTTTGTTAGCCATCTGTATGTCTTCTTTAAAGACACGTCTGTTTAGGGATTTTGCCCCCTTTTAGTGATGCTGTGAAAGTGCGTCACTCAATATGGCAGCACATTTGGAAAACTCACCAGCGGCTAAAGGGCTGGAAAAGGTCAGTTTTCATTCCAATCCCAAAGAAAGGCAGAACCAAAGAATGCTCAAATCACGGCACAATTGCATCCATCTCACACGCTAGTAAAGTACTGCTCAAAATTCCCCAAGCCAGGCTTCAGTAATACATGAACCATGAACTGCCAGATGTTCGAGCTGGTTTTACAAAAGGCTGAGGCACCAGAGATCAAAATGCCAACATTAGCTGGATCACTGACAAAGCAAGAGAGTTCCAGAATAACATCTATTTCTGCCTTATTGACTATGCCAATGTCTTTGACTGTGTGGATCACAATAAACTGTGGAAAATTCCGAAAGCGATGGGGATAGCAGACCACCCGACCTGCCTCTTGAGAAACCTATATGCAGGTCAGGAAGCAGCAGTTCGAACAGGACATGGAACTACAGACTGGTTCCAAATAGGAAAAGGAGTCCATCAAGGCTATGTATTGTCACTCTGCTTGTTTAACTTATATGCAGAGTATATCATGAGAAATACTGGGCTGGAAGAAGCACAAGCTGGAACAAAGACTGCCAGGAGAAATATCAATCACCTGAGATATGCAGATGATACCACCCTTACGGCAGAAAGTGAAGGGGAACTAAAAAGCTTCTTGATGAAACTGAAAGAGGAGAGTGAAAATGTTGCCTGAAAGCTCAAAATTCAGAAAACTAGGATCCCAGCATCTGGTCGCATGATTTCATGGGAAATAGATGGGGAAACAGTGTCAGATTTTATTTTGGGGGGCTCCAAAATCCCTGCAGATGGTGACTGCAGCCATGAAATTAAAAGACGCTTGCCCTATGACAGGAAAGTTATGACCATCCTAGATAGAATATTCAAAAGAAGAGACATTATTTTTGCTAACAAAGTTCCATCTAGTCAAGACTATGGATTTTCCAGTAGTCTTGTAGGATATGAGAGTTGCACTATGAAGAAAGCTGAGCACTGCAGAATTGATGCTTTTGAACTGTAGTGTTGGAAAAGACTCTTGAGAGTCCCTTGGACTGCAAGGAGGTCCAGCCAGTCCATTCTAAAGAAGATCATTCCTGGGTGTTCTTTGGAAGAAATGATGCTAAAGCTGAAACTCCAGTACTTTGGTCACCTCATATGAAGAGGTGACTCACTGGAAAACTCTGAAGCTTGGAGGGATTGGAGGCAGGAGAAGGGGATGAGAGCAGATGAGATGGCTGGATGGCATCAGTGACTCGATGGACGTGAGTTTGCGTGAGCTCAGGGAGCTGGTGATGGACAGGGAGTCCTGGTGTGCTGCAATTTATGGGGGTTCAAAAAGTCACACACGACTGAACTGAACTGAACCGAACTCAACTGAACTGAACTGAACTGAACTGAAGCAACTGACAAAGAATTTAGCTCAAAAATATACGAACAACTCCTGAACCTCAATTCCAGGAAAATAAATGACCCCATGATAAAATAGGCGAAAGGAGTAAACAAACATTTCTCCAAAGATGACATACAGATGACTAACAAACACATGAAAAGATTCTCAACATCACTCACTATCAGAAAAATGCTAATCAAAACGATAATGAGGTACCATTTCACGCCAGTCAGAATGACTGCTATCCAAAAGTCTACAATCAATAAATGCTGGGGAGGGTGTGGAGAAAAGGGAACGCTCTGACACTGTTAGTGGAATTGCAAACTGGTACAGCCACTATGGAGAACACTGTGGAGATTCCTTAAACAAACAAACAAACAAACAAACTGTAAATAGGACTGTCATATGACGCAGCAATCCCACTGCTGTCCGTACACACCAAGGAAACCAGAATTGAAAGAGACTCGTGTACCCCATTGTTCATCACAGCACTGTTTCTAATAGCCAAGGCACGGATGCAACCTAGATATCCATCAGTAGACTAATGAATAAGAAAGCTGTGGTACATATACGTGATGGAGTATTACTCAGCCACTAAAAAGAATACATTTCAGTCCGTTCTAGTGAGGTGGATGAAATTGAAGCCTATTATACAGAGTGAAGTTAGCCAGAAAGAAAAATAGCAATAGAGTAAACGAGCGCACATGTGTGGAATTTAGAAAGATGGTCATGATAAACCTGTACGTGAGACAGCAAAATAGACACAGATGTATAGAACAGTCTTTTGGACTCTGCGAGAGAGGGCGAGGGTAGGATGATTTGGGATAATGGCATTGAAGCATGTGTAATATTATTTGTCAAACGAATCGCCAGACCAGTTCGATGCGTGACACAGGATCCTCGGGGCTGGTGCACTGGGGTAACCATGAGGAATGGTTTGAGGAGGGAGGTAGCAGGGGTTTTCAGGATAGGGAACACCTGTACACCCGTGGCAGATCCATGTTAATGTATGGTAAAACCAATACAATATTGTAAAGCAATTAGACTACTATGAAAATAAACAAATTTATATTAGAAATAAATCAAGCCAAATTGTGTCCAACGTGAGGAAAACAACAGCATGTTTGGAACAATATCACTAAGTAAGCTGGAGTTGCAGTTTTCTGAGTTCAAAGTGCCCTCATAAGTATGAGCCCTAACTCTTATTACAGAAAGAATAGTGGAAAATGAACTAGATGAAAGGAGAGCTTTTCAGCAACGAGATGAATGTTTCAGCCAGAAAGATATTAAGTAATGTAGGGCGTCCCAAACAGTTTACTAAGATCTTGGGAGCTAGCAATGACTGTGGTCACCTAAATAAAGTTGCCTAAAATTATATTTTGACATATATACATATATACACCTGTCTATGCATGAGTGTGTGTATGAGAAAATGTGCGATGGCTTTTAATTCATGTTAGGTGTAATAGAAATGGGAAAACAATAAAATCCAAATGTAGAATGATTCAAATTCTACTCGATTGTTGAATATTATGGAAGTTGAAATACTTCAAAATATGTTTCCTTGGCTGCATGTAACATATGAGGACTCTTTTATATCACTCACCTCTCTCCTTTTCATAAATATAGACCAATTTTCAAATGTTTGTCCAGTTTAATGACAAAATACTAACATAGACATATATATATATAATATATATGAAATAGAGATATGTTTTCATATCATAAACTGTTGATAGCAAGCCTAGATTTTAGAATTATTTCCAACTCCATGCTCCATCTCAACAGGAAAGAGCCAAAGTTGTTGCTGACTCAATCACTCCAAGAGCTGGGAAACCTGAAAAAGAAACGGAACCTGCACTGAGATTTTCTATCATATTTATGATCGAGCTCTAACACCAAGACTTGTTTTCCTTTATTGTACTAAGCAGTCCCTTCTTAACATTGAAAAGCATGGAAATCGAGAGAGAGAGGTAGGAGATTGTAGACCTCCTCATGTTCAAAAGGAATTTTAATCAGAGAAGCTAGAAAAGACAGAAACTAAGGAAAACAATCAAGTGATAGACAATAATAAGGATTTAGTCACTAATCAAACTCAAGGGTCTCTAGTCCCTCCTCAAGGGCCAGCGTGGAGAAGGAAATGGCAACCCACTCCAGTGTTCTGCCCGGAAAATCCCAGGGATGGGGGAGCCTGGTGGGCTGCCATCTTTGGGGTCGTACAGAGTCGGACACGACTGAAGCGAATTAGCAGCAGCAGCAGCAAGGACCATCGATGACATTCTGAGCAATATCCTGTGAACAATTTTAGAGATGCTAAAGCCCAAACCAGGCTGAAATGTAAGTGCATAGTTGGATCTAGACGGTCAATGATGTGGACTCCCAATATCCTCACTAATAGGCCATTAGTAGAATGTCCCAATTTGATCACAGACCCCATGTTCCACCCTCACTCAGCCATTAAAATATTCCCCTCTGAAAGTATTTGTGGATTTGCATCTTTGAAGCACCAGCTGCTAAGACACCTTACTTCGTCCTACAATAAGCACTTTCCGCACCCCCCCCCCACTGAAACCCACAGTCAATTCATAAATTTGTTTGCACAGAAGCAAGTAAACCAAGTCTGCTAGGGTAACAGTACTGAATATTAAGAATGTGTGCATAGAAGGATGATAAATCACTTTTATTTCAGAAATAAAGTAGATTTATTGATGTGAGTTTTCGATAACCCTGTATGCGAGATAGCAAAAGAGACACAGATGTATAGAACAGTCTTTTGCACTCTGTGGGAGAGTGAGAGGGTGGGATGTTTTGGGAGAATGGCATTGAAACATGTATAATATCATATATGAAATGGGTCTCCAGCCCAGGTTCAATGCATGATACTGGATGCTTGGGGCTGGTGCACTGGGATGACCCAGAGGGTTGGTACGGGTTGGCAGAAGGGAAGGGGTTCAGGAAAGGGAACATGTGTACACCTGTGGCAGACATATGTTAATGTATGGCAAAATCATTACAATAATGTAAAGTAATTACCCTACAATTAAAATAATAAATTTATTTTAAAAAAAAGGAAATCTTCCAAAAAGCTCCATACCTACATAGAAACCAAGCACCACGAAGAGCCAACAAGTTCCACAGGAAGACATACCATGCAAATTCTCCAGCAACAGAGGAACAGAACCTGGAGCTTCAATATACAGGTTGCCCAAACAGCAAACCCATAGACATCTCAAACCTCACTACTGGACACTTCATTGCCCTACAGAGAGAAGAGATGCAGCTCCACCCACCAGAACACTGACACAAGCTTCCCTAACCAGGAAACCTGACAAGCCCCTCGTCCTACCCCAGCCACAAGGAGGAACCTCCACAATAAAGAGGAACCACAAACTGCCAGAAAGAGAAAGACCATCCCAAACACAGAAATCCGCCCCCCCACCCAAAAAAATAAAAGGCCAACTTTACTAATGAGATTTTTGCATGCTTCATGGTTTTGGTTAGTATTTCTGCCAGCAGTCTGTATTTTAAGTTGATGCTGAAGTAAACACTTGGTTGGACATTACCCTTCAGTTGCTAGGAGACCAGTAACTTGGTCATGTCACAACTAACCTTCGATTGCTAGGAGACCAGTGATTTTGTGATGTCACAGCTGTTTGACTGGGAGGACCTCTGTGATTGTCCAGAGAGTTTCTCTCTGTAGGCCAGCCAAACATCGTTTGAAGTTGCATTGTGTAAAAGCAGACAAATGAGAACATTATGTGAAGAAAGATTTCCCTGAGATGGCACATATTTCTTCAGAAATTCAAGATGGACCTCCTAAAGGTGAGTCCACTGGTTCAGAAAACTCCATTAGGTCTTACTGGTATGATTATACAACTGGGGACTCAGTTTTGAGATCTATGATTGAAGAATATGCTTTTCAGGCTTTGTCTGAGGATCTGGTGATCAAAAGGCCACACTACACATATTCTGTCTCTGAAACAGATGATGTTTCACTGAAAATCACAGAGTGATTTTCTTTCACTCACATTTCCACAATAACTTTGGAATATAGTGGAAAGTGATCAGTTTGAATCTATTTGGTGGGATGAGACAGGCACATGTAGAGTGATCAATGAAGAACTCTTCAGGAAAGAAGTCTTGGAAAGAAAGGAGCCTTTCAGAAAATTTGAAACCAAGAGCATGAAGAGTTTAATTCGACAGCTTAATCTTTATGGAGTTAACAAAAACCGACAAACTGTTCAAAGATCGGCTGCACTACCAGTCTTTCTGGAAGAAGAAAACAACATCTCTCTTTTGAGAAAGGTATTCCAAAATTTTCACTTTTTGGCAATAGGTCAGATTCAATCATGTGACCTAGAAAGCATGTTCATATATGTGGCTAAAAGGGAGTTTAAACTTGAGATAACAAATTATTGAAAAAGTTGTATCTTTTTGAAGTTGAGAACAGCTGGAGGTTAGAATATTGGATGTTCAACAAACCTTCCTAGTGACTTGAAACCAGATACAAGTTCTGAAGCTACTTAAAGTGGTATTTACTGTATATATACAACATATTTTTAGTTGAGCATATACCTTCTAACATGTTACCTGTTAAAACTACCAACAGAGGTATTTTCTTTGATGTTATTTCACTGATTCCATTAAAGGAAACTTATAGTGATATGAAGGAATGAAATTAGTAAAGAATGAAAAATGAATATAATGGAGAAGTGGAGAAAAGGGAACCCTCCTCCACTGTTGGTGGGAATGCAAACTAGTACAGCCACTATGGAGAACAGTGTGGAGATTCCTTAAGAAATTGCAAATAGAACTACCTTATGACCCAGCAATCCCACTGCTGGGCATCCACACTGAGGAAACCAGAATTGAAATAGACACATGTACCCCAATGTTCATCGCAGCTCTGTTTATAATAGCCAGGACATGGAAACAACCTAGATGTCCATCAGCAGATGAATGGATAAGAAAGCTGTGGTACATATACACAATGGAGTATTACTCAGCCGTTAAAAAGAATTCATTTGAATCAGTTCTGATGAGATGGATGAAACTGGAGCCAATTATACAGAGTGAAGTAAGCCAGAAAGAAAGACACCAATACAGTGTACTAACACATATATATGGAATTTAGGAAGATGGCAATGACGACCCTGTATGCAAGACAGGAAAAAAGACACAGATGTGTATAACGGACTTTTGGACTCAGAGGGAGAGGGAGAGGGTGGGATGATTTGGGAGAATGGGAATTCTAACATGTATACTATCATGTAAGAATTGAATCACCAGTCCATGTCTGACGTAGGGTGCAGCATGCTTGGGGCTGGTGCATGGGGATGACCCAGAGAGATGTTGAGGGGAGGGTGGTGGGAGGGGGGGTCATGTTTGGGAACGCATGTAAGAATTAAAGATATTAAAATTAAAAAAAAAAAACCACTGGGAGGGGGGGAAATAACATGAGTTGAGGAAAATAAAGAAAAGGTAGAAAAAAAAAAAAGAAATATTGTAACAAAATCAAAACTTTATTCTCCCATATGACTACCAGGAGACTTCCAGCAGAACAGGGCATTTAAAAAACACTGTGTAAAGGGCCAAAAAAGAAATATGTTAGGCTTTGTGAATATGACCATTGGCAATTAATTAAGTTTTCAGGCATAGAGGATAACCAAAGAAGCTGGCAAGTCCCTGTTCCACCTTTAAGGACTCCAAAAATTGAATTACACACAATTTTCATGTCAGAAAATAAAATTCTTTTCGGTTTACCTCAGCCATTAAAAGTGTAAAGCTCTAAAATTAAAAAGAAGAAGAAGAAGAAAAAGTAAAGCTCATTCTCAGCTCACAATAGACAGTGCAAAAACAGGGGCAGGCTGCCCTGCCTTGATTGAAATGTAATTCCATGTCCTGGCTATTATAAACAGTGCTGCGATGAACATAGGGAGAGGGAGAGGGTGGGATGATTTGGGAGAATGGGAATTCTAACATGTATACTATCATGTAAGAATTGAATCGCCAGTCCATGTCTGACGTAGGGTGCAGCATGCTTGGGGCTGGTGCATGGGGATGACCCAGAGAGATGTTGTGGGGAGGGAGGTGGGAGCGGGGGTCATGTTTGGGAACGCATGTAAGAATTAAAGATTTTAAAATTAAAAAAAAGTAATTAATTAATTTAAAAAAAAACTGAAAAAAATAAAAAATAAATATAAAAGAGAATATACATATACTATAAATGAAAAAAAAAAAAAAAGAAAAAGAAATGTAATTCCAAGAGGAGGGGCGCCAAGATCCACTGTACCGTCAAGTTCCTTAAGCAAAGAACTGGCTTAAGGGAGGTCACCCCTGAGGGCTGTGAGTGCCGGACACCATCACTGGACTCCCCTGGTAGACTCGGAGGCCGTTCTCAGCCCTGAGCCCTGGCGACTGTGCCATCTGTTTTTTCTTTCTTCGCGTTTGGTGAGCTGAGCAATCTTGACCCAAGATCCTTGAGATTCAGATGCAGCCTGACCACGCCTACAGTGGGTACTTTTACGGGGTTAGGGGGTGGGGGGAGGGCTCATCGCGCGCGCATGCGCCCAACTCGGCCTCGCGGCCAATCAGATGGCTGGCGCCGACACCTGGCAGCCAATCATCGGAGGCAGCCCGCACGCCTGTAGGGGGAGCTGAGGCGGCGCCCCAGACCTGAGGAGGCCTAGTCCCCTCAGGCTCGACTCCTCAGTGTTAATCTTGGAAATGCCTAGGGCAGGTGAGCTGCCAGCAGTTCTGTCTCCTCTGTCAACGGGTTCCGGTAAGGACTGGAGCGTGGTTCAGCCAAAGCGGTGCCTGACAGCTAAAGGGAGGGTTTCTCGGGTCCCCACTAGCACGAGGCCTTGCTGGGCGGGGCGGCTGGTGAGGGCCGTGAGAGCTTCTGGCAGGATCCACAGGCTTCAGGCTCCTTTCGCCCTCTCCCCTCTCTAGTCTGGGCGGGCTCTGTTCTCCAGCAGCTTTCCTGCCCAGGGGCGGGACAAGCCAGCTCGGGGAAAGGGCCCCTTAGGCCCCTGGCCCCTGGCACAACCCCCAGCTCTCCTGTGCAACCTAATGTATTTAAACACAGATGCACAAATCTTCACGGCCCAACCCGGTTCTGCACCCAGGCACAGTCAGGCAGGAGCAGCAAAAAAAAACAAAACCAAAACATCTATCTAGCAGCCTCTTCACTGCCCTGGTGCTTTAGTCGTTTTCCCGTTTCCTCTGCCTCTCCTCGGACTCCAGGGCTGCCCCGTCCCTGGGGGCCCCGAGATTCAGGCCTTTGGTTCGGGAAGTTGGCAGATGAGGTATTTGTTTGTTACTGAGAGAAGGGAGGTGGGAGGAAGAAGCTCAGGGCAAAGGAGTTCAATCACTTGGTCTGGTTGAGTGTGAGACGCCTGGTCAGCATCCGTAGGGTAGGACCAGGTAGGGCCTGGGGGGATAGAATGTTCCCAGAACAGGGGACTCACCCTGGCCGTTTCCTCTGCTTGTCCCCAGGATGTGACCTTGTGCTGCCTGGGAGGTCTCAAGCGCTCAGGATTTCAGTGGGCCCCTGAGGTAAGGTGACAGACATCTTTACAACAGGGACAAATGTGTGGCTTTCTTACTTTGCGTTTTTCTCCTTTCATTCGTCGGCTGACACGTTGCTGTTGAGAGAGAGTATTCCTGATTGGGGATTACCTGACCCTGATTGCGGGTGCTGACTTCAGGGCCATCATGGTTTCAGGTTTGCAGCTTTCTGAGTGGCGAGCTTAAAAACAGGCAGGGTGACTTGCTTTCCCCTGCATTCTTGAAAGAAAAAAAGTAAGAACACCATGGGTCTTAAGCTGTGTACAGCTGACGCCTACCACTTGGTGAGGCTAAAATGGGGCAATGCACATATCCTAAGGTTTTAGCTAGGAAAGCAAAGCAATGCAGGTGTGGGGGTTCCCTGGTGGCCTGGTGATTAGGATTCTGGGCCTCCACTGCAGTGGTCTGGATTTAATCTCTGGTCAGGGAACTGGGACCCCACAAGCCAAACAGCATGGCCAAATGAATGAATGAATCCAGTGGTTCATTCAGAGAAAATATCCTGTGATTTAACATGTTCACGTGAGATTACTTGCTCATTTCTGTACCCTTAAGGGCTTTTCTTCATTAAGTAAGTCAGCTCCACTGGATGGGGGTGAGGCACCCTCTGAGTTCATGTCATGCGAGTAAACAAGATCATAGGAAGCTCTATGCCCAGCAACTTGTGCCTACAGCTGTGTTGTATACTTATCTTGCTGGTACAACTTTGACTTCACAGCATGTTTTGTTTTGGTCACAACATGTGGCTTCATAGGATATTAGTTCCCCAGCCAGGGATCCAACACAGGATCCTGGCAGTGAGAGGGCTGAGTCCTAACCAAACCACTGTACTGCCAGGCAACTCCTGTGTTTCGGTGCTTTGGATTGGGTGAGTGTGTGTGTGTGTGTGTGTGTTTTGATTTTAGCTATATTTATAGGAGAACTGTTCTGTGTGTACGTATGATGTGAATGGTATTAAAACTTGAAATGTTTGTGTTGTACATATGATCTCAAAATGGAATAGTTTGAAAGAACTTACCACTTGTTATCTCTCGGCCTAGGATCTCTCCTGAGGTAGTTAGTAGTCAAGCTTTTGTCTGGCTTGGCAACCTCTGAAGACTTAGCTTGTTGAATCTAAGCTCTCTCACTTGTCTGTACTCATGAAGCCTCAGTTCCTCCTTCTGTGGGCCTCTCCAAGGGGCTTCTCTTGTGGAGGCTGCTGTCTTTTCTCAGAATGAGTGATTCAGGAAAGCGCTTGCACCCATGATAAAGTGCAGAGTCTTTTTTCAGATGTTACACATCTGCACTTGTGTATTTGCTTAGTCTCACAGGTCTACCCTGTGATAGATTGAGAGAGAACTACACAGGGGTGGGAATATTAGGAGATTGAATTCACTTGAAGGCTGGTTACCATACCCATTAATCCACTATGCCAGCCTTTTTTTTATATGATCTCAGCTCTGTCAATGTAAGCAAATTATTTGGCTTGTGTACCCTTCTTGTGTGCTGCTACTGCTGCTAAGCCACTTCAGTCGTGTCCGGCTCTGCAGTCTCATGGACAGCCACACACAAGGCTCTCCCTTATCTGGGATTCTCCAGGCAAGAACGCTGGAGTGGGTTGCCATTTCCTTCTCCAGTGCATGAGAGTGAAGTCGCTCAGTCGTGTCCGACCCTTCGAAACCGCATGGACTGCGGCCTACCAGGCTCCTCCGTCTATGGGATATTCCAGGCAAGAGTACTGGTGTGGGTTCCCATTGCCTTCTCCAGCTTGTGTGCTCTCTGGCCTGATGTACTCAATTTTGATCTACTCAGTTCTAGACCTACTCATTTCTTGATGTTCTAGCAAGTCTCCTCTTTGCCCTGGATTAAGGTTTCTGTTTCTCTGGATGGTTCCCATCAGCAAACAGACTGACTATAATGTGACCTGTCGTTAAAAATCCGTCTTTTGGTGACACATCCTGCTTCTGCTGCTTTTATTTCATATTTGCTTGTTACAGACCTCTGCAGAGATGTTCCTAGACTTTGTTATCTCGAGTTCTCTCATTTTCCTATAAAGCCACTCTTGTCAAGGCCACAGGTGAATTTCAAATATTCAAATGTCTGCCTGCAAGGTAGGAGACCTGGGATCAATTCCTGGGTGGGGAAGATCGCCTTGAGAAGGAAATGGTAATCCACTCCAGCACTCTTGCCTGGAAAACCCATGAACGGAGGAGCCTGGTAGGCTACAGTCCATGGGATTGCAAAGAGTCGGAAATGTCTATTCAAATTCTTTTCCTGGTTGTTAAATGCTTTTCTGTTTTTAATTGTTGTAGAAAACATCTAAGTTAAATTTTTACCATTTTAACCATTTTTGCATGCTAAGTATTTTGCATACTTTCATCAACCTTTTGGAGAAAGAAATGGCAACCCACTGCAAATCTGATGGAGAAGGGAACGTGGTGAACTTTAGTCCTGGGGGATGCAAAGTTGGGCATAACTGAGTGACTAAGACATAGACACACACATAGTGACAGTGTTGATTTGTTGTTGTTGTCATTGTTTTAGCTGTGTTGTGCAGCTTGAATGACAGTTCCCTGGTTGAGGATCATACCCAGGCCCCTGATAGGACACTGTGGAGTCCTAACCTCTGAACTACCAGGGAATTCCTTATTACATTGTTATGAAGCAGATCTCTACACCTTTACAGCTTGCAAAATCGAAACTCTGTACCCATCACCTGTCCCATTAAACAGCAACTCCTCTTTTCTTGCCCGTTGACCTAGACCATGGACTCCATCGTTCTTTTTTGTTTCCTTTCTATTGCTTGACTGTGTTAGCTATTTCATGCAAGTAGAAACTTACAGTATTTGTCTTTTTGTACGACTGGCTTATTGCATTTGGCTTGATGTCTGAAATGATCATGCATGTTGTAGCATGTGACAGAATTTTCTCTATATGGCTAAATAATATTTCATTGTGTGTATATATCACATTTGATGGCCATTTCGATGCTTCCACCTCTTAGTTGTTGTGCTTCGTGCTGCTGTGAGCACGGCTCTGCAGATATCCCAAGACCCCATGTTAACTTCTTTTGATTTTATATTGTGAAGTGGAATTGCTGAATCATGTGTCAGCTCTAGTTCTTTAATTTTTCGAGGAGCCTTTAAACTGTTTTCTGTAGCAGTTGCACCATTTAAAATGTATCCGTAACACACAAGGATCCAGTTTCTGTACGTGCTTGCCAACAGTTGCCCTTTCCTTTCCTTCATATGTAAACACACACATATGCACACACATTTTCTTTCATACCCGTTTCCATGATTGTTTATCTCAAATTATGAGTATAGTTCCTTGTGCTATACAGTACGCTCTTGTGTGTCTATTGTATATATTATGCTTTGCATCTGCTAATCACCAGCTCCCAATCTGTCCCTGCCTTACCTTTCCCTCTTGGGAATCACATAGTCTGCTCTCTATGTCTGTGAGTCTGTTTCTCTTTCATAGATCAGTTTATTTGTGGCATATTTTAGAGTCCATGTAAGTGATACCATACGATATTTGTCTTTCTCTCTCTTTTTTTAAATTTTTATTTTTACTATATTTTATTTTACAACACTGTGTTGGTTTTGCCATACATTGACATGAATCCGCCACAGGTGTACATGAGTTCCCAATCCTCACCACCCTCCCACCGCCCACCCCATATCATCTCTCTGGATCATCCCTGTGCACCAGCGCCAAGCGTCCTGTATCCTGCATCGAACATAGACTGGCGACTATCTTACATGATAGTGTACATATTTCAGTGCCATTTTCCCGTATTATCCCACCCTCTCCCGCTCCCTCAGAGTCCAAAAATCTGTTCTATACATCTGTGTCTCTTCTGCTGTCTCTCATACAGGGTTATCATTACCAACTTTCTAAATTCCATATATATGTGTTAGTATACTGTGTTGGTGTTTTTTTTTCTGGCTCACTTCACTGTGTATAATCGGCTCCAGTTTCATCCATCTCATTAGAATTGATTCCTATAAAGTCTGCAAGCAATAAATGCTGGAGAGGGTGTGGAGAAAGGGAACCCTCTTACACTGTTGGTGGGAATGCAGTCTAGTACAGCCACTATGGAGAACACTGTTTATAATAGCCAGGACATGGAACAACCTAGATGTCCATCAACAGATAAATGGATCAGAAAGCTGTGGTACATATACACAGTGAAGTATTACTCAGCCATTCAAAAGAATATATTGTCTTTCTCTTTCTGACTTCCTAAGTATTCTTTTGAATGCTAGTGTAGATTCAAGTATTTACTTAACAACATTTGTTGCTACTGTATAAAATGTGGTTGACTTTTAAAATATTTGTCTTCTATTCTGCAAGCTTTATATTAATTCTAATACTTGTGTTTCTTCAACATTTTCTATACTAAATTATCTTATCTCCAATATACTTTGACTTCTTCCTTTCCATTCTGAAGGCTGTTTTTTGTGTTTTTTTTTTGTTTGTTTTTTCGTTGTTTTTTTTTTTCTTTCTTTTTTTTTTTTTTTTTTTTGAAACTACAGCAACAATTCTCTTTTGTTACCTGATTGCTCTGGTTATAGAACTGCCAGTATAATGTTGAGCCAAAGTGTGTAATAGACTTCCTTGTGTTGTTCCCAGTCTTAGAGGGAAAGCTTTCAGTTTTTCATTCTTAAGTATGATGTTAGCTGTGGGTCATTTTACAGGTGCCCTTTGATTGAGAAAGTTCTCTTCTGTTCTTAATTATTAAGTGTTTTTTTAACCCCGGTTATGAAAAGGTGCTAGATTCAGGGAAATGCCTTTTCTTCAGGCAGATGTGTTATTTGTTTTATTGTTTTAAAATGGCATAATGTTGATTGATTTTCCTATAATGAACCAACTTTGCATACCTCCCTAAATTGCATGTGATCATAGTGTACAGTCTTTTTTATATGCTGTTGGATTTTGTTTGCCAGTATTTTGTTGAGGACTCTTTCACCTGTATCCATAAGGGATATCAGGTGTGTGTTTGTGTGTGTGTGTGTGTGTGTGTGTGTGTGTGTGTGTGATGTCTCTTTCTGATATTGGTATGAGAGAAAGACTGGCATCACTTTGCCTGCTATGTGCGGAAGAGACATGCGACATAAAGATGAAGCATTGTTGGATTGAAGTTTAGCCAGGATTAGAGGGAGAAATTTAGGATATATCAGTGTGGAATTGGGGTGAGATTATCAGAGAGCTCATTCTCAGTTTCCTAGGCCTGAATTAAGTGCTTGACATTGTATTATGCTGTTTGTTAACTAGGTATAGATAGATTATACTTTGAATTTGCTAACTATTTTGTTTGTTAACATTTACGAAATTAGAATTTATGGATCAGTTGTAATGTGCATTTAAGATACATTTTCTTCCATTTTTACTACAAAACAAGATGCCATTGAATAGCTGATGCCTTTTAAAAAAGCTGTTAACCTTAAGTCTAAGAAATAAGCATGTTTGTCTTTAAGATACAGAGACACATTTAAAAGTTACAAATTTGCCCAAGAAGACGCAACTGGTGTGTGGTTAAGTTAGAATTCCAACTTAATCTCCTATGACTCCAAAGTCCATGCTTCGAAACGCTGTAGAACAATGCTTTTGTAAAAATACTCATCCTTTACATGTGATTTCACGTAATGATCAGTGTGGCGTTTTTTTCCCCCTCTTTATTTTTTTAAGTAGAAGAGGTTAAAGTGAACATGCGACAAAGCTATGATTCTAGAGCCATGTAGACTTGTAGTCGTAGATTTTTTAGCTGTCATTGAGTCTGGTTGACACTCAGTGTCTTTGTCTGTAAGATAAGGGTGTGTATAAGTACTCTAGAGTTTTGGAGATAATCAAATAGCCCATTTTTCTGTACTTAACTAATCTGTAGTATGTTTACACTTAGGTGGCAGTTTGTATAAAGGAAGCACTGGGACTTGTGGCCGCACCCTCTAAGAATAAAAAAGTATTAAAAATATGGAACTCCCATGTATGTTACGTGAAGAAGAACAAGAGCCAGAAGTACGGAAAAGGGAGGGAGAGACGAAACAAGTAGATGATGATGATGATGATGATGAAGTGATCTTGGTTGGAGTGGAACATGTAAATGACGATGCTGACGTGATCTTTGTTGGGATGAGCTCAGCTTCAAAACCAGTCGTTTCAAACATACTGAACAGAGATACCCCAGGTTCTTATTCAAGGAGGAAAAGGTATGGTCAATTCAGGAAAGGTAACGCTCACAGATTACAGCCTGTTAGTCATGTGACTCCTACATCAGAAGCAAAGGCTGTCTTTCCAGTGTCTGACTCTGACTCAAGATCAACAGGTAGTCCTATTATTATTGAACCTCCGTCTCAAGCTGATTATAAAAATATTTCACCACAAATAGTGCCTGATTGCTTTTCGAAGGAGTTATGTTCTTCTTTGATTACCTTCACAGGTTCATTGCAGCATCCAGTAGAAACAGCAGTTTCTGCAGGAGATATGAATAAAAGTCCTCATGTATCAAAGCGAGTTTCCCCTTGTGAAACAAATCGCAGAAATCCCAGAAGGCCTAAACTCAGCGATGGCATTGTAGGGGAACATTCTTTAGGTTTCTCCCTGCCAGGTTTTTTTCATACAGAGACCACTCAGCAAAGCACACCAGACCGTGTCCATACCTCACTAAGCCATGTTCAGAATGGAGAACCTTGTCCAACACCTTTTCCAAACGACAGTGTTCATTGCAAGCCTGTAAGACCTTTAGGGGAAAGTGGACGGACAAAAACTGATTTTCCAGGTTTGGCAAGTTCTAACAAAATTGGTGATCCCACAGAAGGAAATCTGATTGTGTTACTTCACGACTTCTACTATGGCGAGCATGGAGGAGTTGGGCAGCCAGAACCGAAGACCCACACGGCGTTTAAATGCCTCAGCTGCTTGAAAGTTCTAAAAAATGTCAAGTTTATGAATCACATGAAGCACCATTTGGAACTTGAGAGGCAGAGAGGTGACAGCTGGAAAACCCACACCACCTGCCAGCACTGCCTCCGCCAGTTTCCGACTCCCTTCCAGCTGCAGTGTCACATTGAAAGTGTCCACACGGCCCAGGAGCCCTCCGCAGTCTGTCACATCTGTGAGTTGTCCTTTGAGACAGATCAGGTTCTCTTAGAGCACATGAAAGACAATCATAAGCCTGGTGAAATGCCCTATGTATGCCAGGTTTGCAGTTACAGATCATCATTTTTTGCAGATGTGGATGCACATTTCAGAGCATACCATGGTAACACCAAGAATTTACTTTGCCCGTTTTGTCTCAAACTTTTTAAAACTGCAACAGCATACAGACGTCATCATCGAGGGCACTGGGAAAAGAGTTTTCACCAGTGTTCCAAATGTCGGCTACAGTTTTTAACTTCCAAAGAGGAGAGGGATCACAAGACCCAGTGTCATCAAATGTTTAAGAAGCCTAAGCAGCTAGAAGGATTGTCTCCTGAAACAAAAATTGTTATTCAGGTATCACTGGGACCCCTTCAGCCAGGATTGGTGGAAGTTGCATCCATTACTGTGAACACATCTGATTTTGAATCATCACCCCCCAAATCTAAAAGGAGGAGGTCAAAAAAAGAAAAAAAATAGTTAATTCTGCCTTCAGTAAGTCTGAAGCAAGTATTTCAGTCAAAGTTAAAAACCCCAATAAAAACAAAAAGATCAACTTATAGCATTATTCAATAATATCAAATATAGGGAAACCGATGGGTAATTTATGTGATTTTGTTTTAAATAGAGGAAGTACAGTTTTGTTTGATCTTCATATTGAGCTGCTATTTAAAAATCTATGATCTGTTTTTCGTGTAATTGTCTTAACATGTAAAAAGGATGTGTGCATGTGTCTGTGAGAGAGAGAAAATGAGAGAAGTTGAGAAAGGAAAAGTAAGAACCTATTTTGGTATTTGTTGTTACTTGTAAGTTCGAAAGCTCTACTATACATATAATCTGTAGAGTGTTTTAGCAACGTAATTTTGAAGTGTTTTCATGCCTTGAAGATCTCAGTATCAGCTATATAGCCAGACTTGAATGTCACTCTCTGAAGTGCCTCTTGGGCTGATCTAAGATAACCTGGCTGTGAAAGCGTGCAGTGGAGGTTGATGGAGAAGCTACGATGTGAGTTTGGACCAGACACGGGATTTAATCAGTGAAGAGCTGTGGCTTCTTGTCCCAGCTGAGGAAGAGGCATACATTCACTGCAGGTACAGAGCCAAGGGAGAAGGAACACTGTCTCAGAGTGCTTTTACCTAGCCCAGGGACATCTCAAGGAAGCCAGCAGTTAAAATGCCTGTGTTTGGTGAGAGACCCTGGCAAGCATGAAGCAGGCCCTGTGTAGCACTGACTGCAGTTGGAGAAGCAGAAATAGTTAATGAGACCTGGTGCCTGTGGACCTCCTGTTGAGTGATCAAAAGGGGGATTTGATTCATTCTGTCCCCTTTCCCATTTGGCTGGCCTGTAGTCACAGTGAGGTCGGCATATCTGTGTCAGACACAGTAGCAAAGCAAGTTAAAATTCCCAAAGGAAAAAGAGCCTTGACGTCCACTTTGATTTGCGCTGGACCCATAGTTGTAGCTGAAAAGGATCAAACACAGGAAATCTGTTCAGCTTTTGAATTGGGCTAAATTGAGTTCTCTTACCCTTAAGCTACAATGGAGTTGTCCAAGAATCGTAAATATAGTGGATGAAAATAGTCCAGGGTGATTAAAGCCTTTTTGGAACTCTTCCTTCCATTTTCCAGTTACATGTGTCTCACCCGAGTTGACCATGTGAAGATTTCGGTTCTGTATCTTATCTTGCCTTGCACACAAATGTAGTACAGTTAACAGCTAATTCTTTGCGTGTGTAATTTCCCATTGTATCAAACTAATTGAGTTTCCGTCTTTCTTGACACAGTCTGATGTGCAAGAATTGTCTCATGTATTTCAGTAATTATCAGGTCATAGAGTTATCCTTCCTCTAATCTATCCAACCATCTAATCTGTGATTATACTTGTGGAAACCTTCTTTCTTGCGGTCTCCAATGGCTCTTTCACAGACCTGTGGGGTACCCTCTAAGTATTGGTTCCTGAACATCAGCACACTTGGCTGCCTCTGTAGGTTCTTGGAGTTGAGTCTCCTCCTGGAGTTGAATGTCACCCCTTCTCCACTTGTGGCACGGATACTTAGCAATCTCTGTGCACCATTCCAGGAAGCTGGGATCCTGTCTGTAGACCTATGCCAGGAGCAATCTCTCCGTTTCCTCTTCCTTTCTCCTCCTCTTTGTCTCTCGCCACTCTCCCCAGGCCTCAGTTTCTTTAAGTCCTCTAAGCTTTCACAAAATGCTGGAAAGAGATCATCACCAAGCGGTTAGCATCCTTCTCAGAACTGAAGAGGAAGGACTACAGATGATGAAGCTGTTGTGAATCTGTTGTCTCCATTTTAGGTAATTTCGTGAGTGTAAATTCAAATTCAAATAAATTGTGTTTATTTACTCAGCATGATTGGTTTATTTGCACTTCGAATACTTTACTAGGCCTTTCTCATTAGTTTATTTGGGCCAAAGCATTTTGCTAAGTGTCAGCTGAAACCACTTTTAGTTGTATAAAGAGTGTGTGTGTGTTCTGGTCTCAGGTGAAAACTCTCTGTATAAATAAATATGCAGACTATTGCATTTGTATCTGCTTTCTTCGATTTCTATAGTAAAAAATACGAAATGCTTTAGTTACGTGCTTTTATTGTTGCTTAGTATTATCAACACTGTTGCTGTTAGTTGCTGTGAAGTATGCTCCTAAGGACTACAAGTTGTATTTATTGCCAAATTAAAAGGTTCCCACAATATGGTCCCTGACTGCTTCCTCTCTTCCATTCTCAGTCTTCTACTCTATTGTTTTCCCCACTAATGTACTCTTTTTGACAACACTGGCCTTGGTTTTCCCCCATCAAATTCCAATTCTTCCCGATCCCAAGACTGTAAGTGCTGTTCTTCTGGAAATGCTCTTCCCGCAGGCCCGCATGGCTTGCTACCTCCCTTGTTTGAGCTTCACCAATGCTGTTCAAATAACACAATCAAATCTCCAACTCCCTCTCTTTCCTCCTCCTCCTTAAAGGCACTTGAAGTCTCTATCCTCTTCTTCCCTCTCCAGCCTAAATTTCCTAAGTTTTCACAAAAAAAGAAAAAAGGAAAAAAGAAGAGATAATAACATCAGGGCTTTGCTTCTTAGAATTAACTTGAGTCAGTTTCCTTGCCTGCAAATCAAAGATAGTTAATAGTGAGTTGAGTTCTTTCAGGAGCTTCCTCTGTTTTTCTTTTGATACCTCTATATTTTGTTCACATAATGAAACTTTGTTTTCTTTACAAATATATTGAAGATGTGTCAAGATTACTATTTTGTTACTGCCCTTTGAATTCCCTTGTCTGCCTTGCTTGTTCTTTCAGGTAAAATTTATTATTTTATTAATGTCATATTAAAAGCCTGGAAACTTCCCAAATCAGCAAGTTTTGTCCCCTGTTTTAATAATCTTTATCTTAAACGTTAAAAAAAAAAAAAATTCCCTTCATGTTTTACTACAAGCAGCAAGAAAAAACCAGGAAGCACTTTTGGCTGTTTGGATGGAAATCCTCTTAGATAACTCAATTAAGTACAGTTTGTCCTCCCAGCTCATTAGGTGCATTTTCTACTTTTCTTAAAACTGCAGATGTAGTGGACTTTCGTCTTCACACTCCCCAGGCTCTTTCCTCCTGCCTCTCCTTTCTGCCAAGCATCCTAGGTGCACGACTGTGATTCCACTTAGAACGTGTTTGCTCAGTGAGCAAACGGGGAGCGATTCCCTGGCTTCAGTGCTTCTGCTGGCCAGAGACTCTGTACCGTTCCCTAAGAACTTCATGGTTTCGCTGTTCAACTTCTATCACCTGGCTAGGTCAGTTGCAGTAGTTCATACTCACAAGTGAACTGGCAGGGATTTCTACACGCGCATGTGCAGAAACCTACATGTGTACACAGTAACATCGCTGAGGGGAAACCTGTCCATATGCAGAAGTAAAGCTTTCCTTTCCAGGAACTTGAATTTTGGTAAGCACTCAAATTTCTGCACGCATATGTGCACAAACATGCACGTGTACTCAGTAACATCCCTGAGAGGAAACTTGTCCATATGCAGAAGTACAAGCTTTCTTTTGCAGGAACATTAATTTTGGTAAGCACTCAAATTTCTATGTGCACATGTGCACAAATATATGCATGCACACAGTAAGATCGCTGAGAGGAAACTTGTCCATATTCCGAAGTACAAGTTTTCTTTTCCAGGAACATGAATTTTGGTAAGCATCCACATTTCTGTCCTTGTTTTTTCACTTGCTCATCGATTATGTCATGATACACTTCTAACTCTGTGCCTTATCCTCAAAGGTTCCAAAACCTTGGCATTTGCTATTGATAGGGACTGGCCTGCAGAGCAGCAGGCAGCATTGGAAGTTCTTGCCATGAACAGCTGTATAACATGTGCCTGCCTTCTGCATTCTCCCATCACCTTGGACAGCTTCACAGTACCAGTCACGTTGGCCTGATCCATTGCCTGTGCATTCCTTCAGGGGACCAGAAAACAAGGACCTCTGAGCTCAGCTGACTTGAAGAACTGCTTTCTCGGTGTGCACCTGTCTAGGTCATTCCGTGTCAATGCTGTGCCCCTCTTGCTAGCCTACCACCCGTTACAGCCCCCAGCATTCTGAATGAGGCCCCCTGTTCTTCCTATCTGTGGAGCGTTCTGTGTGCACCATCTACCTGTGCCCCGATGTGCTCTCTCCAAGTGGCAGGAAAAGGCCAGAAACGCCTGAGCCTCCAAAAGCCCCCGGAGACTGTGACAGGGCTGTTTCTGATCCAAGATTGTGAAGAAGGTACACATGGATAGAGGGTCTCTTCCGATAGCAAGAATGGAACCGGAGGCCATAAAAGTAAGGTGGCATCCCTACACGTCTTCCTTTCTGTTTAACACTACCCATGCACATGGGAGTCCCCCAACAGATGATGCCCTGGGGAACCTGCAGGTTCTGGGCCCAGAGCTAATGCCTCCGTTGGACAGAAAGCAGCGTTACTATCTCAAATGGACCAAGAGGGCTTGAACCACCCATGCCTCAGTGATTTGCTAAATGCCAAGGCTCTCTTTCAGGTGCTCTCATTAGGCCCAGGTAGGACTCCCTACAGTCAGGCATCCCTGCTTCCCTACACAGTACCCGTGCCAAGGAAGCCAGTGCGCGGTTGGGCCCAGGGATATCCAAGACGGTCACCTGGAAGGCAGCATCCCTCTGTGTCACCTGGGTGCAGATCCCCTACAACGCAATCAGAGATTCTGCTCCAGCAAGACTACCAGAATCCTCCTTCAGGTACAGACGTGCACCTTTGACACTCAGGCCCCCAAAGCCAGGGGCAAGACCCCAAAGAAAAGGAGGAATTCATATCAGAACTTTCAGCACAGACCATGGGGTATCTTTGGCAGGACCGCTACTGCCTAGAGTCTGGACCCTGAAAACCAGCAGGCCCTGAACTGCCCCAGGGGCTTCTCTGTCTCCACTCCCCTGAGGTCCCTTAGGACATGCAGTTTACCCACCGCCCTTGTCTTTTCTCTGTTCCCTCCCTCACAGGCATATCCTGGATAGGGTCACACAGGGAAACCCACTTACCCATTCCTCGCCTTTGGGCACTTCCAGGGATGCAGGCTGGAAGTGCATGGAGGCATGCCTTGCTTACAGACCATGTCTCTCCTAGGATGCCTGTGGTTTGGCAGATACAGCATACTTTAGCGCATCTCTTGTTTTGTGTCATATCGTGCCAGTGTGTGCCACCCTCAGGGAGGGCGTGTGCTGGCTGCTGGGCTGATCCGGGGCAGCACTGGTCCAGGACCTTCCCAGTTCTCCTTTTCACATGTGTGTGGAACAATCTCCAGTGCAGCAGGCAATCTATGACTCTTTCTCCTTCAGCTCTCTGCCCATCTCGGCAGGACCTTAGCCTCACCATCCCAGATCTTGCCATAGCCACGTCCCTCATTTCCAGAGGCCAGCCCATGGCCCCACACACGGAGGGCTCCACAGGCAGTGGTTTCAAAGCCCCACCCCACGTGATTTGCTCTGTGTGAATCCTTAGACCATGAAACCCTCTTCCTGATCCAAGCACACACAACAACACGGTAGAACTGATGAGCGTGTTTTGTATCTGGTCTAATTGCAGATATCTGGAGCCACAGTCTGGAGTTATCACTGGCCATCCTTTCCTTGTTCCCATCCTGGTCAGGGTCAATGCAGAGATGAGGCGACAAACCACCTTCAGCCTGGTCGCCTCATGACTCCTCTTCTGGTTGCTCAGCACCTCCTCTCCTGCCACCTTCATCTCTGCCTCTGCCCTGGGCCGGACACACACACACACACACACACACACACACACACACAATCACAGCCAGCATAAATAAGCACACGTGTGTATACCCACACATGCTCAGCACGGGGACACAGATGCAAACAACGAGCATAGGTGTTTAAGGAGGTGAAGACGACCGAGGCCAGCAATGTCGGGGGTGACGACAGTAGGCACCAAGTCCTGCCCTTGGGGCTCCCTGTTCACCTTCTCCACGAACTCTTCCATATGTTCCCAAGGCAGCCTGAAGCCGCTTCCAGCGCAGCATGTTTGGTGGTTGTGAGACACTGAGTGGTGAATGTGGAAATTCACAGAAGATCCCAAAGTCAGCACACAGGTGCACTGGGACCCCGGAGAGGACAGCTTTTCAATGATAGGCCTTCCCTGGGTAAGGGGCGGGAGTGAAGTGCCCAGGCAATCTCAAACTCAGTGAGCAGCAGGAGGCCAGGTGATGAAAGGACCCACAAAGGATGAGTCTGACAAAGATACTTAATACACACTGCCTCTAGTAGTATCACCTGGACTCTGGTGCTGCCACCTCAGCTGATTTGGTGGAGACTTGCTTCACTCACGGACACACCAAGTCCCCAAATAAACAGTCTCAGGAGGTCACCTGCTACAAGCACGACCCAAACTCAAGCTCCAGAGCCAGCTTGCATGAGTCTGAGCATCCCCATTTGGGAAAGGACAGTGTCCCTGTAGTATCACACGAGTGTCCCTTCAGGGCCCACCTTCAGACCCCATCTCCACACATGTTTCTGTCAGTTACTCTCATGGAAGAACCTTCCTGCCCAGGGTACTACTTCAGGCGATCCTCCCACACATCTTGGCCAACAATCCGCTGGCAATACAGCAAGGTGAGCCAGCAGCCAAGAATCCCAAAGTGAATTGCTGACTGTGTTCAGGCCCAAAGCAACCACACCTCAGCAATCCTGTTCGACTCTGAGCAGTTGTGACCTGACAACCAGCCGAGAAAGTTAAGGCTCCTGGTGTCCACGCTGCGGCTGGATGCTCCCCGTTCAAAGTCCCAGAACCAGTGGACAGGAGTGGAACAACGTGCCCTATGCCCTACAGAGAGACGGGAGATGGGTGTGGATCCCACAGGTGGACACTCCACAACCTTGCACACCCACACTCATCACCCCAGGAACCACGTTTCACAAGTGATGTCAAGGTAATTCTACTTAGTGGTCACTGTGTTCAAGAAGTAGGGGGGTCCTGAAAGGAAAATATCAACTTGCAGTGGGACGATGGATGGCTCTGCAACAGCACCTGTCAGGATAGGGAGCAGGGAAAAGGTTCCTGCGCCGCCTCCTCTTCCTGAGCAGCAGACTTCAAAGAGCAGCAGAAAGGATACAGCTACGGCCCAGAAGCAAGGGATGCCCCAGGTGATGGCGATCCTCCAAGCCAAGTCAGGCTTCCTCCTCTGATGGTTCTTGCACATGAACTGGAAGTAGGCCCTGCAGTTCTTCTTAGGCTCAGAGCTCAGTTCCACCAGCAGGGCAGCCAGTGCCTGCAGCACATCTTGCCCTGGAAGCTCAGTAGCGCTCCCGGGCCTTTCCTGGCCCTGCTCCTCCACCGTCTTCTCAGCTCCTGGAAGAACCCCTATTGCTGCTCCTCATCTGCCACAACCTCCACCTCCTCCATGACGTTTTCCGCAAGCAGCTGGAACAACCACCCAATCCCCACCACGTCTCCGTCCACCAGGGGCTCACCGTCGTCCACCGCCTCCACCCTGCATAGCGTGGCTCCTTTGCCTGGCATGACAACTTGTGGCTGTAAGGTCCCAGCCTCAAAAAGCCTGAGGATGGCTGGCCACCAACCCCAGCGCCCTGAAACCGGAGCTCACAACTAGGAAGGTCTGGGGTCCCAGGATGCTCCTGCATTCCTCTGACGGCCTTTCACACTCCTCTTGGCCCTGGTCGTGACCCCAGGCTGGGGCAGATGCCAAGGGATGCGACATAATAGCACAAGTGGTGTGCAAATGCGGCTCAGGTTTCAGTAATCCTGTGGGACCCACTAGCTCTTTGGGGGCGGGGAGTGAGGGGGATGGTAGGGAAGCGGGGGCTGGTGTGTGTCCCGTGGCCTGAGGCTGAAGAAAGCGGTGGCAGACAGCACGGGACAGGGTGAACAGGCCCTGGGGAAATCAGCCAAATAGGCGGATCCCTAGGCTGTGAGCCACGCGTAGGCTGCTGGCCCAAATCTAGTCCAATGGCCGAGAGAGTGGTGGGTGGCACCCTTCTGGACACGCCCCTCAAACGTAGGGAATCTTTCACAGTTCCTGGGCTACAGCGCACCCACATGGCATATACCGCTCCAGGGAGTAATGGGTTTTGCATCTGCTGATACTCCAGGCGCTGTCATTGTCCGGACTCTGGAAATCCCAACGACGGTTTCCTGCTTCACAGTCTGAACAGCTTACTCCTGTGTCCCTCAGGACCCTCAATAACTGAGAAATTTCCCTGAGGATTCAAAGCATAAA
This sequence comes from Ovis canadensis, assembly GCF_042477335.2. NCBI lineage: Eukaryota > Metazoa > Chordata > Mammalia > Artiodactyla > Bovidae > Ovis > Ovis canadensis. The sequence continues at coordinate 19,579,948 of NC_091271.1, forward strand.
CAGGGACTCCACCTGGCTGGATACTTTTTCTCCATGGGACACAGAACCTGTTGTCCGGATGCTAGGGGAGAAGGGAAGAACCACAGTGTTGGCTACAGTTGATCTCCACTGTTCAGGGACACCAGAGCCTTAGGGTACAGAGCTGGCTCTGTGTCTCTTCATCTCTGCTTCTGGCATAGCACTGTTTTGGGCAACCCTTCCATGTGTGTACCAAGGGCTGGTGTCTGTTTGTCTCCATCTCTCTCAGTGGTGCTCTTGCTGTCTGTCACTCTCTGCACACCAGTGCTCATACGAGAAGTTTATATGAGAAGGCAAGCCCTGCTCCTCCTTAGTGAGTTGCACCCATGGGAGATCAGACTTTGTTAGTCCACACATTCGGAGAGTGCTTTCTCAAACTTGTAAGTCAACGGTGTGCGGTCACTGCTGAACTGCAGACGGTGCGGTGTGACCCTCCCTCCGTCGCTGGACAGACGTGAATAGTGCAAAGGCCTCAGGTAGCTTGGCCACACTTTGCACAGATGGAGAAATGGGGCATGGCCTGGGGCCTGAGGGAACTCCCTGAACATTATTTGAATACCTGCCAGGGAGATGGTAAGGACAGCTCCCCATTAAGTTCCATGACACACTGGTGCCTGAAACATGCATGGCTGCCAATTTACCCTATCGAGGCCCTTTCTAAGCGGTTCTGTTCTCCATGTGAGAACACATTCAAGCCTGCCTGGTCACCCAAGCCTGTGTGGCTGGGAGCAGCAAGAGGATCAAGATAAGCCATCCATCCTATATTCCTGATACCAAATATATGTGTTCTGCAAGGAGTACAAAGGGTGATGATTCAGACTGGAAGACTGCAGGTAGCAGGTGCTTATGCTGCAGTTATGGTCCATCACTGAAACCACACAAAATAGGCAAGGGTTGCTCATGCTCATGGTAAGGTCAGGGAAAGTATGCCTGGCACTTGGGAAGGATGGAAAGGCCCTTGTATCAGGGTGTTCAAAGGGCTGTGGGGTCACCCACCGTGGCTTCTGTGTCTGGGATTGCAACCTGTTCTGTGTCTCAGATCTTCTGCACTCTCACTGGTCACCCCCAGGCACTTTATTCCTGCCTCTCCTTTCTGCCAGGCATCCTTGCTGTACCACTGTGATTCCACTCAGAACTTGCTCACTCAGTGAGATAACGGGGATCAGAAAGTATGCCTACATATGTTCTCTGGGTTTGTGTATGTGTGTGTGCGCGCACGCACGCGTGTGTGTGACTCCCACATCTCAGTTATTTTCGGAATCATTCACCTTTACAACAATAACTGTCAGCTAAGGTGGCTCTGATGTACTGTCTCTGGTCATTTCTGACTTAGAGGCTAATCCTCCTCAGATGCAGGCCTGAAGGAGACACACAGAGTCATGGCTGCGACACTTACAGGTGTGGCCCTGCCCGGACTCTACTCAGCTGTGCCTTTGGAGCCTGCCAATTGCCCAGTACCACACTTCCTTCAGGGTCCACCATTCTGCCCCCTCGCCTCCACCCCTCCTCCTGCTCCTGCCTCTGCACCTCCCCCTCCTCCTGAGCACTGGACCACAACGAGTAGCCGAAAGGATACCACATTGGCCCAGAAGCCAGGGATGCCCTGGATGTTGGCACTCTTCTGAGCCAAGTTACGCTTCCTCCTCTCATGACTCTTGCACATGAACCAAACGTAGGCCCTGCAGGTTTTCTCAGGCTTAGAGCTAAGTTCCACTTACAAGGTCGCCAGTGCCTGCATCACATCTAGTGCTGGGAGCTCACTCGGGCCTCCAGGCCTTTCCTGGCACTGCTCCTCCAATGTCTTCTCCTCCAGCTCCAGGGAGGACCCCTGTTTCTGTTATTCATCTGGCACAACCTCCACATCCTCAGTGATGTCCTCTGCAAGCAGCTGGAAACCCCGTCTGATCCCTGCCACCACTCCGTCCACCTGGGCCTCGCTGTCCTCTCCTGCCTCCACTCTGAAGAGGGTGGCATCTTCGCCTGGTGTGGCCACTGGTGGCTGCAACGTCCCAGCCATTCACAGCATCACCAGGACAGGCTGTTGCTGGCCAGATGCTAGGGGAGCAGGGAAAAACCCCACCGTTTGCCACGTTGTTCTCCATTGTTCACGGACACCAAATGGGAAAGGGGACGGAATGAATCAAATTCCCCTTTTGATCACTCAACAGGAGGTCCTAGTCACCAGGTCCCATTCATGTTCCTGAAAAAGAAAGCTTGTACTTCAGCACATAGACAAGTTTCCTCTCAGCGATGTTACTGTGTACACGCATATATTTGTGCACATGTGCACGTAGAAATTTTAGTGCTTACCAAAATTCAAGGTCTTGGGAAAGAAAGCTTGTACTTCTGCATATGGACAGGTTTCCCATCAGCGATGTAACTGTATTCACCCATCTATTTGTGCACATGTGTGTGTAGAAATTTGAGTGCTTACCAAAATTCATGTTCCTTGAAAAGAAAGCTTGTACTTCCGCATACGGAGAAGCTTCCTCTCAGGGATGTTACTGTGTACACGAGTGTGTTTATGCACATATGCGTGCAGAAATTTTAGTGCTTACCAAAATTCAAGTTCCTGGAAAAGAAAGCTTGTACTTCTGCATATGGACAGGTTTCCTCTCAGCGATGTAACTGTATTCACCCATCTATTTGTGCACATGTGTGTGTAGAAATTTGAGTGCTTACCAAAATTCATGTTCCTTGAAAAGAAAGCTTGTACTTCCGCATATGGAGAAGCTTCCTCTCAGGGATGTTACTGTGTACACGAGCGTGTTTGTGCACATATGCGTGCAGAAATTTTAGTGCTTTCCAAAATTCAAGTTCCTGGAAAAGAAAGCTTGTACTTCTGCATATGGACAGGTTTCCCCTCAGCGATGTAACTGTATTCACCAATATATTTGCGCACATGTGTGCGTAGAAATTTGAGTGCTTACCAAAATTTATGTTCCTGCAAAAGAAAGCGTGTACTTCTGCATATGGACAAGTTTCCTCTCAGGGATGTTACTGAGTACACGTGCATGTTTGTGCACATGTGCGTGCAGAAATTTGAGTGCTTACCAAAATTCAAGTTCCTGGAAAAGAAAGCTTTACTTCTGCATATGGACAGGTTTTCTCTCAGCGATGTAACTGTATCCACCAATATATTTGCGCACATGTGTGCGTAGAAATTTGAGCGCTTACCAAAATTCATGTTCCTGGAAAAGAAAGCTGTACTTCTGCATATGGACAGGTTTCCCCTCAGCGATGTTACCGTGTACACATGTATGTTTCTGCACATGTGCGTGTAGAAATCCCTGCCAGTTTGCTTGTGTGTATGAGCTACTGCAACTGACCTAGCCAGGTGATAGAAGTTGGACAGCGAAACCATGAAGTTCTTAGGGAACGGTACAGAGTCTCTGGCCAGCAGAAGCACTGAAGCCAGGGAATCGCTCCCCGTTTGCTCACTGAGCAAACACGTTCTAGGCGGAATCACAGTCGTGCACCTAGGATGCTTGGCAGAAAGGAGAGGCAGGAGGAGAGAGCCTGGGGAGTGTGAAGACGAAAGTCCACTACATCTGCAGTTTATGAAAAGTAGAAAATGTATCTAATGAGCTGGGAGTACAAACTGTACTTAATTAATTATCTAAGAGGATTTCCATCCAAACAGCCAAAAGTGCTTCCTGGTTTTTTCTTGCTGCCTGTAGTAAAACATGAAGGGAATTTTTTTTTTTAATGTTTAATATAAAGATTATTAAAACAGGGGACAAAACTTGCTGATTTGGGAACTTTCCAGTCATTTAAGATGACAGAAGTTGTTAAAATTAATGACTCTCAAGCAAGATCATATCCAGGGCATTGAGATTAGGTGGTCTAAATACAACATTTTACACCACCGATAGGCTAGTTCTTCTTCATATTATTTTTTATAAACAAAGGTGTTCTAAAGACGAGTGTGACTGTAAAATTCTTTGTTAAGCCTCAGAAAGCTGGAAGGGGATGCCTCATGGCATTATTTAGTCAGGCCAATACCCTCCAAAGAGTTTAGGGGTGTCACTCAGAGATCCTTTCAGTCACACAATAAGACTTCTACCAAGGTTCAGGGTGTTATCCCTCAGCTATCTCAGCAGAAAACCAAGACAGAGTAAGCCTTATTATGAAGACATGTGTGATTGTGGCTTTGGAGTGGGGTGCTTTGCCTTGAACACCAGTAAGAGTATCAGGAGACACACCAAGGTTTTCAGATAACAATTTTAGTTCAGCTCGGACTGAAAGGACCAGCAATAGTACAAAATAGGAGCTCTGGACTTCTACCTTCTACAAGCAGGAAGCAAGCTAGGGAGACTGTTTCATGTAACCATATACTAGCCACCTTTCATGCAATGGCATCATGTCAGGGGGTAGAATGAAAAAATCAAGAGACTGAAGCATAGGAAGTGTCCAGGCCTTAAATACTAATCAAAGGACTGCCCGCAAGAACCCATGGGATTTCACAACTGCTACTATTGACTCCCATCTCCCCTCCCCTTTCTGGAACAGGAGTGTCTATGAAGGTTATCTATGCCTGAACCACCACTGTATGTTGGCTGTGAAAGGGAGCAGATTAACTCATCTCTTTTGTTCACACATCCTCAAGTCTAGAGGAACTAAACTTCTATAATTTGAACTGATGTGTTGCAGACTTGAGAGGCTCTTGGACTGCAAGGAGATCAAACCAGTCAATCCTAAAGTAAATCTCTCCTGCATATTCATTCGAAGGACTGATGCTGAAGCTGAAGCTCCAGTACTTGGGCTATGTGATGGGAATAACCGTCTCATTGGAAAAGACCGTGATGCGGAAAAAGCTAAAGGTAGGAGAAGGGGACAGCAGAGGATGGGATTGTTGGATAGCATCATCGAATCAATGGACTTGAGTTTGAGCAAGCTCCTGGAGTTGATGGACAGGGAAGCCTGCAGCGCTGCAGCGCATGGGGTCGCCAAGAATGCGACACAACGGAGCAACAGAACACGAGATACTGTACACGTGGACCCTGATCCATAGCTGGACCTGACTTAGATGACAAGGTCCTGAACTTCAAGTTAATGCTGTAACAGATAAATTGTTTAAAAGCATTGGCAGGAAAAGGCATTTTGGACATACACGCATGTGAACAATTTCTGGCCATGTGTGTACCACGTGGTTTTAAATTATGTCCACGGTTCCTTCCTCCGCCCCTTCACATGTGTGGTGGGCTTAGTGGCTCACTTCTCATGTTAGAATACGGTAGAAACGAACAATGAAGCGTCTGAGACTAGGTCATAAAAGGCACTGCAGCCTCCTTGCTCATCCTCTTGGATCACTCACTCTAGAAGCCAGCTTAGTCATATCTCGAGAACACTCAGGTAGCCCTTTAGAGGCCCATGTGAAAGAACTGAGGCCTTCTCCCAACAGCCAGCAAGCAAACTGGTTTCATCAGCTATGTAAGTAAGCTATCTTGGAAGGAAATCCACCAGCGCATGTCAAGGCTTCAGAGGATGGCAATCTCATGAGACACTGAGCCACAACACTCAGCTGAATTACTCCTGGATTCCCAACTTTCAGCAGCAGTATGGAATAATATTGTTTTAAGCTGCTAGTTTTGGCTAACTGCTTATGCAGCACTAGTTCATTAATGCACTGCCAACTTTGGGCAATGTCTTTATTCAGGGCTGCCTGTCCATCTAGTCCAATCTAATCCAGAATCTGCTACTTCAGTTTAGAAAACATAGCCCACCCTTGATCTGACCACCCTCAGTATCAGATCAAATATCATTTCACTCATCTGAATATCTTATCAGCCTTGCCTAGCCTCAGCAATGATCCTCTCAGTTGAGCCAGAGTCCACCCTCACGCTTATAGTCCTCATTTTAATACGTTTCCATCCACTGACACCCATTCTGTTATTGTTGTCCATTGCTTTTCAGTCTCCCATCTCTGTCTGCAATCCCATGGGCCCACCCTGTTCCTTAGCTATAAATCCCAGCTGCACCCCTCCTGGAGTCACACATAAGCTCAATCTCTCTCCCATGTTGTAATACGCCACTGTAGTACTCTTACCTTGAATAAAGTTTTTCTTGCCACCTTTCGTAAGTGTTATGAGTACTTTTTGAACATTCCCAAGTTCTGTTAGTAAGGATTACTCTCAAAGGAATCTAGTTTTATATCTTTATTCTTTATACTATATTCATTTGGGGGAACAAATTTCTAGAATTAAAACATTTCATGTTTTTACCATACAAACAGAAAATATCTTTGAAAATGCATTTACATATCTTAAAACATGTAGTAATCTGAAAAGGATGCGTATATAGACATGTCAGTGTATATACACACATACCCTCAGAGCTCCAAGGAAAACTTAATTCTCAGTAAACAATAAATGAAAACATTCAGCCTGAAAATAGTGAACTCTTTGGATTCAACTTGCCAAAAATCTTAGACAATGAAATTTTAATTAAAAAACATGGATACATAAAAATATTTGGGATTCAGACAAAATTGCTAAATAAAGATAGGTTTACCCCTAAATCATCTATGGAAAAAAAAAAAAGAAATCCTCAGTATCATGTATAACCTATAATGGAAAAGGACCTACAAAAGAATAGATACGTATCTGCATAACTAAATCACTCTGATATACATATGAAATTCAACATTGTAAATCTAATATATTTACAGGAAAAAAATTCTGAAGAAACTTCTAAAATACAACGTTATAAAGAAAAAAAAATCCTAAAGAATGTAGAAAGTAGCTATGAATTGAAACAAAAATAAAAAACAAAAATAAAGCTTGTTGGGATAAGACGACAAGAGCTGCTTCTTGGAAAAAGAAAATCAGAAACATTGATACAACTGTGGCAAATCTAATAAGGGGACAGGGAGGTTAATTCCAATACTAGAAATGAGGAACGAAATGGGATTCTGAGAGGATAACATTCAACTCTGAGTGGAATTCCTTTTGTTTCAGGAAAGGTCCAGTCAAGCAACAACCTGGGGAAAGAAAGGGAAGGAAAGAAAGAGGAAGAGAGACAAGGGAAGAAAGCAAGAAAAAGAAAGGAGAGGAGAAGGAAGGGACAGTAAATGTCTCAACAAATGTTGTAAACTATCCAATAAAACAATTCTCTTCAAGATCTAAAACCAGAAACGGAAATTTACTAAGCCAGATACTCACTGCTTTTGATGGTACTCAGAACAAGAAAGCCCACTTACACATCACTGTTTAGAAGTTTAGAACTGGCCAACACAATACGATTATTTAAAAAACATAAAAATATGCCATGTTATTTGTAAAAAGACAGCAGAAATAATTTTTAAAACATTATTTCTACAAATACTAATTTTACTTACAATGTTTTGGCAACATTAATAAAATAATAAATTTTTCCTGAAACAACAAGCAAGGCAGACAAGGGAATTCACAAAGGGCAGTAACAAAATAATAATCTTGACACATCTTCAATAATTTGTAAAGAAAACAAAGTGTCATTGTGTGAACAAAACATAGAGGTATCAAAAGAAAAACAGAGGAAGCTCCTGAAAGAATTCAACTCACTATTAACTATCTTTGATTTGCAGGCACAGAAACTGACTCAAGTTAATTCTAAGAAGCAAAGCCCTGATGTTATTATCTCTTCTCTTTTTCATTTTTCTTTTTCTTTTTTTTTTTTTTGTGAAAACTTAAGAAATTTAGGCTGGAGAGGGAAGAAGAGGATAGAGACTTCAAGTGCCTTTAAGGAGGAGGAGGAAAGAGAGGGGGTTGGAGATTTGATTGTGTTATTTGAACAGCATTGGTGAAGCTCAAACAAGGGAGCCATGCAGGCCTACGGGAAGAGTATTTCCAGAAAAACAGCACTTGCAGTCTGGATCGGGAAGAAACAGAATTTGATGGAGGAAAACCAAGGCCTGTGTTGTCAAAAAGAGTACATTAGTGGGGAAAATAGTAGAGTAGAAGACAGAGAATGGAAGAGAGGAAGCAGTCAGGGACCATATTGTGGGAACCTTTTAATTTGGCAATAAATACAACTTGTACTCCTTAGGAGCATACATCACAGCAACTAACAGCAACAGTGTTGATAATACTAAGCAACAGTAAAAACACGTAACTAAAACATTTCGTATTTTTTACTATAGAAATCGAAGAAAGCAGATACAAATGCAATAGTCTGCATATTTATTTATACAGAGTTTTCACCTGAGACCAGAACACACACACACTCTTTATACAACTAAAAGTGGTTTCAGCTGACACTTAGCAAAGCGCTTTGGCCCAAGTAAACTAACCGGAAAGGCCTAGTAAAGTATTCAAAGTGCAAATAAATCAATCAAGCTTTGAATAAATAAACACAATTTATTTGAATTTGAATTTATACTCACGAATTACCTAAAATGGAGACAACAGATTCATTACAGCTTCATCATCTGTAGTCCTTCCTCTTCAGTTCTGAGAAGGATGCTAACCGCTTGGTGATGATCTCTTTCCAGCATTTTGTGAAAGCTTAGAGGACTTAAAGAAATTGAGGACTGGGGAGAGTGGCGAGAGACAAAGAGGAGGAGAAAGGAAGAGGAAACGGAGAGATTGCTCCTGGCATAGGTCTACAGACAGGATCCCAGCTTCCTGGAATGGTGCACAGAGATTGCTAGGTATCCATGCCAGAAGAGGAGAAGGGGTGACATTCAACTGCAGGAGGAGACTCAACTCCAAGAACCTACAGAGGCAGCCAAGTGTGCTGATGTTCAGGCACCAATACTTAGAGGGTACCCCACAGGTCTGTGAAAGAGCCCTTGGAGACCGCAAGAAAGAAGGTTTCCACAAGTATAATCACAGATTAGATGGTTGGATACATTAGAGGAAGGGTAACTCTATGACCTGATAATTACTGAAATACATGAGACAATTCTTGCACATCAGACTGTGTCAAGAAAGATGGAAACTCAATAAGTTTGATACAATGGGAAATTACAGACGCAAAGAATTAGCTGTTAACTGTACTACATTTGTGTCCAAGGCAAGATAAGATACAGAACCGAAATCTTCACATGGTCAACTCGGGTAAGACACATGTAACTGGAAAATGGAAGGAAGAGTTCCAAAAAGGCTTTAATCACCCTGGACTATTTTTGTCCAATATATTTACGATTCTTGGACAACTCTATTGTAGCTTAAGGGTAAGAGAACTCAATTTAGCCCAATTCAAAAGCTGAACAGATTTCCTGTGTTTGATCCTTTTCAGTTACATCTATGGGTCCAGCGCAAATCAAAGTGGACGTCAAGGCTCTTTTTCCTTTGGGAATTTTAACTTGCTTTGCTACTGTGTCTGACACTGATATGCCGACCTCACTGTGACTACAGGCCAGCCAAATGGGAAAGGGGACAGAATGAATCAAATCCCCCTTTTGATCACTCAACAGGAGGTCCACAGGCACCAGGTCTCATTCTATTAACTATCTCTGCTTCTCCAACTGCAGTCAGTGCTACACAGGGCCTGCTTCATGCTTGCCAGCGTCTCTCACCAAACACAGGCATTTTAGCGGCTGGCATCCTTGAGATGTCCCTGGGCTAGGTGAAAGCACTCTGAGACAGTGTTCCTTCTCCCTTGGCTCTGTGCCTGCAGTGAATGTATGCCTCTTCCTCAGCTGGGACAAGAAGCCACAGCTCTTCACTGATTAAATCCCGTGTCTGGTCCAAACTCACATCGTAGCTTCTCCATCAACCTCCACTGCACGCTTTCACAGCCAGGTTATCTTAGATCAGCCCAAGAGGCACTTCAGAGAGTGACATTCAGATCTGGCTATATAGCTGATACTGAGATCTGCAAGGCATGAAAACACTTCAAAATTACGTTGCTAAAACACTCTACAGATTATATGTATAGGAGAGCTTTCGAACTTACAAGTAACATCAAATACCAAAATAGGTTCTTACTTTTCCTTTCTCCATTTCTCTCATTCTCTCTCTCTCACACACACATGCGCACATCCTTTTTACATGTTAAGACAATTACACGAAAAACAGATCATAGATTTTTAAATAACATCTCAATATGCAGATCAAACAAAACTGTACTTCCTCTATTTAAAACAAAATCACATAAATTACCCATCGGTTTCCCTATATTTGATATTACTGAATAATGCTATAAGTTGATCTTTTTGTTTTTAATGGGATTTTTAACTTTGACTGAAATACTTGCTTCAGACTTACTGAAGGCAGAATTAACTATTTTTTTTTCTTTTTTTGACCTCCTCCTTTTAGATTTGGGGGGTGATGATTCAAAATCAGATGTGTTCACAGTAATGGATGCTACTTCCACCAATCCTGGCTGAAGGGGTCCCAGTGATACATGAATAACAATTTTTGTTTCAGGAGACAATCCTTCTATCTGCTTAGGCTTCTTAAACATTTGATGACACTGGGTCTTGTGCTCCCTTTCCTCTTTGGAAGTTAAAAACTGTAGCCGACATTTGGAACACTGGTGAAAACTCTTTTCCCAGTGCCCTCGATGATGACGTCTGTATGCTGTTGCAGTTTTAAAAAGTTTGAGACAAAACGGGCAAAGTAAATTCTTGGTGTTACCATGGTATGCTCTGAAATGTGCATCCACATCTGCAAAAAATGATGATCTGTAACTGCAAACCTGGCATACATAGGGCATTTCACCAGGCTTATGATTGTCTTTCATGTGCTCTAAGAGAACCTGATCTGTCTCAAAGGACAACTCACAGATGTGACAGACTGCGGAGGGCTCCTGGGCCGTGTGGACACTTTCAATGTGACACTGCAGCTGGAAGGGAGTCGGAAACTGGCGGAGGCAGTGCTGGCAGGTGGTGTGGGTTTTCCAGCTGTCACCTCTCTGCCTCTCAAGTTCCAAATGGTGCTTCATGTGATTCATAAACTTGACATTTTTTAGAACTTTCAAGCAGCTGAGGCATTTAAACGCCGTGTGGGTCTTCGCTTCTGGCTGCCCAACTCCTCTATGCTCGCCATAGTAGAAGTCGCGAAGTAACACAATCAGATTTCCTTCTGTGGGATCACCAATTTTGTTTGGACTTGCCAAACTTGGAAAATCAGTTTTTGTCCGTCCACTTTCCCCTAAAGGTCTTACAGGCTTGCAATGAACACTGTCGTTTGGAAAAGGTGTTGGACAAGGTTCTCCATTCTGAACATGGCTTAGTGAGGTATGGACACGGTCTGGTGTGCTTTGCTGAGTGGTCTCTGTATGAAAAAAACCTGGCGGGGAGAAACCTAAAGAATGTTCCCCTACAATGCCATCACTGAGTTTAGGCCTTCTGGGATTTCTGCGATTTGTTTCACAAGGGGAAACTCGCTTTGATACATGAGGACTTTTATTCATATCTCCTGCAGAAACTGCTGTTTCTACTGGATGCTGCAATGAACTTGTGAAGGTAATCAAAGAAGAACATAACTCCTTCGAAAAGCAATCAGGCACTATTTGTGGTGAAATATTTTTATAATCAGCTTGAGACGGAGGTTCAATAATAATAGGACTACCTGTTGATCTTGAGTCAGAGTCAGACACTGGCAAGACAGTCTTTGCTTCTGATGTAGGAGTCACATGACTAACAGGCTGTAATCTGTGAGCGTTACCTCTCCTGAAGTGACCATACCTTTTTCTCCTTGAATAAGAACTTGGGGTATCTCTGTTCAGTATGTTTGAAACGACTGGTTTTGAAGCTGAGCTCATCCCAACAAAGATCACGTCAGCATCTTCATTTACATGTTCCACTCCAACCAAGATCACTTCATCGTCATCATCATCATCATCTACTTGTTTCGTCTCTCCCTCCCTTTTCTGTACTTCTGGCTCTTGTTCTTCTTCACGTAACATACATGGGAGTTCCATATTTTTAATACTTTTTTATTCTTAGAGGGTGCGGCCACAAGTCCCAGTGCTTCCTTTATACAAACTGCCACCTAAGTGTAAACATACTACAGATTAGTTAAGTACAGAAAAATGGGCTATTTGATTATCTCAAAATCTCTAGAGTACTTATACACACCCTTATCTTACAGACAAAGACACTGAGTGTCAACCAGACTCAATGACAGCTAAAAAATCTACGACTACAAGTCTACATGGCTCTAGAATCATAGCTTTGTCGCATGTTCACTTTAACCTCTTCTACTTAAAAAAATAAAGAGGGGAAAAAAAACCAAAACGCCACACTGATCATTACGTGAAATCACATGTAAAGGATGAGTATTTTTACAAAAGCATTGTTCTACAGCGTTTCGAAGCATGGACTTTGGAGTCATAGGAGATTAAGTTGGAATTCTAACTTAAGCACACACCAGTTGCGTCTTCTTGGGCAAATTTGTAACTTTTAAATGTGTGTCTGTATCTTAAAGACAAACATGCTTATTTCTTAGACTTAAGGTTAACAGCTTTTTTAAAAGGCATCAGCTATTCAATGGCATCTTGTTTTGTAGTAAAAATGGAAGAAAATGTATCTTAAATGCACATTACAACCGATCCACAAATTCTAATTTCGTAAATGTTAACAAACAAAATAGGTAGCAAATTCAAAGTATAATCTATCTATACCTAGTTAACAAACAGCATAATTCAATGTCAAGCACTTAACAGAGGCCTAGGAAAAGGAGAATGGGCTCTCTTTGATAATCTCACCCCAATTCCACACTGATATATCCTAAATTTCTCCCTCTAATCCTGGCTAAACTTCAATCCAACAATGCTTCATCCTTTATGCCACATGTCTCTTCACCACATAGCAGGCAAAGTGATGCCAGTCTTTCTCTCATACCAATATCAGACAGAGATATCACTCACACACACACACACACACACACACACAAACACACACACACCTGATATCCCTCATGAATACAGGTGAAAGAGTCCTCAACAAAATACTGGCAAACAAAATCCAACAGCATATAAACAAGACTGTATACCATGATCACATGGGATTTAGGGAGGTATGCAAAGTTGGTTCATGATAGGAAAGTCAACCAACATTATGCCATTTTAAAACAATAAAACAAATAACACATCTGCCTGAAGAAAAAGCATTTCCTTGAATCTAGCACCTTTTCATAACCAGGGTTAAAAGAACACTTAATAATTAAGAAGAGAAGAGAACTTTCTCAATCAAAGGGCACCTGTAAAAAGACCCACAGCTAACATCATACTTAAGAATGAAAAACTGAAAGATTTCCCTCTAAGACTGGGAACAACACAAGGAAGTCTATTACACACTTTGGCTCAACATTATACTGGCAGTTTTACAACCAGAGCAATCAGGTAACAAAAGAGAATTGTTGCTGTAGTTTAAAAAAAAAAAAACAACACAATGAAAAAACAAAAAACCGCTTTCAGAATGGAAAGGAAAAATCAAAATATTGGAGATAACATACCTTTGTATATAGAAAATCTTAAAGAAAACACAAGTATTAGAATTAATATATAGCTTGCAGAATAGAAGACAAATATTTTAAAAGTCAACCACATTTTACACTGTAGCAACAAATGTTGTTGAGTAAATACTTGAATCTACACTAGCATTCAAAAGAATACTTAGGAAGTCAGAAAGAGGAAGACAATATATTCTTTCGAATGGCTGAGTAATACTCCATTGTGTATATGTACCACAGCTTTCTGATCCATTTATCTGTTGATGGACATCAGGGTTGTTCCATGTCCTGGCTATTATAAACAATGCTGCGATGAACACCGGGGTACATGTGTCTCTTTCAATTCTGGTGTCCTCAGTGTGTATGCCCAGCGGTGGGATTGCTGGGTCATATGGCAGTTCTATTTGCCATTTTTTAAGGAATCTCCACAATGTTCTCCATAGTGGCTGCACTAGATTGCATTCCCACCAACAGTGTAAGAGGGTTCCCTTTTCTCCACACCCTCTCCAGCATTTATTGCTTGCACACTTTATAGGAATCAATTCTAATGAGACGGATGAAACTGGAGCCGATTATACACAGTGAAGTAAGCCAGAAAGAAAAACACCAATACAGTATACTAACAAATATATATGGAATTTAAAAAGATGGTAATGATAACCCTGCATGAGAGACAGCAGAAGAGACACAGATGTATAGAACAGATTTTTGGACTCTGAGGGAGCGGGAGAGGGTGGGATAATTTGGGAGAATAGCACCGAAACATGTACACTATCATGTAAGGTAGTCGCCAGTCTATGTTTGATGCAGGATACAGGATGTTTGGGGCGGTGCACAGGGATGATCCAGAGAGATGATATGGGGTGGGAGGTGGGAGGGGGGTCAGGATTGGGAACTTATGTACACCTGTGGTGGATTCATGTCAATGTATGGCAAAACCAACACAGTGTTGTAAAATAAAATAAAGTAAAAATAAAAATAATAAAAAGGAGAGAAGACAAATATCATATGGTATCACTTACATGGACTCTAAAATATGACACAAATGAACTTATCTATGAAACAGAAACAGACTCACAGACATAGAGAGCACACTATGTGATTCCCAAGAGGGGAAAGTTGGGGTAGGCACAGATTGGGAGCTGGTGATTAGCAGATGCAAACTATAATATATACAAGAGAGAAATAAGAGCGTACTGTATAGCACAAGGAACTATATTCATACTTTGTGATAAACAATTATGGAACAGGGTATGAAAAAATTGTATGTGCATATGTGTGTGTTTACATATGAAGGAAAGGAAAGGACAACTGTTGGCAAGCACATACAGAAATTGGATCCTTGTGTGTTATAGATGCATTTTAAAATGGTGCAACTGCTACAGAAAACAGTTTAAAGGCTTCTCAAAAAACTAAAAAACTAGACCCGATACATGATTCAGCAGTTCCACTTGCGGATATAAAATCAAAAGAAGTTAACATGGGGTCTTGGGATATCTGCAGAGCCGTGCTCACAGCAGCACGAAGCACAACAACTAAGAAGTGGAAGCATCGAAATGTCCATCAAATGTGATATATACACATAATGAAATATTATTTAGCCATATAGAGAAAATTCTGTCACATGCTACAACATGCATGATCATTTCGGACATCAAGCCAAATGCAATAAGCCAGTCGTACAAAAAGACAAATACTGTAAGTTTCTACTTGCATGAAATAGCTAACACAGTCAAGCAATAGAAAGGAAACAAAAAAGAACGATGGAGTCCATGGTAGGTCAACGGGCAAGAAAAGAGGACTTGCTGTTTAATGGGACAGGTGATGGGTACAGAGTTTCGATTTTGCAAGCTGTAAAGGTGTAGAGATCTGTTTCATAACAATGTGATAAGGAATTCCCTCGTAGTTCAGAGGTTAGGACTCCACAGTGTCCTATCAGGGGCCTGGGTATGATCCTCAACCAGGGAACTGTCATTCAAGCTGCACAACACAGCTAAAACAATGACAACAACAACAAATCAACACTGTGACTACGTGTGTGTATATGTCTTAGTCACTCAGTTGTGCCCAACTTTGCATCCCCAGGGACTAAAGCTCACCACGTTCCCTTCTCCATCAGATTTGCAGTGGGTTGCCATTTCTTTCTCCAAAAGGCTGATGAAAGTGTGCAAAATACTTAGCATGCAAAAATGGTTAAAATGGTAACAATTTAACTTAGATGTTTTCTACAACAATTAAAAATAGAAAAGCATTTAATAACCAGGAAAAGAATTTGAATAGACATTTCCGACTCTTTGAAACCCCATGGACTGTAGTCTACCAGACTCCTCCATTCATGGGATTTTCCAGGCAAGAGTGCTGGAGTGGATTACCATTTCCTTCTCAAGGCGATCTTCCCCACCCAGGAATTGATGCCAGGTCTCCTACCTTGCAGGCAGACACTTTCTCTTCTGAGCCACCAGGGAAGCCCTGAGCAAAATGTCAATCAGTCTCACTGAGATACTACTTCACACCCATACCACTTCACACCCAATCAAAAGGACGAATAATAACAAGTGCTGCAGAGGATGTGGAGAAAAGGAATCTTCATGATATTGTTGAGGTAATTGCTGTAAAATGGTACACACCACTCTTGCAAAAGTGGTTGGTCAGTACCTCAAAAATTAAATGTAGAGTAGACATATGATCCAAGAATTTCCATCTTTTGTATATATGTACCAACACTGAAAATGTTCAGTCCATGCAAAATCAGTGTTCACAGCAACATTACTCGCAATAGCCACAAAGAGTACACCATCCACGTATTATCCATTCATTGACGAATGGATAAACAAACTGTGGTATATGCTCAAAATGGACTGCATGGAAGCCATTTACCATATTCATATACCATATTCAGCCATGAAAATAAAACAAAAACATTCACTGCTATACAAGCATGAAGACGATGAATCTTGAAAGTACACAAAAGAGGGGACTTTCCTGGCGATCCAGGGTTTAAGACTCTCCACAGCTGCCATCCCTGGGCTGGGAACTAAGATCACACATGCCACATAGCTAAATAAATAAATATTTTAAAAGAAAATACAACATCTGAATAAAGCCAAACACAAAGGTCACACATTGTATGTGGGAGAACTGTAGGTGGAAGACAAGCAGGAAAGAGAAGCACTCTGTAATCGAAGTGAAACATTTTTTTCAGGGAGGAGGAAATGAACTACGCTGATAAAGGCTGCCAACAAATTAAATAAAATAACAATTAAAAATTCACCACTGAGTTAAACATTTGAATTCACCTGTGGCCTTGACAAGAGTGGCTTTATGGGAAAATGAGAGAACTCGAGATAACAAAGTCTAGGAACAACTCTGCAGAGGTCTATAACAAGCAAATATGAAATAAAAGCAGCAGAAGCAGGAGGTGTCACCAAAAGATGGATTTTTAACGACAGGTCACATTATAGTCCGTCTGTTTGCTGATGGGAACCATCCAGAGAAACAGAAATCTTAATCCAGGAGGACAAAGAGGAGACTTGCTAGAATATCAAGAAATGAGTAAGTCTAGAAATGAGCAGATCAGGAATTGAGTACATCAAACCACAAGAGCACACAAGCTGGAGAAGGCAATGGAAACCCAAACCAGTACTCTTGCCTGAAATATCCCGCAGACGGAGGAGCCTGGTAGGCCGCAGTCCATGGGGTTTCGAAGGGTTGGACATGACTGGGCGACTTCACTCTCATGCACTGGAGAAGGAAATGGCAACCCACTCCAGCGTTCTTGCCTGGAGAATCCCAAAAAAGGGGGAGCCTTGTGGGTGGCTGTCCATGAGACTGCAGAGTCAGACACGACTGAAGCGGCTTAGCAGCAGTAGCAGCACACAAGAAGGTTACACAAGCCAAATAATTTGCTCACATTGACAGAGCTGAGATCATATAAAAAAAAGGCTGGCATAGTGGATTAATGGGTATGGTAACCAGCCTTCAAGTGAATTCAATCTCCTGATATTCCCACCCCTGTGTAGTTCTCTCTCAATCTATCACAGGGTAGACCTGTGAGACTAAGCAAATACACAAGTGCAGATGTGTAACATCTCAAAAAAACTCTGCACTTGATCATGGGTGCAAGTACTTTCCTGAATCACTCATTCTGAGTAAAGACAGCAGCCTCCACAAGAGAAGCCCCTTGAAGAGGCCCACAGAAGGAGGAACTGAGGCTTCAAGAGTACAGACAAGTGAGAGAGCTTAGATTCAACTAGCTAAGTCTTCAGAGGTTGCCAAGCCAGACAAAAGCTTGACTACTACCTCAGGAGAGATGCTAGGCCAAGAGATAACAAGTGGTAAGTTCTTTCAAACTATTCCATTTTGAGATCATATGTACAACACAAACATTTCAAGTTTTAATACCATTCACATCATACTTACACACAGAACAGTTCTCCTATAAATATAGCAAAAATCAAAACACACACAGACACACAAACACACACACACACAGACACACACACACACACCCCTATCCACAGCACCGAAACACAGGAGTTGCCTGGCAGTACAGTGGTTTGGTTAGGACTCAGCCCTCTCACTGCCAGGATCCTGTGTTTGATCCCTGGCTGGGGAACTAATATCCTATGAAGCCACATGTTGTGACCAAAACAAAACATGCGGTGAAGTTCAAAGCTGTACCAGCAAGATAAGTATACAACACAGCTGTAGGCACAAGTTGCTGGGCATAGAGCTCCTATGATCTTGTTTACGCGCATGAAATGAACTCAGATGGTGCCTCACCCCCATCCAGTGGAGTTCACTTACTTAATGAAGAAAAGCCCTTAAGGGTACAGAAATGAGCAAGTAATCTCACGTGAACATGTTAAATCACAGGATAATTTCTCTGAATGAACCACCGAATTCATTCATTCATTTGGCCATGCTGTTTGGCTTGTGGGGTCCCAGTTCCCTGACCAGAGACTGAATCCAGACCACTGCAGTGAAAGCCCAAAATCCTAATCACCAGGCCACCAGGGAACCCCACACCTGCATTGCTTTGCTTTCCTAGCTAAAACCTTAGGATATGTGCATTGCCCCATTTTAGCCTCACCAAGTGGTAGGAGTCAGCTCTACACAGCTTAAGACCCATGGTGCTCTTACTTTTTTTCTTTCAAGAAGGCAGGAGAAAGCAAGTCACCCTGCCTGTTTTTAAGCTTGCCACTCAGAAAGCTGCAAACCTGAAACCATGATGGCCCTGAAGTCAGCACCCGCAATCAGGGTCAGGTAATCCCCAATCAGGAATACTCTCTCTCAACAGCAACGTGTTAGCCGACGAATGAAAGGAGAAAAACACAAAGTAAGAAAGCCACAACTTTGTCCCTTGTTGTAAAGATGTCTGTCACCTTACCTCAGGGGCCCACTGAAATCCTGAGCGCTTGAGACCTCCCAGGCAGCACACGGTCACATCCTGGGGACAAGCAGAGGAAACGGCCAGGGTGAGTCCCCTGTTCCGGGAACATTTTATCCCCCCAGGCCCTACCTGGTCCTACCCTACGGATGCTGACCAGGCGTCTCACACTCAACCAGACCAAGTGATTGAACTCCTTTGCCCTGAGCTTCTTCCTCACACCTCCCTTCTCTCAGTAACAAACAAATACCTCATCTGCCAACTTCCCGAACCAAAGGCCTGAATCTCAGGGCCCCCAGGGATGGGGCAGCCCTGGAGTCTGAGGAGAGGCCGAGGAAACAGGAAAACGACCAAAGCACCAGGGCAGTGAAGAGGCCACTAGATCGATTTTTTTTTCTTTTTTTTTGCTGCGCTCGCCTGACTATGCCTGGGTGCAGGATGGGGTTGGGCCGTGAAGATTTGTGTTTGTGTGTGTTTAAATCATTAGGTTCCACAGGAGAGCTGGGGGTGGTGCCCGGAGCCAGGGGCCTAAGAGGCCCTTTCCTGGAGCTGGCTTGTCCCACCCGCCTCCCGGGCCGGAAAGCTGCTGGAGAGCTGAGCCCGCCCAGACTAGAGAGGAGAGAGGGCGAAAGGCACCTGAGGCCTGTGGGTCCTGCCGCACGCTCCCTCCTGAGGGCCCGCGGGCCCTCACCAGCCGCCCCACCGAGCAAGGCCTCGTGAGAGTGGGGACCCGAGAAACCCTCCCTTTAGCCGTCAGGCACCGCTTTGGCTGATCCACGCTCCAGTCCTTACCAGCCCCCGTTGACGGAGGAGACAGAACTGCCTGCGGCTCACCTGCCTTAGGCAGTTCCCGGATCAAGCCTGAGGAGGCGAGCCCGAGGGGATGAGGCCTCCTCAGGTCAGGGGCGCCGCCTCAGCTCCCCCTATAGGCGAGCGGGCTGCCTCCGATGATTGGCTGCCAGGTGTCGGCTCCTGCAATCTGATTGGCCGCGAGGCCGAGTTGGGCGCATGCGCGCACGATAGACACCCACCCCCTCCCCCCACCCCATAAAAGCACCCCCTGTGGGCGTGGTCAGGCTGAATCTGAATCTCAAGAGTATTGGGTCAAGATTGCTCAGCTCACCAAACGCGAAGAAAGAAAAAACAGATGGCACAGTCGCCAGGGCTCAGGGCTGAGAACGGGCTCCGAGTCTACCAGGGGAGTCCAGTGATGGTGTCCGGCACTCACAGCCCTCAGGGGTGACCTCCCTTAAGCCAGTTCTTTGCTTAAGGAACTTGACCTTACAGTGCATCTTGGCGCCCCTCCTCTTGGAATTACATTTCAATCAAGGCAGGGCAGCCTGCCCCTGTTTTTGCACTGTCTATTGTGAGCTGAGAATGAGCTTTACTTTTTCTTCTTCTTCTTCTTCTTTTTAATTTTAGAGCTTTACGCTTTTAATGGCTGAGGAAAACCGAAAAGACTTTTATTTTCTGACGTGGAAATTGTGTGAAATTCAGTTTTCGGAGTCCTTAAATTTGGAACAGGGACTTGCCAGTTTCTTTCGTTGTTGTCTATGGCTGAAAACTTAATCGCCAATGATCATATTTGCAAAGCCTAAAATATTTCTTTTTTGGCCCTTCACAGAGTCTTTTTTAAATGCCCTGTGCTGCTGGAAGTCTCCTAGTAGACCGTTGAGATCTCCTATGGGAGGATAAAGTTTTGGTTTTGTTACATTATTTTCTTCTCTAATATATTCATTTTTCATTCTTTACTAATTTCATTCCTTCACATCGCTATAAGTTTGTTCTGTTGCTCATCTTTACAACTTTTTGAGATAACTGTTTGTAACTCTCATTTCTCTTGTATCTAATGCTATAAAGTTACCTTAATTTGTTGTTGTTGTTCAGTCCCTCAGTCATGTTGGACTCTTTGCAACGCCATGGACTGCATGCAGCACACCAGGCTTTCCTGTCCTTCACTGTCTCCTGGAGTTTGCTCAAACTCATGTCCATTGAGTTGGTGATACCATCCGAACATCTCATCCATCGCCGCCCACTTCTTCTCCTGCCCTCAGTCGTTCCCAGCATCAAGGTGGTTTCCAATGAGTTGGCTTTTCCCATCAGGTGGCCATACTATTGGATCGTCAGATTCAGCATCAGTCCTTCCAGTGAATATTCAGAGTTGATTTCCCTTAGGATTGACTGGTTGAATCTTGCTGTCCAAGGGACTCTCGAGAGTCTTCCACACCACAGTTCAAAAGCATCAGTTCTTCGGCACTCCACCTTCTTTACGGTCCAGCTGTCACATCCATACATGACTGTGGGGAAAACCATAGCTGTGACTAGATGGACTTTGTCAGCAAAGAAATGTCTCTGCTTTTTAATAGGCTGTCTAGGCTTGCCATAGCTTTTCTTCCAAGGGCCACATATCTTTTAAGCTCATGGCTGCATTCACCATCCACAATCATTTTGGACCCCAAGAAAATAAAGTCTGTTACTCTTTCCATTGTTTCTCCGTACAACTTTAACTGTGTCCCGCAATTTTTGCGAATAGACTGTTCATTATCATTCACGTCCGAGTATATCCTAATATTCTCTTCTGAAGACAAGCCTAAATATTGCATGGGCTTCCCTGGTCACTCAACTGGTAAATCGCTTTCCAGCCAATGCAGGAGACACAAAAGGCCTGGGTTCGATCCCGGGTCAGGAGGATCCCCTGGAGAAAATAATGGCAATCTGCTCCAGGATTCTTGCATGAAAATTCCATAGAGATATGTGTTAAGATAGTTATTTCTATTTTCCAAGTGAATGGCATTTTCAAAGATGTTTCTTGGTCAATTTCTCATTATTGCATTATAGTCAGATGACACAGTCTAAATATTATTGATCCTTTGTATTCGAAGATTTCCGTTAAGTATGCCGTACTTCAGATTTCCATCTCCGTGAAGTCAAAATGAAGTGGGTGTTGTGTAGAGAAAACACTTGCAATGTCTGAAATGTATGTATGTGAAATGACTTCCTTTATGCTTCACAATTATTCCAGCATCTTTCAGTAGGGTACCTTTAACTAAGTTCCAGGGTTTTCTCAAATTTTACCAGTTTTTCCACAAATGTTCTTTCCTAGTTTCATAGTCCCATATAGGATACTGAACTGCATGAGAATATAGAGCAAAAAGCTACAGATACCTCCCTTAGCTTACTCTGGTCTATAGCAGTTTCTTAAACTTTCCTTGTTTTTCAAGACTTTTGACAGTTTTCAGGAGTCCTTCAGGGACAGGTATTTTGCAGAATGACTCTCTATATGGGTTTGGGATGTTTCTCCTGATTGCCCTGGGGTTTATATAATTTTAGAACTATACCTCCAAGGCAAAATATCTTTCTCATCATCTCCCATCAAGGATTCATACTATCAATATGACCTACCACTAGTTCGTCGGCTATAAAGTTGTCTCCTTCCTGCTGACATATTCTGTTCTTGGAAACAAGCCGCTACACACAGCCTACATTTAGGGAGGGGCATGGAATCTCATCTTAAGGAAAATATCGAAGACATGCACAAATTACTGAGTATACAAGTTAATTGAAACTCCTTTGTAAGGAAGATCTGGTCCTTCTAGCCATATCTTTTAATGTTAAATTAATTAAAGTAAAGATTTAATAGGTTTCCAGTTGGTGCTAGTGGTAAAGTACCTGCCTGCCAATACAGGAGATGTAAAAGATGTGGGTTCAGAGGAGTCTGGTGCGCTACACTGATGGGGTCGCAAAGAGTTGGACAGACTGAAGCCGCTGAACACACACAAAGATGTAATACCGCAGTCACACTGGCTACATTTTAACATTTGCAAAGTGGCATATTAGACACGGACATAGAAAATATCTTTTACTGAGAATTCCTTAATGATCGGGTTGTTAGAGATTTGTGCTTCCACTGCAGGGGGCAGAGAGTCAATCCCTGGTTGAAGATCTAAGATCCCTTAATCCTCACCGCCAGGCAAAAAAAAAAAAAAAGAAAGAAGGAAAGAAAACAAACCCTGCCGGATGAACACTCCATCTGAATATACAGATAAAGGATATAAACAGAACACCTCACAGAAAAGAAAAAAAAATAAGCATTTATATATGTGAAAAGCTGATCACCCTTATGAGGGAATACATGTAACAATTATGAAAATGTTTTCTATTGCTGCAGAAAGGTCTGTGAATAGCACTGACTTAGGTCATTGTTTTTCCAACCTTTCTTCTTTTCAAATGTGATGCATATTAACACATGAAACTGCTTTAGCTCTGTCTCAAAAATTTGCTATTTTCACTATCATTCAGTTCAAATAATGTTTTTCCCATAACAATTTCTCTTAGGAGCAATAAGTTATTTAGGTTCAGAAGCAGGAGAAGGAGAAGCCTAAACCACAACATTAAAGAGGCTTGTGAATTACAGAGGTGCCGCTTTTGCACTTTGGGTTCCTGGCAATCCTTACTCTATCCTCAGCCTGTGTGCAGTGCCATTGCTTCATTTTCAAACTTTGGGAGTTCTGTACTCCTCAGTTATCTTTCTGGGGTTTTGTTTGGTCATGCCACAGAAGCTGTGGGATCTTAGTTCCACAACCAGGTGTTGAACCCTGGCCATTGACAGTGAAAGCATCAAGTCCGAACCACTGAAGCAACAGGGAATTCTCATACCTCTTTCTTTCTTTCTTTCAAAGATTTGTTCATTTACTTGGCTGTGCTTGTTTTTAGTTCCAGCACAAGGACCCTTCAATCTTCATTGTAGCATGTGGGAGCAGGAATTTTAATTGTCACATGTGGTATTTTTAGTTGCAGTATGTGGGATCTAATGCCCTGACCAAGGAATGAACTTGGACGCCCTAATCTGGGAGCACCGAGTATTTCCACCGGACTACAGGGATGTCCTTCCCATGAATGAACCCAGGTCTCCCACATTGCAAGTGAATTCCTTACTGTCTGAACCACCATAGCTTTGACTATAAGAATTTTGGTCAGCAGAGTGATGCCTTAGCTTTTTTTTTTTTTTTTTTTCTTTTTTGATGCTGTCTATGTTTGCCATAGCTTTCTTCCAAGGAGCTAGCTTCCTTTAATTTTGTGGCTACATTCACCATCCACAGTGATTTTGGAGTCCAAGAAAATCAAACGTGCTGTTATTTTCAATTGTTCACCATTTCTTTGCCATAAAGTGATGGGACCAGACGTTGTGATCTTTGTTTTTTGAAATTTGAGTTTTAAGCCAGTCTTTCACTCTCCTCTTTTGCCACCATCAAGAGGCTCTTCACTTTCTGCCCTTAGGGTGACATCATCTGCATATCTGAGGTTGTCGCTGTTTCTCCAGCAATCTTGATTCCAGATTGTGCTTCATCCGGCCCAGTGTTTTTCATGATGTACTCTGCGTTTAAGTTAAATAAGCAGGGCAACAGTATATAATCCTGACGTACTCCTTTCCCTATTTGGAACCAGTCGCTTGTTCCATGTCCAGTTCTAAGTGTTGCTTCTTGCCCTGCATACAGATTTCTCAGGAGGCAGGTCAGATGGTCTGGTATTCCCATCTCTTTAAGAATTTTCCAGAGTTTGTTGTGGTTCACACAGGCAAAGGCCTCATCACTTCATGGAAAATAGATGAAGAAACAATGGAAACAGTGACAGAATTTATTTTCTTGAGCTCCAAAATCACTGCAGATGGTGACTGCAGCCACGAAATTAAAAGATGCTCACTGCTTGGAAGAAAAGTTGTGACAAAGCTAGGCAGTGTTTTAAAAGAAAGAGACATTACTTTCCCAACAAACGTCCATAAAGTCAAAGCTATGGTTTTTCCAGGAGTCAGGTACAGATGGAGGAGCTGCACCATAAAGAAGGCTGAGTGTTGAAGAATGGATCCTTTCAAACTGTGGTGCTGGAGAATGGAGAAGACTCTTGAGAGTCCCTTGGACTGCAAGGAGATCCAACCAGTCAATCCGAAGGGAAATCAACCCTGAATCTTCAGTGGAAAAACTGATGCTAAAGCTCCAATACTTTGGCCTCCTGAAGGGAAGAGTCAACTCATTGGGAAAACAAAACAAAACAAAACAAAACCCTTGATCCTGGGAACTATTGAAGGCAGCAGCAGAAGGCATGACAGAGGATGAGATGATTGGGTGGCATCAGCAACCCAACGGAATGAGTTTGAGCAAGCTTCAGGGGATGATGATGGACATGGAAGCGTGGCATACAGAAGTCCATGGGGTCGCAGGGAGTCAGACACGACTGAGCAACTGAACAACAAAAGCCAGGCAGGGTCTTTATGTACAGCTGGCTGAACCTCAATGGGACTTTTCTGAATTTCTGGAGGTGGGTAGAATATAATTTTTTAGCCAGATCCCATGCTGCAGCATGTCTGGAATATTTTGTGCTCGTAGTCAATCTTTTTTGTGTGTTTTCTGGGTGGCACCTGGGAGTCAGTGTTCCTCACAATGATGGATGCTGTCTCTCTCAGTCCCAGCTGAACTGAACTTTGGATCATGACCTCTGTTTCAGCAGGCAACCTTGGCAAGTTCTCTGGCTGTTTGAATGACTGATGATTCTTGGTTTGGTGCTCGGTCTTTTCCTTCACGTTCAAACTTTGTAGCCAGCACTTGCAACATGGAAAGACCCTCCTGTTGCAGTTCCTCTGAGCGTGATTTACAAAGGATGTCACCTATTTGAACATTTTGAGGCAAACCAGACAAACAAATTGTTCATGTTTCCATGCCATGTTCTAAAATACGCCTCTACATTGGCAAAGGCTGACAATCTGTAACTGCAAACACGGCAGACATAGGGCATTTTGCCAGGTTTGTGACTGTCCTTCAGGTACTGTAAGAGAACCTGATCTGTTTTGAAGGACAATTCACAGATATTACAGACCGTGGAGGGCTCCCAGGAAGCAGGGACACTTTCCATGCGACACTGCAGCTGGAACGAGGTGGGAAACTGGCGGTGGCAGTGCTGGCAGGTAGTGTGGGTTTCCCAGCTGTCACCCTTCTGCCTCTCAAGCTCCAGATGGTTCCTCACGTGGGTCATAAACTTGACATATTTTAGAAGACTCAAGCAGCTGAGGCATTTGAAGGCTGTGTGAGTCTTCTGTTCTGGTGCCGTCTCTTGTATGCTCCAAAGTAAAAGCCATCAAATAACATTTACTCTCATCAGTGAATTTGATCCCAGATTTACTTTCATGGGATCAACAGTCTTGCTCTGACGTGCAAGAGTCAGAAAGTCCATTTTCTCCAGGCCTGAAAAACTACATGTTCCTTCTGGATCCATAAGACGGAAGCATGCCTGGCCATTGGTGCGAGTCCGTGAAAATGATGCCCCACCATGCACACGGCTCGGTGAGGTCGGGGAATCTTCCAAGGTCATAACCGTGTTTTTCCAGGAGAGATACCTGGAGGGGCCATGGTGGAGGCAGGTCCCCCTGGGATTCCATCGCTGAGTTTGGGTCTTTTGGGATTCCCACTGTTAAAATTCACATCTGAAGTGGGACACCGCTTTGAATTAAGAGGGCTTTCATCCTTGCCTCCTAATGAGAGAACGGCTCCAGAGAGACAGGGAGGCCGCAGAGAGAACAATTCTGAATTGTGAAGGACAGTTTCCGGCGAGCTCGTTTTCTAATCAGGTTTAGATGAAGGCTCCGAAATAATAGAACTGCCTCTTCCTCCCCATGCACACTGAGAAACTGGTGATACGGCAGCTGGCTCTGATGCTGGGGTCCTCAGATTTGCAGGTTGCCACCTGCAGGAGGGATCCGGATTCACGTGGTCCTTCATTCTTCTTGAAGATGAGTCCCTGGTCACTCTGTTCAAAACATTAGAAATGACTGGCTTTGAAGTTGAAATCACTCTGACAAAGAAGGTTTCAGCATCCTCCTTGACGTGCTCCACTCCAACAAAGATGACCTCAGCATCGTCATTGTCCTCACCTCTGGATTTGGACACGGCGGTCTTTTTCTCGGGTTGTGGTGGTGCTTGTGCTTCCTCACACGGGAAGAGATGGGCCATTTTGCAACCACTTGTGGCTTCAAGTGGCCCCTTCTAGTGTTTTTCTCCCCCTAAAAGCAATCACCAGGCAAGGTCATCCCCTCTGATCTCAGGTGTCAGTCTCTGTGGTTTCAGGTCACCCTCAGTTGGTCACCGAGAATATTAAATGGAAAACTCCAGAAATATACAACTTATGCATTTTAATCTGCAGGTAATTCTGAGGAGAGTGATTGGAATCTCACACCATCCTGCTTCCTCCTGCCCAGAATGTGAATCGTTCCTTAGTCCTGAACATCCCACGCGTCTGTCACTCGGTTACCACAATGACTGTTGAGATGCCACAGGGCTTGTGACCAAGTTATCCTTACTTTACTCAATAATGGCCCCAAACCGTAAGTGGAGGGATGCTGTCCATTGACATATGCCAGAGAAAATCCATTAAGTGCTACCTTTCAGTGAAAAGATCGAAGTTCTCAATTTGATATAAAAGAGAAAGAAACAATGTATGCTGAGGTTGCTAATATCTGTGGTGAATGTGAAGAAGAGAAAATAAATCTGGGTTAGTTTTGCTGTCAAACCTCCAACTGCAAAAGGTATGGACACAGAGCGTAGTAAGTGCTTAGTTAGGGTGAAAAAAAATCGCTCAATTAGTACAGTAGTATATTTTACATAGCGACTAGACTCACAACACTTTTATAAAAGTATATTGTTATAATTGTTCTATGTTATTATTACACCTTCCCTGGTGGCTCAGATGGTAAAGTGTCTGCCTACAATTCGGGAGAGCCAGGTTCAATGCCTGGGTCAGGAAGATCCTGTGAAGAAGGAAATGGCAATCCAGCCCAGAATTCTTGCCTGGGAAATCCCATGGACAGAGGAGCGTAATAAGCGGCAGTCCATGGGGTCGCAAAGAGTTGCACACGACTGAGCGACTTCACTTTCACTTTCCTGCTATTTTTAGGCAGTAGCTATCTCTTACTGTGCCTCTATACAGTAGACTGCATCACAGGTATGTTTGTATAGAAGAACCATTGTGTATATAGAGTTTGATACTGTGTGAGGTTACCGATGTCCCCTGGGGGTCTTGAAACTTACTCTCTGCCGATAAGTGGTGATGATTATATTTCTTTCAAAAGACAAAATTAGTACCTGGTTTAATCACTGGCTGAAACATTGAGATAACTATTAGCACCCTTAGACATAAGGAAACATCTCAAACTCAGTGAAATGACATGACCCTTTTAAACTTCCTTCTCCAGCCACCACTTTTGCCTTGACTCCCCATGGTGGCCCCCGTGCTCCTGTTAAACTCTGCAGGAGAGCTGGTAGGCACCATTTTGCTTACAGATCTACAATCTCACTCAGAAATGCTGACCGACAGAAAATGTCCAAAAGAGCCCCCAGCTGTCCCTTGGGGGTGCCTCTCACTCCCTCCACTCTCCGAGTCCAGAAGGCACCATAGTCTATACATGGATCCAAAATATTTGTTTTAAATCCCAGCCATTTCTAATAGCAGGACTTGAACCTGCCTCATCCTGGCAATTCTCTCTCTCTCTCTCCCTCCCTCCCTCCCTCCTTCTCTCTCTCCCTTCCTCCCTCTCTCTTTCTCTCTCTCTCCCCCCCCCTCTATTTCTCTCTCTCTCTCTCTCTCTCTCTCAGAGAGGGAGAGCATTTACACTGTACTTGAAACTACTTCCACAGCATCACCATTGTATTAGGTATTATAAGGAATGTGGAGATGATTTAAAACATGTGGGAGTATCCCCTTACGTTACATGCAAAGACTGCACCATTTTATGTAATGGACTTGATCACCCATTAATTTTGGTGTCTCCAGGTGCAGGGCTCCCAGACCCAATCTCCCAAGGGTACCGAGGAGGGAGGGACGGGACTTCTCAAGACTTCTACTGCTCCCCCTGCCTTGGATGCTGTCTCAATTACCAGCACCCAACTCCTGAGCTGCCTCGGTCCACAGTTTCTCTGCCAGGCTTTCCTGACCATGATGTCAGAAATCACAGCCTCCCCCAACTCACATGCCATTTTCCCCTCCAGAGCTATTGGGCTGCTGTATTTTGGTTTCTAGAACAACATGGGGTGTCTGTCAGTGCTACATGCCTGCTGCAGAAATAAACAGTAACTGTTATTAAACAATCATTTACCTGTACCTCAAGCTCGGCCCACTCATTCCTGGCTCCCCAGGTACTTACACTTGATCTTAGCCAAAAGGCTGAGAAGCAATTTCTCCAAGCATTTGATGACTTCCAAATCTGAATGGATTAAAACTATCAGGCAAGAGAGAAAGTCAGCCAGTATGTAGCTGGATGCTGACAGGGGCAGTGGTGCTCCTTGAAATTAAAGGTTTGTAACACAGTTTCTCTCCATATAATACAATTGTTGATAGTTTCCATGCCATTAACACGTTTCATAGACATTAAAGGACATTCTAAAGTTTACATTTGGCCATTTGTGATACCAGATCACATTTCATCAGTAGCATATCATAGTTTGTTTGCTTGTGTGTAAATGATGTCCCTAGCGGTAAAGGTCCCTCCTGCCAATGCAGAAGACCTAAGAGATGCAGGTTCCATCTCTGGGTCAGGAAGACCCCCTGGAGGAGGGCATGGCCACCCACTGCAGTATTCCTGCCTGAAGAATCGTATGGACAGAGAAGAATCGTGGGCGACAGTCCATAGGGTTGCAGAAAGTCAAGCATGACTGAAGCAACTGAACACACACGCAGACATATGTATATAAATATATATTTTATAGTGGTATGAAAAATAGTGCTGTGGGACCTCCCTGGTATTCCAGTATTTAAGACTTCTCACTTCCAGGCCAGGGACACAGCTTCAATCCCTGGTCAGGGACCTGTGATCCCACATGCCACTGGGTGTGGCCAAAGGTAAATGGAATAATGTATCTTACAGCTGATGTCATCTTAGATTTATTGAAGATTTCTATTTTTCATAAGCAGAATCCAGCCTACTACATTCATGTCACAAGTCACTAATGGCATGCTAGCTGCATTATATAGGCAAGTGGTTTAGACAGGGATTGACAAATCGGCTTGCTTCCCGATTGTTTTTTTTTTTGTTGTTTTTTCTTTTAATTTTTAAAAACGTTTAATATTTTTTACATTGAGGTTTAATTTCGGGAAAAACAAAGGAAAGGTTTGTGACATGTGAACATTATATGATATCTAAATTTCAGTGTCACAAAGAAAGTTTTATTGGAACACAGATGTGATCATTTGCCTCTGCCTGAGGCTATTTCACCCTGCTAATGGGAGAGACCTCATGGCCCTTAATGCCTGGTTACTCTCTAGCCCTTAGCAGAGAAATTTTGCAGACTCATGGCTGCAGAGAACAAAAGGAAGCATTCCAAACCCCATGGCTCACCAGCTCCTGAAGTCCAGTTGACTCAGTGCAGCTAAACACTTCCTACTCTGAGACCAAGTGGAGGGTGAAGCTGGAGTGTCTTTGTCTCCACGTCCCAGAAAGATTTCTCTGGGAATAGCAGCACCGCTTCCTGTGTCCAGTGTCCGTGAAACTCCTACCTGGCTCTCCAAAAGCCTTTTCCCAGTGAGGCGGCATCAGGAGATTCCACCCCTTTTAAAGCCCATTCTAGTCCAATCCATAGTACCCAAACCAGGCTCCAATCAGGTTTCTGAACCAGTTTTTCCCCATAGGATCTTTCAACTAGAAACCTTTCTAGCAAAATGTTGGAGAGGGGAAAGAATCTGAGTGGGGCTTCAGGGCCCCTCCCAGGGGCTATTTTCCAGGTCTCAGTGTGGTGAGTCCCCACTTGCATCTCCGGCATCCAGAGGCCCACCACCTTATCTCCAGTTTATCTGAGTCTTTAGATATTTGGGGTTCAATAGCTCAAGGGCAAGGGAAGGTGGTCCACACAGCTATTCCAACAGGGCATGGGCTGATGTCAGGAACCTAAAAAGTCAGGAGTTCTCTTCCAATGGCAAAAAATTCTCCAGCTGCAAACAGCGAACCCCTGTCCTCTTCCGAGGGCAAGGGGGTGGGTTGGGGAGGAGGCAGGGTGAGGAGGGCAGGAAGCAAGCTTACTCCCAAGTGATCTGCACTTGAAGGCTCAGCACCCGCTGGATTCCCAGGGTCCTCACTGTGAATCTACATGCTGAACCCCAGGAGCTTTTTCTAGGCGGGGGCTCATGCGTTCTTAAACCACGTCAGGGGTGTCAGGTCACACCCTCACCGCCCTCCTGCACCCTTCCCCCCTGACTCGCCCTCTTCTCTGTCCTCCTTTGCAGCACCTAGATTATATCTCAAGCTTTCCCTCCCACTGCCTTTACAGCCCTGTGCACACAGATTCGTGGGTTTCAGAGAGGGTTTCAGAGAAGAAATACGTGTATTTCCATTCATTATAAGGTAATAGAGTCACTGAATTAGAACAAAAATGATGTCCACTCATGAACGTGATCTCAAATGCTGTGATCAGATACAACATCAAAGACACCATTATCATCAAATCAACATGTTCTCCCCTTAAACTTACAGAAGGTATGTCCATTACATCTCAATGAACCAGGGAAAAAAGAAGAAAAACTGACCATTAGAAAGAGCTCGTTTTAGACTCTTTTAAGAAGCATGATGGCCGGTGCTGTGCCTAGGAGCTCAGCTGTGTCTGACTTTTTGCGACCCCATGGACTGCAGCCAGCCAGCCTCCTCTACCCGTGAGTGCACCAGGGAAAAATGCTGGAGTGGGTTGCCATGTCCTCCAATGTCGGTGAGTATCAGAATCCAGGGCTAGGGATTTCCTGGCGGTCCAGTGGTTGAGGATCTGCCTTCCAATGCTGGGAATGTGAGTTTAATAGGTGGTGGGTAAGATCCCACATGCCAGAGGGCCGTAGAACGGACAAAGGATCCTGCATGACACGGCTAAGCCCCGAAGAAGCCAAATAAGTGAATAAAACTGAATATTTTTAAAACTCTATGCTCTTTACATTCTTCTGGATATGTTTGAAAGCACGATATTAACAGTTTTATTTATTTATGGACACACCATGAGACTTCCTGCAGGAGCTTAGTTTCCTGACCAGGGGCTGAACCCCGGTCACCAGACTGAAAGTATTGAACACGAAGTGCTGTCTTGCCAGGCAATTCCTAGTTTGATGTACTTAAAACGGTTTATTTTGATTGTCTGCCATAAGGTACATCCTTTGCAGTGTTTACACTTACAACAGAAACATTTTGGGTGTCAGTTTTAAAATGTTTGCAAAAACTTAGGAGAGAGGAAGAAACATTTTGACTACCGATTTATGCTTCTAGGCATCCCTGATGGCTCAGAGAGTAAAACATCTGCCTGCAGTACAGGAGACCAGGGTTTAATCCCTGTGTCAGGAAGATCTCCCGGAGAAGGAAATGGCTCTCCACTCAAGTATGCTTGCCTGGGGAATTCCATGGACAGAGGAGCCTGGTGAGCTACTATCCATGGTTTGGCAAAGTGTCAGACACAACTGGATAACTAACACTTTCACTTTCATATGCTTCTGAAGATTGCTCAAATCTCAGAATCACCTGGCACATTAATAAACACAGAGATTCCAGGGCTGCATATCACACCTAAGAAATTCAAATTGCCCTAGGAGAGGGCCTGCAAACCTGAAAATTCAAAGCTCACCTCACTTGATTCTGAACTGAAGTGAATCCCACGGTGTAAAGTCATCCAACACTTTGGGAAAGATTGATCTCTGGTGGCTCAGCAGTAAAGAATCCACCTCTTAATGCAGGAGACCTGGGTACAGTCTCTGGGTCGGAAAGCTCTCCTGGAAGGAGAAATGGCAACCACGCCAGGATTCTTGCCTGAGAAATCCCATGGACAGAGGAGCCTGGCAGGCTACAGTCTATGGGGTCACAAAAGACTCAGACACACAACTTAGCAACTCTGCCGCAACAGTGAAAGTGAGAGGTGCTCAGTTGTGTCCAACCCTTTGTGACCGCGTGGACCATATGCAGTCCATGGAATCTTGCAGGCTAGAATACTGGTGTGGGTAGCCTTTCCTGTCTCCAGGGGATCTTCCCAACCCAGGGATCAAACCCAGGTCTCCCGCATTGCAGGCAGATTCTTTACCAGATGGGGCGCAATGGGAGCCCAAGCAACAATAAGAACAAGCTTAAAATGCCCAAGAATATACACCTTCAGGAGACCCTAAGGGTTGAGGGTCAGGAATGCATTTTTTCCTTCATGTGACACACTGAGCACCTGCCTTGGGAGGAGCAGGTTATTGGCAATTCAATAAACTAAAGAGATGTAGCTTGAGCTGGGAGCTTCATCCTCCCCACCACCCTTCAGAGATTCTAGGAGCTCCACACCCTCTTTGGGGGCTTCTGGAGGTCCTTCGTATTGAAGGAAGTTAGGATATAATCAAAGCTGAGAGATCTGGATGCAAACATCTCCGTTTGGGCCACACTTTCAAATCTCCTGGGCTGTGCTTCTTCACCGTCAGTGAATCTAAGGAATTGCCTATGTGTCTTGTGCAAAAACACATTCTCATCCAACAGTTGTGGGTGGGGCCTGAGAGTCTGAGTTTCTCCCAAGCTCCAGGTGTTGCCCAGGCTGCTTAAGGTGTCCATATTAAACAGTGAGTACTAGAGAGCTTTTGAAAAGTACGGACGTTCTGATTGATTCTGTCAAGCTGACTCCCTGCCCACAGACTCAGTGTCTCCAGGAATGGGACCAGGGAGTCAACGTTATTAAAGGTCTCAGGTATTTCTAAGGAGCAGATAGGGTGCAAATGTGTAGCCAGGCAAATCACCCTACCATCAACCCTGTTTTGGGCTTCATTGTGTCCTGCAAAATCCATATGTTGCAGGGACTTTCCCAAAGGTCCAGTGGCTACAACTCTCCACTCCCAGTGCAGGGGGCTGGGCTTCTGTCCGTGGTCAGGGAACTAGATCCCACGTGCTGCCAGGAAGACCGAAGACCCCACGTACCACAACTAACACCTGGTGCCGTCAAATAAATTAATTCATTAAAAAAATCTGTAGAATATCTAAGCCCCAACACTTTGGAATGTAATCCTCTTTGTAGATTCTGCCTTTAATGAGGTGATTAAGTTACAACGAGGTCACTAGGGTGGGCCCTAGTCCAAGCTGATGGTTCTCTATATAAAAAGAAAGAGGGAAATTCCCTGGAAGGCCAGTGGTTAGGGCTCAGATCTTTCACTGCCAAGGGCCCAACTTCAATCCCTGGTCTGGAAACTAAGACCCAGAAGAAAAGCAGCATGGCTGGAAAATAAAGAGGAAATTAGGACACACAAGACATCAAGGATGCATGGACATAAAGGGACAGGAGGACACGAGAATGCGGGTGCCTGCTCATCAAGGAAAGAGACCTCCAGAGACACCACACTGTCAACACCTTAATCCTGGATTTCTAGCCTCCAGAACTGGGAGAAAACAATTTCCTGTTCTTTAACTCTCATGTATTTCTGGTGGCCACCTGAGAACATTAACGTGTTCTTTAGATCAGGAGTCCCTAGAGAGGGTTCACCTCAAGGACAGTAGGGGGTATGCAGGTGATGACTCGGCTTCCAGCTGACTCCCAAACATCAACAAATGCCGCCCACCCAGATCTTCCAGGACGCAGCCTGCTCCTGTGGACCCCATCTTGCAGACCACTACTGCTAAACGTCCCCACACAAATCTCTTTCTGCCCCCCCCCCCCTTTGTTTGTTTCTTTGTTTGTTTGACTTCTCTCCTAGACTCTGAGGGACAGAACCTTGAGAACAGAGTGAGGCCTGTGCTCACACCATCCTGGATGTGAAGGAGAGTATGTGTTTTAACCCCCGCCCCCCCAAAAAAAAAAAAAAAAAACAACAACAAAAGGAAGAAAACCCAAAGCTGTCAAGCAGAAGCTTGTCACCAAGTGTACAGAAAAGCCTTCACATGATAGGTTAGGAAGAAGCAGAGGACATGATTTCAACCTCTTCTTCAGGGAAGGTTTCCAGGAAGGAGGATAGCATGCTTTCTGTAGATGGACTGAGGGCAGATGAATTTATTGGAAGGCATTGGGTAGCCAGGAAAGGAATATGAGTGGAGAGGGGTATGTCATCCATTCTGTCAAGTTCCAGAAGTTTCTATGATACGGGCCACGGTCACAGGTCTCCCAGAGGTCAGGGAGAAAGGAACGTTTGGTGACCTCATCAAAGCCTGGCCCATAGAAGCCTGGCTCTCGGCAGCCAACATCAGGCTTCCAGGGCATCCACCAGGCTCAGGAAATGACCTACTGGGAACTCTCTGGTAGTCCTGGGGTGGTTAGGACTCTGCACTTTCACTGCTGAGGGCATGGATTCTATCCTTAGTTGGGGAACTAAGATCCTGCAAGCTGTTTTGGCTGGCCAACAAAAGAAACCAAAAAAGAAAGACAGACATGACCTATTCCTGCCTTTCGTTCCGCGGACAACCCCAAGGCCAACTCCGGTCCGGGTTCATTGCTGTGGTCAAGGAGGAAGCTCCCTGGGGCTTGTGGCCGTGGAGTGATATGTGGTCAGCCTGAGTGTCCACCAACAAGGCTGATCATCTCACACCAACTGAGAAGCTGGTACCCAGGAGGAGATCAGGCCCCTGGGACAGGGCCGTGTGAGAAGTGGGCTCTACAAGGTGTCCAAAGGGCACACCTTTCAAGACAGCACTAATCCAGGTGGCTAGCCTCTATCCACTTCCTCCATCTCTAGGGGAGAGCTTGGCCCTTCCATTGTTCTCACAAATCTTTTCCTCTTCTACTCTCCCTGGAACAGCTTCATCTTAAGAAATTGTTGTTGTTCTTTTGCTCGGTTATATCTGCAACCCCAGGGACTTTAGCGCACCAGACCTCCCTGTCCCTCACCGTTTCCTGAAGTTTGCTCCACTTCATGTCTAGTGCATTGGTGATGCCATCCAGCCATCTTATTCTCTGTTGCCCTCTTCTTCTGCCCTCAATCTTGTCCAGCATCAGGGACTTTCCCAGTGAATCAGCGGCTTATACCACATGACCAATATAGTGGACCTTCAGCTTCAGCATCAACCCTTCTAACAAGTACTCAGGGTTGATCTCCCTTAAGATTGACTGGTTTGAACTCCTTGCTGTCCAAAGGACTTCCAGGAGTGTTCAGCAGCACCGCAACTCGAAGGCAACAATTCTTTGGCGCTCTGCCTTCTTTGTGGTCCAGCTCTCACAACCGTACATGACCACTTGGAAGACCATAGCCTTGACTCTACAGACCTTTGTTGGCAGAGTAACGTCTCTGCGTTTCAACACACTGTCTAGGTTTGTCATAGCTTTCCTGCC
This sequence comes from Ovis canadensis, assembly GCF_042477335.2. Taxonomy (NCBI): domain Eukaryota; kingdom Metazoa; phylum Chordata; class Mammalia; order Artiodactyla; family Bovidae; genus Ovis; species Ovis canadensis. The sequence continues at coordinate 19,616,013 of NC_091271.1, forward strand.
AAGAAGCAACCGTCTTTTGATCTCATGGTTGCAATCACCATTGCAGTGATTGTACAGCCCAAGAAGAGGAAATCTGTCAGTACTTCCACCTTTTTGCTTCTATTTACCATGGAGTAATGGGGCTAGATGCCATGATCTTAGTATTTTGAGTATGTAGGTTTAAGCTGGCTCTTTCACCCTCCTCCTTCATCCTCACCTAATCAGTGCAGAGCGTCTGGCTTCTTGCTGCTTCTTCCCTCAGTTCGAATTCCCTGAGTAAGAAATCATAAAGGGATGGTTTTGTAGCTTCAATGCAAGGGTGGGACAGACAGGGACCAAAACATGGGATCATGACACATTGAGAAACTCAACCAATGACGACTTGCACCACCTGCTTACCTACAGGATTAAAGGTGACGTGAACGTGTTAGTCAGTCCTATCTGATGCTTTATGACTTCATGTACTGTAACCCAACAGGCTCCTCTATGGAACTCTCCAGGAAAGAATACTGGAGTGGATTGCCACTCCCTTCTCCCAGGGGATCTTCCTGATTCAGGGACTGAATTCTGAGCCTCCTGCATTGCAGGTGGACTCTTTACCACCTGAGTCACCAGGAAATCTCAAACCAAGGCAGTGCTAATTTCCAGGACATTACTATAGCAAAATTTTGGTGGTCCATGCCGGTCGCAGCTTCTCGGTCACAAAAAGTGGTATAGTTGGAGCCCACCACTCTGAAGGGGTGCTGTTGTTTGGTTTAGCTGCTAAATCTCCTCTGACTCTTAGAGGACTTGGTCTCAGTAAAGAGCTCTGGTGGGAAAAGAGAATTAGTTTAAAAGCCTTAGTACGGCCAGGTTGGCAGAGAACTAGGATTTGGAGGAAATTTTATCTTTACCATTTGGCTTAAGCTAAATACCTCAGGAATAAGGTTTTATTAAAAAAAAAAAAAAAGTTACAGATGAATGACACCAAGAAGAAAAATGCCAAGTTACACTCAACACTGAAATACTGAACTCATCAGTGACATTTTTGGACGATCGGGAATAGATTTCCAGCAGCCTTTGAGTAAATATTTGTGTGTGAAAGTGTTTATTCATGTAAAAACAGTATAAAACGTGTGGGGATATGAGTGACATAAACGCACATTTGGACAATGGATTCGGGGATGTTGGGTTGTCTCTTAGCAACTGGAGGCTTGCCTGGCTGCTCAGTCGTGCATGCAATGCAGGAGACCCAAGTTCAATCCCTGGGTTGAGAAGGTCTCCCGGAAAAGAGATCTGTTACCCACTGTAGTATTCTCAGCTGAAGAATTCCATAGGCAGAGAAGCCTGGCAGCTTACAATCCATGGAGTCCCAAAGAGTCAGACACGGCTGAGCAGTGGGAAAACTGGCATGGGCTGGTGGGTCCCAGAGGCTCCAGGTGGACTGCGGGTGAATATCACCCAGGACTCTGGGGCTGATTTTGCACAGTGAACCCATTTTGGCACCGCCAGGGTACGAGATGGAGGATTTGCATCTGCTGAATCCACTGGGGAAAATGCTCCAGTCCAGGGCCTGGGTGAGGGTCCCTTGGAAGAAGGTTCCTCTAGTGATGCTCACTCCTGGACACTTAGTTCAGCTACCAAAGAGGGAATCAATGCAACACATTCAGACAGACAGACTAGGCCGCATCCTCTCAGCTTTTATCACTGTGTTCAAGGCAGAGGGACAACCTGCTATTGAGAATTTCCTATGTAGTCAGAAGTCTTAGAGGAAAACAAGAATTGTAATTTGGACTTAGATTGGAGCCACTTCAGCAATGATGCTTATGTAACTTTTTATCTTCTCTGGACTGCTTAGGAGCTGCAATTTCCCCTCACGGTCCCTCCTTGTCATCTCGAGAATCACCTACTTTCCACAGCTCACCTGGAGCCTAAAACAGCTCAGGACAAATGTGGCAGGTGGGAGGGAGAAACAGAGTTTCGGACTTCAAACCTCACGCCTGATGGACCAATGTCCTCCTTGCTTAATTATTTGTGATCGCCTCAGCTAAGACATCATTCTCTCGGAAAGAATTCCCAAGGGCATCACACCTGACCGCCACCGTGCGGACTCCCAGAAAGAAGTCCGCTTTGACAGCATCTAACCTAGGCCACACCTCTGACCCTAGTCAGGAAGGTGACTGACAAGAAGCCCGGGGACAGAGCGGCAGCATCGTGAGGACTTTCGAGTGACCCGGGCACCCTGGCAATGTCCACAGCAGGCACAGAGTACACGTCCTGACGGCAACGAAAGAGAGAGGCCCATTCTGGTCTACGGAGCTGGCGCCATGCCTTACCTGAGCACCCGGTGCAGGCGGCTATTGAGGAAGGAGATGGAGTTCAGGTAGAGCTCCTACAGGTGGGGCAGGTTCAGGAACTGGGCCGTGAGCTGGGTGATGCAGTGCTCCTCCTGTTTGGGGGCTGTGTGCGGCAACACATGGATGCGCCAGAGCGGCAGCCGGGGCAGGTTGCCCATCTGGCCCAGGTGGAGCACAAACCTGCCCAAAGTGGCCCGATTCCAGGTGCAATTCACCTCCAAGTCCTCGACACAGTCCAGCTGCAACACCTTCAGGATCCTCCTGATGCTCCGCGTGGGCATGGTGGAGATGCTGAGCTTCTGGCAGCTCAGGTGCAGCAGGCTCCTCCTGTTTGGCCTTCTTCAGCAGGTAGCTGAGGGTCTGGTTCCGGGTGTTCTCCTTGAGGCACAGGTCGAGCAGCACCTGCACAGGGGCCTGTGCCGGCTATAGCCCACCTGCACCTCCACCCTGCACCTCTTCTGCATGGACTGGGCTGGCTCGGGCTCCAGCAATGAGCAAACACTGTCCGTGTGGCTGGATCACATGGTCCAGATGTCCTGGTGGGCTTTCCAGTGCAAGTTCAGCAGCTGCAGCTTCCACTGCCTGCAGGGCCACAGGAGACACGCTGAGCTGTGCAGAGGCTGACTGGCACCAGGACCACGCGAGGGCTCTGCACTCCATATACCACTGCCCCCCCTGGCTTCAGGAACCCCCTTGGTCCCTACCTTAAGGGACACTGGTGGGGAGCACACGCCTCTCGTCCCTTCTGCCCCTCAACCAGTCCTGTACATCTGGACGCCTGTCCAAGTGAACCCCTCATCCTCCTGCTCTGGCTGCATCTTGCTCACACCCCCAGGCCCCACCAGTCTGCCAGGTTGACCTTACCTGGGTTGGACCCTCTGAGCAAGCACGACGTCCAGGTCATCGAGTGGAGCCTGGAAGGTCTCCAGATGAGGCTGGTGTTCCTTCATCAGGGTCCCCAGCAGAGGCAGGGGAAGGGCCTGGACTGCACCACCACTTTCAGGGCCTGGGTGTGCCTCCCGGCAAAGGCCACCATAAACAGTGGCGGGAAGAGCTCTAGGGGCAGCTCCTCCAGGGCCACCATGGCCAAGGCCTCATTCCACAGCAGGCTCTGGTCAGCCAGGCCCAGGAGTTGGGGTGGGTCCTGGACACCCGTTCTGAAGAACCTAATACAGAGTGAGTCATGGGGGGATGTCAGAGAGCAAGTGGGGGCATGGTCTTCTCTGGCCAAGGAACCGGGGAGAACTTGCTGTCCCTCCACCCTAGCAGAACCCAAGGCAGGCTCAGAGACATCCTCTGGCCACAAAGACACAGTTTTGGCCACACTTGTACCCGGACAAGCATCTCTCCAGGCAGCGAAAAAAAAAAAAAAAAAAAAAAAAGGGACAAGGTGACCTCTTGCCCCAACCCGTATCTACCAGTTGCTGCATTTAATCCTAGCCCTGCTGGCCAGTAGATACTTAGGAGCCTGACAGCTGGCCCCACTTTCTTCAGAGAAAGCTTCTGATTATTACTCAAGGGTTGAAAACAGGAATAAGGAGGTTAGTCCACACAGTCTGTCTCTAAACTCCAACCAATAACTCACGCAATGGGTGCTGTTATGCCACTTAATAAAAAGACATACCTTACACTCTGTGTCTCTTCTACAAATGTTACTACCATTCAGTTCAATGGAGCAAAACATCCACATGCAGAAAAAAGCCGCCACTATTTAATATATTCTACAGATTGTTTTTAATTCCATGGAATTAAAAAACAGTTTTCAGCTTTTAAAACAAAAAGAAACCCCCCAAAATTTTAAGCTAGTAAAATCACAAACCTATAAAATGATATGAACTATAATCACTGGTAACACACTACAATGTAAAATGTCACCAGATCCTAATTAGGTATCTTTCATTAAATCAATTCCTGGAACTTCCCCGGCAGTTCAGTGAGGAGGACTCTGTGCTTTCACTGCAGGGGCATGAGCTCTATTCCCATTAGGGAACTATGACCCCAGATTCTATTTGGTGTGACCGTATCCCCTCACTCTCACCATACGCTATGCCATGCCCCCCCTGCGCACCCCCTGCCAAATTCTGTTTGGTTAAGAAATATGGTAAAGCTGGCGGAGGAATAGGACAGGGAGACCACTTTCTCCCTCACAAATTCATCAAAAGAACATTTCAGCGATGAGCAAATTCCAAAAAACAACTTCTGAATGCTGGCAGAGGACTTCAGGCACCCGGAAAAGCAGATCATTGTCTTCAAAAACAGGTAGGAAAAAATATAAAAGATGAAAAAAGAGACAAAGGAGGAAGGAAGGGAGCTCCGTCCCGGAAGGGGAATTCCGTTCTGGGAAGGGAATCTTAAGAAGGGAGGTTTCCAAACACCAAGAAACATTCTCCCTGCCGAGTCTGTGGCGAGCTTTAGAAGCACAGAGAGCAACGTAGCAGGAAGGAAACATAAATACATAATTAAAACCAACAGATTACAAGCCCAACAGTAACTCCCCCAGCGGAAAAGCAGCACAGACGCCTGCATCTGACACTAGCAAGTGGGGGCAGGGCAGGGAGGCTCAGGAGGCGCGGGCTGCAGTGCTTTTTAAGAATCAGGCAGGAACGCCCCGCACATAACCACAATGAACGAACCTGCGCTAGCAAACCAGACTGTGGGATAGCTACCACGTGAAAAGCCCGAACATAAGACACCACCAGGACCGCACACAGAACAAAGGATGGAACAGAAATAGCCGGTTACAGACCATCCCCCGCCGGTGACAGGCAGCCAGAACCGTATGGGCTGGAAGGGGGTGATCGCAGCCCCGGAGAGACTTTACCTACAAAACTGTAAGCAGGCTTCTTTGCTAAGGCTTCTGCGGGTTCTGGACAGTCACCATCCACCTCACAAGGGGCACCAGTGGTACATCCAGAAAACTAGCAGCAGAGACGGGAAAGGCGATAAGTCACAGTGACCGCGCTCACCACACACCTGAGCTACTCGGACGTGGGAAGGACACAAAAGGCAGTCCCAACCGAACCTGCGCCTCTGAGGGCTTACCTGAGCACCGAACCTGAGTTCGGCTTAGACCTGGGAGGTGCGTGCAGCCTAAGGCCGGCCTCAGACCCTGGAGCAACGTAGAGCCTGAGCGGTGTGCACCATGAGCAGGGGCAGCCCCAGTGCGACTGAGACACTGAAAGCACACACAGGTGTTAGTTCTTTGCAGCATCCCTCCCTCCCCACAGTGCAACTGAACAAGAGAGCCAAAAAAAATAAAAAATAAAAAGTGTCCACCATGCCCTCCCCCCGCCCCTTATTAGGACGGAAATCAGACACTGAAGATACCAGCAAACAGAAGAAATTTAATGGAGGGAACCGCCTTGGAAATAACCCCACAACACCAGAGAAAGGGCCAGAAATATCTTTACTATTTTTATGACCATTTCTTTTTCTTTTTTTCTTTTTCGCTGATGTTGTTGTGTGGTAGTTTTTTCTCCTTTTCTTTTTCTTCTTCTTCTTTTTTTAACTTTTAGAAATATTTAAGTCCTCTATGTATCCTTTAATTTTTATTCTTATAACCTACTATTACTTAAAAAGAACCCTATTTTTAAAAGCAAACACTGTATATAGTCTTTGTGTGGTTGTTGTTGTTGTTTTAATAGTTCTTGTGGTTTTTTTTTTCTTCTTCTTCTTTTCCTTAATATTGCATTTTTTAAAATCCAACCTCTATTCTAGATTTTTAATCTTTGCTTTTTGGTATTTGTTGTCAATTTTGTACATTTAAAAACCCAAACTTCACTACCCAATTTTACCTGAGAGCGAGATTACTGGCTTGACCACTCTCTCCTCCTTTGGACACTCCTTTTTCTCCACCAGGTGGCCTCTGTCTCTTCCCTCCCCCTTCTCTTCTCTACCCAATTCTGTGAATCTCCGTGTTCCAGACGGTGGAGAACACTTCAGGAACTGGTTACTGGCTGGATCTGTCTCTCCGCTTTTCATTTCCCTCTTTTATCCTCCTGGCCACCTCTGTCTACTTCCTCCCTCTCCTCTTCCCTGTATAACTCCGTGAATACCTCTGAGTGGTCCAGACGGTGGAGAACACATAAGGATGTGATTGCTGGCTAGCTTGCTCTCTCCTCTTTTTTTTTTTTTTTTTCTCTCTCTCTCCTCTTTTGACCCCACCTCATCTTATTCCAGTCACTTCTAACTACCCCCTCCCTCTTCTCTCCTCCATGTAACACAGTGAACCTCTCCGGGTGCCCCTCACTGTGGGTAAACCTTTCATCTTTAACCTAGATGTCTTATCATCGGTGCTGTATAGGTGGAGAGGTCTTGAGGCTACTGTAAAAATAAAACTGAAAACCAGAAGCAGGAGGCTTAAGTCCAAATCCTGAGAACATCAGAGAAGTCCTGACTCCATGGAACATTAATTGATAGCAGCTCATCAAATGCCTCCATACCTACACTGAAACCAAGCACCACCCAAGGGCCAACAAGTTCCAGAGTCAGACACATCATGCAAATTCTCCAGCAACACACGAACACAGCCCTGAGCTTCAATATATAGGCAGCTCAAAGTTACTCCAAAACCATTGGCGTCTCATAACACATTACTGGTCACTCCATTGCACTCCAGAGAGAAGAAATCCAGCCTCGCCCACCAGAACTCCAACACAAGCCTCCCGAACCAAGAAATCTTGACAAGCCACTGATAAAACCCCACCCACAGTGGAGAAACTCCATAATGAAGAGAACTCCACAAATTCCCAGAATATAGAAAGGCCACCCCAAACGCAGCAATAGAACCAAGATGAAGAGACAGAGGGATACTCAGCAGGTAAAGAACAGGAGAAATGCCCACCAAATCAAACAAAAGAGGAAGAGATAGGGAATCTACCTGAGAAAGGATTCCAGATATTGATACTGAAAGTGATCCAAAAATCTTGAAATCAAAATGGAATCACAGATAAATAGCCTGGAGAAAAGGATTGAGAAGATGCAAGAAAGGTTTAACAAGGTCCTAGAAGAATAAAAACGAGTCAATAGATAATGAATGACTCAATAAATGAGATCAGTAACACTCTGGAGGCAACAAATAGTAGAATAACAGAGGCAGAAGATAGGATTAGTGAAATAGAATGGTAGAAATAAATGAATCAGAGAGGAAACAAGAAAAACGAATTAAAAGAAATGAGGACAATCTCAGAGACCTCCAGGACAATATGAAACGCTCCAACATTCGAATTATAGGAGTCCCAGAAGAAGAAGACCAAAAGAAAGACCATGAGAAAATCCTCCAGGAGACAATAGTTGAAAACCTCCCTACAGTGGGCATGGAAAGAATCATCCAGTCCCAAGAAAACCAGAGAGTCCCAAACAGGATAAACCCAAGGCAAAACACCCCAAGACACATATTAATCAAATTAACAAAGAGCAAACACGAGAACAAATATGAAAAGCAGCATGGGAAAAACAAGAAATAACACATGAGGGGATTCCCATAACGGTAACAGCTGATCTTTCCAAAGAAACTCTTCAGGCCAGGAAGGAATGGCAAGACATACTTAAAGTGAAGAAAGAGAATAACCTACAGCCCAGATTACTGTACCCAGCAAGGATCTCATTCAAACACGAAGGAGAAATCAAAAGCTTTACAGACAAGCAAAAGCTGAGAGAACTCAGCACCACGAAACCAGCTCTCCAACAAATGCTAAAGGATATTCTGCACACAGGAAACACAAAAAGGGTGTTTAACCCCAAACCCCAAACAATAAAGGAAATGGCAACGGGATCATAATTATCAGTAATTACCTTAAACGTGCTTAGTCACAGCTCCAGAAAGCTATTCTCTTTTCCTTCTAAGGACAGGCTTACCTCTGTGGGGCTTGGTATTTAAGTATTCCCTTTGGTTAGATTCCTTGCCTTCAACCCCAGCTCAGCGCTGACAACCTTCAGGTCTCAAATAGCATACTATGCAACTGGTGCATTTTACATTCTTACCAAAGAAAGTGACTGTCAGTTGTATCTCCACAGTATTAATTTAGCCACAAGGAATCTTCGGCAAAACTAAACAAAACGTTAGAGAGATGACAGCACTTCTACGAAATATGTTGTCAGCTTTACAAACGACCTATAAACTACAAAGTCATCACGAAATAGACATCTACTTAATACACATTTCATTATTAGATTCTTTCTTTGTATATAACCATTTTATACTTTCAGATTTGCAACTGATACTTTTCCAAATAAAACTGGTGCTTTTTTTTGCTTGTTTTTAAGCCAAGATTTAACTGATGTCTTTAAGATGTTCATTTCAACATTGACATCATTCATAACTCCAAATACATAAAAGATGATGACAAAAACATCATAAATACAAAAAATAAAAATGTAGCTATATTACTATCGCCTCTGATAAATGATAGCAAAACTGGAACAGAAGCATTTTAAAAACACTTAGTGATGTTTCAACATTTTTCTAATCTTTTTTGATTTCATATTTCTCATGTGCTTTAGAATGCATTACAACATCAGTAGAGTATTGGGCTTCCGTGGTGGCTCAGAGGGTAAAGCTCCATGCTTGAAATGGAGCCCTGGGTTCTAATCCTGGGTTAGGAAGATCCCCTGAAGAAGGAAATGGCAACCCATTCCAGTATTCCTGCCTGAGAATCCTATAGATGGAGGAGCCTGTAAGGCTACAGTCCATGGGGTCGCAAAGGGTCAGACACGACTGAATGGCTCCACTTTCACTTTAGTCGAGTATTGTCATATGTTTAAAAATCTATAAAAATATGGTAAATAATACCGGTACAAATTTCATCATTAAACATACATATTCAGCTGTTTTAATGCATGATGAGAGAACTCTGAAACAACTTGCGTTTTCATTGTTATTGGTGACCATGCCTGACCTGCCTCTTGAGAAATCTATGTGCAGGTCAGGAAGCAACATTTAGAACTGGACATGGAAAAACAGACTGGTTCCAAATAGGAAAAGGAGTACATCAGGCTGTATAATGTCACCCTGCTTATTTAACATCTATGCATAGTACATCATGAGAAATGCTAGACTGGACGAAACACAAGCTGGAATCAAGTTTGCCGGGAGAAATTTCAAGAACCTCCGATATGCAGATGACACCACCCTTATGGCAGAAATTGAAGAGGAACTAAGAATCCTCTTGATGCAAGTGAAAGAGAGTGAAAAAGTTGGCTTAAAGCTCACCTTTCAGAAAATGAAGATCATGGCTTCTGGTCCCATCACTTCATGGGAAATAGATGGGGAAACAGTGGAAACAGTGTCAGAGTTTATTTTTTGGGCTCCAAGATCCCTGCAGATGGTGACTGCAGCCATGAAATTAAAAGATGCTTACTCTTTGAAAGAAAAGTTATGACTAACCTAGATAGCACGTTCAAAAGCAGAAACATTACTTTGCCGACTAAGGCCCGTCTAGTCAAGGCTATGGTGTTTCCTGCGGTCATGTATGGATGTGAGTTGTACTGTGAAGAAAGCTGAGCACCGAAGAATTGATGCTTTTGAACTATGGTGCTGGAGAAGACTCTTGAGAGTGCCTTGGACTGCGAGGAGATCCAACCAGTCCATTCTGAAGGAGATCAGCCCTGGGACTTCTTTGGAAGGAATGATGCTAAAGCGGAAACTCCAGTAGTTTGCCCACCTCATGTGAAGAGTTGACTCATTGGAAAAGAACTCTGATGCTGGGAGGGATTGGGGTCAGGCGGAGAAGGAGACGACAGAGGATGAGACGGCTGGATGGCATCGCTGATTCGATGGACGTGAGTCTGAGTGAACTTCGGGAGTTGGTGACGTACATGGAGGCCTGGCGTGCTTCATTTCATGGGGTCACGAAGAGTCAGACACAACTGAGTGACTGAACGGAACTGAACTGAATGGAACTGAAGCTAGGGACTGTTGGTGGCAGAGGTAGAGGCCCTAGTCTGTGTATCCAAAGTTGGAGTGATGGAATACAGTTTAAAGTTACTGTAAACATAGGGAATTTAGAAAGATGGTAATGATAACCCTGTATGCGAGACAGCAAAAGAGACACAGATGAGTAGAACAGTCTGATGTGAAGAGCTGACTCATTTGAAAAGACCCTGATGTTTGGCCAGATTGAAAGCAGGAGGAGAAGGAGACGACAGAGGATGAGACAGTTAGATGGTATCACCGACTCAAAGGACATGAATTTCAGTAAACTGCGGGAGTTGCTGATGGACAGGAAGGCCTGATTTGCTGTAGTCCATGGGCTCACAAACAGTCATACACAACTGAGCAGCTGAAGTGAATCGAACAAAGACATGCTCACAATTCTCCTGGCAAGACTTTAACAGCACATTCACCTAGAAGTTGCAAATGTTCAAACTGGATTTAGAAAAGACAGAAACCAGAGGTCAAATTGGCAACATCCATTGGATCATGGAAAAAGCAAGAATATTATTGAAAAAAACAAACAAACTATGTCTGCTTTATTGAGTATGATAAAAATCCACTGTGTGGATCACAACAAACTGCAGAAAATTCTTAAAGACATGGAAATACCAGACTACCTACATGCCTCCTGAGAGACCTGTATCCAGGTCAAGAAACAACCAGTGAGAACCAGATAAAGAAGAACAGACGGTTTGAAATTGGAAACAAACAAACAAACTACTACATGTGTCATCCTGTTGATTTAACTTATATGCAGAGCACATCTTGGAAAATGCTGGGCTGGAGGAAACACAAGCTGAAATTAAGAGAAAAATAGAAATATCAATAACTTCAGATATGCAGATGACACCACCGATATAGCATCAAGCAAAGAATAACTAAAGGGCCTCTTGATGTAGGTGAAAGAGGAGAGTGAAAAAGCTGGCTTAAGACGCAACATTCAAAACACTAAGATCCTAGCATCTGGTCCTATTATTTCATGGCAAATAGATGGGAAAACAATGGTAACAGTGAGAGACTTCTGTTTCCTTGGACTCCAAAATCATGGCAGGTGATGACTGCAGCTATGAAATTAAATGACACTTGTTTCTTGGAAGAAAAGCAGTGACAAACCTAGACTGCATGTTAAAGAGCAGAGGCATCCCTTTGCCAAGAAGCGTCCATATAGTCAGAGCTATATTTGTGTTTTTTTAAGCAGTCATGTGACGATGTAAGTTAGACCATAAAGGAGGCTGAACGTTAAGGAATTGATACTTTTGAACCACAGTCTTGGAGAAGACTCTTGTGAGTCCCTTGGGCTGCAAGGAAATCAATCCAGTCAACTCTAAAGGACATCAATCCTGAAAATTCACTGGAGGGGCTGATGCTGAGGCAGAAGCTCCAATATTATGGCTATCTGATGTGAAGAGCCAACTCGTTGGCAAAGACTCTGATGCCGCAAAAGATTGGAGCAGAAGAAGGGGACGATGGAGGACCAGATACTTGGATGGCATCACCGACCCAGTGGATTTGAGTTTGAACAAGCTCCGGGAGATGGTCAAGGGCAAGAAGGCGTGACATACTGCAGTCCATGGGATTCGAAGAGTTGGAGATGACTGAATGACTGAACAACATATAACAGCCAGCAACAACAAATCTACAGAATGCCTTTGACCGTGAGTAGTTTCAGGAGCTCTTGAAGCATGTCACAGATCTGAAACCCAAGATAGTGGCAAACCACTGAAGGTGTTTGACTTGGAGTTAGTGAAGCAGCCATTAGTATGTGCTACAACATTGAAACAATGAATGTCGATAACCTATATGGTGTATTTGTTGTGGAGTAAGTGAAGAACCACTTGAAGTGGGTTTCATGACTGAAACACTGTATGTTCACACTTCAGATGGTCTGTGTTTGATCTTGTATATAGAAAGAAGCACAAGGAGCCTGTCACAACACTGAAACTGGATCATGGTAAATCATTGTGTATGAAGAGCTGTGGTAGTTGAAAAATCAATGAAAGTATGTACTAGCCCTGAATCAATGGATGGTGATCAACTAAGAGTGTGCTCAACCTTGAGTGGACAAAGGACCTTTTGAAGCATATGCCAGAATTAACACTCTGGATTGTGATAAATTATTGGTTATGTATTTTCTGCAGAGAATGACGAAGCAGTTGAGCAGGAAACAGCCTTGAAACACTGGATGATGATAAACTTCGGGGTTTGTTTGATACATGTTGAATGAGGAGAAACTGAAAGCATGGCACAGACGAAAACATGGGACCATCATAAACTTCTGAATGCGTTTTATCTAGAATGGCTTAAAGAAGGACTTTAAACTCAGCACAGAACCGAAACAGGAATTGTGATAAGCTACCTACCATATTTTATTTGGAGAGGATAAAGAAGTACATGAGGCATGCCACAGTACTAAAACACTGGATAGTGGTAAACGACAGGGAGTGTTTGACTAAATGAGACAAAGGGACCCTTCAAGCCAGTAATAGCGCAGCATCAACGAATGATGAAAATGTACAGGGTGTGTTTTACCTGGAGGGGATGGAGGAGGCTCAAAACATGTCACAGTACAGAAAAAATGGATGGTGATAGCTGTCACATTAGTTTCTTCTGGAGTGGATTAAAAACCACTTGAAGCATATCTAAACTTACACACTGGATGGGGATATAATATTGTGTGTATTTAATGCCAGTAAGAAATAGAGGGAACAATAGAATAGGAAAGACGAGAAATCTTGCCCAGAAACTGAGAGACTGTAAGGGAATATTTCATGAGACATGGGCACAATCCAGGACAGAAGGGGTATGAACCTAGCAGAAGGAGAAAATGTGATGGAGTGCTGGCAAGAGTATAAGAGAAGAGCTGTACCAAAGCAAGGTCTTAATCACCTGCTGCCGCTGCTGCTGCTGCTGCTGCTGCTGCTGCTATGTTGCTTCTCTCGTGTCCAGCTCTTCGTGACCCCATGGACAGCTCACTACCAGGCTCCTCTGTCCATCGGATTTTCCAGGCAAGAATATTGGAGTGGGGTGCCATCACCTTCTCTGCTTAATCACCCACATAACCATAATGGTGTGATCACTCACGTAGAGCAGACAACCTGGGGTGTGAAGTCAAGTGGATCTTAGGCAGAAATACCACAAACAATGCTAGTCAAGATGATAGACTTGAAGCTCAGCTATTTCTAATTGTAAAAGATAATGCTGTTAAAATGCTGCACTCAAGGTGCCAGGACATTTGGAAAACTCATCAATGACCACAGGACAGGGAAAGGTCAGATTCACTCTGATCCCAAAAAGGGGCATTGTGAAGTCATGCTCAAACTGCTGCACAGTCGTTCTCACTTCATATGCTGGCTGGGTAATGCTCCAAATGCCTCCATCTAGGTTTCAGCAGTATGTGAACTGAGAACTTTCAAATGTACAAATTGGATTACGAAAGGCAGAGAAACCAGAGATCAAATTGCCAACATTCATTGGATCATAGAAAAAGCAGGGAGTTCCAGAAAATGACCTACTTCTGCTTCATTCACTATGCTAAAGCCTTTGACTGTGGGGGTCACAGAAACTGCGGAAAATTCTTAAAGAGGTGGGTATACTAGACCACTTTACCTGGCTCCTGAGAAACCTGTATGCAGGTCACGAAGTAACAGAATCAGACAGGAACAATGGAGTTGTTCAGAATTGGTAACGGAGTAGGTCAAGGCTGTCCTGTTGTCACGCCACTTATTTAACTTACATGCACAGTATATCACGCAAAATGTCAGACTGGATGAAGCGCAAAGTGGAATCGAAATTGCTGGGAGAAACATAAATAAACTCAGACATGCCCATGACAGAAAGCAGACGAGGGATTAGAGCTCTTTGCTGAGATTAAAGTGGAGATTTAAAACATTGACTTGAACCTCGACATTCAATAAATTAAGATCATGTCATCCAGTCCCACCTCTTGATAGGAAATAAATCAGGACACAATGGAAACTGTGAAAGAGTTTTATTTTCATGAGTTCCAAAACTACTGTATGTATTTGAAAGAGGATAGTTGAGGAAGCACTTGTGCATTAATCAGCACTGAAAGAACGGATGTGTGTATTAACCCAGAGCAGTTAAGGAAGCACTGTAGTATGTCACAGCACTGATAGAATAAATGGCGAAAAAACAGTTGTTGAGTTTCACCTCTGGGGATCAAACAAGCGCCTACTAAATGCCACAAGTTACGAGCCTGAAACCTTGGCTAATGATAAAATGCTGGGAATGTTCAACTGATGTGGACTCGTAAGCACTTGAAGCATATCACTGTACTGAATATTGGATGATGATACACTAATGAGTATGTTTTTCAGGAGAAGATGAAGCACATGAAGCACATTACAGCACTGAAGCACTGAAGGGTGGTAAACTCCAAGGAGTGACAGGCCAGGATTGACAAAGGAGCATACGCAGTGATTCACAGTACTGAGATACAGATGTTGGAAAACTATTGAGTATTTGACACCAGGTGGACAAAGAAGCATTCGGAGCATGTCCTCTGTCAAGGCACTGAGCACTGCATGGTGATAAACTACAGAGTGTGTTTTTGCAGAGAGTGGATGAATAGGCACTTGAATCACGTCATAGCACTGAAACACTGACTTTAGTAAAGTACTGGATGTATTTTTCCAGTCTGGATGATACAGCAGTTTGTGTCACAGCTTGGAAGTGCTGGATGGTGATAAACTGCTGGTGTGTTTGATAAAGATGCACTTGAACTTGTGACAGCAGTGAAAAGCAGCAAGGGATAAGCTGGTGAGGCTATTTTACCTGGGGTGGAGAAAGATGTGGCTGAACCTCCTCTCTGAAGTGTGGATAATAAGCGACTTAGTGTGTTTGACCTGGGTGGATGGAGAAACACTGAAAGCATGTCACAGCAGTGCAACACTGGATGGAGATACACAACAGGATGTGTTTGACCCAGGGTGCATGAAGAATAACTCGAGGTGTCACTGCACTGAAGCAGTAGACGATGATAATCTATTGGATACGTTCAGCCAGTAATCAATGAAGAAGCACGTGGAATGGCACTACATTGTGATAAACACCTGCTTGTATTTGACCAGTGTGGATGAAGAAGTTCCTGAAGCATGTCCAATCTTTGCAACCCTGGATGCTGATATGTTCCCATCAAGCAATGTGTCTCTTTCATATGAGGTGTAAAAGCAGGCACTTAGAGCATGTCACAGGGCCTCTCCTGGTGGTCCAGCGGTTAAGCATCCACCTTGTAGTGTAGGGGATGAAGGTTCAATCCCCGATTGGGAAAGTAACATCCCATATGCTACAGAGTAACTAAACCTGCATAGCTGCAAATACTGAAGTTCTCACACTCCCGAGACTTCATGCCATGGTTAGAGTTGGCTTGTCTCAAGGACCATCTTACGTGACGCAACTAAGACCCAGCACAGCCAACTACATAAATGAAGAAGAATCACGTCTCAGGTGAAGCAGTGGTGACAAACTGCTGAGTGTGCTTTACCTGGAGGAAATGAAGAAACGCTTGAATCATCTCTCTGCACTGAAACATGGGATAGTGATAAGCTACTGGGTACGTTTGACATGCGGTGCATGAAGAAGACTTGTGGGATGTTCCGCAGTTAAGACATTGGATGATGATAATCTACTGAGTGTGTTAGACCTGGAGTGGATAGAAGCCCATCACAAAATGAAACACTAAGGGTGGTAACCTACTGTTGTGTTTAACTAGGGGAGGATGAAGAAACACTGAACCTGTCACAGCACTGAATGCTAGATATGTTTGTCCCAGAGTGAGTTGAACAAGCACTCGAAACAGGTTACAGAACTGAGAGAAACACTGGATGGTGGTAAGCGACACAGAGTGATGACCAGAGATGAAGAAGCAATGGGAACATGTCATGACAGTGAAACACTAGCTGATGATGAACAGTATTATCAGTGGCAAGATGCCTGCTCCAGAGTTCCGGTTCAAGACGCAGCATGTTTGCACTAGAATGCGGGCTTAGTAAGTTTGTGATGCCTCCCCTAAAGTGCAAGTTCAGCATTTACCACAGCCTACCCTGGATCGTGATGTCAGAAAGGGTAAAAGGAGAGCTGGAGGCTGCAAGCTCAGAATGTGCACGACGTGCACTAGAATGAGGGCTCCTTGGTGGCTGATATATGCATTAGATTGCAAGTTCAGAAGTTGTGACATGGGTATCCCATATCACCCATGTTGTAAAACCTCACACTGGTCTTCTATTTTTTACATATGGTACCGTACCCATTTAAATGCGCTTTTCTCAAGGCATCCCACCTTCACCTTCTCCCACTGAGTCAAACATCTGTTCTTGAGATCCTTGTCTCTTCTCCTTGCCTGCGTAGAGCCCATCTTTCTAAATTCCACATCTGTGCATTAATATACAGTTTTGTCTCTCTCTTTCTTAGTTCCTTCTTTCTGTGTAATACATTTCATGCTCTTCCCACTCATTAGAACTGACTCTAATGCATGACTTCTTATACCTGAGTAATACTTCATATGTATATGTAGCAAAACTTCCTTAACCATTCATCTGCTGATGGACCTCGTGGTCACTTTCACATCCGTGGTATTGCAAACAGTGCTTCAATAAACATTGGAGTACTGTTTCTTACCATTCTCGTTTCCTTGAAGTTCATGCCTAAGAGCGGGATCGCTGGGTCATATGGTATTTCTCTTTCCAACTTTCTAAGGAGTCTCCATAATGGTTGTATCAGTTTGCATTCCCATCCACAGTGTAAAAAGGTTCCCTTTTCTCCACACCCTCTCCAGCAGTTATATTGTAGACATTTTAATGATGGCCAATCTGACCAGTGTGAAATGATACCTCAATGTGGTTTTGATTTGCATTTCTCTTATAATGAGTGATGCTGAGCAACGTTTCTGTGTCTCTTAGTAATCTGTGTATCTTCTTTGCAGAGGGCTTTTACCTATGTTTTGATTGGTGGTTTGTTTTACTGAGTAGTATTTGTAGCTGAGTATTGAGATGCGTGAGGAGCTTGCATATTTTGGAGACGAATTTTTTGTTAGCTTTTCAGTTGCTATTCAGTTCAGTTTAGTTCAGTCGCTCAGTCGTGTCCGTCACTTTGCAACGCCGTGAATCGCAGCAGCCCAGGCCTCCCTGTCCATCGCCAACTCCCGGAGTTCACTCAGAGTTGCTCTTATTTTCTCCCAATTCTGAAGCTACATAATTATAGTTTCCTTCATTGTACAAAAGCTATAGACTTTAATTAGGTTCCTTTTTTAAAAACATTTTTATTTCCTTTAGGCAATGGGCCACAGAGGACCTTGCTGTGACTTATTTTGTGGTGGTTATACCTATATTGTACTCTGAGGGTGGTATATTTTCTGGTCTTACTTTTCCACCTGTAATTCATTTTGAGTTTATTTTTGAACATGATGTTAGATAGCGTTCTAGCTTCTACACAGAGCTGTCCACTTTTCCCATAACACTTTTTTGAAGAAAATGTCTTTTTCTGTTGCGCATTTTTGCCTGCATCGGCAAAGATAATGGGGGCAGGAATCTATCATTGGACTTCATATTTTTTTTCCCATTGGTCTATATTTCTATATTTGTGCAAGTTTCATACTCTCTTGATATCTTTGTAGTGTAGTCTGAAGCTAGAAAATTTGACTCCTCTCGTTCCATTCTTCTTTCTCAAAACTGCTTTGGCTCTTCGAGGTCTTATGTGTTTCCATGCAGATCGTAAAATAATTTGTTCTAGTTTATGAAAAATACTGTCGGTAGTTTGAGAGGTATTGTATTGAATCTATTGATTGTTTTGGCTGGTATATTGATTTTAACTCTATCAGTTAGTCCAATCCAAGAACATGATATCTGTCTCCATCTATATATGTTTTGATTTCTTTCCTCAGTGCTTTCTTTTATCCTTCTGGGAAAGTGAAAGTTGCTCAGTCACGTCTGACTCTTTGCAATCCCATGGGCTATACAGTGTATGGAATTTGAAATTCTCCACGCCAGAATACTGGAATGGGTAGCTTTCCCTTCTCCAGAGGATCTTCCCAACCCAGTCCTCAAACGCAGGTCTCACACATTGCAGGAGGATTTGTCACCAGCTGGGGCCACAAGGGAAGCCCAAGAACACCATAGTGGCTAGCCTATCCCTTCTTCAGGGGGTCTTCGTGACCCAGGAACCAAACAGGAGTCTCCTGCATTGCAGGCAGCTTCTTTACCAATTGAGCCATCGGGGACGTCCTTTGTCTCTTTATGCAAACTTATTTCTAGTTGTTTTATTCCTTTCATTGCAATGGGGAACAGGATTGTTCCTTAATTTCTCTTTCTGATTTTTCATTGTGAATGTGCAGGACTATAAGGGTTTCTGGGTATTAGTTTTATACCCTGCACGTTTACTGTATTCATTGATAAACTCCAGGAATTTTCTGGTGGCATCTCTTGGGTTTTCTTTGTAAAGGGTAATAGCATGTGCAAATAGACAGTTATATCTCTTCTTTTCAAATGAGGATTCTGTTCATGTCTTTTTCTTCTTTGAAAACTGTGGCTAGAATTCCCAGAACGAGTACTGATGAGTGTGGGCACATTGTCTTCATGCTGACTTTAAAGGAAATTTTTTCAGCTTTCCATTATTGACAATAATGTTTACAATGGTTTTGTCATATTTGGCTTTCATTATGTTGAGGTATGTTCCACCTATGACTACTTTGGCAGAGGTTTGTTTGTTTGTTTTTTCATAAAAACTCTGGATTTTGTTGAAATCAAATGTGAATTTTGGGGGTTTTAGCCTCCAAATTATTTGTGTTTCCTCTAGTTGTTGTTGTTGTTGTCGTTTTCCTGTGGTTGATATCTGATCGAACAACATTGTGATCAGAAATTATGCTTGCAAATATTACAATATCTTGAAGTTTATTAAGGTTAGATGTGATCTAACCTTGGGTGTGATCTGTCCTAAGATAATGTTCCATTTGCACGTGAGAAAAAGGAGAAAAAAAGGAGAAACAGGTGAAATCTGTTCTTTGGCGGTGGGATGACCTGTAGATATCAATTAGCTCAAACTGGTCTAATGTATCTTCTAAAAGCTGAGTTTCCCTTATTTCATTTTCTGTCTGGATGATCTGTTCCTGTTATGAGTGAAGTATTAAAATCACCCAATACTATTGGTTAGTGTCTATTTCTGCTCTACTAGTTGTTGGCATTTGCCTCTTGTATTGAGGTGCTCCTACATTGGGTGCATGTAGCTTCTTCTTGGATTGATGCCTTGAATGTTCTGTAATGCAACCTTCTTTGTCTCCTATAGTGGTCTTTAGGTAAAGTCCATTTATCTGATATGAATATCGCTCCTCCCACTTTTGCTCTCCATTTTCACAAGATAGCTTTTTCCTGGCCATCACTTTCAGGCTGTATGTGTCCCTAGGTATGAGGTGGTTTTCTTGCAGACAGTACATTCTTGTATGCATTCACCCAGTCTTTGCCTTTTCGTTGGAGCATTTAGCCCATTTCTGTTTAAGGTAGTGGTTGATAAGTATGATCTTCTTACCATTTACTATATATTTTGTGGCTATGTTTTTATAAGCTTTTCTGTTTCCTATCTAGAGAAGACCCTTCAGCGTTTGCTGAAGTGCTGGTTTGGTGGTTCTGAACACTAACTGCTTTTGTTTGTCTGTAAAGCTCTTGTTTTGTCTTTTGAATGAGAATACTATCCTTGTTGGATAGAGTAATTTTGGCTTTAGGCTTTTGCCTTTCAGCACTTTAGGTGCATCCTGCCATTCCCTTCTAAGCTGAAGAGTTTCTATTGTAAGATCAGCTGTTATCCTTATGGGGATTCCCTTCTATGTTATTTGTTGTGATTCCTTTGTTACCTTGAATATTTGTTCATTGTGTATATTTATTTGTTTGTATGTTTTCATTTTGATTAATGTGTGTTTTGACATGTTGTGTCTTGGTTTTCCCCCTATGGGACACACTCGGATTTTTCATCTTAGGTGTCTGGTTTTTTTGTTTTTTTTTTTTTCCCCATTTCAGGGATGTTTTTAACTATTTCCTCCTCAAATATTTTCTCATGCCCTTTCCTTTTGCCTTCTTTCTCTGAGAAACCTATGATTTATATATGGGGGGATTTAACATTGTCCCATAGTTCTCTGTGATTGTCTTCATTTCTCTCTTTCTTTTTTTTTCCTGCTCTGCTTCATTTATTTCCCATATCTGATCTTCCAGCTCACTTAGTCTTTCTTCTGCCTCAGTTGCAGTACTGTTCCTGTTGTCCAGAGTGATTTCTATCTCAGTTATTTCATCGCTCATTATTGATTGACTACTCATGATTTCTTCCAGGTCCATTTAAAACACCCCTTTCATCTTCTCAATCCATGCCTGAAGTCTATTTATCTGTAGATCCATTTGTTTCCAAGACATTGACTATTATTGTGCTGAACTGTTTTTCCTGTAGACTTCCTACCTCCTCCTCTTTCACTGGTTTGTTGATTTTCATTGTATTCCTTCATCTGCTGGATATGTCTCTGCCTTTTCATGTTGTTTCGAAGACTGTCTTCGAGGTCTATTTTCTGCACACCGCAGGGCCATCATTGCTATTAATTGGGTGGTCTCCTCCAAGTGAATGTGGTGGGACCAGTGGCTTGTGTAAGTTTTCTTGTTGAGAGAACTTTTTGTTGTTGTTGTTAAAGAAGATGGCTGTTGATCTCACTTGTTCTGAGAGTCCATGCAGTGTCCATTAGGGAATTAGGAGCTCTATTATGGCTTCGATTCCAGATGAGCTATTTCAAATCCTCGAAGACGATGCTGTGAAAGTGATGTACTCAACAAGACAAGAAATTTGAAAATTCTAGCTGTGGCTCAGTTGGAAATGGTCAGTTGTCATTCCAGTCTCGAAAAAGGCAATGCCAACGAATGCTCAAACTACCATGCAATTTTACTCATCTCACATGCTAACAAAGAAATGCTCAAAATTCTCCAAGCCAGGCTTCCGCAATATGTGAACCATGAACTTCCAGATATTCAATCTTGTTTTAGAAAATACAGAGGAACCAAAGAGCAAATTCCCAACATCTGCTGGATCTTCACAAAAAAGCAAGCACGTTCCAGAAAAACATCTAGTTCTGCTTTACTGAGTAACCAAAGCCTTTGAGTGTACGGATCAAAATAAACTGTGGAAAATTCTGAAAGAGACGGTAGTACCACACCACCGGATCTGCCTCTTGAGAAGCCTGTATGCAGTTCAGGAAGCAACAGAACTGGACATTGAATAACAGACTGGTTCCAAATAGGAAAAGCAGCACCTCAAGGGTACATATTGTCACCCTGCTTATTTAACTTCTATGCAGAGAAATGTGTGGCTGGAAGAAATGCAAATGGGAATCAAGACTGCCAGGAGAAATGTCAAAAACTTCCGATATGTAGATGACACCCCCCTCATGGCAGAAACTAAAGAGGAACTGAAGAGTCTCTTGATGAAAGTGAAAGAGGAAAGTGAAGAAGAAGGCTTAAAGCTCTACATTAGGAAACCTGAGATGGCATCCTGTCCCATCACTTCATGACAAATAGACGGGAAAACAGTGGAGATGGTTGCAGACTGTTTTTTTTTTTTGGGGGGGGGGGTAGGAGGCTTCAAAATCACTGAAGATAGTGACTGCAGCCATGAAATGGAAAAACACTTACTCTTCCTAGACAGCATAAAACAAGACCAGAGGCTGACTGCAGCTCAGATCATGAAATCTGTATTGCCAAATTCAGACTTAAATTGAAGAAAGGAGGAAAAAACCACTAAACCATTCAGGAATGACCTATCTCAAATCCCTTATGATTACACAGTGTAAGTGAGAAATAAATGTAAGGGACTAGATCTGATAGAATGCCTGATGAACTATGGACGGAGGTTCATGACACTGTACAGGAGACAGGGATCAAGACCATTGCCAAGAAAAAAGACACGCAAAAAGGCAAAATGGCTGCCGGAGGAGGCCTTACAATTAGCTGTGAAATGAAGAGAAACGAAGCCAAAGGAGAGGAGGAAAGATATACCCATCTGAACACAGAGTTCCAAGGAGAGAGAAGAAAGCCTTCCTCGGTGATCAGTGCCAAGAAATGAAACAAAGCAATAAAGCAAAGCAATAGAATGGGGAAGACTAAAGATTTCTTCAAGAAGACCAGAGATACCAAGGGGGCATTTCATGCAAAGATGGGCACTATTAAGGACATAAAAGGAATGGACCTAACAGAAGCAATAGACATGAAGACGAAGTGGCAAAGAACACACAGAAGAACTGTACATCAAAGATCTTCACAACCCAAATAATCATGACGATGTGATCACTCACCTACATCCAGATACCTTGGGATGTGAAGTCAAGTGGGCCTTAAGAAGCATCACTATGAACAAAGTGAGTGGAAGTGATAGAATTCCAGTTGAGCTATTTGAAATCCTAAACGATTATGCTGCGGAAGTGCTTCACTCAATATGTCAGCAAATTTAAAAAACTAAGCAGCAGCTCAGGACTGGGAAAGGTCAGTTTTCATTCCAATCCCAAACAAAGGCAATGCCAAAGAATGCTCAAACTACTGCACAATTGCACTCATCTCACACGCTAGTAGAGTAGTGCACAAAAATATCCAAGCCAAGCTTCAGCAATACACGAACCATAAACTTCCAGATGTTCAAGCTGGTTTTGGACAAGTCAGAGGAACCAGAGGTCAAATGAGTGTATGCACCACTACTTCTGATGATGCATGCAGCAACTACTGAGGTTGAAATCACGAGTTTGCATTTTGCTTTTACTAAGAATTGAATTAGGACAGGTGCACTACTTAGCTTGCACTCTGGCACATACATTACAACTCTAGAGCATAAGTATCACA
The DNA here is from genome assembly GCF_042477335.2 of Ovis canadensis. Classification (NCBI taxonomy): domain Eukaryota; kingdom Metazoa; phylum Chordata; class Mammalia; order Artiodactyla; family Bovidae; genus Ovis; species Ovis canadensis. The sequence continues at coordinate 19,639,124 of NC_091271.1, forward strand.
ACCAAGTGCGTCTGCACTCCGGACCTGGCATGCGGTAACGACTGAAAATGCAAGAAGCTTTTCACAGTTACTGACCCCTGATGTGAAGCCACTGCTGCTGCTGCTGCTGCTAAGTCACTTCAGTCGTGTCCGACTCTGTGTGACCGCATAGATTACCAGCCCACCAGGCTCCCCTGTCCCTGGGATTCTTGAGGCAAGAATACTGGAGTGCGTTGCCACTTCCTTCTCCAATGCATGCATGCATGCTATGTCGCTTTAGTCTTATCCGACTCCGTGCGAACCTATGGACAGTAGCCCACGACGCCCCTCTGTCCACGGGATTCTCCAGGCAAGAATGTTTGGGTGGATTGCCATTTCCTTCTCTTATGTCAAACCACACATGCTACAAACACTGAGCTTGCCCTCTGGAATACGTGCTTGTGGATACTGAGGCCGCCATCTAGAGAACGCTCGCAGGAACTACTTAGTTTCCAATCTGGATCACTCTTTCTGCCACTATTGAGACTATTAACAAGCTTCAGAACAAGTGCATTGCTGTCACTGAGACTGCACAGTAGAGCATACATCCCATCACTCCTAAACCCGGGTTCTTTAGGATATGGCCTGCCACTACTGAGCCTGTCACTAAAACATGCCTGTTGTAAACTCACATACACTTTTGGTGTATTACGCTCTGGATTCTGCATCCCTGCACTACTGAAATTGCCTTCCAGAACAAGAGTTCATCACCGGCTGAACTTTCACTCTGAAGCATGAACATCACAATCATCAGCTTGTTGCTTTATAGGTAAGTCAGGCCACTACTCGACCTGCACTGGAGTTCAGGTGTGCCTAAATAGTTACTGAACTTGCACTCTGAAGTTTCCTTCTGGACACAACTGAGCCAGCACTCCTGTAGACAGAGTGAGTTTAAACACTGGAGGACATGGTACGCCTCTCCTGAGCATGAGCTCAAGTGCAGGCATCCGGGCTCTGCTGAGAACATGCTCTAGTTGCACACATGCCAAAGTAACTGAACGTGCAGCTGGGGGTAAAGATCTCATGAATACAGAGTGAGCGCATTTCATCATGGGTTTTGCTCTTCTGAGGTTTACTCAGAAGCGTATCTTCCATCGTGACTGCGTGTGCCTTCAAGATCCAATGTTCTGACACTACGGAGACTGTGCTGTACAGTAAGAATGCCTGAACTACACAACTGCACACTGAATCATGCATCCCAGCAGTATAAATCCTAGCACTACAGCACACTTGTCACTTCTGAGTCCTTACACTAAGCAGGCATGGCACGGCTAGTGAGCATGTGGTCTAGAGCATATGTGTGGCCATTACTAATTTCAGACTCGGAAGCCTGTGTCTTGCCACTTGTAAGCCCAGGCCCCCAAATATTCATGTTTCAGCTACTGATATTGCACCCTGGCACACTCCTTTATCACTGCTGAGCCTGCGTTACAGAGCATGAGTTCCACTACTACTAATCTTGCTCGATGGCCTGGGTGCTTAAACCTGTGAGCCTACACTCTGCAGCTGAAAATTGCCAATGACTTGGCGTGCCTTCTGTTGCATAATTTCCCCACGCTTCTTCCTGCACTCTGGAGCACCTACTCCAGGAGGCTGCTTTCTAAAACACATATCATCTCCACGAGTGAACCGTCATTCTAGATCAACTGTGTGACCACTAGTGACCTTGAATTCTGAAGTGTTATATTACCTTCCTTGAGGTATTGCTCGAGAAGGTGTGTGCAACAATTACCCCAGTGACATTTTATACCAGTGTACCTGTATATCTGTGGATGACGTGCCACCACAACAGACCTGGTGTATACTTCATATGTCCTGCCTCAATTGATTGTGTGTCACCATACACATATGCCACAACCCATGCACTTGCACTGTTGAGGGGTTGTCTTCCCGCTACTGAGCTTGTGTGGCACAGCAGGTATATCACATTTTCTGAATTTGATCTCTGGATATGCAACCAAAAATAAAAACCCAGCTTTCAAGAGAACATGTCCCTCTGCAGTCTGCACTCTTGAGCAAGGGCACTGCAACTCCTGAGACAACACTCTGAAGCACATGTAGATCAGGCATGCTGCATCTGCTGAACTTAGCTCTTCAGCATGCCTCTCAACAGTGAAACACACTTTAGGCATACCCCTCTTAATACAGACCCATGATCTAGAGCAGGCATGCTTCACATCCTGAATCTTGGCTTTCGAGAACACGTGCTTCATCTCCTGAGATGGTGCTTTTGCGGATTCTCCCCACCACTACTAAGACTGTGCTCTAGAGAGGGTGTGACACTTTGGAGCCTGCATGCCTCACTACTGCGTCTCTGCTCTAGCCTGGAAGTACTGAAACAGCTTAGCTCGCAATCCGGAGCACACGTTCTGCCACTAGTGTGCTTGCACTTTAGAGCAGGCTGTCTGAGGCATCCCATTGGCACTGGCAACATGCGTCCAGCCACTGCTGAATGCACACTAGAGCACAGTTCCTGCCACTATTGAGCATGTACTCTACCACAAGATGTCTAAAACTGCTCAGTTGCATTGCGGAGCATGCCTCTTTCCACAACTGAACTTGCATTCTACAGGAAATGGTACACACACACTGACCTTGTGCTCTAGAATTGGCACACCATACATAATTTTCTTAACATTTGAAGCATATGTCTGGCCAACACTAAATCCACGCTTTAGATCAGCTGTGCTAAAATCACTGAGCTTGCCCTCAAGAGTATATCTGAACTCACATTTTATAGCCACACCTACTACCACGGTGGATTCTGTGCTCTAAAACTCTCGTGAGATGAGAGAACAAGATGGTGGAGCTATAAGTGGATGTGGAGTACATCTCTCCATGGATACATCAGGCATACACCTTCAGACACAGGAGAGTATTCAGAACGTTCCCGGAAAGTAGACAGGAGTACCTGAGAAGTGGGAAAGAATATATAGAACCACACAAAACTCAGTTGGGGGAAAGAACTGGGGGAAAAATCAGGAGTGTTAGTAGGACTGGATCTGCCCTGAGTGGGGGAAGGAACTGAAGCTGAGGTCCAATCCCACATTGGGTCAATCGTATGAATTGTAGACTAGACATTTAAAGCTGAGAGTGAAACAGCTGATCTGTGGAAAGCTGGGTGCAATGAGAAGCAGAGGGTCCTTGCTGCAGCCGTACATACCCCGTAAAAGGACATCTGTCCCCTGAAAGGCCCCGTGGCTGGCAGCTGCAGTTTAGGGACTTTGCAGCAATTCATGGGGAGGGCTGCTGTTTCCTGGGGAGAGATGGAGAGAGGGGGTTTGAAGGAGGACACTGTGGTAGGGTATGCCTGTGGAGGAAAGCCAGGCAGCCATGAAAGCAAGGCAATAACACCGAGTCACATGTCGGGGGTGGAGCAATCACCATAGCCTCTCTCTCCCCACATGCTAGCTTCGGCAGTTACTACAATAATGAGGCTGACCCATCAAATGCTGAACACACTGAAATGCAGAGCAGGACACCACGCAGGGTCCTCCTTTAAGTGCCTGATGCACCATACTAGAGTAGAATCCCACTCAGGATGCTCCTTTAAGTGTCGGATGCACTGATTTACACAGGAGGACCCCAGCCAGGAAATTCGCTCTATGTGCTGACCCATTGAACGACAGAGAAGGATCCCAGGCAAGGAAGCCTTCTGAGTGGCCGAATAGGTGGAACTAGGGAGAAGACTGGCCAAAGACGCCTTCTTATCACCAGATACAAGGGCTCAAAAAAGAAAAAAAAGGCTCTGATAGGGCCATAACTCCTGTGGTGTAGTCAGTCTGTCTCCCTGCACCCTGCCCGTTTGACACCACCTGCGTCCCTCAAAGCCAAGCAGCTGCTCCACATTCACAGTTAACTCTCATTGGAAAAAAGCTGCTACAGGTTTAAAAAAAAAAAAAACAAAACTCGTGCAACTATTTGCACAGGATTGCTTCAGTCCTGTCTAACTCTGTGTGGAACACATTTCACCACTACAGAGAAGAAGCTTCTAAATGCATATACTCGAACAACTGATCTTTTCCAGTCTTGTAGCCACTGCTGAGTTTTCCAAATTTGCTTGCATATTGAGTTCAGCCCTTTCATAGCACTCACTATCTATTAGGATTTGAAATCACTGAATTGGAGTTCTCTATCTCCGCTAGCTTTGTTTCTATTGATGCTTCCTGCGGCCCGCTTGACCTCACATTCCAGGAATGTTTGGCTCTAGGTGAGTGATTAGATCATGATGATTATCTGGATCATGGAGATCTTTTCTGCATAGTTCTTCAATCTTTGCTGTATAGATTTTTGCTACCTCTTCTTAATATCTTCTGCTTCTGTTCAGTCCATACAATCTCTGTCCTTTATTGTGTCCATCTTTGCATGAAATGTTCCCTTGGTATCTCTAATTTTCTTGAAGAGATCTCTACTCTTTCCCATTCTGTTGCTTTCCTCTATTTTTTGCACTCATCACCGAGGAAGGCTTTCTTATCGCTCTTTGCTATTCTTTGGTACACTGTATTCATATGGGTATATCTTCCCTTTTCTCCTTTGTCTTTTGTTTCTATTCTTTTCTCAGTTATTTGTAAGGCCTCCTCAGACAACCATTTTGCCTTTTTGCATTCATTTTTCCTGGGGATGGTCTTCATCACTGCCTCCTGTACAATGTCATGAACCTCCATATGTAGTTCTTCAAACACTCTATTATACCTAATCCCTTAAATATTTTCTCATGTCCACTGTACCATCATAAGGGATCTGATTTAGGTCAAATGTGAATCATCGATTGGTCTTCCCAATACTGTCTTCAACTTAAGTCTAAGTCTATAGCAAATACTGAGCTTCCACTTTGAACCTTCCTTCTTACAAGTATTTGTCCACCATTTTAGAGCACTTTTGCTACATCTCTTTATCTTCACTCTGAAACATATGTACCGTCACTCCTGAAAGGATGCTCAAGTGCATGCATTTAACTCCTACTGAGCCTACGCTCCACAGTAGTCATGCCGATCTACTAAGCTTGCATTCTGCCGCATTCATCTTTCACTATTTAGACTATGATACTGAGGTCATGCTGCAACTGCATAGTTGCAATCTCAAGCTTATCTTCTTCGATTTTCAGCTTTTATACCAGCACACATGTTCTGCCCCTCCTAAGCCCGCTTTCTTGAAGAGATATGAAACAACTGTTGAGGTTGTATTCTGGAGCATGTCCCTGCTATTTCTGAATGCATTCTTTTTGTATTTCTTCATATTTCTTTTAAAAAATGATTTATTTTAATTGGAATAGAATTACTGTGTATTACTGTGATGGTTTTCGACATATACATCAACATGAATCAGCCGCATGGATACATGTGTCCCCCTATCCTGAACACAACTCAAACCTCCCTTGTTACCCCATGCTTCTGGGTTCATCCACAGCACAAGAGTTGGATGCATCTTTCATGCATTGAATTTGCACTGGTCATCTCTTTTATGTATGGTAATGTACCTGTTTCAATGCTATTTTCTCAAATCATCCCATCCTTGAACTCTCCCATTGAGTCTCAGAGTCTGTTCTTTATATGTGGATCTTTCTTACTGGCCTTCATGCAGAATAATTGTTATTGTCTTCCTAAATCCCATTTATACGCATTAATAAAAAATATTTGCCTTTCTCTTTCTAACTTTTTTTTTTTACTCTGAATAATAGGCTACAGGTTGAACTGCCTCACCAAAAGTGACACAAATATGTGTTTTTCTGTAGCTAAGTAATATTCTATTTGAATATATAGCACAACTTCCTTATATTTTCATCTGCTGATGTGCATCTAGATTACGTGCATGTCATAGCTTTCGAAAAGAGAATTGTAATAAACATTGGGGCACATGTGTCTCTTTCTATCGTAATCCCCTCTGGGTATACGCCAAGAAGGGGGGTTGTTCAGTCATATGACAGTTGTAGTCCAACATTCTCAAGGAATCACCAAACTGTTCTGCATACAGGTTGTACCAGTTTGTGTTACCACTAGCAGTGTATTAGGGTTGGCTTTTCTCCGCAGACTCCCAAGGATTTCGCGCTTGTAGAATTTCTGGTGATGGCCACTCTGAACCGTGTGATATGACTACACACTAAATTTTAATTTTTGTTTCTCTAATGTTGAATGATTTTAAGCATATTTCATGTGTTTGTTAGCCATCTGTATGTTTTCTTTAAAGAAACGTCTGTTTAGGGATTTTGCCCCCTTTTAGTGATGCTGTGAAAGTGCGTCCCTCAATATGGCAGCACATTTGGAAAACTCACCAGCGGCTAAAGGGCTGGAAAAGGTCAGTTTTCATTCCAATCCCAAAGAAAGGTAGAGGCAAAGAATGCTCAAATCACGGCACAATTGCATCCATCTCACACGCTAGTAAAGCACTGCTCAAAATTCCCCAAGCCAGGCTTCAGTAATACATGAACCATGAACTGCCAGATGTTCGAACTGGTTTTACAGAAGGCTGAGGCACCAAAGATCAAAATGCCAACATTAGCTGGATCATTTTCAAAGCAAGAGAGTTCCAGAGTAACATCTATTTCTGCCTTATTGACTATGCCAAAGTCTTTGACTGTGTGGATCACAATAAACTTTGGAAAATTCCGAAAGCGATGGGGATACCAGACCACCTGACCTGCCTCTTGAGAAACCTATATGCAGGTCAGGAAGCAGCAGTTCAAACAGGACATGGAACTACAGACTGGTTCCAAATAGGAAAACAAGTCTGTCAAGGCTATGTATTGTCACTCTGCTTGTTTAATTTATATGCAGTGTATATCACGAGAAATACTGGGCTGGAAGAACCACAAGCGGGAACAAAGACTGCCAGGAGAAATATCAATCACCTGAGATATGCAGATGACACCACCCTTATGGAAGAAAGTGAAGAGGACCTAAAAAGCTTCTTGATGAAACTGAAAGAGGAGAGTGAAAATATTGGCTGAAAGCTCAAAATTCAGAAAACTAAGATCATGGCATCTGGTCGCATGACTTCATGGGAAATAGATGGGGAAACAGTGTCAGATTTTATTTTGGGGGGCTCTAAAATCCCTGCAGATGGTGACTGCAGCCATAAAATAAAAAGACGCTTGCCCTATGACAGGAAAGTTATGACCATCCTAGATAGCATATTCAAAAGCAGAGACATTATTTTGCCAACAAAGTTTCATCTAGTCAAGACTATGGTTTTTCCAGCAGTCTTGTTAGGATATGAGAGTTGCACTATGAAGAAAGCTGAGCACTGCAGAATTGATGCTTTTGAACTGTAGTGTTGGAAAAGACTCTTGAGAGTCCCTTGGACTGCAAGGAGGTCCAGCCAGGCCATTCTAAAGAAGATCATTCCTGGGTGTTCTTTGGAAGAAATGATGCTAAAGCTGAAACTCCAGTACTTTGGTCACCTCATATGAAGAGGTGACTCACTGGAAAACTCTGAAGCTTGGAGGGATTGGAGGCAGGAGAAGGGGACGACAGAGGATGAGATGGCTGGATGGCATCACTGACTTGATGGACGTGAGTTTGCGTGAGCTCAGGGAGCTGGTGATGGACAGGGAGTCCTGGTGTGCTACAATTTATGGGGGTTCAAAAAGTCACACACGACTGAACTGAACTGAACTGAACTGAACTGAACTGAACTGAAGCAACTGACAAAGAATTTAGCTCAAAAATATACGAACAATTCCTGAACCTCAATACCAGGAAAATAAACGAACCCATGATAAAATAGGCGAAAGGAGTAAACAAACATTTCTCCAAAGACGACATACACATGGCTAACAAACACATGAAAAAATTCTCAACATCACTCACTATCAGAAAAATGCTAATCAAAACGATAATGAGGTACCATTTCACGCCAGTCAGAATGACTGCTATCCAAAAGTCTACAAGCAATAAATGCTGGGGAGGGTGTGGAGAAAAGGGAACACTCTGACACTGTTAGTGGAATTGCAAACTGGTACAGCCACTATGGAGAACACTGTGGAGATTCCTTAAACAAACAAACAAACAAACAAACTGTAAATAGGACTGTCCTATGATGCAGTAATCCTACCGCTGACCATACACACCAAGGAAACCAGAATTGAAAGAGACACGTGTACCCCATTGTTCATCACAGGACTGTTTCTAATAGCCAAGGCACGGATGCAACCTAGATGTCCATCAGTAGACTAATGGATAAGAAAGCTGTGGTACATATATGTGATGGAGTATTACTAAGCCACTAAAAAGAAAACATTTCAGTCCGTTCTAGTGAGGTGGATGAAATTGAAGCCTATTATACAGAGTGAAGTTAGCCAGAAAGAAAAATACCAGTAGAGTAAACGAGCGCATATGTGTGGAATTTAGAAAGATGATCATGATAAACCTGTACGTGAGACAGCGAAATAGACACAGATGTATAGAACAGTCTTTTGGACTCTGTGAGAGAGGGCGAGGGTGGGATGATTTGGGATAATGGCATTGAACAATGTATAATATTATTTGTCAAACGAATCGTCAGACCAGTTCGATGAGTGATACAGGATCCTCGGGGCGGGTGCACTGGGGTAACCATGAGGAATGGTTTGAGGAGGGAGGTAGCAGGGGTTTTCAGGATAGGGAACACGTGTACACCTGTGGCAGATCCATGTTAATGTATGGCAAAACCAATACAATATTGTAAAGCAATTAGACTACTATGAAAATAAACAAATTTATATTAGAAATAAATCAAGTCAAATTGCGTCCAACGTGAGGAAAACAACAGCATGTTTGGAACAATATCACTAAGTAAGCTTCAGTTGCAATGTTCTGGGTTCAAAGTGCCCTCATAAGTATGAGCCCTAACTCTTATTACAGAAAGAATAGTGGAAAATGAGCTAGATGAAAGGAGAGCTTTTCAACATCGAGATGAATGTTTCAGCCAGAAAGAAATTAAGTAATGTAGGGCTTCCCAAACAGTTTATTAAGATCTGGGGAGCTAGCAATGAGTGTGCTTCCTAAATAAAGTTGCCTAAAATTATATTTTGACATATATACATATATACACCTGTCTATGCATGAGTGTGTGTATGAAAAAAAGTGCAATGGCTTTTAATTCATGTTAGGTGTAATAGAAATGGGAAAACAATAAAACCCAAATGTAGAATGATTCAAATTCTACTCGATTGTTGAATGTTATGTAAGTTGAAATACTTCAAAATATGTTTCCTTGGCTGCATGTAACATATGAGGACTCTTTTATATCACTCACCTCTCTCCTTTTCATAAATATAGACCAATTTTCAAATGTTTGTCCAGTTTAATGACAAAATACTGATATAGACATATATATATATTATATATATAAAGAGAGATATGTTTTCATATCATAAAATATTGATAGCAAGCCTAGATTTTAGAATTATTTCCAACTCCATGCTCCATCTCAACAGGAAAGAGCCAAAGTTGTTGCTGACTCAATCACTCCAAGAGCTGGGAAACCTGAAAAAGAAACGGAACCTGCACTGAGATTTTCTATCATATTTATGATCGAGCTCTAAGCCAAGACTTGTTTTCCTTTATTGTACTAAGCCGTCCCTTCTTAAGATTGAAAAGCATGGAAATCGAGAGAGAGAGGTAGGAGATTGTAGACCTCCTCATGTTCAAAAGGAATTTTAATCAGAGAAGCTAGAAAAGACAGAAACTAAGGAAAACAATCAAGTGATAGACAATAATAATGATTTAGCCACTAATCAAACTCAAGGGTCTTTAGTCCCTCCTCAAGGGCCAGCGTGGAGAAGGAATTGGCAACCCACTCCAGTGTTCTGCCTGGAGAATCCCAGGGATGGGGGAGCCTGGTGGGCTGCCATCTTTGGGGTCGCACAGAGTCGGACACGACTGAAGTGAATTAGCAGCAGCAGCAGCAAGGACCATCGATGACGTTCGGAGCAATATCCTGTGAACAATTTTAGAGATGCTAAAGCCCAAACCAGGCTGAAATGTAAGTGCATAGTTGGAACTAGACGGTCAATGATGTGGACTCCCAATATCCTCATTAATAGGCCATTAGTAGAATGTCCCAATATTGACCACAGACCCCATGTTCCACCCTCACTCAGCCATTAAAATATTTCCCCTGAAAGTATTTGGGGATTTGCGTCTTTGAAGCACCAGCTGCTAAGACACCTTGCTTGGTCCTACAGTAAGCACTTCCCGCCCGACCCCCCACTGAAACCCACAGTCAATTCATAAATTTGTTTGCACAGAAGCAAGTAGACCAAGTCTGCTAGGGTAACAGTACTGAATATTAAGAATGTGTGCATAGAAGGATGATAAATCACTTTTATTTCAGAAATAAAGTGGATTTATTGATGTGAGTTTTCGATAACCCTCTATGCGAGATAATAAAAGAGACACAGATGTATAGAACAGTCTTTTGCACTCTGTGGGAGAGTGAGAGGGTGGGATGTTTTGGGAGAATGGCATTGAAACATGTATAATATCATATATGAAATGGGTCACCAGGCCAGGTTGAAGGCATGATACTGGATGCTTGGGGCTGGTGCACTGGGACGACCCAGTGGGATGGTACGGGTTGGCAGAAGGGAAGGGGTTCAGGAAAGGGATCATGTGTACACCTGTGGCGGAGATATGTTAATGTATGGCAAAATCATTACGATAATGTAAAGTAATTAACCTACAATTAAAATAATAAATTTATTTTAAAAAAAGGAAATCTTCCAAAAAGCTGCATACCTACATTGAAACCAAGCACCACCAAGAGCCAACAAGTTCCAACAGGAAGACATACCATGCAAATTCTCTAGCAACACAGGAACAGAGCCTGGAGCTTCAATATACAGGTTGTCCAAACACCAAACCCATAGACATCTCAGACCTCACTACTGGACACTTCATTGCCCTCCAGAGAGAAGAGATGCAGCTCCACACACCGGAACACTGACACAAGCTTCCCTAACCAGGAAACCTGACAAGCCATTCGTCCAACCCCAGCCACAGGGAGGAACCTCCACAATAAAGAGTAACCACAAACTGCCAGAAAGAGAAAGACCATCCCAAACACAGGAACCACCCCCCACCCAAAAAAAAAAAAAAAAAGGCCAACTTTACTAATGAGATTTAGCATGCTTCATGGTTTTGGTTACTATTTCTGCCAGGAGTCTGTTTTTTAAGTTGATGCTGAAGTAAACACTTGGTTGAACATTACCCTTCAGTTGCTAGGAGACCAGTGATTTTGTGATGTCACAGCTGTTTGACTGGGAGGAACTCAGTGATTGTCCAGAGAGTTTCTCTCTGTAGGCCAGCCAAACATCATTTGAAGTTGCATTGTGTAAAAGCAGACAAATGAGAACATTATCTGAAGAAAGATTTCCCTGAGATGGCACATATTTCTTCAGAAATTCAAGATGGACCCCCCCGTCCCTGGGGGCCCCGAGATTCAGGCCTTTGGTTCGGGAAGTTGGCAGATGAGGTATTCGTTTGTTACTGAGAGAAGGGAGGTGGG